>NC_092498.1:35496596-36112596 GCF_047511675.1 Marmota flaviventris
CAACCCCAGGAGGAACTGGCTGTTATCCATTCTCCAGGAGAAAATGGGAGCATTGGTATATGTCCTCAGAGCATTACATTTCCACCCTCCCTTCTCTCCACAAACCTCCACTCACTTCCATCTTCCATCTTCCTTACTCTCAGCTGGTAACTTGCCTCTGACCTCATAGAGAACATAGAATTCATTAAACGGTCCTTCGTTAAGGACTTTCAAAAATTTAAAAAAAAAAAAACCTTTCAAAAATAAAAAAAGTTCCTCCAACTCTACCTGGACTGGGACCCATTCTCTCCTTTTCCTTTTTCAGATTAGGAAAAAAAAAAAAAAAAACTTCTTCATAGAGAAATCAGTTCTTTCCTCTGTTCAGTGGGTCCTCACTTCTCAGCAATACATTTAATAGTGTTCTCATCTCTAGTCACTCCCAGAGTAAATCCATTCAATCTCATGACTTCAATAATCGCAGCATCTATGATGACTCCCAAATTCATCTTTTTCTTTCGTTTTTGCTACTCTTCCTCTCCCAATCCATTCTTCATACAGCACCTTATCTGTCCTTTTTGAAAGAAAACACTATCCTATCATTCCTCACTTTAAGCCAGTTTAGTGCTATTTCACTGCCATAATGTACAATTCTAGCCTCATCTCTACTCTCTTCCAATTTCCTTATCCTCTCTGGTCCTTCAACAAAACTGGGTTCCCTCCACATCAAACACACAAAGGAAAATTTTCCTCTCACAGTTAACCCAAGCCCTATATTCTCAAAATCAAAGCTCGAATACTACTTTATTAGGGAATCCTTCAAAAGTACTCCCCAATCTTTATCCTCCACACCTAAGTTAGATCTGGTTTTTGGAATACTTTCTATTTTATTTTCTTTGTACTCATCAAAATTACATCATTATATTTATTCATAGCTATTTCCTTGTGTCTTGCTAGTATCTATTTGGATGAATGGGCAGTGCTATTTCTAAGAACCATTTTGTTGTCAGTAAGTTATAACATCCAAAAAAGCTCAAAGAGTGATTTGAAATTAGAATTAAGTAGAAAATTACCTTTATTTCATTTCATTTTTATTTATTTATTCTAATTTGTTATACATGGTGGCAGAAGGCAATTCATTTCATATTACACATATAGAGCACAATTTTTCAAGCCATTGATTGTTCACAAAGTATTTTCACACCATTTGTGTCTTCATACATGTATTTAGGGAAATGATGTCTAACTCATCACTATCATTCCTACCCCCTTGCCCCCACCTTTCCCCTCCCTCCCATTTGCCCTATCTAAAGTTCCTCCATTCTTCCCATGCTCCCCACCCTCCAACATCACCAGTATACGTCAACATCCTTATATCAAAGAAAACATTCCGCCTTTGGTTTTAGGGGGATCTGCTTGTTTCACTTAGCATTATATTCTCCAACTCCATCCATTTACCTGCAAATGTCATGATATTATTCTCTTTTAATGCTGAGTAATGTTCCATTGTGTTTATAAACCAAAGTTTCCCTATCCATTCATCTACTAAAGGGCATCTGGGTTGGTTCCATAATTTAGCTACTGTGAATTGTGCTGCTATAAACATTGATATGGCTCATAATGGAGATGGGGTGGGGAGAGCATGGGAGGAATGGAGGAACTTTAGATAGGGCAAAGGGGCGGGAGAGGAAGAGAGGGGGAAAGGAGTTGGAATGACCATGAAATGAGTTAGACATCATTACCCTAAGTACATGTATGAAGACAAGAATGGTGTGAAAATATTTTGTGCACAATCAGTGACTTGAAAAATTGTGCTCTTTATGTGTAATATGAAATGAGTTGCATTCTGCCATCATGTATAGCAAATTAGAATAAATAAATTTTTTAAAAAAGGACTAGAACATTATATAGGTTGGTAGACAGAAGGCCCAGCACACAATATACAAAAATAAGTAGCATTTCTATGTACTAACAATAAATGATTAAAAAGGAAAAGAAGTCAAGAAAGCAATCCCACTCACAATAGCATCAAAAAATAAAATACTAGATAATAAATTTAACAAAGGAAGTGATGTATCTATACACTGAAAATCATAAACCATTGATTAAAGAATTGAGAAAGACATAAGTAAATGGAAAGAAATACCATGTTCATGGAATAAAAAAAATAATACCATAAATGTCCATACTACGCAAAGCATTTCACATATTCAATGCATACTCTCTCAAAATTCCAGTGACATTTGTAACAGAAATTCAAAAATCCTAATATTCATAGGGAACCACCAAACACTGCAAATAGCCAAACTAATCTTTGGTTAAAAAATCAGACACTTGCCCTTTTGTCCACCAAGCACCCTTTCACAAAATTTGCCTCAGAAAATCCACCCCTTACCATCCTGAACCTTAGGATTTGGGTAGCATTAGCCCCACCCTGCTATCCGCAAATGAATCCAAATGGCTTATTCTAATTGTTACATTTCATCTTCCTGATCATGCTGACTGGTTTATGAATGCGTGTTTAACAAATCAAAGCCAACAAGAATCAAAAATTTCCCTGCTGGGGCTTGTGGGAAATACATGCAATCTTTCTTTTATAGAAGCTACTAGAAGAAACCATCTTTTGGACCAGACTACACAGACCATGAGATGTGAGTGTATGGGGCCTGATGCTGCTGAGGTTCCTGTTTATTTGTTGAGCATAAAGAGCCTGGAGAAGCAAGGGGGGAAATCATTTGGAGCTGATGGATGAAAACAGGACCACAGAAAGCCAAGCAGAGACACATCAATAAACTAGTCTCTTTGTGATGTCATCTGAATCTCTGGGACTAATGTGCTGAATGCCAGTAGAATGAAACATTTTTAGACCAGATTTTTAGATCTTGATAAACAAGAACCTGTTTGTTTACTAATGAACCATTTCCAAAGTAGCGGCAGGCATTGTGCTAAATGCTGTGGACTCTTTGGTAAATGAAACACTGTTGGCATTGACCTTCATGTACTTACCTCAAATGTCAAAGGAGATGGTACAACAAACACCCCAGTAAAATTGAGATAAGGTCTGGAAAATTAAAGAACTAAGTGCTCTTATGAAGAATAAGAAAGAAATTTGGGAAGAGAGAAAGTGACATGTTAGCCTGGAGAAGGAGGTTGGGTTGGCCAGGTGAAGGGTAGAGAAAGAATAGAGGCTAAAGGTGTGCATCCCCTTCTCCTACTTATCATTGCAGCAGTGAACCTGTCACAGGGTGAGGAATCCAATCAATTAATGCAAGTCATATCAAATTGGCAAGTAGTAATGGGTACTTGGGTGACTAGTTTATTCATTGATTACCACCAGGCCAGTCAGTTAAGAGACAGGGCAGTTTTAAAGTTGTGTTTCAGGTTCACAACTTGTTGTTCAATTGCTGGTTTCCTCATTTACATTTGGCTTTTCCAATTATAACATTACTGGCAGAAGAAGAGGCCTACAACCAGGGCAGGCAGAAGTGCATCTCAGCTGTTCAGTCTAATCCAACTGCTCCTTTTGGTGGAACACCAGCTGTCATCCTGGCTCATTTCACTTTTGTAGTTGCCCAAACATTAATATTCACCAGTCTTCTAGTCCTCATTTTAATTTTTTTTCCCATAGATTGTTTCTTGAATTCAGTAGATAACATGTTTATCCCTCCCGATATAATTGAGTATCCACTTCTCAGTGGATAACATTTGTGAAAATTCCAAGGCAAGAAAGAGTTCAGCCTCCAGGATCAGTAAAGGTCAGTGTGTCTACTGAGTGGTCAGACTGGAGAAAGCGGCAAATGTCAAAATCTGCCCAGTTTCTAAGGATTCTGGATATTACCTTAATGCCAATAGAAAATTATTAAAGGGTGTAAAATGGAAAAGGAGGTGAACAAACTTGCCTTTTAAAAGTCACTGATATAGTCTTTCTGCTAACCTAAAAACCAATCAAGGTATTGGTTTCCTGAGAACTAATCTGAGACATTCTTAAATAGTTTACACAAACTGGAGTGGGGAGCATAGGATCCAAAACCTGAAAGTTATTTTCTTACGGTTTAAAAAAGTTGAAAAGTAAAGAGTATCATATTTATTTTACAGGGGAAAAAATAGTATTGTCTTGGAACTTTAAGGGTAACCTTGCCACAAAAGACTCAAATTTCAGTTGCAGTTTCACTATAGGCACTAATCTTCTGATTCCTGCTATTTATCATGTGTCAAGTGAAAATCAGTTAAGAGCAAGATTAAGAGTAGACATCAGAACCTGTCACACATATCTTGAAGTAAACATCAGGAAGATGTCACTTTCCGTGGGTCGGAGACTTTCAGAATTCAGGAAGTTATATTTAATCTAAGCGTTATTTTCTAAATGTCACCTCTCATTGTGCAGTCCATTTTATTTCTACATGCACAAATCATTTTTAATAATGAGTAATACGCAGGGTAAAGGACAATTATAGTCCAGAGGTCTTACAAATCAAAGGAATTACACAGATAAAATCCCTGAAGCAAGTTCATGAATCCATAAGTTATGAAATTTAATTTGCTTAAAATGTCACCAATTCATCATCTCTTGTTTCTGAACCAAGTAACAGTAGCTCTAGAAAGCACAATTCTCATCTCAGGCACCACTTCACCCAGCATGTGATTCTGAGAACTTTTTCCCTCAAAATCTGGATTTCACTGATTTAACATTTCCTAGGTGTCCTATAAATGCATTAGTAACAAGCTAACAATTCCCCCCAAACAAAGGCTTGTTTGGAGTATAACATATTTTGCTGCTTCGCAGTCTTAAACCAATTTTATTTAATTTCTGGGGCATAACACAGAGGGTAGCAAACTCAGAGCACAGTACCGTTTTAATGACCAGCAGCACTTTCTGAGGAGCCTAATGTATCTAACCACAGCCCTTTAGCTTCAAAAGTTTCCATTACTGTACTTTCAGAATGACATTGTGATTTCCCATAGAAGCATTAAAATGCCCACTTTTGAAGCAAGTTACTGAAATCCATTACTGTAATGTGTTCTTTCCTACCACCCTCCCAGTATGGATTGCTATCCCTTGGGCCAGGATTTAAGATTACTGCATGCCCACACAAATAATCCATTAAAAATTCTGACTTAATTAATGGATTAATGTTCATTTTCAAAGGAAAAGTATAAATTCCATATGATCTTTAAAAAGAACTAAGCAAAATTTATGTCTCACAATGTCATACCCAATTGGTATATATTAGGTTTGAAGGTGTTTTACTTTTTCATAAAGCAGGGGTAGTCTAAAACCTAACTATAATTAGAGCCAATTTTTGTTGATATTTTCCCCACAGGTGTAGAACCCAACAGGACACCCAGGAAAATCTGCTAACAAGACTCGTATTATCCTAACACCAGTTCAGGGAAAACATCTCCTTTATGTGTCTTGACAGTTGTTCATCCATTTTAGAGACATTTACCTCATGAATTGCTTTACTTGATATAAATCTACAGAGTAAATCCTAAGATCTGTGTTTTTAAAGTTTGTGCCACACACATACTGCCTCCTACATAAAATAACAGAACACCCCTGGAGGCACCAGGCTCTCTTCCAGGCACTGTGGTTTTTTTAAAATTAATTAATTAATTAATTTTAGTTAGGTATATATGACAGCAGAATGCATTTTTATTCATTGCACTCAATTGTAGCCCAACATTTCATTTCTCTGGTTGTACAAAATGTAGCGTCACACCGTATGTACAGTCATACATGTACCTACATGTTCCTAGGGTAATGATGTCCATCTCATTCCACCATCTTTCCTGCCTCCGTGCCCCTGCCCTTCCCTTCCTACTCTTTTGCCCTATGTAAAATTTCTCTGTTCCTCACTTCCCCCACCCTCACTCCCATTAGGGATCAGCATCCACTTATAAGAGAAAACATTCAGCCTTTGGGTTTGGGGGATTGGCTTAATTCACTAAGCGTGGTATTCTTCAACTCCATCCATTTATCTACAAATGCCATAATTTTATTTTCTTTCAATGCTGACTAATATTCCATTGTGTATATATACCACATTTTCTTTATCTATTCATCAATTGAAGGGCATCTAGTTTGCTTCCGTAGTTTAGATATTATAAATTGAGCTGCTATAAACATTGATATGGCTGTGTATGCTGGTTTTCTTTGGGTACAGACCAAGGAGTGAGATAGCTGGGTCAAATGGTGATTCCGTTCCTAGTTTTCTAAGGAATCTCTATACTGCTTTCCAGGCACCATGTTTGGAGGGGGAAAAAAATCCTAATAAAACTCCCATGAAATTGTGATTTCTAGATGTTTCTATTATTTTCATAATAAAAATAAAATTAATTATAAATCACATTAACTTTCACTTCTAAAGCTCACCATAGTGTTTACAAGTGTTAAAAGTGTTTGAATTTTGAATTTTGTTTTTAATCTTTGCCTTTTCATTAAACAATGTGACTCAGGATATCGGGTATGTGCTCTTTGTGAACCTTGGTTTGTATTTCATCCACTACTCTGCTCCCGCCTCCCTGCTCTGATTTGTCTTCTGAGGCTTGTAGAAGAAGAGGGGGATAGAATTGTGAAGGAGAACACAGAATTTGAAAGATAATAATAATGTGCTACTTCTTAATCTGGTTATTGGGTAGACAGACCTTCATTGTATCACTAGTCTTACAAAAGATTAATTTGTATCAACTCAGTATTTTATAAAAAGTTTTGAAAATAAATGAAATACATGGAAATTGTCCCCATTTCTTATTTCCACAATGAAATTCTCTCATTTGAAGCAAATCCAAGCTATCTATGAAATTTCCAGCTTACCAATACTTTCAGAAAAAAACCTATAAGAATAATTTTGCTTCTGAGGACTTTTACACCAAAGTTGCTATTCTAATGATACCATTATATAATATTCTGAATATTAAAAGGAAAAATATGCTTCATTTAAAAAATAAATCTCTAAAAACAAGCTGGTATCATCTACCACAAACACTGGTCTATTGGACACCTACTGAGGAGCAGGCATTGCACTGTTATAGATACAGAGATGCGTCCACATTTCCTGCCTTTTGGGAGTTAACAATCTGTCAGGCTAGGGAGATAGACATGTGAACAATTGATTAATGCAAGACAACATTCAGTGTCCAGCAGGAGTGCCATCAGCATTCTATGGAGTTAGGTTCAGCAGTGGGCTGAGGCCTCCCTTGGCAAATTGCATTTACTATGATTAATTGACAGCCATCTTGGGTCGGCCCCTCACTCTCACTGCTTCAGAATTTGATTGCATCAATGACCCAAAGTTGACCAGATTCAGAGACGATGACTCATACCAAACTCTGAGTCTAAAGTATATAAATCAAAACGGCAATTTAAAATTTTATAGTAAGAATTACAACTGTTGGGAAGAGCGGATGTCTGCATTGCCTGAACAGCCCACTCCAGGATACAAGGGGAAAGTCCTATCATGAGAAAAGTGTTTGTGACACAAGAAGTCAGAACAAGGTCAGGTAGTGACATGGTTACAATGGTTTTAAAAGGTATCATTTTGAGGACTTTATATGTCTAGCTCCACAAAACAGCCATGCTTCGAAAATGACTGCACTACCAGGACACCTTCTCCTCCAGAGTTGAGCAGAATGTTCATTGTCAAATTCTGCCTTTCTGCTCCCTTGTGTGTGTGCCTCTAGGACTAACCACAAACCCTTTGTAGGTTGTGTTCTTTCTTTGGTTATGTTGGCACTTTAACCAGGTTAACGTCTTCTCTTCTGTGGGAGTATTCAGCACCTTGGCATAGCTGTGCCCTCATCTGATGTTGAACATATAAAGTCACTCTCAGAGTGTGCTTCCAGGTGGCACATGGGAAATGGCTGGGAGAGAGGAGATACAGGAAGCTGACTATGGAAGTCCAGGGGGCAGTGGGGAATCACAAAATTCCTTCAGTGTTTTGAATACTTCACTAGAGAATGGTGAGCCCTTGAAAATTTCAGGAATGGGAATGACCTACTTACTCTAGAATGCAAAAATCTTTACAAACTCTTTTTTTTTTTTTTTTACAAACCTTTTTTTGGGGAGGGGGCAGTATTTTTTAATACCTGTGACACTGAAGATGCACTTCTTTCAAGGTTTAGATCCTTCAATAAGCATAAGCCCAAAAGGTATCACTAGAAGGTTCTTCTCAGAGGAACTAAATCTTCCATAGAAAGTAAAACCAAATTATGCTAATTAATACTTGGAATTTAATGTCAAAATTTGATTTTTTTCTCATTGTTTTGGGTTTGATAAAAAAAAAAAACTTAGTAGTTACTAGATGACCAATGCTGTCCCATAGAAAGGTAAAGCAAACTAAATATATAAATGAAATTTTTCTAGTAGACATAGTAAAAACTACAAAGAGAGACTGGTGAAATTAACATTAAATTTTATTTAACTCAATATATCCAAATATTATCATTTCAACATGCAATCAACACAAAATGGTTAATAAGATATTTCACATTCTTTTCCACAAGTTCTGGAAATCCAATATATACTTTTGTGCTTACAGAACATCTGCATTCAAAGTAGTCACATTTCAAGTGCTCAAGAGCCACAGGTGGGCTAACCCTAACCCTAACCCTAACCCTGTGTACTCCAGGCTACTGTGTACTCCAGGGCATTCCATGCTGTCAGACAGAGATCCCTTTCAGAGAGACCTTCCTAAGAAAGTTCTCCGTGGCCACAGAGAAGAACTGAAGGATCATAACATCTGCTACAAATCATATGGGGAGAGGGATAAGAGAGGGAGGAGAGGAGAAGAGAGGAGAAAAGAGAGTCAGCTTTGAGCATTCACTTGCAGCCAATTGGTAAAGTCAGATCTCTAGAATTTCTTTTTCCTTTGGATGTGTTTTTGAACACTTGAATTTTCTTCTTTGCCTGGACTTCCATAGTTCTATTTGTAACATTCAAATTCTATAGTTAACCTAGGTATGTTGAATTAGCCTCAAACTGCTAACTGAAAATCCCCACTACAAATAAGTAAATAAATGAATCAATAAATAAATCCTGTTCTTCAATTATCCTCCTAACTCCTGACTGTGAATAGAGGTGAGAGAAATAAGGGCAGAAGGCTCACTGACTCCACGCATATCACAGTTGCTTTCAACAATCTGATTGCTGGTATATCTTTAGACTCTCTCCAGGGAGTTTTCTGTTTCTTTCTAGCTGCAGAGAGAACTACCTTCTAAGGTAGTTGTATTCTCTGAGGAGAGAGGAGTAGGTGGAGAGACGATGCACCTGATTTTTCTACCTGGAGCATTAGCTGTGAGTGGACAGTCACTGACACCAGTGAGGTGCAGCCAGTGTCCATTGTCACACAAGGGCGGGCCAATCTTACCTGCCTTGGACGTCATCACCCCATCTGCCTTTACCGACAATTAGATAACTGTTCTATAGTCATTATAGATTTATGGGGTTGGAAGAGAGGGGGAGTAGAGGGGATGAAGATTGGAGAATTTAATGACTTTTCTCCCTTCCTCCTTGACTCTTTGTCCCTTCCTTACATCCTGACCCTACTTGGTGTCCTCCGGTACTCTACCTTCCTATTGAATAATCTCTGCTCCACAATCATCTTAAGACTTAAAAATTTCACACCCTTGGCAGCCCCTGTCAATTGACTTTTCTCCTCTGCCTAGTCACAGCTGCTTTCTCAACCTCTCCAGAATCTCCTAGGGAGGTAAGGATGAGAGCAATGACCTCATGGCTGTGGTGATGGGGAGAGGCGAGTGCTTCACTCTAGACTGTGGCTAGTTTTATGCTAAAGGAGGCTTAACAACAATCAGATAAAAACCACAGGATTTTTATCACCATGAGGCTGAACCATCTTGTATCTTCTTCCTATTAACATATTTAACTAGTTCTTGCAAAGTTAAACCTTGCTCTTAGTGCACTGCAAGTATTTGTCTTTCCTGCCTTGGATTATATAACACAGCTTCTCACTTTTCTTCTCTTCCAATTCATGATGCCAAAGGACTTCATTAACTGGTAGATTGATACTCTTACCTTGGTGGGGAAGGGGGCTCAAACAGTACACAGGTTTTTAGCTCACCCTGACACACTTAACAACCACAAAACCCTTTTAGGATAATTTCAGTATAGATCTGTTTTTTATAATTAAAAGAGGCCTGACTAAATAATTTAAATTTAAAATCCACTTGTTTTACTTTCTTCTAAGAATACCCATTGTAACCAAATTCATTGACTTTCAAAGGCACATAATAAAATAGTAAAAGAATAAAGAAAGTTCTTTTGAAATATTCACAGGCACAGAGGCTGGCCGAATAAAGAATAGTAATGTTGGTTTATCCAATACTGTTAATTTTCCAAATATTGGCATTTATCTTCAAGCACAAAGCCTTACTTTCTGAATCTCAAATCAATATCAAGCTCTAATTCAGTAATACCCCTGAGGGACTGCAGACATAAGCATATTGTATGTTTTTGCAGACTTAAGTCTGATTTTTCAAATGCACTTTGCTTTTTAAAATGTACTCTTTTCCCACCCCATATATCTAGTAGCTTGCAATCTGTGCTTTGTGGAAAAGCCTCATAATGAAATTGGTTAGAATTCTTTATAAATCAAATTCTGTTACTGAAATTGAGGGACTCATTTACAAATAAGCAGAATGTGCTTAGGAGTGTACAATGTGGGGGTATTATAACTTTGTGGTCTCTATTTTGGCTTGTAAGGACTTATTTGCTTCATTTTCTTTCTTTTCTTTTTTTTTTTCCCTGAGTATTCTAAATTGTTACATAGGGGATTTTGAAAAACCAAGCTATTGCTCTTATTATTCAGCAATATGACCTTTGTCATTTTACAATATCTTAAGATGTGATATCTGCCACCTATTATAAACTGACTGAGATACTTGGGTATGTGCTTGGGGAGGGGACATGAGTGTGTGTGTGTGTGTGTGTGTGTGTGTGCGCGCACGCGTACATGCACACAGGAGCACACGTGCAGAGGTGCACACACATGCATTTGAGTTATTTGCATTTCAGAATGACTATGTCCAAATCAGCAAAGAGGAAGTTGCTAAACACAATGCTTATGAAGGTTTGTTCCAGTTCATTTACTTTAATTTATGTAATATACTAGGCATTTCCTTGTCATAATAAATAGAGCAGACTGGAGATAATAATCTTTGATGACCAAAGATGTATTATTGGGAACATCTGCTTTCATGACGTAGGGCAGTTGCCGTAGATAAAAGAGTATTAGGAGGTTAGGCTGGATGTGATTTGGTATCACATCTCCTGGAGCATATAAGGAAATATTAAAATGAGATTCTTCTAACAGATGATTTGTTGGTTCTATCTTTTTCATTAGAGGAATTTTCTTACTCTGGGTTTTGTTTTCTATTATTTCAATTCAGGCAAATCAACGTTTTACTGTAACAGAAAGAAAGACTGTATGGTATCTAGTTACCATGAAAGAGTGAATCCTGTCACTAGATACAAACTCAATCTAGACAAAGTCTACGTTTATGCACCAATTTTTGAGAAAATTAGGGTATGAGGAAGGAGGGGAAGTTAATCACACTATGAATTTAATCTAATATCTAATATCTTACAGAGTGGGTCGACAGAACTGAATTATATTGGTGTCCCCAGAGATTCTGTCAGTTAAAGAAAAAAAGTTAAGAAACATTTTAAAAATAAAACACCACAGCCCCTGCAAGCAGGGCTTGGTGCTACAGTGATATTTCCGCTCCCCCTACTCCCACCATGTTTGGGTGCTGACTGAGCCCTGTGTGTTCTTATTTGGCTGGCACTGTATCTGATGTATGCTGCCAGCCTTTGCAAACATACTTAAACTTTCCTTCTGCTTAGCACCAATGTCCTCTCCCTGATGTGCTTTCTTTTGAGTCAGATTAGGGCAGATTTCCCTTTCTGGAAATCTCAAGCAGTCTTGTGGGGCTTTGTGCAACTCTAACAAAAAAAATGGCAATTTTATAACTAGAGGAAAAACATACTGCCTGAATTTGAAAGTTAATACACTTAAGTATTGGTACTTTACACAGAAGAGACTTGACTTTTAAATTCCATTGATATAGAATAATGAAGTGATATCAAAGTGAAGGAAGAAAAACAGCTTTCCCCATGTCAACATTAAAAAACTGGGGGAAAAGATTACTCTGCATCAAGAGTTGGAATTTTTTGTTCTGTTACATCCTTACTTTTTACCTACTGTGGAAAATGGCTGGCTTAGTTTATGTTTTATGTTAAGTATTTATGCATTCAAGAACAATAACTGTTGCATTGATTTTTGTGTTATCTATTATTGGATACCACCAAATATTTTATCCAGAAATTATTTCCAAAATTAGGTTGTACAACTTTTGAATAGAACAGCAATACATGTCACATTACACTTTATGTTATTAATATTTTTCAGTATTTTTCATTTTACTTAACTACAGATCATTCAAAGAAGTTCATTTTTAGTTAAAAGGACTGATTTAAGGTAGGGCTGGAAAAGGATGTGACAGGTTGTATTTTCTGAAAATAGCTGCAGCAATATTTCTGGTTCCATGTGCTGTTATCCAACCTTGCTACCTCCTCACCAAAAGGCACAGCCCCTTTCTCATTGCCTTGAAACTGAATGGCTTTTGTGATTTACCCAGAAAATAAAACTTTTGTGAAAATAGCTTGCATGACATTTAAAGCTAAATTGGAAAAAGTGATACAGCTTCTTCCTGGCTTTCTCCCCTGGTATTCTCACCCTTGGAAATCAGCCATCATGGCGTGAGGCAGCCCAGGTTATAAAGAGACACCACATGCAGGTGTGCTAGTTAAGATCCCAGCCAAGGGCCAGCGTCTACCACCAGACCTGTGAATGTAAACAAGCCTTCAGATGATCCTGGCCTCCAGCTGATGAGCTGCCCTCAGCCTTGGAATCTTCTAGCTGAGGCCACAGGCACTGCTGAGCAGAGACAGACACTCTTGTCCCCTGCCCAAACTCCTGACCCACAGACCAATGAGCCTAATAAATGGATGTTATACGCCACCAAATTTTGAAATACTTTGTTATGTAACAGAAGATAACTGGAACAGAAGGACAGAGAAGGAGAAAACCAACTCTTTGCATTGTCACCGAGAATAAATTGTTCTGTAAATACACAGGATCTAATATGACCATATTTCTCTCTGTACTAAAATCAAACTAGATCAAACTCCCATTCTCAGATGAACAAGAAGCATAGTATTGCTCTTATGGGTTTCCCTACTACCCTGGTTTTCTAAAAATCTAGTTTGTCTAGGGTCAACTGTCTTCCACACCTAAGAGGAAGTGCTGGATGATTCCCCCATTTCTTGCTGATTTCACTTCCTTGGCTTCTGGCTGCCTAGTGGTATTCTGGGCACATGCCCTGGGTTCAATCCCCAGTACTGGTGGTGGGAGGGGAGGGGAGGGGTAGGAAATCCACATACCTGAAACTGAGGATTCCTTAAGTTTCTGATTAGGAGGAAGAGCACTGAAACTTTCTACAAATCAGAGCCAGGCCAGCAAGGATGGGAGATGGATTTGGAAAAGAAAACAGGGACACAGGGGAGCTTGAAGCCAAATCGCAATGCAAATACATACACACACACACATCTGTTCCAGATAGGACAAGATGTTAGAATTTGCTATGGATGATGTGCAAAAGTGTTTAGTCTTTACCAGTCTGTACATTTAAAACAGTTCATATGAATCAAATATAACATGAAATTATACTGTATAATAGTTCTCATCCCTACTTATTTCTTAATCTCTTTTTCTCAATTTATCTTGCCAGAAGTAACTCAAACTGTGTTTTGTTTTGGATAAATTCATTAGATACTTTGTATCATGTGACACTCTAGCTAAAATACATTAGTTCATTCACTATACTTGTTTGTTTTATCTAATTTATCATCTGAAATTTCCAAGTCTCTCAAATATATTAGTTTTTGTGATTCTAATACAGAGAAATTAGAACTCTATCTGGGTGTTAGATCAGCAATCAAATGTATAAACATTGTTATAAAATTTAAGACACCTAGACTTAATTTTATAACAAGAAATTCAGTAATCAAGAAAGGGGGTTCCTTCTTGAAGAAACTCATTTTATTAGTTATTTTACTTTCAAAGGGAATCTGCATTTGTCACATCAACTCTCAGTTAAAAATACTGTGGATTATTTGAATTCTATCTTGTCTTCAAGATTAGATCAAGCAAAGTACAAAATGATGGAATAACAATTTTATCTTATTTACCTTATTTTTCAAAGGGTCTTTTGAATCTAAACACTCAACTTCAGAAAGACTTGAAAATAATAGCATCTTAGAGTATATTTAAAATTATTGGTTTTTAGGAAGACATTTTCCACATTTAGTTGGGTGACAATGGACATTGAAGGCAGCTCATCATGCTTGGCTGCTGGGGATGTTGTTCTGCAGGTGACTTGGGGCATCAGTGTGTTGTATGGTTCAGATTAAGATGACACACACAGGCTCATTCATGAGGCGTTTCTCTGTTGTAGTCACAACTGTTTGGGAAGTTTTCAAAACACAGTCTTCAGTTACAGAGTATAGAACTCTACAAAATTTATCAGACATCTGAGAAAATGTTAAAAAGCACATTGAGAGATGTTTCTTGACAAAAATTCCTGTCTTTATCTGCTGGGTCCTTTGCAACCCATTTCTGGATGTAGAATGTTAAAATAATTGGGCCAGGCATGGTGGCACACACCTGTAATTCCAGTGGCTTGGGAGGCTAAGACACAAGGATTGTAAGTTCAAATCCAACCTTAGCAACTTAGTGAAGCCCTAAGCAACTTAGTGAGACCCTGTCTCAAAATAAAATTAAAAAAAAAAGGCTGGGGATGTGGCTTCGTAGTTAAGCACACCTTGGTTCAATTCCTGGGACCAAAATAATAATTAATAATTAATAATAATAATAATAGGTTATAAGCTAGGAAACCAAAAAAGTAAACAGTCCAGTTGTTCTTTTCAAGATTATGTATAACCCCCGAATCTAATAAACCTGCCCTATTCTAATGACTCAGCAATCATTAAGCTCCAAGCATGTATCCAAGTTAAATGTGACACATTCTAAATGTAACCTGAGTCATAAAGAAGCCTTCATTAAAAATAGAAGGAAGACTACATTATTCCTTTTCAAGTCAGTGTTCTTCACAGTTAAGAATAAATAAAAATATAAAAATAAAATCACACTATAGTTTTAACATATAAAACAGATCATTCATGGCTTTTGAACATTTTCTTATTTGGATGTGAGAATAACACCAGAAATATAGAAAAAAAGAAGGTCCTACTCTAAATACAGCTCAAATAAGAATCGGTCTGTTCAAATAATGAAATAGCAAGAGTAACTTTATTCTAGTATTCTGAAGTCAACCCAAGACAAAGTGCAGACAATTAAACTCAGCTTCGTATCTCCATGTGGTCACTCTGTATCAAACAAAACACTCTTAAAACAATTTGTAAGTAGTTAGTTGCAAACTGAAAACTAGATGTAATCAGGTATCTGCCTTTTCCCCACTAAATGTTAAAATGTCATATTGTAAACATTTTATTAAATGAGTCATTGCTCATTTTCATCCGTTTTCTAGTTTTACATTTTTGTACAGTCAATGTCCTGAGTAAGTATGCTATGTGACAGGGGCTGTTAGTGCTAGGTTAAGGACAAATCAGGCTGCAAAAGCTCAGAGGAAAATGAGAGCAGTCATATAACTGTGTGATTTTAATATATTCACAAAATTTCCTGTGAATATTTGCTCAAGCTGTGAGAAAGTTGTCCAAGTGTCTTGAATGAATTAAAGGAATAGAGCAGAGACATTTGGCCCAGTCTGGTATTTAGAGAAGGCTTTTTGTCTTAGATAAATATCAAATTACATCTTGAAGGAAGAGTAAAACCAATCAGGAAAAGAAAGTTTTAAAGGACATTCTGAGCAGCGGGAACAAATAAGCTTGATGTTATGATTTGAAACTTTGTTGTGTCCAAAATTCATGTTGAAATTGAGTTGCTGTTGTAAAGTATTGAGGAGATTAGGCTGTGAGGTCTCCCCTTTCATGGGTGGAATTGGTTCCATTATAAATCACCCAATCTCGGGTCTTATGTCAGAGCAGCACAGTGCAGACCAAGATACTTAACAATGTCACTTTAAAAATAAGATGAGAAAGAAAGATATAAAGGAACACGAGCTATAAAGAGCAGACAGTATGTTCTCATCAATTGGAGTAGATACATATATTTCTAATCATTTCAACAATTCTGCAAGGTAGGAACTATCTACCACTATCAAAGCTCAGAGAGGCTAAGGGATGAATCCATAGTTTTGGCCAAAGTTTTTGAAACAGAGTCTATTGGATAGCAAAGCCCCTCTGTAGATTCTGGTGCCTCTTCTGTGGAGCAGACAGTGTGAGAGGCCCCCATGTTGCTTTGTTTTCTATAAATAACCACAGTCTAAGAGTTGAGGAGTGGTAGGAGAAGAGACTAAAGAGCAAGTGACAAGGGTCTTATATGTTATGCTAAGAAGCTAAAATTTTTACTTAAAGCTGTTATTTTTATCATTTGAAAGGAAGAGAACAAAATGATCAAATATTTGTTTAGAAAAATCATTCTCCCAGCAGTGTGGAAGATTTTCTTTTATCATCAGATCTGTCAACAGTATACAGTATTTGCTAAGCTGTGCTGGGCACTGGATATCATTCCAAGGCCACACATGGATATAAGCAGTTAGACCCATCAGTCAGTCGTTGCAATAGAGGGCATGAAGTAGAGTATGGAAATAGGGATGGGCTAGGAGCATCAATAAAATATTTAGGAGAAAATCAACAGCCTTTACTGGTTTGAAGTGACAAGGTCACAGAAGGAAGTCTACAAAAGACTTTCAAGATTCTGGATTAAGCAAATGGGAAAGGATTATTAGAGCACAGGCCAGAATAAAAGAGAAATGCAGGTTTGGGAGTTATTGACTTAAACAGTAAAAACAGATTTATTAAAATTGATGAACTCTCCCAGAGAGAACCTAAAGAATGGGAAGAACAGTGGATAGTAGAAGACACTCTAGGAAAAACTAGTAGTTACAGAACAGGCAAAGGAAGATGTGCCGGGTAGAAAAATGAGAAGCAATGAGAGAAAGAGATGGGGGATGGGAAAGAGAGAGAGAGAGAGAGAGAGAGAGAGAGAGGAAAAACATTTCTTGGGGACAAAGTGAGAGACCAAATCTATAACTTTGACAGATAACCCAAAAATCAGAAGGCATTATTAGTCATAATTTTGGAAGAAAAGAATACATTCAAACAGGGTCATTGTGGGTTTGATTTAAAAAAGAAGAAAAAAAGGCTTTTGTGATGGTTAATTTCTAATCACATTGACTGGGCTACAAGGTACTCAGTGATTTGGTTAAACATGAATGTTTACTGAAGTCTTGTGACATCCTAAGCAAAACTCCTAGGGTATTTTTGAATGATATCAACATTTAAATCAGTAGACTGCCATCCCTAACTGGGTTGGACCTCATCCAATCAGTTGAAGACCTCTTTTTGTTCCACAGAAAGAACCTTCCTTCCTTGAGTAAGAGAATTTTTCCTGCCTGACTGCTTTTGCAAATGGAGATATCAACTTTTGTCTGCCTACATGAAGTGAAACAGCTCTTTTTGGGTATTGAGCCTGCCAGCTTTTAGACTAGAACTACACCATCATACTCCATCAGGCCTTCAGACTTAGACTAGAACTAAGCCATCAACTCTTTGGGGGCATCCACTTTGCTGATTCACTGTGCAGATCTTTGGATTATATGAGCCAATTCCTCATAATAAGCCATATATTTCCATGGGTTCTGTTTCTCTGGAGAATTCTAATACAGATCTAATAAAGATCCAGGTAAGGAGTGGGGATATAGCACAGTTGGTAGAGTGCTTGCCTCGCATGCACAAGGCCCTGGGTTCAACCCCCAGCACCACAAAAAAAAAAAAAAAAAAAAAAAAAAATCTTGGTAAAGGTTAAAGGAATCCAACATGGATGATGAATGACATGCTCCAGGTCTAGCAGCAGTGGAGAAATTACCATTCCTCAGCCTGCAGGGTAAGGAGAGGCAGCAATTACCCAAACTTGGAGGAGATTGAAGGAGAAGGGGGTCCTTGACAGGAGGTACCACATTTAGTGGCAAAATGTGGCTGTTGGCAACCTATGACCAAACAGAAAGAGAGGAAGTCATCAAAGCAAAACCTGTACTAACTTTCTCCTGCCCAAGGCCTGTGGGTGCATTTCATAAAGGACAGGCTTCCAGGGAACAGATTGGATAGAGATGGAAGAAAGATGGACATCTAGGGGCAAGTGGATACTACACAGCCCAGAAACCATGACTCCATTAAAGTTCCAATTTGCACAGCTATATGACTTCTCAAATAGCTGATTTAGTTCTCTAGCTTTTGATATGGATCCTAGTTATATCAGGTTGGATAATAGGAAAAGAGGAATCTAAAGGAGTTGCAATGATTTTTTCTTTCTTTTTTCTTTTTCTTTCTTTCTTTTTTCTTTTTTTTTTTTTTTTTGAGAGGCACCCTAGTAGACCAGTATTGAACTAAGTGTTGTATCTGATGAGGCTCGTAGGACTGTGTTTGGCATCACCAGCCTTTGCATGACTACATTTGATTGTAGTGGATAATGTTTGATCCTCATTATTCATGATTCGATAGTTGTGAATTCATCTACTTGTGAATTCATTTATTTGTTTATTTGTAAACATAAAATCAACCATTAGGGAACTTTTGCAGTCATTTGCAGACAAACACATCAGTACACATTAAAAAAGAAGAAAAAGAAGAATCATCAGGTACACACATTTCCAGTTGGGGCTGAAAAGAGGATAGTCCTTTCTTTCATGCTGTCAGCAAGTGTCTTTTTTATTGTACATTTGCTGTTCATGGTTTTTGCATTTTCATTAGTGATTGTGCTATTTAAAACACTCTGTCTTGGCCCCGTGGCCCCTAGCACGGCGTGAAGTACTGTCCAGAGTTCCTAAGTGAAAAAAAGTCTGTGATGTGCCTTAGGGAAAAAAATATGTCAGTTAGATGAGCTTTGATCAGCAAGGAGTTATAGTGCTGTTAGCCATGCATTCATTATTAATGAATTAATGAGACATACCAAATTGGGTGTCTTTAAAGAGAACACACATAAAACAAGGTTATGTATTGATTGGTTGACAAAAATACTATGACTAGATTCCCTCAGGAATCTGACCCTGTGTCTCCCCCAAGGGCAGTGGTTCAGTATTGCTTAATATAATATTCATGAGAAATGACTATAAATCACATCTGGAATTCTAGTTACAACAGTCACTGGGAAAACATGGTTTTCAGCCATTGAATCATTACACGCTACAGGAATAGTTGTTGAGTGTATCAAGTCATGGAGTCCCTCTATGGTGCCAGCAAAAATGAAGGAGAGGTCAGACCCCAAGGTGGTGCCTCTGATCCCTTCATACTTAGTCTTTATCTAATCCTCCTCTCTTAAATGTGGGCAGGACATCTGACTTGTTTCAACCAAAGGAATATGACGAAGGTAATTGTTTATATTGTTTAAGTGTCTCGGCAGCAGCATTTGTCTAGATACTCTCCTTGTTGGCTGGATGAAGGAAGCAAACGTTTTGTGAAAGACCATGCAAGGACCTTGGGATGTCCTCTGGGGAGTGTGGGTGAATTCCAGCCAATAACCATCTAGAAAAGGCCTCAAGAAGATGAATTCCTGAGTGACAACAGAAGTCAATTCTTCCTCAGTCAATTCCACAGAAAAGAACAGTCTGACTGACATCTTTACTGAAGTCTTATGACATCCTAAGCAGAAAATCCTGCTCAGCTACACCCTGACTCCTGACCTACACAAACTGAGCCAATGAAAGGATATTGCTTTAAGCTTCTCAGTTTGTGATAATTATTATACAACAGTGGAGACCTAATACGGTTACCTAGGAATCAATACAATAAAAGAAATTGAAGACTTTTATGGAGAAAGTTATAATTATTTGATTAAGGATGTGAAGAAACAATATCATAAATACAGCAATCCCATACTAATAAATATCTACATAAAATACAATTTTAATCAAAATCAAAAGAGTGATTTTTTGTGTAAATTTTCAAATCAAAATACATGGAATGCAAAAAGCCAAGACTATCCACAATTTTGAAAAAAAATAGGAGAATATACCATATAAAATCTCAAGAGCTATTATAATAGTAGAATGAGTAAGACAAGTGGTATTGATACTGGATTTCACCATTACTCCAAGGAGCATAAAAGTGATGCAAGGTATCAGTCTGTCTACCTTTCTATATATAAATGGTATACAACAGACAAATGTATTACAAAAACGAGTAAATGATAGACCATCCAATACACTGGAATGAGTATAGAAAAACATAAGCTATCTACATCATTCATTTGCAAAAGTCACGTACCTATGTATGAAAATTAAACTTTAATACTTTTAGAAGAAAAGAGTGAAAATATATTAATGACCTTAGGATAGAAATAATTTTCTAAATCAATAAAAACAAACATAAATTACAAAAGAAAGCACTGATAAGTATTTAGATCGCAGTAACATTTTAAACTTCTGTACAAGAAAAGAATTATAGACTGAAATCAAGCCAGATACTAAAAGAAGAGTTTCCTAAACTTGTAATTGCTAAAAATCAGAATATGTATTATACAAAGAATATTTGCAACATACTGAATAAAAGACAAGCAAGCCAAGTCATAGAAGATGGAACCAGAGGCCAATTGTGAGTGTTGGTAAATTAAACCATTGGTGACACTTCTTCCCTGCTAGTTGTTACATGCTCTCATGCATTTGCCTGGTCTCAGGGGGTGAATTATTTCCCCACTTTATGGAAGGTGGACTCAGATATGTGCCTAGCTTTGGGCAGTGGGGCATAAAGCAGATAGGGAATTGAAATGTCTTTGAGTAATGGGGCTTGTGCTCTGGGGCTCTTGCCTTTGCTGCAAGAAAAACATTGTTAGCTGGTCTCAGGTCATGGAGAATAAGAGACATGAGGGACAGACCTGGACTCACAGACCAGCAACGCAAAGTAGAGCCATACCAGTTGGCCTGCAGACCCATAAAATTTAAACTAGTGCCTCTAGGGTTTTGGGTGGTTGGTTGCCCAATATTATTGGAGCAGTGGCTAACTGATAGACATTGAAAAGGTATTCAACATTATTTACTACAAAATAATGATAGAACTATGGTAATGAATCATTTTTTGTTTATTGGACCAACATTTCTTAACACTGTTGTGCAACACTTTGTGGAGTAATTTAGCAATAATATGTGATGTTGAAATATTTTAACTTCTAAGAATATAGCAAAGAAATTCTAGCATTTGCACACAAGGAGACATGTATAAAGAAGGATGGTGGAATGTGATAGACATCATTATCCAAAGTACATGTATAAAGACGTGAATTAATGTCAACATACTTTAAATACAACCAGCGATGTGAAAAATTGTGCTGTGTATGTGTAATAAGAATTGTAATGCATTTCACTGCCATTTATTTTTTAAAAAATCAATTTAAAAAATTTACCAAATAATACAACATGTACAGTAAGTTTATGTAGATAGCATGGGTAAGATTGAAGAAAATTTCTATTGCTTGTTTGCAATGAATTTTTATTCTTAATGGATATTAAGATTTATCAAGTGCTTTTTATGTACATATTAAGATAATCATCTGATTATTCTTATTCTACTAATGTGGTGAATTAAATAGATTTTTCAAATTTTAAAAAAAGGATATTTGTTACAGCATGGTTTGTAATTCAAAAAAGTTTTAAAAATCTATATATCCATCAACAGGCAAATGCATAAACAGATTTTAATATGTTCACAATATGGAATGCAGCAAAAATGAATGAATCATAGCTATGCATTTCAAGATTTAAAAGAAACTTTAAAGCAACAGCAAGCAAACAAAAGCAAGTTTCCCTCTAATACATATGGTGTGATTCTACTTCTATGCTATTGTAACTCATTAAAACAATGATACATATTATACAAATAGATGTTGGTTTTGCATCTTCATATAACATAGTAAATTTGGAAGATAGAGAGTATTGTTAGAAAAATTACACAGGACATTTATTGATCTCTTTCATTTATTTAAAAAATAAGTTATATATAAGATGTGAAAAAGTGTGTGGTAGATAGTAGTTATAATTCTCTGGACTTTTCACTATGCCTTAGCATTTGATAACTTAAAAAAAAGAAAACACTTTGTATTTTGAGGTAAATGACTGATCTGATACTAATTTTGCCATTAACCACCCATGTGACCCTCAGAAAAACCTACCAGCTCTCTGGACCTTTGTTTTCTCATATGCGAAATAAATGTGTTGAACTAAGAGACCTTTGAATTTCCTTGCACTATTAAAATTGGAGATTATATTAATTTTTTAAACCTTGAATTAACTTCTAATTTCAATCCATTACTCTGGGCAGAATTCAGAATATCCACTTGTATATGCAAAACTATCAATAAAGTGCTATGACCTCAGACAATTAGCCCAGCTCAAGAACTACAAACTAAACTGCAAGAGCACAAAGGCTATAAAAGTAAGAATGTTCTAAAGGGTCTTCGTGACTATAAAACTGCTTATATTGTTCCAAAAGTTAAAGAAAGACACACACACACACCCCCACACACACATACACACACATACATACATACACAGAGAGAGAGAGACAGAGAGAGAATAAGAGTTCCTTATGAACCTTTTACAGGAATCTGTATACATCGTTAACAGGACCCAACCCGCAGCCCAATTTCCTGTTCTTCCTTGGCAAAATTGATGGACAACTGTGATAATTCAAGAAATATGACAAGCGGGGGTTGGCAAAGTACCGAACTAAATTGGTGTCATTTTTCTGTTATAGACACAAAGAAAAGTCTCATTTTCAGTATAGAGGACATACAAAACCTAGAGATTAAATTGAGTTTCCCTAATAGATTCATGAATTCAGCAGCAATAAAGTAACATTCCTTTTCCCCTCTGGGTAAATTTTATGCCCTTTGTTTTAAATTGTTGAGAGAACATAGAGTTCTTTAGCTATAGAATGCATTATATAAAAATATTTTCATATACAGTATGTAGAAACAGAGCAATTTATACTAACTCTCTAGATTTTCAGACCTTCTGACATGTATGACTCCTGTTCTAAAATGTGCTTTATGCTTCAATTTTCTGCAAATTAATCTGTGATGCTAGGGGAAATTCAGTTGCTGTGGAATTAACTTTTAGTAGTTTTCTTGAGGCAGCCATCTGTAAATACTTATGGGGAGTTTTAAAAATAACGTAGCACACTGTAGCCATGTAATAAAATATTTTCGTGGTTAATAAATCTGTTTTTAAAGATGCAAGACTTAAAACATTCAATGAAGGTATAATTTATTATCATTCTGGTCACAAGGATAAATATCTTAAGATTTTGATGTGCTTCCCCATCCCCATCCCCACCCCATCTAAGTCCTTCTGCTGAGAGGATATTATCCATTAGGCTCAAGTTGGGACATTACTCATGAGAGGAAAACCACAGTGGTGAGGACCAGTGTGTTCTCTCCTCCGTAGAATGATGGCACCATGGTACTCCATTAAACATTCACTCAGGGAAAACACATATCATCACAGAGCACCTGACAAAAATCTGAGAAAAATAAAATATCTGACATGTCCAATCTTCTCCAATTGCTGACAGCCCTTTATAATATCTGCCCAATAATTCTTATGTTCAAAGTGAAGCAGTCATGGCGCAGTAGATAAGAACAGGTGTTGTGTGGTCACTACCAAGGCTTGAATGCCCCCTCTATCACTCACTAGCTCTGTGATTGACCTTGAATAACTTACGTAACCTCTTTAAGTCTCCGTTTCCTCAACTGTTTCTTCAACAGTTTTATGATCCTAAATTCTTACTGCAAAATTGCCATTATCAGATATTTCTACAACTGATGATTGATTTTAAATGTTTTCCTATCTAAGCACTTTACACCTATGATTGCCCTCTAAAATTGACCTTATCTATTCTTTCCATTGGTACCCCATAGATACTCTTTACACCCTTTCCAAAATTCTCCTTCCCAGTCAAATTGTTCACACCTTCCTCATGGGAAGGGTCAAAAGAAAAATTTCCCACCCTCTGCCACACAATGACTAGTAGCATATTATAAAAGAGTTTCAAAGAAGAGAAATGCCACAGATGGATCCAAGTTTATTCTCTGAAGGTGGAATATCAACTCTGCAAATGTGATGTTGCTCTTCTATACTTTGTACAAGAGGCTTCTTGGGCAAGCACGTGAAGGGGAATGAGTACATGGTTGGACACCTAGAATAAAGGTTATATGATTGAAGAAGGACATAACTATGTCTCCTTTTAAGGCTCCCTCTCCCATGGTGCCTACCACAATGCCTGTCTTCATTTGGCATCTGGAACTTGGGCAAAGATCCTGAGAGGGAGAAAGCAGAAACAGAAATGTGATGGCGGTGGAAGAAACCATGGTAGCAGAAAGGAACAAGGCCATAGGAAAATACAGAAGTCACACGCTCAAGCTTTGATACAAACAAAGTGAACAGACTTCAACATGTGCAAGTCCCTTAACCCTTGGTTGTGGCACAGGCAAGTGGTGATTAAGCTGAAGTTATAAGGTAATCCAATATGTTATGGTTGCCCTTCTTCCTCTTCTACATTCAATTTGGTCTCATCCCATATCTGGCCACCTGTGTCTTGTAACTTGGGCAATAACACCCTGTCTCATCACAGCTTTTTGAAACTTTCCATCCTCTATTGCAACTTCAGCAAAATGGAGGTTGTAGCCCCTCAGATGACAACCACAGTGGTGACATCTCTAATTCACAGCTTTGTTTTAATGAAGGAATACCTTTTCTCCATATTTGCACCAAAGCATTGTATACTCTTTGAATATGTAACCACCCACTGAGTGTAAAGAAAAGATGAGAGGCTAGGTACAGTGGAGCACACCTGTAATCCCAATAACTCTGGAGGCTGAGGCAGGAGGATCACAAGTTGGAGACCACCCTCAGCAACTTAGCAAGACCCTAAGCAACCCTAGCGAGACCCTGTCTTGAAATAAAGAATTAAAGGGGCCGGGGATGTGCCTCATAGATTAACCATCCTTTGGTTCAATCCCCAGTGCCAGAGAGAGAGGGGGAGACAGAGACGAGGTTACTCATTATAAAAACATGAGAGATAAAGTTTCCCTCTGGTTGCCATCCATCATGCCCCCAGCTTTTGAACCCACACTGCCTCCGGTTATCGTTGTAAAGGTTAAGATGAAGCTAACAAAGGAATTTCTACTATATTTGTTGGTTGGGTAAGTAATAAGCTCAGGGGAGAGACCAAAGATAAAAATATAAATCTAGGGGTCATGTACCTGGAGAGGATCTCTGAAACTCTGGAAGAATGTATCATTTGCTCATCTTCAGTAAAAGGTGAACACCAGGAGTTGTGTTGGCTCACAGAACTAAGGTTCACCAGGTAGTGGTTCATAGTTCAGGTCAGTGCAATTCTATCAAAGAGGATAAACTACATATGACTGGCACCTGCCTTTGAAGGGATCATAACACATTGTGAAGAATCTTCAGAAAGGAAAATCCAATCTGAGTGAATATTTCACTGACTTCTGGCTGAGAGGGAGCACTGGCGTGGCCTCTGTACTTGTTGAGCTCATTGGCTTGGTCTGCAGGGGAAGTTGTTAGGCCTATCTATGCAACCATGACTTGGGCTCTGAATTCCTACCATCAGTGCTGCAGTGAGTCATTCTGCCCCATTTACCCAGGAGATGGTTGACGCAGTACCTTACACACATAAGATGCTAAGTGAATGGTGAATCTGAAGAATTTTACTAGTCTTGGCAATTATTTACTAAATTTTAATAGTGCATCTGAATTGGTAAATTAAATGGTGATTGAAATGGTCACAACTTTTTCTCAAATGCAATTTTCATCTAGATAAGGCAGATAAGAGTAACAAAGTGTGTTAGAGAACTTTTATACCCAACATAGTGTTTCTTTCCTTACCACTTGGTAGCTTCCCATAATCATTAGAAAGTTTGCTAGAGTGAATAATAATAGTTCTGTTCTGCTGGGCTTTAAAGAGGATATTCTGTTTTCTTAATCTCTCACCATAGATTGTGTATGTACAAGATGCATTGGAAATATCATGATATTGGGTGTGTAAGCATAAATATTAATGGAGCAATATACAAACAACTTTTTGATTACATGTTATGTTCCTTTCCAAAACATATTCATTACCTTATTTATGCTTACATAAATAAATGGCTCCCATTACTACTGAAACTACAAAATAGAATTTAAAATTTTGAAAATATGTTTATATTTTAACTAACTGACTATGAGTGAAGTCACTAGCTTCTGATTTAGTATGAGCACAGCTGTGGGTTTGTTTTGTCATTACATTTGGACTTAGCATATTTTTTTACACTTCCTTATTGCCTCCTGTTATATACAAAGGCAGCTGTGTTCCCAAATCTATTCATTTTCAAAGCTATGCTTCGGGTCTAAGAAAAAATATCTATTTGAGGGAAAAAATATAGAGATAGATGAAACATTGAGAAAAGGAATCCTGGTAAAAAATTGAACGGTATAGAGACTTCTTAATTAAATATTTGCATAAGGATACTACTGAGAAGTATGAGTGTATTTCAAGTCCCAGAGAACAAAATATATTAAATATAATGGAACCAAAATAGTTATCTTTTATGACTCACAACTATGCAGAAGTTCTATAAGTAAAAATAATTAGAAAACTGAAACAAGATATAAATGCAATTATGATATTGGCATTTTCACTACTGTTTATAATTGAACAGTAATATATGCCTATGCAGTATTAGAACCAATTATAAGTGAAAGTTAACAAATACAAACTATAATCTTTGTACATGAGTTCAAGCCCTTTGTCTTATTAATAGTCATGTGATCTGTTATAAGTGATTTAATTTATTTTATCACAGATAGGGATGATCAAACCTACCCTACACAGTCATTAGAAAGATTAAAGAGATACATGAAAATTGCCTACTCACAAGATTCTTACTTTTAAGAAATCATTATCCAACTCCAGCCAGTGTAAGCAGAAATAGAATTTATTAAATACTTTTAAGCAGCTATGTGAGCTATAGGAAATCCAGAGCAACACACTTAAAGGCTATGTAGTCAGAACCAGTGCTCTAAATCAGACTGACAGTAGTTTGCATTGACATCATTATCACTGGAAACAGGATGCTGCCATCACAACCCCAGCCATCGTTACCTCTAGAAACTGGATCTATCTGTCAATCTTCTGACAACCCCACAGAATGAATTTTGCATGGCCCTTGTTCCTTACATATAGTCACCTTCAAAGACTGGCATGGGCATGTCCAACTGGGGAAGTCTGGATCTCAAATTTGTATTTTTTGCACAATGAAACTGGAGAAGGGAGTTTCTGGCTTTCATAGTGAGAGCCCTATGCGTTCGATAGCAATTTCCCCAAGTTTAAAAAGGATCAAACAAAAAGAAGCCAAAAATAATGAAAATTATCCATTACAGTCCACACCTTTGCCACCTAGCCTCCTCACATATCCTTCTTCCATTAATAAACATCCAAGCAACTGTATTCATTATTGTATAAGCTCCAGTCTAAGATCCCTGGGGTCTGTTTATTTCTCCTTCACTTCTTAATCCCATTTTAAATAACATATAATCAATGTATTTTGAAATTGTCATCAGCAAACTCTATTAAAAAATATAGGGGACAGGAAATTATTAAAAAAGGAAAATAAGTCAAAATAGTTATTATGTACATATTATTTGTCACATCTTCAAGCACAAAGCTATAGTTGATATATATGGTTTTTCTTTCATGATTTACATTGTGTATTTTGGTCCTTAAGTCAGCAACACAGTTGATTGGTGTCTTCACTTGATGGGTAACACAAAATGTTATTTCTGAGGGACCTTAGTATGTGACCCCCTGCTTAAATAAAGCTGATCTAGGCAGCTCTTCAGAGCAGCAGAAGCTGCAGGCAGGATGGCTATGGGCAGGACAGCCCACCCAAATAAGCTCCTGGGTCTAACTGGGAGACAGGGAGTAGCTAGGCAATCTGTATATTAAATTCATTCAGATTCTTATTTCCCTAAACTATTGAATAATTTTCTCTAAAAAACATCAAGAACATTCTGGCAATTCATCTTCATTTAATGAATGAAATTGTCAGGTCCAAATTTTAATCACATAACCAAGCAAATTGTCATAGCCACTCTCAAGTGCTTGAGCTAACATACTAAAACCAGATGTCTGGTACACTCACATTGATAAATTCAGTCTGATCCAACAGAATATTCTTTCCACCTTGGTGTAATGAATGATTCATTTCCATACATACATACATACACACCCACATTTCTGTTTATATAATGTGCCATATTTGGAGTTAATGTGCTTCTCTCAGATTATCTTTTGAACCTGGCTCCTTGGAACTTGTTTGTATAGGTCAAGAAACTAAGAGAGGTAGGGAAGGAGAGTAGCAAAGTATAAAACCTCAGGAGAATTTATTACAAATTCTTAGTTAAGTGAAAGCTAACTGCCTCAGATTGGGGAAAGACGGCTGTTTCTACTGGGGGAAAAATCTGAATGCATAGATGTCCCCATCTCACTCTTCAGAGTACCACTCTTTCCCAACTTTAAAATTCAATAAGTTGTGAGACAATGGAATTGATGTGTGTCGTAAGTTAGCCATTTGCATAATCTAGACCCTGCAGCACGGCACATTAGATAAAGATTTTTTCAAGGTAATGATGAGAGTTTTCAGAATTTTAACTTAAGCACAGACCTGCAAATACATAGTCCTGATGTCATTATTATTCTTGTCTAAGTGATCTAGTGTACTTAGAAGTAACTGACTCACCCACAAATCCTATACTTTTTATTCCATTATTATCCCCTATTGCAACTAACTTGTCTTCCTAGTCTTTGATCAACATTTGACTCTAGATGACCAGAGTGATCAATTATGTACCTGTTTGGCCACTGTGTGTTACTGACTACCAGAATTCCATTTGTCATTGACAATAGGGTCATTGTTGTTTTTACATCTACTCAGATCAGAAAATCAATTCTATATTTTCATGAAATCCTGTTTGTGAAGGAAGCAGAACCAGTATTAGCATTGCTAAAATAATAATTTTAAAATAAGAATCATGGCTTATAAGAGGTGCTAGAAAAATAAAGATCTGCAAAGACGGAGAGAAATAGTTACTAACTACTTGAGCATGGAGTACTGCCATTGAAGCAAAAGCCAGGGATTATGGTGAAGTCTAAGAAGCTTCATGTATTGAGCCAGTAAAAAGCAAGGGCAAAGTGAGAATTCACAGAGAGATCTGTGGAGTTCACAACCATTGGGATGTTAAGACCTGCCAGGGGAGATGTTTGTGACATCCCCCTCAGCTATGATTTGTGCAGAGCTCTGTATAAATTGCAATGTCTGTGGCGGCCAATGCAAATCCAGCAATAACACCTCCATCTCACAGCCTTTTAATAATGATACTCAAGTTGGCTCAAAATCTTCTAGTTGAGCATTTGACTTAATGTAGTTCTGAAATGGAAATGTTCACAGAAATCCATAGAGATGTTCTCAAATGCTCTCTGAATTTAAGCCATCATCTTCATGACCCACCAGCCTTCTGTACTGGACAAACAAGTAAGATAAATTGAGATATTACAGGCATCAGGAGCCCTCGTTTGTCAAGTCTTTATGTCAGAGACAACTTCTGCAATTCTCCCTAGAGAGTGATATTGCTTTTGATTTTCTGCTGTTGCAACAAGGGGGCCGCTAATGATTTCCACTTGTCACTTACTATTTTCTCTTTACTTTATAGATCAGCAGGCTGGTCTGAGGATTCTGCTTGTTGCTGAAACTGTGTGCAACTCAGAAGTTCCCAAATTTTCTTGTTATACAATGTCCTTGAAGTCACAGTAATTTTTCTACAGTGTCCTAAGACCAAAAGAAATATCTAACAGTTCATTTGATTAATTAGCTAAGTTTAAACAAGTTAAGTATATTTGTCCTAACAAGTTAGTAGCTGTTTGAAAAAGTAATACGCTTTATTGAAAGGAAAACGTCTTTGCATTTTATTCTTTTTTTTTAAAGAGAGAGTGAGAGAGAGAGAATTTAATATTTATTTTTTAGTTTTCGGCGGACACAAATCTTTGTTTGTATGTAGTGGTGAGGATCGAACCCGGGCCGCACGCATGCCAGGCGAGCGCGCTACCGCTTGAGCCACATCCCCAGCCCTGCATTTTATTCTTGAATAAACAAAGCCACTTATTAATAAGATGCGTACATCTATGGGCACTGTATGACTTCTCGTATCTTGGAATCAAATTAGAAAATTCCACTCTCACTTCCTATTTCACACTATTTTTTTACCAGAGTACTAGCATTTGATCATAGCAACTGCCAAAAAGTCCAGATTTGAAAAACTCTAACATTATCAAAAAATCACAAACCACTGGTGCTCTGACTGCCTTGAGCTAGAAGTTTGCATGATATTTGAGAAATGTCAAGGGTCATTTTTCCCCCACCCAAATTTAAAATATCCCTCCATGGCCCTGTGGCTTAGGACACCTTGGCACACAGTTTGGGAACTATGGCTAGTCTCTTGGGGGTAAATTCAAATAAATCTTATTCTGTCTCATTGATTCCTTAAAATTTACTTCCCTTGAGACATTTTCTCTTGTTGAAAGTGTTTACTATGATCCAGACACTGTCTTAAGCATGTTACAAATAGTAACTAATTTATTGTCATAACCCAAGATAGTAGATATTATTATCATTCCCAATTTATAGATGATAAACCTGAGGCACAGAGAAGATAGTCACTGACCAAGATCAACACAGTTAATAAATGGTCAATCTGAGATTCAATTCCAGGTAGACTTTTGGCTCTGAAGTCCAGCAACTTTAACCACCATATCACACTGCCTCTTTAATAGCAAGTTACTATTTCTATTCCCAGCAAGCACAGACACCAATATTGTGCATTGATTATTACCACTAAAACCTCTGCTACCATCAACCCAGAAATTGCAGAGGCAACTACCATGCAAGCCAGGATGGATATTATGTGGCACCTACTTCTTTCATCACTAGCATCCAATTGGCACACACTAAACTAAATGGTCAGATTCCTGCACTATAATGAAATAGAAGGCAGGGGAAATATTTGCATCTCTATAATGGGAGGAAGAGGCTCATTTGAGTTGGTATTTACCAAATATAAGAAGGATACTCAAAACATTTAATGCCCTGAAAGAAAAAAAAAAGTATTCAAGCACATAATACTGTTTTGAATATATGTTGTCATAGACATGAAACATTAGCAGTAACAACTGTTGCCAATATTATATTCAATGATGAATATTTCCTTTTATATAATTTGTAGGTCCTACAGTAGTGAGTCTACATCGTCCATATTTATGTACATCCTTAACTTTAAAAAATGAATCTTCTGTCAATAGGTTTCACTAACACCTAGGAATATGTGATGTATTGTTTCTTTCATTACCATTCACCAAGCCTACACTGTCATAGACTTCTAAAAAAAGATAAAAATACATCAACCCACATGCTTCTGAAAAAGATTCTCTCCTCCGCATGGTGATTTCCTCTCCTCCACACTTTTCAAAATGTTGATCTAAATATAGGTTTAAATGATTTCTCAGGGTGTAATTTATTACATTCCAAGGTATTATCACATGTTCATGGTCTCCTCAAATCCATACTAATGGAAACTTGTTCCAAATGAGTTATCAGACATAGGAGATAGAATTATCTAAGTTTTAACTTATCTTTTGTACTCAAATAGCAATGAAAAAATCATATTACATCAGAAATAACAACTAATATGTTTGTATGTTTATGTGTAAATATATGTATAGTAACCAGAGAAAGAAAGACTGAATATACGAAAATGAGAAAACGCATTTTATTGAAGGCTTCAGGAAACATACTTTACTCAATCCTACTCCGTCAGACCAAAAGTTCAACTAACTTGGAATCCTGTCTCAACAGGAGCAAATGAGTTGTCCGTGATATGATCAATTTGCCAGAACCATTTGAATGTTACAGATTTTCAATTTAAAAATCAGGTGGAATATTATGTATAGGAAAATGTTCACACATTTGTTCAACTCTCATTCATTCATTCAAAAATCAAAAGCAGAGATATTTTAAACATGACTTCAGCAGTCATGGAGAGCACCATATGACTCTTAATGAAAATGCATCAAGCATGGTTTAGGGTATCTGCTTCCTTTAGAATTGATAAGGGAATGGCTAGGTTTGTTTCAAGAGGTTAGATAAAGAGCCAAGGGCAGCATGTGTTTGTTCTTCTCCCAGAGGAAGCAGCTCTGTGGGAGTTAACACCTAATCACACAGCTTGTGAAGAAAGGTACCTCAACAGAATGGTATTCCCTGATTCCTTGCATAGACTGTTTCTCACCATCCTCTCCTACCTTTCTCCCTTCTCCAAAACTCAACACCACAGGATTCCCTTGGCCTCCCCAGATCCTTCCTGCATAGCACCACCCTAAATTCAGATCTGCTTCCTCTCTGGTATTCCCCCAGCAACATTCCCCCCCCCCCCGCCTTCTCTACCCTCTCCATCACACACTTTTCTGTCCTTACAACCATTCCCTTAGGCACTGAATCTGTTCTTCTAGAAAGTTAATAACTAATAAATATTGAAGGATAGTTTGTAAACAGTAAATACTACTCTGACAAATTACTTCTCTAGGATGGTTGCATCCCATTGAGAAATGCCTGAAGCCCATGTGGTCTTCCCCATTTACGCTGGTGAACTCTCTTTATCTATTACTGCTGTCAGAGCACTTAAATATAGCATTATTGTGCCTTATAAAATGTCTGAGCATGTCAGTCTTCACTTTTAACAAAATTCAAGAGGATAGGCACACTGATCTCATATTCCTGAAACACCCAGCAGTAACTCCAATGAGTTGAGTCAACCCTGTGTATGAAGCCTGATGGAGGAAGGCTTTTCAGAGCCCTGAAACCATACTACAAAGGATGCTTCCTTTTCTAAATTTGCATAACATCCACTCTAGAATGAGGCAATGGGTTGAACTGGCAGTTGGATTCCCTTGTCCCTTTCTTTTCTCCACAAGCTGTGTTTCCATCCACAGACATGAAGTGTTAACTCTCTACCCAACATATAATACTTCTCAATGTTGGGGTGCCTTAGGAGAAGCCAGTGAAGGAAAGGAGATGTATAGTAATAAGATGTAAAGTTTTGAAAGGTCCTACAAGAAAAAAATTTCATGGAAAAGAAGAGAGTGAAGACAGAATATATCCTACGACTTTACTACCAGCAGGAAAATATTGCAATGACTTAAAATAATGTGGAAAACAAATGTTATAATAATTACCAAATCATTCCTCACCTCTCTTAATGCTGTTTGGCAGGACCATGTCCAAGAGGCTATTGCATCACAGTTTCCCTGAGTGTGAAAAGTGATAAGAAATTGCTTCCAAAGAGCTGGTCAGTCATTTAACTCAGGAAAAGAGAATGCACAAGATTCTAATAGTATGATATGATATCATTTAATATGCAGAGGGGACTGATGAAACATGGAATACTATTAAATTTGGGAAACACATTATTAAGAGTTGTTCCTGTCCATTTACACAAATATTTTGGAGGAAAATATTCCCATTCAAAAAATAAAGCTATCTAACTGGATAGGAAAGAAAGGGGAAGTTGAGGAGAAGGAAGAAGAGAAGAAAAAGGAAGGGGCAGGGGGGAGGGAAGCAAGAAAGACCCTAGAATATACTGAAGCATTTAAAATTTCCAAGGACAAGAATTCTTGTTTTAGACACATCTGCATATTAACAAATATCTTGAGCTGATTTAATTCTTCCTGGCAAATACTATACACTTTATATCCACACCTGTGGTGAAGACAACCTCCTGCTTTGAAAATGCTGGAAAAGTGGTGTTTTTGTCAGCTTTTTTGTTGCTACAACCAAAAGACCAGACAAGAACAATTTTAGAGGAGGTAAAGTTGATTTGGGGCTCACAGATTTAGAAGTCTCAATCCATAGATGGCCAACTCCATGGCTGTGGGCCCAAGATGAGGAAGAACATCATGGTGGAAAGGTGTGGAAGAGGAAAGCAGCTCAGAACATGGCACCTGGAAACAAAGAGAGAGAGCTCCACTCACCAGGGACAAATATAAACCCCAAAGTCATGCCCCAGTGACCCACCTCCTCTAGCTATACCTACCTACAGTTACCATCCGGTTAACGCATTCAAGAAGATTAGTGTGCTGATTTGGTTAAGGCTCTTGTAACTCTATCATTTCATCTCTGAATTTTCTTGCATTTCTCACACATGCAATTTTGGGGGTCACCTCATATCTAAACCATTGACAAGTAATCAGCCTTTCTAGTTGAATTTCTAGTTGGAAGTAAGAGACAACAACAAAAGAAAGAAGTCAGGAAAGATATGTGGTGGAAAGACAATGAATACAAGCTGATGTTCTGAATAAACCATTTGTCAGATGAAGGTAGGAGTGAAGCCAGTTCATGGGAAGTTTACTCATTTTTGCTTTTATTTATTCATCCATTAGTCCATGTACCCATCGCTCACTCATTCAACAGCTACTTGTTGCAAACTCTCTGCAGTGCTGAATAAAGCAAATTGAGTTACAGAGAAAATATTTTTCATCAAATAGTAGGGCTTTACTTTTGTTCCCAGAGAGATCACCAAAAAAAATCATATATTTTTGTCTTTAGTTAGATGACAGAGCAGCAGACACTTGATGAACCCCTCAGGGATATTAATTGGACTTGGTGTCACTAGGACTGTAACAAACTGATGCTGTAGCACAGTATACTGCCATTAATTATAACTGGGCTCCCTCATAAATATTTCAGAAACCATTCTTTAGCTAAAAGGCAAAAAGGAGAAAAAAAAAGGAAACCAAATTTTAGAAAACAATGTTTTTTAAACTGAAAGATACCTACAGAGGATTCATTTCCTATTCAGTTTCAAGCAGATCATTCACATGACTCTTGATAATAACAAGAATTATCAATCTTTGTTCTCTGTCTCTAGGAATTTTACATTTTAAATGTTGAGTTCCAGAATAAGTGGAAACCTGAGAAACTTGCTTAAAAATCATAAATAAGTAAAAACAAGAATGTGCTTCACAAAGCTTGAGGTTGTCATGGAGCTCTGCATACTCTGATTTCAGCCTCTCAGACGGTCTCATCTCCTCCTTTTAATTTTAGTGAGAATAGATGTTATAAATCTCAATGGACTTATTCCTTAGACTGTGTCTACTAAGTGAAGCTGAAAATCTCAGGCCAGAAAGTGCCCTTTGGTGCTGGAATCCCATCACTGAAAACAAGGGGGCTATCTGCAGAGACCCCCCACCTCCTGTTTAGTCAATCTCCAGTTATCTGTCTAACCACACTTTCCAGAAACCTAACAATGTGCCTTATCCTCCTTGTGCAGAATACTGCGCTCCTGCTTTCCTTCTTTTCCTGTACTTCTCTACATCATCTGGAGCAACTTATCCCCCTCTCACCACACATGTATTTCATTTCACGACATGTACTTTCTTTGCAGTCTCAATGCCCCTGGTCCCAAGGTCTGGGGGCCTCACCAGGTTAATAGTAATTCTTCAACCACCCACAAATGCTTAGGTCAATTTGAGGTGGCTAAGGGAACAAAGCACCAGGCAACCCAAGCGCGGGAAAGAACAACCAATCAGGCACCTTATACTCAACCACCTGTCAATCAATGGGGTCTCCTGACCAATCCTGGAAGGACATGGAACCCAACAAGATCCCTCAACCAACCCCAGGAGGACAAGGGACTCCAAAAACATCCCTTTCCTGTCCCAAGCCCTCCTTTTCTGCCCTCAGCCCCCCAAAATTCCAATCTGGCTGAGCCTGACTGCAATTCTCCCCAACCAGCTCTGTTAGTCTGGAGGTCTTGCCAGGGAGCGAATCTCAATAAAGCCTTGTTCAGCAGCTTTTAATCTGCCTCCTTTTGGTCATCAGTGCCTGACCTTACCCCTATAGCATTTGTGGCTGTACTTTGATTCTTGTGCCCATCCCTTGATGGTTGGCCACATATTGGCAGCTTCTTGTCTTGACAGAGGAGGGACTCTTCCAATCTACTAGTAAAATGTCATAGCACAGAAGCTGCAGACCCAAAACAGGCCTAAGTTTCAGAAAGTAAGGGCATTTTCATTCTTATTTAGAGTACATTCCTTGAAGTCTCTCTACCTCTCCACTATTTAAAATCTACTTCAGAAACCAAGGGGGAAATTCTCTACCTAAGAAGTAAAGGGTCATCTGCTTCCAAGTAATTTGGAATTTCCAAATAAGACCTAATCCAATTATTGGGCTGTTCAAACTGCACCTGGTCAAGAATATAATGAAATAAGTTTGTCCAAAATGCACTTCATATTTCCCTTTTCACCTCAATTCAAAATCACTTTTCCCCAAGTGTTCTCAAAGGGGCACAAATGCCTGCTGTAGAAATCTGGGAAATTCAGTGTTTTAGTTTGCATTTTCACTGTTGGGACTAAAAGAACTGACAGGAGTGGTTTTAGAGAAGGAAAAGTTTATTTGGGAGCTCATACCTTCAGAGGTCCCAGTCCACAGCCTGCTCCATTCCTTAGGGCATGAGGTGAGGTTGAACATCATGACAGAAATGTGTGGTGGCAGAAAGCAGCTTGGAACAAGGCACCCAGGAAGCAGAGAGTGAGACAGATTAAACCCAGCTCTCAAGATAAATGCCAAAGTCACACCCATGTCTTCTTCCAGCCACACCTTACCTGCCTTCTGTTACCATTCAGCTAATCTCCTCAGCGAGTAATTCACTGATTGGGTTAAACTTCTCATAAGCCAATCATTTCACCTCTAAATCTTCTTGCATTGTCTCACACATGAGCTTTTGAGGGACACCTCACATCCAAACCACAACATCCACTCAACAGAATGCCATCTTAAGTCAATGATCGGGTGCCACAGTCCGGCTGCAGCAAAATAACCAGGGGGTGACGAACAACTTGTGTAGATTGATACAGCAGGAGTGGAAGCCCTTTATTGTAGGACAACAGAGGTATTTATACATTCCACACAGCTTATCTTAATTAGCATAAACTAGATACATCAGTCAACCAATAAGGAATCTCCACACTTAATGGCTTGCTGGCGTTACTTCACAAACTACTCCCTCTGGCATTTTGCCAGGCGCCATCCAGACTTGTTTACAGACTCTAACAATCGGGGACATTCTCTTCTTTTTGGGGACCCTAATTTAACTAATCGTTTCTTCTACAAAATTAAATAAATGTCCATACCTCTATCAGAGTGACACTAAGCAGAGGGTCTTTTTTTTTACTAAAATCACTCTATTTGCTACTGAAGTCAGTATAAAAGAACAATAACAGGCAAGGTGATGTGAATACTCGCTTATGCAAATTCATTTTAACCTCTGGATATTGTAACGCAGAGCCTACTTTTAACTCCTATATCCCTAGCTCCACACAGCCACAGTCTTCATAACAGCAGCCAGAGTGACATTTTAAAATCCTAAGTCAGAGTAGTCACAGTTCTGTTTAAAGGGCCTCAGTGGTTCCCAATCTCTATGCGAGTAAAAGCCAGCGTCCTTAAAATGGCCTGGGAGATGCTCCAGACTCTGGTCCTCTGTTCCCTCTCTGACCTCACCTGCTACTACATTTCCCTTCCCCACTTAACCCCAACCACCCTGGCCTCCTTGCTGTCCTTCATGCACAGTTTGCATGGCTCTTTGAGCCCCAGGACCTTTGTGGGGACTCCACTGACACCTTCCCAAAGAGGCCACCCTTTTGAAAACTACAACGCTCATTCTGACACTCATTCCTGTCCCCACTCTGTTCCCTGTTTCCTTTATTCTGTTGTCTTTTCCTCTAAATTGTCATTTTCTTGAAAACTATATTGTTTATTTGTTGATGAACTTGTTTATTTTGTTTTGGTTATGATTTTGTTTCCCTGTCTAGAACCTGAGCTCTACAAGCACTCAGGGTCTTGCCGGTTTTGTTCACTTGAAGTTCCAGTGTTAGAAAGATGCCTGACACATAGTAGGCATTCAGCAAATGTTCACTGAAAGATCACATTGAATGATTGCTTGTCAGATTGCAGTCAGGAAATGTGTCCCAGGACGCACAGACAATAAGAGGTTGAAGAGGGATTTAAAAGATCTTTGCACAATTCATCCTTGAAATAGCAACAGGGCAACTGTCTAAGGTGGAGCTCTGAAGCTGACCCTGCTGCCAGGATTCACATACAGGGGGTTGGTTAGGAAAAACACCCAGGAGGGGGGGAGCAAGCAAGGAAGGAGGAAGTCAAGCTGGGGTATAATCTTAGGCAAGTCCCCCCGGGGGATGTGGCTTCTACCCCACCCCACAGGAATCTCTGAAATATAAGTTACACCTCAACTCAGAAGAGTCCTAGTTAGACTGAAAGCAAGGGAGCTGAGTTTTCATGACCTCTCATTTGGAGGTCAAAAGCCAAGGGTCAAGGACTGGGGGATGAGCGAGTCACACAATCTCAGGCACTTGCTTCTGTCTCTCTGTGCTTAATGGCAAAGTTGCTCCAATAACCTGACAGCAGTTCGGACTTAGAAGCTGGGTGTTATAAGGGAAAGCACACCACAGGGCAGGAGGTTACAGAAGGTGAGAGGGAAGAGACACTAACCTATCTGCTACAGTGGTTCTTTAATGTGTCCTATCATACCAACAATCATGCCCCAACTCCGTGTTGTGGCCTGACTCCACATAACCTAGCTCTGCCACTGCAGCCAGAATTTCACTTTAAACTAGTGGCTCATGGGCCATTGGGCTTTTGCATCTACTGTCTTCTTTGTCTAAAATGCCCATAATCTAACTCTTTACATGTCAGTCTGCTTTTGATTTTTCACATACCAACCAAAATATACTCAAAGGAAACCTCCTTAAGCACTGAACCAACTAAACACCTTTAATTTCCTAAAAGTACTTATCACAATCTATAATCATTTCTCTTTCATTTGTGTTTTTCTCTTTTTGTTGTTGTTGTTTTTGTTTTTATTCTATCTCCTCACTAAAATATAATCCAATCAATATCCCTAGCGCCCAGCACACTATAGGGGCTCAAAATGGTCTTGAGTGGAAGGAAACACTGGAAGAGAAATTGCCAACCATGCAAGGTCGTAGCTGCATTTACCTACCCAAACCTGTTTGCACTGGTCTTCAAAAACTTAAATTTATCCAAATTATGAATGAGGCTGGAAAGATAAAAGGACATCCTACTTTGGTTAGAATTATCTCTTTTTACCTGACTATTTTGGCCTCAGATAAATCCAGGATCTCTCCCTCAAGAAGATGTCAGTTTAAATATACTTAAAACTACATGCTAAGATTGAGAGATGACATTAGAAAAGCCAATGTAATTTTTCTAGATTAGTGAAAATTACCCAGGAACTTCAAGAAGAACCAGCTCAGAAGTCAGTAGAAAGAATTTTGTACTCTCCAGCATTCATTAACTTTCCCAATTCTCTCTTTGTTTTGTGAATCAGAAGATAGTGCACAAAATGGAATATAGAACTAGCACTTTTATCTTTACTTGAACAAAAGCAATCTTCATGGGCCATAAGGCCTCAAAAACAAAAAAAAAATAATAATAATTTTCTTCTTTAAAAAATAGACTGCTTTGACAAACACAAATTTTTAATGCAGATGTAAACAGAAACACACAAGACCAACAGAAACATACAATAGGAATTTTATCTAAAGAATTATTTAAAGTCAGTTTTTTCAATTTGTTGCTTCACTATAAAAGTTTAAAGGATTTGCCACCAGTGAAAAAGCTCCTGATATATGCAGTCTATAAATATTTCCAATTTTTAAATTTTAAATATTTCTTAAAGAATTAAGGAATATCAGTAATTTCTTTGGAAGGAGCATGTATTATATAATAATATACATAAGAATTCTTACTTGTACTTAAATTTGATTGATTGATTGATCCAAATGTAGAAGAGTGATTATTAGAAGTTGGGAATTGTAGGGGGTAGGGGTTTAGAGGAAAGGTAGACAGTGGGCACCAAACACAATTAGATAGAAGTAATAAGGTCTAGTGTCCTAGAGCACAGTGAGAAACTATAGTTCACAATAACTTAGTATATGTTTTAAGCACGACTGAAGAGAGGTACTCAAAGCATCCAAGTGCAAAGTAATGATAAAGAGATGGAGACATTAATTATCCTGATTGGACCAGAGCATATTGTGTACACACACATACACACTGAAATACCATATTGTATCACATAAATATGTATAATCATTATGTGTTAATCAAAAATTTTTTTAAATGTGTAAGAAATGGAAGTGTTAACTACCCTTATTTGATCATTATATACTGTATATATTTTATAATCAAATTTGTAAAATTTAAATGATAATTTTAAAATAAGACATATATTAATAATTTTAATTTTTCTCTCATTATCCCAGTCATGAGAGAGATAAGCTTAGGTCAACTGGGCTTCCAGTTTTATATTACATATATATAATAAAACCTAAATAGTTTTAAGTCCTGTCTTTTCTTCAAGGCCAAGCTCAATTCCTCTTCTGGGTAGATCTTTTCCCATCCCCCCAGGTCTAGGTAATTCATGATACTTTTCTTAAAATGCCCAAGGTACTTACTTCTCTGTTGCCCTTCTGGTACTACCTCTTCTGCCATCCATGCTAAGGATCTTCAAGTGACTCAGCTTGGGTCCCCTACTGGAGGGCAGTGCTGGCAATGAGCAGTGCTCTGCAGCTACCTTGCTAACCCCAATCCTGCCTCCCCCATAATCTGCGGTCACAAATATCACCATGAAAAGTGCAAGAAGTATAATATTCTTTAACTCAGCCACCATTTTAATCCCTTATTCTATCTGATGAAGGAGAATTTATTTGATCCCAGTTTTTTGTTGTTGTTTTTTGTTTGTTTGTTTTCCAATCAATTCAGGGTTCTCTTCCTATATCAGTAAAAAATTAATTAATTAATTAATTAACTAATTAATTAAAAACTGCCTCCTTGTGTTGCATCTCTGGTGGGGAAGGTGGAGAGGGTTTCCTGAAGTTGTCATCAGCCCTGGCACTGCCTGAGGTCCACCTCACTGGTCTGCACCTTGCTCCTTGTTTCTGTGCCCACCCCTCATGCTGAGCAGCTGTGTCCCTGCCCTCATCTGGCGCTATTTCTCATCACCATGGCACCTCTAGTTCTGGTGGACTTCCTGTTGTGGCCTGTCCCTGCTGCCTAGATATAGTCCGAGTGACATTTTTGTAGTCATTCTGGTAATAAAATGACAACATTGCTCTTCTTTAGACACGCATTCTCTTTCCAAGCTCATGTAAACTTGCAAATTGCTGAGTAATTCCATACTTCTTTAATCCAAAAGATTAAATGATGGAGGCAGGGAAGCATAAAAAGAATAATTTCTAAATATTTTCTATAACATTTGTTTTTCAGTACTAATTTTTTCTACTTGTTTATCAACGTAAGAAATATACATGCCGAGCAGCAACATTCCCCAGTCCTGTCCCTTCTTTCAAACAGACTCAGTTTCCAACTGTTTGTTCCAGTGTTCCTGCTATCTCCCCTTACAGAATATTTATCAATATTTATTTATTAAAATTTTATTAATATGCATGTTTTATCACTAGGTATTGCTAACACTTTACATTATATTCATAATTCAGATTATATGCATTATTTATATAATTATATTTAATGTTTATATTATATGCATTAATGTTTTATTAGTATGCATATTTTATTAAGCATTTGTTAATATTTTCATGAGCTCTTTTTTTTATCAATCCTTTGTTTTATCAGTCCTTAATTCTTGATATTTTCCATGAACTTTCTGCTATGGTTGATGAAGTTTTATGCTGCTCTAAATGCTCCCTTTCCTCTTTCTCAATTCCTTCCTCTTTCTCAATTCCTATGTCTTTCTTCTTTCTTCATTAGCAATCTTTGCATACTGCCTAGAATTGTTTACTTGACACATAGTAATCTTGAACTATTGCTTTCTACTTCTTCTCTTTGACTGTCTTTTACCCAACTTCACTTTCCAATTACTGCCATCTTTACTCTTAATGTTGTACTGTGAAGATTAGTAATGTGTATTCTATTTGGAACCATAAGCAAGTCCTCTGGGTTCTGCCAATACCTTATTCTAGAAGTTAAAAATTAGAACCAGTTTACATTATGATGACCAGAGACATATTTCCCAATGCAGAAAAACAATCAGTATCCCATTTCTTTTCTTGTACTTTTTTTTGTTTATTCTAGAGTTTAATTGTCTTATTGGTTATTTTCTTTTTAAGAAAAATACCTTCATTTGTTGGGGCTGAGGTTGTGGCTCAGTGGCAGAGCACTTGCCTCACACATGTGAGGCACTGGGTTTGAACATCAGCACCACATAAAAATAAATAAACAAAATAAAGGTATTTTTTAAAACCTTCATTTGTAAATGAGAATTTTTATGCCATTGAAGGTTTTTCTTTTCTTTTTTTTATATATATTTCGCAAAAAAAGACAATTAGACTTATACTTTGAATTATAATGATCATCACATTCCATCATCATTAATAACCCCATGCCCCCCCTTTCCCTCCAACCCCTCTGCCCTATCTAGAGATCATCTATTCCTCCTATGCTCCCACTTCCTATCCCACTACGAATCATCCTCCTTATATCAGAGAAAACATTAGACATTTGGTTTTTTGGGATTAGTTAACTTATTAATGATGGTGGAATGTGATGATCATTATTATCCAAAGTACAGGTACGAAGACACAAATTGGTGTGAATATACTATGTATACAACCAGAGATATGAAAAATTGTGCTCTGTATGTGTAATAAGAATTGTAATGCATTCTGTTGTCTTATATAAATAAAAAAATGAAAAAAAAACTTAAAAAATAACCTATTACATAAAAAAAATTAGAGGGTTTAGGGTTTTTGTTTGTTTGGTTGGTTGGTTTTAAAAGTTAGTGTATAGTTGATACACAGTGGTAAAGTTAAAAATTCATAAGTTTAGTTCTGCCTTAGGGTTTTGAGTAAATGTTATAAATCATAATTCCTATTTACAAATCTAGCATATTTGAGCAATTATTTTTAAAATCACTTTTGAAAAATGCTTGTTCCATTTATAAATTTAGCTAATTAGACCCTTAAATATTTGAATTACATTTATAAATTTAATATTAAATATCAGTTTTCTACCCTAAAACAAGATCTCAACTAACAAGTAATTTTTATTTTAAAAATGATTAGTCTAATTCAATTACTCAATTACAGATTTCAAGTTAGTGTCACAAGACTATTGCTCTAACAAGAAGATAGAATTCTAAGTTTGCATAAGTTCCTTAATTCGGGGTGGGGAGCGGTGCTCTGGGGTTTGATTCTTTTCTGATACTTTTCCACAAAAGAGAACAATTATCTTTACAGGTAAGACTACTTTTAAGCAGTTCTCTACCTAATTATTTTTGTTCCCATGGTTAAACAATACTCATTTCCTAAGGAAACAATTTCTTGGTTAACGGAGGCTACTTCAAACCAAACATTTTAACTGGGCAAGGAAAACAATGTTACAGACATCCACAGTAAATATTATCACTACTCATTTAAAAACTATCATGTCATCTCAATGGACTTTGTAGATTGTCTTATTAAATGCTCAGATTTTGGCTGGGATGCCACGGATTCTGGTTGGGGACATTGATATGAAGCACTGAACATATTTATACCAGCAGAGAAAGCAGGCAGCTCATATATATGTATCCAAGTTAAATATACTATCTAATTCCTCAGTTGATGCATACAAACCTACAACCTCATTCAAATTGATTACTTGTTTGGATACTGCTTTTCTTTGGCCTGTACAGTATGGAAATGTTTTGTGTGAGTGAAAAGATTTTTAAACTTAATGGAAGCCTATGTTCTTTTTATGCACATCATATTATAGGACTTAGGATCTCTTAAGGATATGTCCAGTTGAATTCTGGGTATTTTTTCTATATGATCACAGTTGCCAAGTCTACTTACTGACTTTCAAAGTTTTCCACTATCTCCATCTAATGTCTGTCTAATCTTTAGGGTTCCCCCACCCTCAGAAACATATTTCCTAATTCCCTTCATCCTTCCATTGCTGTCTACATTTTCATTCCCTACACTAATACAATTAATGTCATCCTGGGATTTCCTTTTACTGATTTTCTTAATTGGTACATTTTTTTTTCTTGAATCTCACCTCTCCCCCCTTGGTTTACTTCATTTTTCTCAAGTATATCCTCAAATGACTTCCTAAGAAATGATATATGGAAAATGAATTTTCTGTTTACTTACATGCATTTACATGTATATATTTACAAGTATTTATTACGGTCTTACTCTTCATTGATGGGTGAAAAGCATTTTCCCACAGAATTTCAATATGCTATCTTTAGTATTCAGTGCTTTTGATAAAAAGTCTAATTTTTTCTAGTTTGTGTTTTTTTTATTTTATTTATTTTTGTGCATGTAATTGTTTCCATGCTCATTTTTTTCATTTCTGGACAATTCAATTATCTCCCCTTTATCTTAAAGATTATATTTGTATCACAGATATTAGGATGTCTTTAGACTCAAGGACTCTCTGAACCTGGAGACTTGTGTCTTTCATTTCTGGTAAGTTTTTTGTTTTTATTTTTGGTTTATTTGTTTGTTTCATTTTGTTTAGATTTTCTGTTTGATAGTGTTTCCCCTCTGTGTTCTATTTTTTTTTTCCTGGAAGTTCTCTTTAGTTCAATATTAGAACCATGTTCCTGGTTCTTTATTCTACCTATGTTTTCTGTTTATTTTCCATAAGTTACCATTTCATTGCAACTTCTGGAACACGTTTTCCACATTATCTTTCATTTCTTTTATTGAATGTGTTTTAATTTTTGCAACCTCTCCTATTAATTATTTTAAATATTTATTTTTTAGTTTTAGGTGGACACAATATCTTTATTTTATTTTTATGTGGTGCTGGGGATGGAACCCAGTGCCTCATGCGTGCTAGGTGAGTGCTCTACCACTGAGCCCCAGTCCCAGCCCCAGCCACCTCTTCTATTAATTTGTAAGAGCTACTTTCTAACTAATTATGCATTTTTCTTATCTAATGGTCTTTGTTTTGAGTGCAGTAACTTTTTGAATCTATGGGTACTATCTACCATTGAATTGTTTTATTTTGTTCATGTTTGTTTGTCTTAATTTCTTTCCTTCCTTTGAAGGCTTTTCTCAAGTTTCTGATGCTCCTTGGTTGTCTATTCATATTTCAATGCCAGTTTCTAAATGCTAATTTTCAATTATGATATAGATGGCCTTTGTCACATGGTCATCTTCTTATTAGGGTAGTGGATTATGGTCTCTCAGTGCAATTTAGAATCAGCTGGAGAGCTTTTAAAAAATACAGAATGCTGGTTCTGCTTCCAGGAACTCTAGTTTAATTGGTCTGAGGCAGGACCAGGCATTACTTTTCTATAAATTTTGTATAAATTCTATAAAGTAGTTTTCCAAAAATTTCTAATCCGCAGAGGGTTTCAGAGCCACTGCTTTAAGAGCATGAAAAGTGAAAGTTTTGGATTTTTAGCTGCGGGGGGGGGGGGGGGGGGGGGGGCTTTTAATTTCCTGAAGAAGGATCTTCATATGTTTTGCTTAGACCATATATATTGATGTTGAGCATTTGGCATGGCAGTATGGGGGACATTGACCATATTATATACACTCAATTAATTTTCCATTTTCAACCCACACTTTATGCTCACTGTTAGTCACACCTGACTTTTCCAAATTCCCAATTTCCCTGTGGCTCTGGTCTGCAAAGTTGACCAGCTTATTTTCAGTTCAATCCATCCTCAATATACTCTAGCTTGTGGCCTTTCCCCATCATTCTTCCTGACTGTCTTCAAAATTTGTATGGATAAACTGGTCCTGGAAGAAAGGAAAATGAACATGTAAAATCCTTTAGAGGTTCTTTTAGTCATTAAACAGAAGAAACTAGAGTCTAGTGATTATTTTACAGAACATATTACAAAAACTTAGTATAGTGGAAGGAAAGTCAAGATTAGAAATGGCTGGAAAGGTAACTTATTCTGTATAATGAAGGTGGAAGGATTCAATGGAATAGAATTCAACCCTAAGCAATAGAGAATGAATATTCAAAGAAGATACAGGAAGGTCTATAATAATTCAGGAGGGAATCCATAGAACTTCCAAAGACAAGAATTTTAATTTTATTGCTCATATGTAAATATTCTGTCTCCCCACACAAGTGCCTTTGACAATGTAGGTTTTTTCCTATCTTTTCATGGAAGTCAAAGAAGCATAAGTAGAACTTGAATGAATATTCATCTGTGTTGATATCTGGCAGAGAAAAACAAATTTGAAGCATGGACTACTAAACTATAACAAGGAAAATATCAAGCCCCTTCTTGGTAGTACCAGGAGCAACACCACCATTATGAAGGTGTGAGGCAGTTTTGCCAAACTCCCTAAAAACAGGCTTCCTCTGCAGATGGTAAATTACATCTGTGTAACACTTTTCTTAAAATATAATTATAGCCCTTTATAAGGGACTAAAAAGATGGTAAAGAAGGTGATTTTTTAATAATCACCAAATCCTGGGAAGTTAGAACTTAATGCTTCCTTTGTAACCTTTATTTCATTGCTTCTGCTTATACAACCAGGAACAAATCAAGTGGACTCTGAGGCTAGACCTTAAGACCGATTAGCTGCGTTGCCATTAGTCATGTTCCACGATGAAAACAAGAGCACATGCCCTTGACTTAAAACCCTGAGCATGAAGTTGAAGGTGAAGAGACGAGAATTTGATGAGGAAAAAAAAAAAAAAAGATTGAAGTCATTATGCAAGTAGACATTCATGCTTTACCAAGTACAGAGTCAGTACTTACTAACAATGAAGGCAGTAAATACAGCTCATTGTCTTAAATGGCCTAAGATTATTTATATCTATTCTTTCCAATTTTCTGGCTGAGCAGCATGTGCTTAAAAATCAAAGGAGGCTTGGCAGCAGCCACTGCACAGACCCAATCCCATAGGCTTCCTCGCCTCGCTCCACTTTCTCTGCAACCATGTCTGACAAAGCTGACATGGCTGAGATTGAGAGATTCAATAAGCAGAATTTGAAGAGGGTGGAGATACAAAAGAAGAATCCACTGCCTTCAAAAGAAACAATTGAACTAGAGAGGCAAACAGATGAATCATAACGAGGCATGTATGCCAAAATGCATTGTATGTTCCTCAATCATCGCCTTCTTGTTTCACTTCTTTGGGTTATTTAACACTGTAAGATGCGAAGAGGTTGGATCAGGTTTAAATGACTGTGCTGCCTCCTTTTTGCCTGAAAGGACTGAGAACAACTGACAATGGAGGCCTCCTCTGTCTGCCTCCTCCATCTGCCTGTCTGGCTGGCTGGGGAGGAAAAGTACTCACACATTGGTGAAGGAAGAAGTTGGGTGGGATGACAGTGAACTAGGGTCAAAACTAAGCTGGTCCCCGGAATCTTCTTGAAGGATATAAAACATAGCATAAAAAGAGTGTCATTTTGTTGTTGTTCAAATTATCTTAATTATTTAGAATGAATTGACCTAGCTTCACATACATATATTATAATTGTCACAGCCCTCCTTGAAAACGAAAATTGGTATTGATGCAAAGACATATCTTTATTAATATAATGAGGCTTTGCAGGAGTTCTGGAGTCAGGGAAGATAATTTATTATAAAGCATAAATTGATCTGAAATGGATGATATGTCTGTATATCTCAAAGTTCACCCTTGTAAACTTTGGTTAAGTTGATCTCTCAAAGTCTTGGCTGCCTTGTTGAAAAATCTTATATAATAGCTGTATTCTCATTATAAGGTCACCATGATGACCCTTTGTGATGAAGGAAGGCATGTAAAGCACATAGCACAGCCTGCTCCTTGGTAAGCACTCAATAAAAACAATTATCAGTATTCTCCATGTTCCTAACACTCTGTGCAATCGCTATGCCTTTTGCTCATATCAAGGATCAGCAGCGCTTCAACATATAGCAGACCTCTCAGCCCCTACAACACACCTCTAAATAATAGGAACAAAAGCAATAATGAGAAATCAGTACTTTACTAAAGATTTTGTGTTGTTACAGGGAAAAGCATTCCTCTCTCACACTGTGTGGAAAATCTCCTCTGTTTTCCCAGGAAATGCATCTCTTGCCTATAGCTGATATACCCTACCTCTGCTCCCCTGTGGTGGCACAAGATAAGAGACCAGCAGTTACCTGAACTCCAAGCAGTATTAGTTATCAATATGCCAAGGGATGAGGGAGGGAGTGGCTCATCCTGCCTCTAGACCTTATCAAAACTAATGTCAATATTTCCCTCAAAATGTCAGTAGCAAGAATCAAATTTTACAAATAGAATAATATCTTAAACATTTGGAAAAACTTTCAATGCAGGACCAATTCAAATGTCACCTCTCCTATAAAATTGTTCTGAACTAAGCAGAGCCAGGCATAAGAAGAAGAGCTAGTTACAAGTAAGGAATCCTGGTTCTGCTGGTAACTAGCTATATGACCTTAGGAATATCCTTGTATTCTTCAGTTTTGTCATCTGGAGGAAATATTGGCTAAATTATTCCTAAGATACCTTCTAACTCAAAAATCACATCATGATCTTCCTGCAAATACAATAAGCAAATATTAAAGCAAATCTTTCTTTCATCTCATTTTTCAAGGTATCTTTCAAATCCGTTTGTTTAAAGTAAGCTATGCCTTAATTATGCTATCTAAACTCAGGGAAGCCTGTATCCACACAATACAGGACTGTGGCACAGGCTTAGACATGTAATAAAGAAAAGTAAGGATACATTGCGTATGGTTTCATTTACCTAAATTGAATGCCAAGGAAGCAAATTCCATCTATATATACAGAGCTAACTCCTCTGTAGAAATATTTTCCATACCAATGTTGTCTCTCAGTGGAATCTGAAGGTGTCCCCTGCAACACCTGAGTGTCACATTGAAGGGGAATAATAATGATATTTTCTTTCACATGTCTAGCTCAAAGAAATGTTAAAAAATGTTGGTGGAACGAAGTTCAAATGAAATTACCATTAGTACAACTTTTAAAAATGAGAAGTGACTAGGCTTTTCCTTCCTTTGTGAAGTCTTCTGATTGATGCACTGTAAGGATGATGGGAGAATTCAAACTGAAGCCAGTGGAAAAGAGACTGGTAATTAATCCTTTGATGGGATTCTCTGAATTCTGAGTTGCTTTTAATGTTTTTTGCTAATTTTGGAAGAATCAATCTCAAATCCATTGAATTCCAAATAGCCAGAAGACAGGAAGAGAAATCATTGGACCTCTACTAAAACTACTTCCTTTTAAATAAAAATCCATTTACCCATAATGTCATTGATTCTTCTTGTGGCTAACATAAATATAGAATAATAAATTACTATTTTATATAAAATTATTAACCCAGGCAATTGCTTCCAGAATAATTCTATTACAGGGATAGCTTTATGACTGATTTTTAAGTATCATCAATAATGATTCATGATCTATGTTAAGAAGTCTGCAGGCCTTTTTACTTTCTGTTTATAGAATAAGCATCAAGACCAAAGAATCTGATTTCTCCATGGTTAGTGCAGTACTGGCTTCAGGCTTCCTTATACTTTGAACTGCGTAGTGCTGGATATTTCCCCAAATAAGAACTTACTATTTCTTTCAAATTTTATGTTATAGACTATCACTTTTTATTATCAAAGCTCAATGAAGTCTCCCAGGAACCCACCCTTTCTCTTTCTGCTTATGAACTAGATGTCCTTATGTGCAAGGTTTTTTGGGAAAAAACCCAGCCCACTAATAATTTTAACCAGATCTCCCTAGGTTTATCAATTCTCCCTTTAATGATGTTTTCACCAGTTACTTTAATAAGATACCTTGGAATATAGTCTTTTTGTTACCAGAGATCTGGTTTTGGGAAGGGTGGGTTCTAACAGACCCAACACTTGCCCCCAAGACCAAATGGAAAAAGTGATGGTGAAGTAGGAAAGAAATTTATTCTTAGTGTGTCCACACTGGGAAGACAGATCTAAAGTGTTTCATGGTATTAACAGTAGCTTTGGGGTAAAATATGGAAAAAACTGAGGGGGTTTTCATAGCCAGCAATCTTGCTCAGACAGGTCATCATTTGGTTGATCACTATCCTAAGACTGATCATGTATCCTTGTCAGACCATGGAACTCTGTGCTGGTAAAACAGTTTCAACTCTTGTCACAAGATATTTATTGTTTAGACCCTCTAGCCAAAAAGGAAAGAGGGAATTAGTTCTGTCAATGATGGAGCCTCCCTTCAGGTTTAGGGCTATGACTGGGGGACTTCAAAGGGCTACTTAATAGGTCTAGAATAGGACATTATAAAATCTGACAAGTGGCAATCTGTTCATTATGATGTTCTTATAAATTTCAAAAGTATCTTAGTTACTCTTTCTTATTTTGATGGTTTCCAACTTGAAGATGAAGGATTACCCATCCAGAGAACATTTTTTCAGTGATTAACATGCACAGTTAAATAAGAATCTGATCAGAAGTTTAAGGTAGCGAAAAGAGAGAGAGATGCCATATGAAGGCACAGATGTCGAAATTTTATCCTCTTTTTAGTTATTTATCAGACATCTGCCGGCCCAAGTGAAGAGTCAGTGCTTTTAACAAAAGAGACTTTAAGTCCCTGTTATACTTTCCTTACACCTTGTTCATCATTCATTTCAGACAAATCTACTCAAAATATCATGAAGCATAACTCTTTAAATAAGATTTCACAATTAATTAGCTTTATACATCAAACATATCAAAACTATCAGATTTTTGGTTAAAAACACATACTTGCAGAACAATTAAACATCCCTGGAATCTACCTATGAAATTATTCTAATAAAAACTATAACAACTGAAGGCAAAGTTTATTCTACTTATTTTTATTAATGCTATGATCAAAGTAGGTACTCCAGAGTATTTTTTAATTAATTTCATTACTAAGGGCAAAGCATATTAGGAAATTTATCTATATATGTCTTATTGTTTTAAAGACTGGATGTTTCTGTACTTTTTAATTAGAGAATTATCTCTAAGCAAATGGTTGGATCTTATGGAATGGCTACAATGAGACAGTTGTGCAATAAGCTATTTTAGATTGGGGAGATTAGAGAGAAATGTTAGGAGTCATAGTTTTCTTTTTGTCTTTTCTTTTACTCTATCTTAATTGAGTTATCTATTCAATGAGAGTAATGTTTCTTGGGACATCCACTTTTTTCTCTTCAGAAAAAATGCAGTGTCACACCAACCCAAGGTGGAATAAAACATAAGACTATTGTCTGGTCAACATGAAGTAGATTAAGATATAATGTGGGCCCCACAAAGACAGTGCTCAGGAAGACTTCACTCAGTGCAGATTAAATTGGTAAGGGGGACACATGAAAGACCTCAAAGTACTCATCAAACAAAGGAAATATGTTTTTAGTGGAACTGGAAAAACAGGATATTTTTGTTCTTTTGTTCAGTGGATATTTATGATCTGCTATTACTTATTATGATCAAGTATTATTTTAGGAACTGAGTATGAAGAACAAAACTGACATGTTCCCTGTCCTTAAGAAAGATATAGTCCAATAAAAGATATAGTCACAATTTAAAAATGATAATATTCAAATACAACTTCTGGTGAATGTAAAGGAATGACAAACTTGGTAAAATGACAGAAAATTTAAAGGTAGCCTCCTTAGATATCATGATTTTTCTGCCTTTGTAGGGCAGACCTTCTACTTGAGAACTGTAGAATGAGAGAAGACCAGTTTTACAAAGAACAGGGAGGGTGAATGCTCAAAAATAGAGATCCACAAACATTCTGTAATGTGACAAAGAGTAAGTATTTTCATGTTTTACAGGCCATTTGCTTCCTGCTGCAACTAATCAATTCTGGCATCAGAGTATGAATGAACCTAAACCAAAGGCCGTGGCAATGTTCCAATAAAACTTTATTGAAAAAAAAAAAAAACAAGGCAATGGGCCAGATTTGATCTAGGAGATACACCTTTTGAGTTCCTGCTCTAGCTGGATGTGTTACCTGAGCAAATGTTGTGACATGAGGCAAGGATTGCTGTGTCGAGAAAATGATAGAAGACTGGTATGGATAAAATCAAGTAAGTGGGAATTGAGGGGCATGAAAAGAGCTTGATGAGACAGCAGGAGCCAGATCATGCACTGCTTTAAGCTCATGGTAAGAACATTGGATTTTAGTAGATTTTATTTAGGTCTCTTAAAATTTTAAGTAGGATAGTAATACTCTTTAGGTATGAAAATTCATTTTAATTTCTATGCAGAGAACAGACTGGAAGACTATTGAAGCAGTCCTAGAAATATAGTCATGACCTGGATTCACATGGTGGCAATTAAAAGGAGTAGAAGAGGAAATATTTGAGATACATTTAATGATGAGGGTCCTAACTGATGGATTGAATGTAGAGGAGGTAACAGTGAAAGAGAAGCAAAAAAATAATCTTGATGTTTAAGGTCTGGCTGAGGCAATTTTATTACTCATAGGTAATTAAGTGGGACTAAATTATATTTTCCAAAGAGGAATACCAAAGAGACAAAAGCCTAAAAGTTAAGCTGAATCTACTTTAGGAAATATCTTAAGTAAATTGTATTTGTTTTATTGAAAAAGAAAAAAAAATAATGAAAGGCTTTCGAGAGGGAAATAATATAGCCAGAGTTGTACAATAAACTCTTTTAGGTTAGGTAGATTAGAGAGAAATGCTAGGAGTCATAGGAAGTTAATGAATTATTAACATCATAAAATAGAGATCACAAACCTGATTCAGAAAATTTATGAAACAATTTCTACTAGAAATTGTATGAAACGTATTCAATAATTTTGGTTGAGGCTATTTAAGATAAATAAACAAAATAAACTTTTAGAAGGTAAAAACACAAGAGGAATAAAAGCTAGTTTTAAAGGGAAATGTGGATAATTAGATTGGCAAGTTAGTACAACTGAGCCCCAAAACTAACTCTGAGTCAGTTGTCTGACAGAGAAGAAAAATAAAGTAAAATAACAAGATAAAATGAAGGTGGAGGAGGTGGAAATGGATTAAGTAACTCCCATCTGATACATGGAAATATAGCTCTTTTCCAGGGGAGAAACATTAAATGATAAAAGAAATACATATCATAATCTTTTATTAAGGGAAAATTAAAGATCATAATAAACTATGCCATAATAAATATTTGCTTAAAATATAGATACTCCTGACAAGTAGTTTGTTAAATTGAAAACTCTCATGTCTTATATGCTAAACACTGGATAAAAGTTGAACTCATTGTACCATAGACCTCGGATGGAATTTTTTCAGAAAGTAAGAGCAATTAAGTTCAGATAATGGGTTTTACAATTACTTGGCTTGATTCAGAAATAAGTCTTAGAAAATAAGAACAGTTAGTGGTTCCCTGACATTTCCTCCCAACCCCAAACACCCAGAACATTAGTAATATCAACTCTACAGATCACCAAGTAGGTAAGAGTTAGTAGTGTGGGCTCTGGAACCAGACAGTCAGGATATAAAACATTTGCTGGAAAACAGAGTGGCTGTGGACCCTAAATGGCCAGACATTCCAAAAGAACTATGATAATCAAGAAGGAAAGGTGTCGTGTAGCTAATACTTCAACTGGCAGAAAGTTAAAGTAATTTTTCAGCTGCATTAACTATTAAACTAATGCCTACAGAAATAAGACAATAAGATATTGCTCATTGTTTATTATACCCACAATGGGCTTTTCAGTTGCTTCTGTTTTATTAGTATTCAATGAATCTAAATGTGACCATTCCCATTACTAATCTAGTTCAATGTGATTTATTTCCTGATTTCTTAACTAGTATTTCTGATGCATTATAAACTTGCCATTTTGCAAAGATAATTGGGTTGGCTATATTTAATTTTAATTGAATTTTTGACCTTTAAGGATCCAGTTTAGCCAAATTGATATCTGATTAGGAGTATTTTCAGTAGACTTATTAGTCTGGCTTATTATCTAAGATTGCAGAGTCATGTTGAATAAGGAGATTATCTTCAGTCTCCTGGCAAGTATATACAATGTGTATTTTTTAATTGTACCCAGAAGCAATGGGTGCAATGGGGAAGAAGAATACATTTGTTAAAGACTTTTTAAAGACTACTATCATTGATGGTGTGTATTCAGTTGAAAAAAACACCACACTCCTAAACATTTGATTGAACAACCACCAGTGACTAGGAGTTTATAGGGTTAAAAAACAAAACAACAACAACAATAAAAAAAAACACACAGCTGTGAGCTTTACTTTTCCTCCAGAGCAAGTTATTTCTGCTAGATAATAGAATTTGCTGATGTTTCTTCTAAACAAAGAATTGATGTCAGTTGACTTTATCTTGTTTTTTTCCCTCTTAATCCGTGTCTCCCTCCAACATTTCCCACCTTGGTTCTAGCTTCTTTAAGGAATATCCACTGTGTATTCTTACCTCTCTGCCTTTGCTTAAACTGTTCCCTCTACCTGGAATGACTTCTAACCCACCCCCTCCCAAGTAGGGAAATTTCACTCCCTCTTTTCATAGTGCAATGCTTACTCCTCTGTTACAACTTCTAATATGTTTTCTGCTTCCCTGATTTTCTTGAGCCCTGGACTATAACTCATTCATCTCTATATTCCCAGTACCATATATGCTTGGCACATGGCATACAGAGAATTAAATTCATGCACAGGGAATTAAGATTCCCTTATGGAGTACAACAGTTGTGGAAAACAGTATGGAAGTTGCTCAAAAAATTGAAACTAGAACCAAGTAATTAAGAATGCAAATATCCCAAACCATGCTATGTTAAAAAAAAAAAAAAAAGTTTGTCAGAAAGCCCTTGGTCTAACTAAAAGCATTAAGTTAGCAATTAGTGAATGACATGGGAAAAAAGTAGAAAATGTATTCTTGAATTAATATTTCATCTCATTATTTATTACTCAATTTTATGAAAAATTTTATTTTAAGCCCTAGTGACATATTTACAACATATGGCATATGAACAGAGTTTACAACTGCTTACCTTGAGCTGACAGGGAAGACGTTATGAAATAACTGTTTTTATTGCTCCCTCATAAACTACATCACCAAGAAACAAAAAAGTTAGTCTAAAATGTACTTTCATATGGAATTTTATGAGGTGGAGAGGGATAAGAAGACATATTTCTTTATGTTCAAATAACAACAATATCATTATTATAATAACTGAGGCTGGGTTACTTTATATTAAAAAAAAGAGGTTTATTCCCTTCTCAGTTCTGTAGGTTCAAAGGCATAGTGCCACTACCAATAGAGCTCTGGCAAGGACCTCATAGCAAATGGTATTACAACATAGAAATGTATGTGAAAGGAAAAGATCACGTCAGAAACAAGTGACGGTTTTGTCATAACAACCTCTCCTAGGAATAACCCAGATGTCCCACAAGAATCATGTTAATCTCTTCCAAGGGCAGTACCTCCAATGACAAAGGACCTCCCACTGAGCCTCCCTCTCTTAAAGATTTCCCCTCCTTTCAACACTGAGGACCAAGCCTCTGACACGTGAACCTTTGGAGGACAAACCACATTCAAACTATAGCACAGGACAAAGCAAGCCCCCAACAAAGAAGTGGTGAGGAGAAGAGAAGAGAAAAGAAGAGAAGAGAGGGGAGGGGAGGGGAGGGGAGGGGAGAGGAGAGGAGGGGAGAGGAGAGGAGAGAGAAGAAGAAAGAGAGACAAAGAAGCTATGCTTCTTTAATATTATTTTTTAGCACATGAACATTAAAAACCATGTATTTTACACAGCTCTGAATTTAAGTTTAAAAAGCAATTCCTAAAAGTCAAGAGCTAATGAACCTATCTGATGAGTTGGCAGCATACCATATACAAAATTTTTCAAATGATTTTAAAACACAGTAATCTGATTGAACATATCTAGTGTGATATGTCTCCTTAAAGACTTTTAAAAAAAAAACACTGCAAACAAAACTCATTCCATTTCTGATAATGATTGATCATGTTGGATTTGTGTATCGGTATACAGCAAATGAGAAATCATGTTGATGTCATTGGGAACTGGGATTTTTGGAATAGGAAAAAGACACAAAATGATGAAGTTAAATAAAGACTTTATGATATCCTGATCTGAATAGCATCAGCATACACTCATGATTTTATATGTGCACATACACGTTTCTCAGCTCCATCTGTAGAAAGGTCTTGAAGTGCTAAAGAACGTGATGGTAATGTGCAGTCTTAATACTCTGATTATGATCTTTCATTATCATTTCTGATCCAGAGGAAATTGAAGCTTCTCCGGAGAAATTCCAGTTCTGAGGCAGGAAATACATAACTTAAACCTGAAACATTGTGTTGCACTGAAACCAACAAAACTATTTGTTTTAGTCAGCTTTTTGTCTCTGTGATCAAAAGACCTGATAAGAACAATTGTAGAGGAGGAAAAGGTTATTTGGCATACATGGTTTTAGAGGTCTCAGACCATAATATGGCTGATTCCACAGCTCTGGACTCATGTGAGGCAGAACACCATGGAGGAAGGATAAGGCACAGGAAAGCAGCTCAGGACAGGCAATCAGGAAGCACAGAGAAACAGACAGCCCCCCCCCCCCATACCAGGGGACAAAATAAAAACCCTAAGGGCACTCCTCCCAGGACCCACCTATTCCAGCCACACTCTACCTATTTATCACAGAGTTATTCCTGTCAGTGGATTAATGCTCTCATTAGGTTAAGGCTCTCATAACCCAACCATTTCACCTCTAAATTTTCTTGCATTGTTTCACACATGAGCTTTAAACCATAACACCATAACACTATCAAATCTTATTAAAGGCATATAAAAAGTCCCAGGAGTCAATTTGAAGGGTTTCCTGCTGGCGAAGAATGTCATAACTGGAGGACAAATTGGAAGACTATCTACCATGGATTAAAATGTTTCAAATGTGTCTAAATCTATGAGGCCATCATAGTCCAAATTTTAAAAGAAATTGGTCTTACTTGAATGTATTAATTTGGCAACTCATTTTTCAAATTAGTAGAAGCACATAATTAAGCATTTATCCCATCTACCCTATATTAATTATCTTGGAAAAATTAAATAGCTGTTGACAAAAATGTTTCTCTTTATAAGAAATAAATAAGCCAGCTGATAAATGATAAAATAGGAATAGCACTAGATACTACAATTTTCTAGATACTACAATTATCAATTAATAGGAAATAGGACACAGGAAAAAAAGCTTAAAAGCAATTCACAGATTCCAGAATGTAATATACTCTACTGACCTGTTTTGTCAACAACTATAATACAGGGAAGGGAAGAGAAGAAAGAAGTATTGGTTGAAGAGATATAAGAGACATACAATGAACTGAATGTTCAAGTCTCTAATAAACTTCATTTGTTGACATTCTAACCCAAGGCAACAGTATCAGGAAATGAGGGCCTTTGAAAGGTAATTAGGTCATGAGGGTGGAGCTCTTGAGAATGGGATTAGTGGTGTTTAGCTTTTTGAGTTCTTTATACACCCTAGAGATTAGTGCTCCATCTGATGTGTGAGGGGTAAAAATTTGCTCCCAAGATGTAGGCTCTCTGTTCACCTCACAGATTTGTTTCTTTTGCTGAGAAGAAACTATTTAGTTTGATTCCATCCCATTTATTGATTCTTGGTTTTAATTCTTGCGTTATAGGAGTCTTATTAAGGAAGTTGGGGCCTAATCCCACATGATGAAGATTACTACTACTACTACTACTACTACTACTACTTTTTCTTCTATTAGATAGAGAGTCTCTGGTTTAATTCCTAGGTCCTTGATCCACTTTGAGTTGAGGATTTGCAGTTTTCCCAGCATCATTTATTGAAGAGGCTATCTGGCCAACGACATGAACAGACACTTCTCAGAAGAGGATATACAATCAATCAACAAATATTTGAAAAAAATGATCATCATCTCTAGCAATTAGAGAAATGCAAATCAAAACTACTCTAAGATACCATCTCACTCCAGTCAGAATGGCAGCTATTATGAAGACAAACAATAATAAGTGTTGGCGAGGATGTGGGGAAAAAGACACACTCATACATTGCTGGTGGGACTGCAAATTGGTGCAGCCAATATGGAAAGCAGTATGGAGATTCCTTGGAAAACTTGGAATGGAACCACCATTTGACCCTGCTATCCCTCTCCTCAGTCTATACCCAAAGGACTTAAAAACAGCATACTACAGGGACACAGCCACATCAATGTTTATAGCAGCACAATTCACAATAGCTAAACTGTGGAACCAACCTAAATGCCCTTCAGTAGATGAATCGATTTAAAAAATGTGGCATATATACACAATGGAATTTTACTCAGCAATAAAAGAGAATAAAATCATGGCATTTGCAGGTAAATAGATGCAATTGGAGAAGATAATGCTAAGTGAAGTTAGCCAATCCCCCCCCCCAAAAAAAAAAAAAACAGTGAATGGTTTCTCTGATATAAGGTGACTGACTCATAGTGGGGTAGAGAGAGGGAGCATGGGAGGAATTGACGAACTCTAGATAGGGCAGAGGGGTGGGAGGGGAAGGAAGGGAACAGAGGGTTAGCAATGATGGAGGAATGTGATAGACAGTATTATCCAAAGTACATATATAAAGACATGAATTGGTGTGAACATATTCTATGTACAGAGATATGAAAAATTTTGTTCTATATGAGTAATAAGAATTGTGATGCATTTCTCTGTCATGTATGTAAAAAATATAAGCAATTTAAAAAATGGAATTAGTGGGGCTGGGGTTGTGGCTCAGTGGTAGAGCACTCGCCTAGAACCCGTGAGGCACTGGGTTCGATCCTCAGCACCACATGAAAATGAAATAAAGATATTGTATCCACCTACAACTCAAAAATAAATATTTTTTAAAAAGAATGGGATTAGTGTCCTCAAAAAAGAAATTCCATAGAGGTCTTTTGCCCTTTTTATGCCATTAGAAGATACAAAAAGGAGACAAGATGACAGACAGCCTGTAACCTAGAAAAGAACCCTCACCAGAACCAGGCAGTGCTGATACCTTCATCTCAGACTGCCAGACTTCAGAACTGTGATTTGGGGGGGTGGGGACTGAGGGACTTCTGTTGTTTATAAGAAACCCAGCTCAAGGAATTTCATTATAGCTGCCTGGTCTGATAAAGATAAGACATGTGTTGTATGAACTTCATTATAATTCTGATTTCAACCAGTAAATTATATGAGGTAGGGAGAACTTATGAGCTATATGAGAACATTTGAATGTTGATGGATATTTAATGGCAAAATGAATTATGTTGTTTTAGATGGAATGTTAACGTGGTTATGTTTTTACTAGGAAAAAAATCCTTACCTTTTAGATAGACTGGCTGAAACATTTACAGTTGCAAATGATGAAATGTCTGGAATTTGCTTAAAATATTCTGGTGGTGGGGGGGATTAGGAAAAGTTGTAGATAAAAACTTAAAAATTGTTTTAAGTGGATTAGCTTTTCTACTTTTGTGCATGTTTATAATATTCCCTATACAGTGTTTTGAAAACAAAATTAAAATGCTTATATTGTGAGTTTACATTTAAACAAATGAGACACGTGGGTATTTATAACTTCAAGGTTAAGAAAGAACAAATATTAGAGGGGAAAATGTTATTGGTTTAATTGAGTTGCAAAAATCTATTCCTTTTACACACTACATAATATAATTAATTGAAAAAATAATACTAAGAACAACTCAAAACAAGATGTGACAGCACTTAGTTCCTTTAGAGGTGAAAGAAATGTAATTTGTGCGACAGATGTTATTTTTTTTGACAGATGTTATTTGTCAAATAATTTTATTTGCTAGTGACCACGCAGCTGGCATTGTCACTATACTTTCAGATACAGAGAACTCTATGGCTGATCTGTAAGCTCTTTAGTGACACAGTATATGCATCCTCATACCGTCTTGCTGGTTTGGGGTTTTCAGCAAGAACAGTTTGGACATTTACTCCCCTCCACCCCACCCGACCCCTGCTCCTGGGTGTGGCAAGGAATAGGACTTTTTGAAACAAAAGACATTCTAGGATTGCATTGATGAAAGAGTAATCTCTACAAGCAGTGCCAAGTTTCAATTCCCCTATCTCCCAAGGGTAAAACCTGTCCCATCCTCCGAAAATCCTTTTGTAATGCTGAAGAAATGACAGTATTCTGGTTGATTTAGGAGAGGAACGTTGCAGTCATAGGAAGATGCTATACCTCAGAAACACTAAAAACTCTAGGAAGGTAGAAATAGGAGAGAGAGAGAGAGAGAGAGAGAGAGAGAGAGAGAGAGAGAGAGAGAGAGAGAGAGAGAGAAGGGAAATCCACATCCCAACCGAGGTGTTTCTTTCGTAGCCTGATTTCCTAAGGCAGAATTTCAACGCCTGAAGTTGTTTGGCCGCCCTCAAAAGTGCAACTTATCCTGACGTCTCCAGATGGAAAAAGAAAAAAAAGTTGTAGAAGTCCGAGGAATGAGTCACTTTGCTCAATTTTGATGAGTAATCTCAGGTGTCCCTGAGCCTTGTTCCGAAGGATAGGGGAGGGGGCGTCAGATTTGCAGATGGAAGAAGACAGACTGCGCTGGATTGGATGGCGAGACCTGGATTTTCCTAAAATTGCGTCATTTAGAACCCAATTGAGTCCAGATGTTATGGGAACCGACGGGTTACTGTCTCGGAAACTCTCAATCACGCAAGCGAAAGGAGAGGAAGCGGCTAATTAAATATTGAGCTGAAAGTCGCGTGGGGAGAGTGTCACGTGTGTCTCGAAGCTCGTCACGCCTGAGATAAATACCGCGAAGCACCGAGCAGGCAAAAGAGCGCGATCGGACCTCCTCCTCCACCACAGCTGCAACCGAGAGTGCTGAGCGCTCAGCTTGCGCTCAGACGCCACTGGATCCCTGCGGGTCGGTCCGCCACTGTAAGTACCCGCGTACCGCCAGCTGTGGCTGCCGGGCTTTCCCCCATTGCGCATCTGTCCAAGGGGGCCACACGCGACCTTCCGGTGCGCGGCTGCTTCTGGGGACTGTGGGGAGACTTGTTTCTCAAGTGCCAACGCCCCTCTTTGTTTTCCACCTGCAGAGCCTCCAGACTCGAGGTTATGGGTTAGTGGGTTAGGTCTGGGGAGCTAAGACTAGGGGACAAGGGGATTTGAGAATCCTTGGGGAGTGGTTCTCTTTCCTAAAGAGTCCAGGCGAGAGATGTACCTCTTATGCTTTTTATCTTGGTTAAACTGGACCCGAGTTCCGTTGTGGGGCCAAATATTCTGCCGCTCTAACTCTTAGAGGTTTATATACGTGTTTTTTTCCTTCCCTCTCTTTGGTGTCTTCTCCTGCACCCTTCCCAGAAATCCAACATGAAAATCCTCGTGGCCTTGGCAGTCTTTTTTCTCGTCTCCACTCAACTGTTTGCGGAAGAAATCGGTGCCAACGATGACCTAAATTATTGGTCCGACTGGTCCGACAGTGATCAGATCAAGGTGAGACTCTATCCCGGCACGGCCCGCGCTCCTTTTCCTGGGTCGGAGCCGTTACCATTCCCCTAGGATAGCACCCGAGTTAGCCTGGCGGGCACCGAGTCCGCGACCAGAGACAGTAGAAGCGCGCGGAGGGGTGTAAAGGGGCGCCACCCCCAGGTTCTCCTCGGGATTTTGAGCCCAAGATCCAAGTTTCCTACACAGTCGGGTCCAGGAACTCCCTGAATGAGTGATCGCCTTCCTGATGAGCCCCTGTCCTCCCAAACCTGGAAACCTCACAAGATTTCATTCCCTAGTAACAGAGATTTCAGGGGCTTCCGTCCAGCTGCGCTGCCGGAGCGTTTGGAAATGTTAGGGACAGAAGAGGGCGCGTCGGTCGCGGGCAGAAGCGATGACTAGGGCGAGCTTCAGGGAACTTAGAAGGGCCGAGGTGGGTGGGAAGCTAACCTCTTGCCTGGATCCTTACTTTGAGGATCTGAGAAAGTAGCCACAAGTTTCCCTTTAGATGGCTCGCATGTTGGCGCGAGGCTGAGAGCATTGTGCTAACAGTGTAAGTGGCTGGTGCAGGTCGCTTAAAAGCATTGTCACCCTTCTCCACCCCAACCCCGCCGCCCGCACACCTGTGTACCTTGGGGCAGTGAGGGGTCTCCAAAGCCAGCACCAGTGGCCAGTCGAGGGTGGCAGCGCGGCGGATGAAGTAAAATTCTTTGGGATGGAAGGAAAGAGCGGAGAGCGTTCTGGGCTGAAAGATGCCGCGGGGCTGCCAACCAGCCAGGGTCGGCTTATGGGAAGGAGGCAGCCCCGGGCAGGTGGAGGCAGAGATGTGGAGCCCCCGGGACAGGCTCCACTTAGTCTCTGCACTGGGGAGCCCGCCAGCTTCTCTGGGCGAAGCTGCCTTCCCGAGTGAGCACATCAGCCAGCAGTCCAGGCTGGTGAGGTATTATAGCTCACGGTGAGAATGGCTGGGGTTACAGGGAGCCTCATTCTAGTTACCTACATGCCGATTTGTCCCCCAGGAAGAGCTGCCAGAGCCCTTTGAGCATCTTCTGCAGAGAATCGCCCGGAGACCCAAACCTCAGCAGTTCTTTGGATTGATGGGCAAACGGGATGCTGGTGAGATAAACAAGGGTCCCTAGGTCTTCCCGTGCAAGCCGCCCTGTTCGCTAGCTTGCTCCTGGAGCAGCCAAGTGTCTCTTGCTTTTTGATAGACATTGCCACCCTAAGAGAGGTGTAACTCTCAGGATGAGATTCTGGCCCGCACCTAACACATGCACTTGCCCCTAGAAGGGCAAGATCTGTTTCACCCGTTTCATGGAATTCAAGAGACCCAAAACAGGAACCAACCTTAGCTACTAAGCACACTCTTGACTAAAGATCCCCCCCCCCCCCCCCCCGCTAAGAAGGGGAAGGCCAGGGGTCTCCAGGAGAGACTCCGAATGGTTCAAGTGCATGTGGAAACTGACTTCAGAACATTGTCTGGGGTTAGATTAGATTTGGCTGCCCCTTGTTGCGTGATAGAAATATTCAGTTTCCTTGAGTTCATCCCACCATCCCTGAAACTTGTGAATAGTTAATGTCCATTCGTCTCTTGTCAGATTCCTCAATTGAAAAACAAGTGGCCCTGTTAAAGGCTCTTTATGGTAAACACTCCTATAAATCTTTATTTTACTATTGTGAATGCACATGTAGGAGGAAAGTGAAGAAATATTTTATGGGCTGAAATACAAGATCTTAATTATTTCTGTTTAATTAAGAGATAGATTTGCATACCCTCCAAATGTGGGGTGTGCATGCATGCAAGTGTGTGTGTGTGTGTGTGTGTGTGTGTGTGTGAGAGAGAGAGAGAGAGAGAGAGAGAGAGAGAGAAATGGGTGGCTATTCTTAAATGGCATAGATTTATAGTTAATAACAAGCCTCAAGAGTCCCTCTGGGTTTGAATTCATGACCCATGGATGTTGCTTAATAGATATTCCTTTTGTTTGTTAAAATATCTAGCTTTATTATTATTATTAACTTGATTAGCATTTCTAGTTCTATTTTGTATTTTTCAGGATAGCACATAAGTGGAAAATTTACATATTTTGAAAATCAATTTATTTTATAATTCTAAAAGATATTGTGTAACTTCTTTAAAACAAAACTATATGTGTTTGCTAATTTTATCTTTCTTTCTTCTAGGACATGGCCAGATCTCTCACAAAAGTAAGCTCTAAATTATTTTGACATTTATCAAATGCTAATTTTAATTGTATTGAATTCTACTTTATGTAATACAATGTCAGAATGCAGGAAATTCATCCAGAATATGGTTAAATGAATAATTAATTTGAGAAACTTTGTTATTTAGACTTATACTTACTGAAAAGATGCATTATATTAAAAAAGAAAATGTCCTTTAACTACCCTAAATTGTTAGTTTTAGAATTTTAATACTAGGCTTAGAAATCCATCCCACACATTCATTTCCAGCCCCTCCTCATGCACACTTACACAGCAAAAAATCCCAAGCATTTATAGATATCTTCTAATTCATTTTAGTGAGATGAACCCCATAACATCATTTTGGGGGATCATGTAGCAGCCAATTAAAGTGGGTGAGTGAATATCTGAGCAGAGAATCCACACTAAACATAAAGATGGATAGAAATGCAATTTTTTGATCCCATAATTGAAAGGGGAAGCTCTATCAAAGTACAGTGAAACATTTCTTAGGACAGTGAAGAACAGTGGTACTGGAAGGTCAGTAGATCCTAGTTTGTAGCTAATAGAACCAAAGTCGACAGGAGTCCCAAGGATCCATCTTAGTCATATTGCCCACTTAGCACCCTGTCTTGGATTTGATTCCCTGGGTGGCAGAGTAGGCCCTAGTAAGGTAGTAGCCCTATTCTCAACTAATACACTAAAAACCAAGAGAAATTCTCACACTAACATCGAAATCATAACCTTTTCTGAAGACTTTACTTATGCAAATAAATATATTTTGTTCATATTTACTTTCTAAGGATTTGACTTTCAAGGGTCGTCTATACATAGTGAAAATCTATATAATAAAAATAAATGTACTCTACTAACATAGAAACAAATATACTTTCCCAAGGTATATTTTTTAATTCAATAAAATAGTGACCTTTTAGAAGATTACAATCGCCAAGGACAAGAATTGACTAAAGTTCACTTGCTAAGAAATGTAACATTCAATAATGTGAAGAAATAAACTTGGTTATTTCTCTCTCACACAAATGTAAAATTGACTCCCCCCAAAATCAAAGCTGGCTCAAATATCAACAGTATTTACAACTTTGTATAATAGATAAAACATAATATTATGAAAGGTACTTGCTACTATTTAAAGAATCGAGAACAGTTCTCTCATTGTATTGTTTTAGTATAATTTATACAACTTACAAGGAATCTTTATTTCTTTAGCCTTGCCAAAACTTGAATTAGATGCATATTTTTTATATAGGCATATATTCAAAAGTGTGCTTTTTTGTACTAGTTATAAGAGTTATATCCTCAAAGATATACATATTAAAATACCCCTAAATATATTTTTTCAGGGCATAAAACAGATTCCTTTGTTGGACTAATGGGCAAAAGAGCTTTAAATTCTGGTATGTATGAAATCATGACTGACAGTACCTCAAATCTGCTTCTATTATTTTTATAAGGCATAGTTTTCAAAATATTCAAAAGGAATAATAGACTTAAAATGAGTAATGATAGTGAAAAAATTTAGCTGTAGCACCTGAGCCAAGAGTAGATTTATAGCTAATTATATATATATATATATATATATATATATATATATATATATATATACTAATATCACCATAGTATTGGTTGATTTCTCTCAAACCGTGAGCTTTACCAGAGTCTGTTCAATTTAATCATTACCCATCCTGAATCTTTGGGCTGGTGTCATGCTCATTCTCTTAGATATGCTCACTAAGCTCTATTCAACCTTATGAGGCAGGAAGAGTGGGTACAGGGAGGACAAATATAAATAATAATAAAACAAAGAAAAATGTTATTCAAATCACTTGCTCATTATAAAGTTATAGAAGTTCAAATCTCAATGTCTTGCTGCATGTTAGAAAGGATGAAAGTGCTATGATACATTTCAAGGCCTCCAAAAAGGAACACAGTCAAATTATCCTTGAGTGTTATTAGCCAGTTCTGGCTGTGGAACCCTTAGAGAGAAGAGATGCCACACTTTTCATAACCCATCTTAAATCTGAACAACTCCTTCGCTTGATATAAAGGCTGCATGTTTTCTTTTTCTCTTGAGTTTGCATTGTCTGTGTAAATGCTACATACGTATATCTGAAAACCCTTATTTCTTAACTCTTTCATCATACTATTTTCAAGGTTAAATAACTCCTTTATCATATTCATGGAAACTGACTTTTTGTCAAGCACCTTCAAGCCTGGTTAGCCCTCAGCTATGGCTCCTTGGAAAAGCTATTCATATTCTCTTTATTTTACTTTGAATGAAAATAAATTAAAATAGTAGTCATCTAATTACTTAGAAAGTATTCAGCAGCTGTCCTATCCATTTAGAATGTATCTAGTTTCTGAAAAATCTATAACTAAGTTGTGATGACTTAATTCTTAATTATCTAGATTCATGAAAAAATAGTCATACTAGTATTTTTATTGATTATTCTCTTTCTAAATGTAGACGCTACCTTTGTATTTTGTCACCAGTAGTTCTGGGCCGATTCAATTTTATGTTATAAAATCTTGCTTTAAGTACAGTTACAACTGTACTTCATGAAAAACTTATAATTGTTTAATTTATATATTGTCTTCTAGCTTTAGGAAATGGGATAGAAATTTAAACCACAGAGACATTTATTTGTATCCATATATGCTAGTCCTTACTTCACTGTGATTTTCTTCGTAATTGTATTAGTCATCTACTCTCTATTTCCAGATTTGATATAGCTGTCAGAACATGCTTGACAAATAATATAGATGCTGTGCAGTTTAGAACAGATTAATTGTACCTAAAGTAATAATTATAGGTAATGATACATAGAACCACTGCCATAAAGCAGAATCATCTTCTAAGTAAATCTTTGTTCTTCCATTTGTTAAAAATTTTAAAAAGAAAAAAAAATAATCCATTGTCTATCAAGAACCTCTTCATATGGTCAGTGGGACAAGGTTATCCTACTCACATTCCACAGCCATTTGATCCTTAGCCTTTCACAGTCACAGATGATCTAGAAACCCTTTCCCAGAGAAACCCACACCAGCTCAGGCACACAAAAGTTGGCATACATCTTCAGAGGGTTTAAGGAGCAGGTAAGAAATTCTGCTTCCATGGAAAAACATATTTGCCCCAGCTAAATCGTTAATCTGTCTGTAGTCAGTTTAATTAGGATTCATCTCCTTTCTTTAATGGAACTGTGGGAATAAAGGTAGCTACCCTGGCTTGCCAGGGACTGAGCTTGTGCTCATCACCTTCTTTCTGATAAAAGCCAGCCAGGCAGACCAAGGAACTTTTCCTTCCTTCAGAACTGTCCATCTTGGGGCTCAGTCTGTCCCACCTCGGAACTGCAGACAACATTGATGCAAAACATTCAACTTATTGTTCACCTCACTTAAGGGTGGGTGGACATTAGAGGTCAGTGTTAGAGGAAGTGCTAAATCTGGTGTCTGCACTTATCTTTTCTCTCAATAAACCTTTCTCAGTAAGGAAACTGTAGGGTACCTTCTATGATTCCTACGGATCTTCCTTCTGCTGTTTCTACTTAAATTAAGTATTTTTATACAGGGCATACTGAATTTCAAAAAGCACTATAGTTTCACTATAATGTAAATCTAAGTATATGAAATATTGGCTAAGTTGATGAAAAATATTCTTAGATATAGTATTTCAAGAGTCTGATCCCTACCCATTTGTGCTTATAGATCCCTTTGAAATTAAACATAATAAAATGCTTGCATTTTTTTTTGTCCAGAGAGTCAAAGTACTTAAATTTCTTACGAGTTTTGTGTTAAGTACCTTTGGAAGCAGTAATTAATATTTCACTGGCCAGTAGGGTGCTAGGAGGTAAGTTAAATTGTGCTGTATTTAGAGGGCTCAATTGACTTACCTACATAAAATGAGTCTGCCTGTCACCTCAAGAACAGTCCATCATTGGGAGGTATCCACAAGAGAGGAAGAGACCCTCATAGCATCATGTACTTCTAAGACAGAAACTAGCAAACTTTTTCAGAAAAGAACCAGATCGTAAATATTTCAGGCATCGTGAGCCATGCCAACTTGATAGCATCTATTAGAATCTGCCATATTAAAGTCAAAGCAGCCAAAGATAATATATAAATAAACTGAGTTTCTGTGTTCCAATAAACCTTTATTTACAACAGTAAAGGGTGAGCTAGATTTGCCTCATGGTCAGTAGTTTATTGACCTTCATCCTAGAATAAAAGTCTCATACTTCACTTTCATCCTACTAATATTCCCAGTTACTTTAGGCATGATCCTTTCCATAATTTACTAAGCATGTCTCTATATCTGCCATGATACATAGAAAAAGCTCCTGAAGATCAACATTGCACTATATCATAAAAATACAATATATTGCTTTTGAGGCATCAAATATGTAACATATGACCAAAGAGTCCAAGTATTCTGTGGTTAGATCACTTAGAATCAGAATAGAGAGTGAGGCGGGATTAGAAGATGTAAAAATAAAATTCTTAGCCATGCTTCAGTGGAGGGAAACAGTTATTACAAATTTATACTAATTTACTGTGTGCACTGAATATTATTTAACTCACTCAGTCTTCTTAAAATACACTTTATTTCCCCTCTGTTTTCAGTGGCTTATGAAAGGAGTGCAATGCAGAATTATGAAAGAAGACGTAAATAAACTACCTACTGTATTATTTATTCAGCATCATTTGTGTCAATGGGCAATGAACCGTAAAATAAAATATGCACTATAAGGAATAATTATTTATTTAAAAACAATTGTTGTGATGAGCTGAAAACTCAAAAAAGTGTTTATTTTTCATATTGTGCCAATATGTGTTGCAAACTTGTGTTGTGGTTCTAACATGATGACTCCTTCAGAAGTAGAAATCAGTGGTAATTTCAATGAGATTGTGAAACTCTGTCAATGATACATCCTCCAAGGAAAGAACCCCACTGAACAGACACGTCAGCTCCTGCTGAAATGGAGAAAACCCTTGTACAGTCTGTGCTTCCCTGTTTGTTTTCATGGTGAAAATGTACTGAGACTGTGGTATCAAACTGCATTTGTGTCCTTGCAGCATGTTTCATGTTTTGTGACTATATAGAGATGTTTTAAAAATTTTTAATGTGATCCTAAGGTCTTCATTCATTATATGATGTGTTGTGACAACTACATTTTAAATAAAAGGGAAAAAAAATAAGTATTTTGGAATATTCTTTCATTAACACTATGTCAAATCAGCAACCTCTGTTTTAGTAGCTGAAATGTTGTTCTGATTAAAATGCAAGCTCTCTTTCTCACATCCATATAGACACACACATAACCTACACACATGTGTCCCACACACATTTTTTTTTGCTAAGTCACTTGACATGAGGTGATATGCAGAGAAAACAACTGCATTTTGGAATCCAAAGAGCAACATTTTATTCAATAATAATTATTATAATAAATAGCATTCTATTGAATAACAATGAGTATAATAAATAGTAGCTAACTTATATATTATATTACTTAATTATTCAATGACAGAAGTATTATAATTATAATTTTACAGATGAGAATATGAAGGTTAAGGAAAACTTGGGGTCAAAAATTATAACATTGAAAAAAGTCAAGATCAGAAAGGAATAATTGAAGGGGAAATAGAGCAAATTTGTATTTGACAATGAAATTGATTTAACAAAATATATTCATTGATATAACAGAATATGTTTCAATAATTTAATTGACATATGAGCCAGATGCAGTGGTTCATGCCTGTAATGCCAGCAGTTTGGGAGGCAAAGGCAGAAGGATTGCAAGTTCAAAGCCAGCCTTGGCAAGTTAATGAGGCCCTATGCAACTTAGCAACTTAGACCCTATCTCAAAAATAAAAAGGGCTGGGGATGTGGCTCTGTAGTTAGACGCCCCTGGGCTCAATCCCTGGTGCGCACACATACACACCAAAACAAACAAACAAAAAAAAAACTGACATTATGTTGTATTTAAAAACATGGAACAATGCATATGATATGCTATTAGACACAAAATAATATTTCCTTATTAGATGTACATGCACATTTCTGCATACATGTTGTAACTAAAGGAACAATGCAGTATACAAGAGCATTCGGAGTCTTACAGTTCAGATTTGAGTTCAGGCTCCATCACTTAATGACCTTGTAGTGATGAATAAGTCCCTTAACTTTCCTTTACCTTATTTTCCTCATCAGTAAAATTAGAATAACCACAGTATCCACTATGTGGAGTTCAGCTGAGAATTGAGTGAAATGGTACCCATAAAGCCTTGAACTATGGGAAATTTGAACATAGTCTCTTATACACAGTCCGTGTTCCCGTGTGTTACTTGTTGTCATTGTTAGCTACTCTGAAATTCCAGTGAGGAAATTAGTACTGTATTTTAGCCATTAAAATTTTAATAGGCACACTGAAAAAAGCAGCACTGTGCGGGTGGCTTTTAAGTATTTGCCTCACGAATTCAACCTAAAGCTGTATCACAAATCATGCAGTGCTTTGTGCGGTTCATGGCTGCACTAGCTAGTCCCCTTGGCCCCTTCTGGCTCTAAGAGTCTATAAATCTTCCCAGCATAATCCCACAGCTCTGCATCAAGACGAGTATCAGCGAGAACTCACTCCTTCCCTGTAGGCCCCCAAACCCAGCAACAGCCTGAACAGGGAAATGGAGGAAAACTTTGTACTTATAAAACATTTACTACTACTTTCCCTCTGTGGCATATTTTCTTTAAATAAGCTTTCTTCACCTACATTCTTCCTTAAATATGTTATTCTGTTATGAAACACCAAAAAGACCAAGCTATATAATTAAGTTACCTGTACACTTTATGTTTTCTTTTTTTTTTTTCTGTTTGACTTTGTTTTTATATTGGTTGGTGTCCAGGACAAAAATAAGTGAGATTCAAGCTGAGTCATTTGAGGAGGGTTTAATAAAGGAACTAATTACCAAGTGTAGGCAGGGCACAGAGAAGCCAGCCATGAAAGGCAGTTCTCCACACAGAGGGAGCCACGGCTACCCCTAGGCCAGAGGATCAGGTGAGGAAGGAAGGCTCATTGTGTGCAAAGGGCTGCCTAGTACCTGTTGTCTTCAGTAAGGGAATGGAGCCAATGTAAGGTGATTAGGCAAAGTACAGCAGGACAGGAGGCCAGGGATAAATATCCCATCCTTATTCTCCTCCCACTGTCTGATCCCCAGTTGAAGCCTCCCATTGAGCAAACCCAACTGGAAAACAGGACTAGGAGCCTGTCATGCTGCTCACACAGGTAAGAAGCACATTCAGGGCACCTGTTCAGGTAAAGAAAACTGGCAGGAACCTTAGGAGGGAAGAAAGGAAGGTAATCAATACATTTTGTCCTTCATTGTTTTGAATCAAAAGGAAGCTACTAAGCTGAAATTCAAATAAAGAAATATCTAGAGTGAAACCAAATGTTCTCCTCTGGACACCCCAGGGGGCTAGTTTCTCGTGGACCCATCCAAACAAACAAAAATAAGAAATAACTCTTCAATTTGTACATATTCTGAAATCTTCCCTTTTAACACAAAATCATTATGTGTGATTTGTAAAGCTGTATTTTAAGGAAAATTAAGTATATTGGGATTTATGTGAAACAGAGGAAAGGTTTTTGGTGGACCAGAAATTGTATGGATCCCTAAAAAGGAAAGTACATGGGTAACCACAGCAATAATTCTCAGCCCTAGCAGGAAATTACAGAAGCAGGGAAAAATGCCAATTCCAAAATATGGAACTGATCACCGCTGAAAACAGGCTTCTCAGTGGCAAGGTCATAAGCCATGAGATAAGAAAACAAACAACAACAACAAAAAAAACATGGCCTATATACACAATGGTGTTTTAGTTATCTATAAAGAATAATGAAATTTTGGCATTTGCTGGTAAATGGATGGAACTGGAAAACATCGTGCTAAATGAAATACGCCAGACCCAGAAAGTCGAAGGTCAGATATTTCCTTTCATATGGATGCTAGAGCAAAATAAGGGGAAAGAAAAGGAGGGGGATCTAATGAAAATAGAAGGGACATCAGTGGTGTAGAAGAAGGGATTGATTGGGAGAGAGCAGGAATGGGAAGCAGGAGGAAATGTGGAATGATATTAAACAAAATACACTATGCACATATACGGACATACCACAGTGAATTCCACCTTAATGTATGTACAAAGCACCAATTTAAGAGAGAAAGAAAGAAAAAAAGAAAGAAGGAAGGAAGGAAGGAAGGAAGAAAGAATAAATAGCTCTGATGGTGGCACATGCCTGTAACCCCAGTGGCTCCGGAGACTGAGGCAGGAGGATTACAAGTTCAATGCCAGCCTCAGCAATTTAGCAAGGTATTAAGCAACTCAATGAGATCCTGTCTCTAAATAAAAATACAAAAAAGGGCTGGGGATGTGGCTCAGTATTTGAGTGTCCCTGGCTTGAATCCCCAGTAGCAAAACAATCAATCAATGGAAGACCAGGAGAGTAGAAGGAGGGGAACAGGTGGAGGGAAGAGGGAAGGGAATAGGAAGCACTGGGGACTGAAACGGAGCAAATTATATTCCATGCATATATGAATATGTCAAAATGAACCCCACTGTTATGTATAACTATAATGGACTAATAAAAACATTTTTAAATTAAGGAAAACAATATTTAGTCAAACTATTTTTTTAACAAAGAGGATGAATTTGTGGATGAAGAAAACAAGTAGAAGCCATTAGCTTGAGTCTTTATTAAAACCACCACAACATAAGTTCAGTTTAAGACAGCTGTTCTGCTGGGAGCAGACAGCTGAAGAACAGACGTGCTACACTGAGGAAGCTCAGTCGGTATTCCACTGTGATCTGAGAACTGTTCACCGTCCAATTGACAGAAGGAATGAGGAACTCAGACTGCCTGAGTCATGGGACAGGATTTGGGGACTGCAAGACAGGAGCTAAGGTTTCAGCAGCTGGTAGTCATTTGAGTTTAGCAGGAAGGGCGAGGAGGCAGAGGTGAGGCCAGATCTTCCCAGCATCTATGGAATAAATCAGATGTTCAGTTTCTCTCCAAAATTAAGGTCATTTTCAAACAATGTTTATATCTACCTTCTTTGTAAGAATTACTGGAGGATGTTATATTCCATGCTTTTATAATTATGTCAAAATGAATTCTATTGTATTTAAGGATAAAAAAGAACCCAAAAAATGCAAAAAAAAAAAAAAAAGAATTATTAGCAGATGATTTCAGCAAGAAGAAAACCAAATCTGAGAAAAAATAATTAACAAAAAACATGGTGAACAAAGGCATCATTTTAAAAATGTTGCTAACTTGAAATTAGTTGTGTGTGTATATATATATATATATATATATATATATATATATATATATATATATCTGTGTTAAATAAACAATTTGGAAATAAAATTCCATAAATTATTAATATAGTAGTGGGGGGAGCAAGGACCAGTATATAAGGAAATATATGCACACTAAATTCTTTGTTTTGTAAAGAAGGATAGCACATAGATATTCTTGACATTTTAGAAAGGAAGTATGAGTTTCTATATGTGAATTAAAATGTACAGAGCCCCAAACTGAAGAATAGATAAAAATACATTACCATCAAAGCAGAAGGAGGAACACATTGAAAAATACAATCTAATCCACAGGATGCAAGAAAGCTTAAAATTATCTTGATAAATAAACAAATAGTAAAACTAATAGAAATCTATCTCTATCTACAATAGATGTAAACAATTTTATCAGCCCTAGTAAGAAAGATATGTCAGTTTGGTTAAAAATAGAACCTATCTATCTATTATTTACCAGAGACAAATGTAAAAACATGTAATAGAATTGTTGACAATGAAGGAATATAAAAAAACATATATACTTTCCAAGTACTCACATGATGATTCTACAACAATAGTACTACCAAACGAAGTAGAATTCAAGGTAAAAATTTCTGGAACTCAAAAAAGATATTTAATATTGATAAAGGAAAAATCTACTAGGAAGCTGTAACTTTTTATTTTTAAAAAATTGTTTCTAATTTGTTATATATGACAGCAGAATGCATTTCAATTCATATTATACATATAGAGCACAATTTTTTACATCTCTGGTTGTTCACAACGTAGAGACACCATTCATGTCTTTATACATGTACTTAGAGTAATAATGTCTACCTCATTCCACTGTCTTTCCTTCCCCCGTACTCCCTTCCATCCTAGAGTTCGTCTATTCCTCCCATGCTTCCCCACACCATCCTCATTATGATTCAGCATCCTTATATCAGAGAAAACATTTAGCATTTGGTTTTTTGAGATTGTCTTAAGAAAGATGTAACATTAATGAACCTTTATGGATATGAAGTATGTTCAAAATATATAAAATACAAGTTAATAAAAATATTTGTAAGTATTCAAAATATACAAATTCTTAATAGTTGTGTGAAACATAGTTTTTCAGATTAGTCAAAAAGTAGGCAGGAGTAAGAACTGGAGAATATAATTAAAAATCTTCAGAAAATAGACATAAAAAGCAACATAACACAGATGAACTCATTAAAATATTAATAATCTTTTATGACATTGTAAAAAAAATAAAAATAAAAAGATTGCCAGAATATTTATATATCATGAGTTTAAAACAGATTCTCAAATAAGTCTTGAGATAAAGACAAAATCAAAGAGATAGTTCCAAAATATTTTGAGCTGAATAACAATGAGTGTCACAGGTTCCCAAGACCATCCCAATATTTGGAGATTCATTAAAGGAATCATGAAACTCAGCATATAGCTGTACCCATCACTAACTGTTATTACAATATTGTGATAAAGATAGACATCCAGATCATAAGATGAAAAAAGACCCATGTACAGGCTTTCTAACACTCTCTCCCTCCCATGAGGGGCACTCAACGCACTCCTCTCCCAGCAATAAGTATACAGCAGCATGTGTACAATGTTTCTGCCTAGGAAAGCTTATTAGAGACTTAGAACCCAAAGGGTCCCCCCCCCCCCCGCCCCATAACAAAACTCCAGACTCCCAGAAGGAAAGCAGTTGTTTAGCATAAAGCACCTTGTTTGTATAGTTTAGTCACACTTAGCAACACTCTCTTCCTACAAGGAAAGTTTGTATCAGTGAGTTAACCAGTCCAGTTCTCAGATGCTGGCCAACTTCAAGTCTGCAGGTCTTTTTAAGGAGAGCAATATTAGAATTGCCATGTTAACCTATTTCTGTATACTGTGTAAGACTTGTATCAAAACCTGGATATGAAACCAGTGCCATGCTCAGGAGGAAATGTAGAGCCATAAGTGGATTTCTTGCAGATAAAAAAGGTTAAAGTTCAATGAATAAGTGAACTAAATAAATGACACTAAAATGAATAAAATAGTCCAATGAAAGCAGATTAAAAGAATTAATATAAAAGCTAGATATTAAGAAAACAACAATCTATAAAAACAGACACCAAATAATAGACCTACCTCTTTGAAATTATAAGCTTTGGAAAGTTATAATAAAGAAAAAAGAGACAAAGTAAAACTTGACATTGATGGAAAACTAAGCTATAGATAAAAGGATTTTGAAAACACTCTTAATATGATATAAAATTCTATACCAATTTATGTGAAAATATCAGTGAGCCCATAGTTTTTAATATTAGATGCTATAAATATTAAAGTTTGATAATTAAAATAGACCAATAACCATGAATTTATAACTATACTCATTAACCATACCCCTCCCCCACAGGAAACACCCAAAAGGCAGTGGCCCAAGGCCATTGAATACAAAATGTTAACCAAAACTTCAGCATTTTCCTTTTCTTTTTTTTTTTTTTAACAAAGTGTTTTGTAAATATAAAATAGGAAATCAGGCCAAATTAATCACCTAACACAATTAACAAGGTCAGTCTAACCCTGAAGGAAAATATCCAACTCATTAATAAGATCAGTCTAACCTGATACAAAACCAAAAAGAATTCTAGAAAATTGTAGGTCATGCACATGCTACATAAGCAAATAATATAAGTTAAAAATTGATTTACATGCTAACTATACATGCTATATAAAAGGTATGCAGCATATGATTATATAATGTATATGTGTGTATATTACATATTTATATGTTGTATATACTATAAAAATCTTATATGTATATAGACGAATACATAATACATATACTCACACAAAACAATTAAATAAGATTTTGGAGAGACACAACATTAAGAAGCTTATCCATATAAATTACCTCAATAGCATAAACACAAAGGCTCATCTCACATTCTGTTCTGCCTGTACCTGCTCTCCCCCATCTGCCTTTCTGGAGGTATTGACAATCTGACTCTAAAATTTATATGAAAGTGTAAGTGACCTAAAATAGTCAAAATAATCTTGAAAAACTTGAACTCATACGTTCCAACATCAAAACTTACTATAAAACCACTGTAATCCAAACAGTCCTGCCCTGGCATGAGGCCAGACGTATTGATCCATGGAACAGAACTGAGAATTCAGAATCAAACTGAAAATTTATGGTCAATTAATTTTCATCAAGTGTGCTCAAAGAATTCAGTGGAGGAAAGGATAGCTTTGTCATCTGGATATCCATGTGCAAAAGAATGAAGTAGGACTCCTTACCTACACCACATACAAAAATTAACTCCCAGTGGATCACAGACTTACTAAATATAAGAGCTAATATTATGAAAATCTTGGCAGAAACCACAGAAATAAATTTTTATGGCCTTGATTTAGGCAAATGCTTCATAGACATGCAACCAAAGGCAAAAGTGATACTAGAAAAAATAGACAAAGTTTTCTAAACCATATCACAGTTAAAAATGTTTCTCTGTCAAAGGATATACTATTTAAAATGTGAAAACAGCACCAATGGAATGTGAGAAAGAATTTGAAAATGTCTACTAAGGGACTTGTATCCAGAATATATATTCAAAGATCTTAGAACTTGATAATAAAAAGGCAATTATAAAATGAGCAAGGATCTGAATAGACATTTTCAAAGAAGATATATGGATAGCCAACAAGATATGAAAAGCTGTTCAATGTCACTAGCCACTGGGGAAAGGTAAATCAAACTCACAGTGAGGTACCTTTTCACCCCTACTAGGATGGCTATAATCAAAGACAGGTAATGCTAAGTGTAAGAAAAAATGTGGAGAAATTGGGACCCTCATACATTGCTTTTTAGAATGCAAAATTCTGCAGTCTCTGGTAAAATATTTGGTAGTTCCTCAAAACGTTAATTATAAGAGTTACTGTAATGACCTACAAATTCTATTCCTAGGTGTATCCCCAAGAGAAATGAAAACACATGTTTACACAAAAACATGTACTTAAATGCTTATAGCAGTATAATTCAGAGACAAAAAGTGGAACTAGCTCAAATGTCCATCAACTGATTAATGAATAAACAAAACACAATATACCTGTAAAATGGAACCTTATCCAGCAATAAAATAAAATATTAAAAAGGGCTTAACAAGGATCAGCTTTGAAAATGTTTTGCTAAGTAAGCCATTCACAAAAAAATAAAAAATAAATCACAGAAGAGGCAAATCCACAGTGACAGAAGGTAGATTAGTGTGTGCTAAGGAGTAGACAGGTCGGGTACATGGGGGATAACTGCTAAGAGTAGAGAGTTTCTTTCTGAGATAATAACCATGTTCTAATATTACTTGTGATGCTCTGATACTATAGTAAAACAAAATTCACTGTATACTGTCATGTCTGTGGCATGCCTAAGAAATGTCCTATTATGGAGAAACACAAGGCATGAAGAATATGGTCAAAAGTGTAATGTAGAGCCCATTAAGCCACATACTGGTGCTGTACATACTTGTGGCAGGGCGAAAGAAGCCTTCTCTCCATCCTACCTGGGACCATAGAGCACACAATGGGGTGACTGTAGCTGAAAGGGCTTGCTTCAGAGCCTACTCAGATCATTCCATCTTAAGAAGCAGATGTTTATAGTGCTACTACGTATTGTGTGTATAGGGTTGTGAACAACTGATGGAATTCAATCATTCTCTTATTAATTTACTTATAAATTTACTGACTATTGACTCATGTGAAACACTACTGTGACATTCATTTTTGTAATAGCCATTGTACTAAGCATTAACGTGGCAGAGGTGAGATACATCTTAGTCTTTTGCCCGGGAACCAACACATTATTTCCAAAAGTGGTGAATAAAGGCAAGAAATCAAACATATATCCTATCTTTACTATAAAATCTGTTATACAGTTTCTCTGTGTTCAAGTATGCTAGCGAACAAATGAAGAAGAAATGTAAAAATTAGTATAGCACTATTTTGTAGCACCCAAAGAACAAATACATCTAGGCAGTGGTCATCTTTGGCTGCTAACATCACAAAAGAGAAATCAGCAGGTAAGATGTGCCTCTTGGTGGAATTGCACAACATAACACATGAAATCTTGCCAAAAAAAAAAAAAAATCAAAGTTGAGCAAGTTTTCTAGATCCAACTAACAATTTAGAGGAAGTGTAAAGGTCACAGAAACCTAATAAATGACTTCATATGAATACAATCATAAATAGCCAGACTGTAAAGTCTAAAGAAAAGTACTGAGATCCTCAACAAATACATTTTAAGATTAAGGTAAAGGAAATGGAAGAGTAACTTATAGATGAAATGAAACTTCAGAAACCTATTAAACAATTGCAATCTAAAGACATTCTTTGACTCCTACTTGAAGAATTTTTTTTTTAATTATGAGACAATCAGAAAAGTTTGAACACTGGATATTTGATGACAAGCAGGAAGTCTTGTTAATGTTTAGATATGATAATGATATTCAGTTATGATTAAACAATATATGAGTCACAGCCTGTGATCTCAAGAAGCTCACAGTAAGTGGTGGAAACATGCAGGTTAAAAATAAATGACTAACATGCAAGTTAATGAAGCTATCCCAGCAGTAAGTGGGAAGTATCGTGGAATACAGAGGGGACCACTTAGGAGGCTGGAGAAGTAGTTCCTGTTTAAGAGAAAGATGAATCTTGAAGGTTGACAAGTTTTTCAGGGGATCAGGAAAGGAGGGAGCTCCAAAACAAGCAAGAAATATGAACAAAGACAAAAAGGTGGGGGCAAAAACCAATGTGTTCCAAAGAGTGCAAATATTTGAGCATGGTGGTCAGCACAGAGCAGGTGGTGAAAGATGAGGTTGAACAGACAGGCTTGCCTGAGCTCATACAGGATCTCTCTTGATTCCATATTAGGAACAATGGGGTACCTTAGCTTTATTTTTTTAATTATTTTCAGATATGGAAGAAATGTCACTAAAGAGTTATAAGCAAGTTTCTCTTTGTAGAGGTGAAGACTTCAATGTACTTTGGCAGGGTTTTTTTTTCCATTTTTTTTCCAACACATAATAGCTGTGTTGTTTACTTTTCACTGATGTGACCAAAATACCTGACATAAGCAACTTGTTGTAGGAAAGTTTTATTTTGACTCATGGCTTCACTCTATGGTTGCCTTGTTCCATTGCTTGGGCCTGAGGTGCATCAGAAAATCATGGAGGAAAGGCGTGGCGGAGGAGAGCTGTTCAGCTCACGGCAGCCAGGAAAGAAAGAGAGAAGGGGAGAGAGAGAGAGACAGAAAGAGAGAGAAAAAGAAGAAGAAGGAGGAGGGAGAGGGAGGAGGAGGAGAGGTGAAGCAGCCAGAGAAAATAAAAACCTGTTCAGGGCACCCTCCCATTGACCTACTTTCTCGACCAAGGGCCCACCTCCCAGTAGCCCAGTCAGTGTCATTGGACTGATCCACTGATGAGGTCAGACCCCCCCTCCAGGATCCAATCATTTCCCATAAGCCCCACCTCTAAACAAATAAGACTTTGGGGAACATTCCAGGTACAAACCCTAACAGCAAAAGGAAGACTTTATCAGAAAAAAAAAAAATCAAGAATTGTACTTGGACAAAGTCATGTGAAAGAAAAGCATTGTTACCAAACAAGAAGTATTTCACACTGTTTGAGCTTTATAAAGAAAGTTCCAGGAATGATTGTATTAAGAAAAACTCTCCTATTAAAGCATTTGGATCTCTTGACACTGTAGAAATACAATACAAATGGTGGTTTGTTGGACATTGAATGCAATGAATCTTGAAGATTAAGCTTGGCAAACCCATTCTTGATCATTTACGTTTACTACTGAGACACTTAAGTCACTGTTCATTTTCACAATAATCATTGTTTTAGTAGTTTATATAATTTCTCCAAACATTTCAAAACATTTGAGATAATGAAGTGACTACTAACTACTACATAGATACAGTACGACAGGTTTGTTAGTTTTTCATTTCTGTGACAAAATAGTGGAGAAAATTAACTTAAGCAGTAAAAATATATTTTGGCTCACAGTTTCAGAGGTTTCAGTCCACAGTCCTTGCCCCCATCACTGTGGGCTTGCGGTGTGATAGAAGATCATGGAGGGGAGTACGTGTTGGAACAAAATTACTCACCAAATGGCAGCCAGGAAGCAGAGAAAGACAGAAGGGGTAGGGAGCAGCGAAGGACAAGAGATGCCCTTGGAGGACACATCCCTGGTGACCTACTTTTTCCAATGAGGCCTCTCTCCTAAGATTTCCATCACCTTCCAACAGTGCTACTAGCTGGGGACCAAGCCTTCGACACACGAGTGCTTGGGGGACATTCCAGATCCAAACTGTAACCACAGGGTTGTACTTAATTATTTTCTTGGTAAATAAGGGGTATGAGAATAGGAAGTTTGGTGAAAGAGAGAGAGAGAGAGAGAGAGAGAGAGAGAGAGAGAGAGAGAGAGAAATATGTGATCTTAAGGCTTTTCTTAACCTTCAAATATAGCTGCTAAGATTTTACCGATAAGGAATTGGTTTCCTTTCCCTCCTCACCTCTTCTTCCCTTCTCTGTCACTCCCTTTCTGTCTCCTTCTTTAGGAGGGCTGTACACAGAGACAGGCCCACATAAATACAGTTATCTGATACTAGACAAAGGCGCCAAAAACATACAGTGGAGAAAAGATAGCCTCTTCAACAAATGGTGCTGGGAAAACTGGAAATCCATATTTAGGAAAATGAAATTATACCTCCATCTCTCACTCTGAACAAAATTCAACTCAAGTAGATCAAGGACCTAGGAATTAGGACAGAGACCCTAAGCCTAATAGAACAAGTAGGCCCAAATCTTCCTCATGTTGGCCTAGGACCTGACTGCCTTAACAAGACTCCTAAAGCACAAGAAATAAAATCAAGAATCAATAAATGGGATGGTTTCAAACTAAAAAGCTTCTTCTCAGCAAAGGAAACAATCGGTAATGTGAAAAGAAAGCCTACAGAATGGGAGAAAATCTTTACCACACACACATCAGATAGAGCACTGATCTCCAGGATGTGTAAAGAACTCAAAAAACTTAACACCAAAAAAACTGATCTGATCAATAAATGGGCTAAGGCACTGAACAGACACTTCACAGAAGAATAAATACAATTGATCAACAAATATATGAAAAAATGTTCAACATCTCTAGCCATTAGAAAAATTCAAATCAAAACTACTGTAAAATTTCATCTCACTGCAGTCAGAATGGCAATTATCAAGAATACTAACAAGAATAAATGTTGGCAAGGATGTGGGGGAAAAGGTACACTCATACATTGCTGGTGGAATTGCAAATTGGTACAACCATTATGGAAAGCAGGATGGAGATTCCTTAGAAACTTGTAATGGAACCACCATTTGACCCAGCTATCTCATTCCTTGATATATACCCAGAGTACTTAAAATCAGCATACTACCGTGATGCAGCCACATCAATGTTTATAGCAGCACAATTCACAATAGCTAAATTGTGGAACCAACCTAGATGTCCTTCAAGAAATGAATGCATAAAGATACCTGGTATAAATAAACAATGGAATATTACTTAGCCCATAAAGAAGAATGAGATTATGGCATTTGCAGGTAAATGAATGGAGATGAAGAATATCATGCTAAGCAAAATAAGCCAATCCCCCAAAACCAAAGGCCAAATGTTTTCTCTGATATGTGGATGCTGACCCATAATGGAGTGGGGAGGAGGCAAGGGAAGAATAGAGGAACTTTGGATTGGGCAGAGTGGAGTGAGGGGATGGGGGGTTATGGGGATGAGAAAAATGGTGGAATAATGATGGAATAAGACAGACATTATATGTACATGTATGATTGCAGGAATGGTGTGACTCTGCACGGTGTACAACCAGAGAAACGAAAAGTTGTGCTCCATTTGTGTGCAATGAATCCAAATGCATTCTGCTGTCATGTGTAACTAATTGGAACAAACACAAAAGAAGAGGGATGTACATACGCACCTGTCACAGTCTGGTAAACCTGCACCTAGAGGTTCTCGGCTGAGTTCTGTTCTGATGATGCTAATAAATGCACCACAGCAGAACCATTGCCTTTCAGGAGCGACATTTTTCCCTAGAAATTTTTTATAGAATCTTGGCTGCCCTGTGCCTGAAAAGTATTACTTATTTATTCTTGAAAAAAAATACACCTCTTTTTCTTCAAAAATTTGCTCAAGGAAGATTGTGAGACCAGGAAGTTCTTCATGTTTGTTTCTTCACCGTGACAAACAAGAATATGGAAAGAAATGTGCCTGGATTTGGGGTAGGGTAGACTGTACTGCCGTGCTCCCACAGATGGTCATGTTCCCAACAAGCAGGACTTAGGAGAACACATGGTTGCCTATTGTGAAGGCTTTGCCTGAGCCTTGAAATCTGTGGGTTGGAGTGGGAGTGATCCCTCACCTCCTTCCCATAAATTTCTCTCAAAGGAATGGGTGTTTACAGTTTTTTCTGGGACAATGAAAGAGAAAACTATGGAGAAAAGAAGAGGGAATATTCTTCTTGCTTCAGTAGAAAAGAAAAAAAGCTCTCTGGAAAGGCTCCTTATCAGAGGTCAATTTGCTTTTGCTATGGACTAGGAAAGTACTTGACATCTGGGATCTTGAGAACCTAAGAGCAGCCAGTTCTGTATAGCTACAATAACTAAGATTTCAGCAAAAGTTCGCACACATCAGAGTCCAGCCTGGTTATCCTCTAGGGAGATCTCACCCCCTAGAGTAAGAGTTTGGTGGCTTTTCACTGTTTCCTGCTTCTGGAGAATCTAGACTAATACATCAACCAAACCATCATACAAGTAGGAAGATAGATTAAAGAAATTTTCAGGCAATCCAAGTAAAACAAACAAACAGAATTTACCTCGCATGTACTCTTTCTTAAATTTTTGGGGGGAGTGAGAAGGAGGGAGTATCAGGAATTGAACCCAGGAGCATTTAGGAGCCACATCCTCAGCCCTTTTTATTTTCATTTTCTTGAGACAGGCTCTTGCTCAGTTGCTTAGGGCCTCTCTAAATTGTCGAGGCTGGCTTTGAACTTGAGATCTCCCTGACTCAGCCTCCCAAGCCACTGAGATTACAGGTGTGCACCACTGTGCTCAGCTCTTTCTCAAATTTTTTAAAAAGCTATTTTTAGCTGCAGATGGACATAATACCTTTAGTTTGCTTATTTAGTTTTTTTTTTTTTTTTAAATCTGGTGCTGGGGATCAAACCCAGGGCCTCACATGTGCTAGGCTAGCACTCTACCACTGAGTCACAACCCCAGTCCCTCAAATCTTGATTGTCAATATGCACAGCAGAGGAGAAGACCAAAGAAAAGTGGGAAATGTGGGAAACAAACCTAGACACAAGAAAGAAATGAAATAAACTCCCCCAGAAAATTGTAAAGGTACGCTTCAGAGTGAGAGGCCCTAGAAAAGGAGAACTTCTAGCTTAGGCAGAGAAGTGTTAGCATGTAGCATAGGATAGGGTTGTCACCACTGGGATCCCTGTTCACATTCTACCAGCTCTTAAACCCAAGGGCACAAGGTTCAGGAGAACTGGCCCAGGGCTGATAACATCTGTGTTCTTCCTTCCTAGTCCTATGCCTAGATCATCCCAGGACCCTTATTTCATCCATGAAAAAGTTTTGCTTTAATATATTCCTGAGATCAGGCCTGGGTGAGCTACAAACAGAAAACAGAAAGCTATCCATTCCACAAATCATATTTTTCTTGGTATCTACTTCCAGATCTATCCCACCTTTCTGCCAAATTTCTTGTGTCCCAGGACTAATTCTTGGCTTTGCCCACTGGTTCACAGAAAAGGATAATTGTATGCTCCAAAGAAAACTATAGGCAGCTTATAGGCTAGAAATTCTCTTCTCTTGGAGCTTTCACATAATACTTGCAATATTCCCTTTTCTTCACACAGCAAGGTTTGCACTTTTTATGCAACTAACAAATAAATATGTTGTGTAGAGAATATATAAACAGAAGGCAAAATTATTAAAAAAAAAGAAAAACTAAGGAATTGATAGACACAAAAAATAGAAAAGTGTTTTTCTTTGGGAGCAAAGGCTACATAAGGCATTTAAAATTGGGGAGTATATTTAATTTCTTAACCTGTTAATTGTATAATCATAGACATTCTTCAAACCTTATGTATATGAACTATGTCTTTTTTAGTACACATGCTGCATAACAGACACACACACAATTAAAAGTCACACTATTCAGACAAGCCCCTGCCATAGCTCCATCATCTGAAGTTTGTCCTCCATACACCAATCTTGCATGGTGACAGCACAGTGATGCTGACCAGGAAGTAACCTGCCTCTTGAAAGGAAGCATGAAGCAAAACTGTGTATACAAGGAGCCAGAGACGCATTTTAATGTTGCTGGCTGACTTTGCCCCCCCCCCAATTGTGAACCAACACATAAAACTGAAATAAAGTCTCCTTCCTCCCTTCGACCCCATGCCCTTGAAACTGAAAAGCACTTTAAAAGAGTTAAATAAAATCTTTTGTATTAAAAAATATATTGTAAGTGAATCATCTCATGGACCAAATAGTATATGCAAAACTAATTTAGGTTTGTAAGAAATGGCAGATAAAAATATAATATTGGGGCAAGAGGGATAAGAAGAAATTAAAAGCTAATAAAAGAGAGAAATAAACCCACCCCAAGTTGAAATCTCCACAGAAAGGAGGGAGGGAGCCTCAGTAGAAGACAATTTTGGTAGATATTTCCTTTCCTTTCTTTCTTCCCTAAGCTGAAGCATGTAACCTCAATTCTAAAAAAATATTTACTATATATCCTGTTTATTCAAAAGAAAACTTTCTGCTACAAGTAGAGATAATTTCTAATTTTGTTCATTATTAAGCATAAAGAAATACTTAAGGAAGTTAAAAAACTTCTCTTACTGCAATTTCATAAAATGCTATTTCCTAATGCACATTAATGACCTCTTTTAAATAGATATTAAGTCTATTAGGTAAATACATCATTCTGCACTACAGCCTTTTTTCAATTTTGATTCAATTATGTTAGGCTATAAAAAATGTATTCTATTGTTGCATAGATATATTTTGGATGGTTTAAAATTTTTTTTTTATTTTAATGGCTTCTTTGGTGCCCCAGTATTTTATGATTCTAATCCATAATGATCAAGGGTGAGTTTGTTTTGTACCATTTCAGGAGGGTAAAGCTTATATTGCATTCCTCAGGCATAATAGATCAGAAAGACAGATTGATTCACTCATCTCTCCATTCATTCGCTCATTCATTCATTCATCACAATTCAACTGTCTTACACAGCTGTAAGATATTGTGGTAAGCACAGTAGGGGAAATATCCATGACTTGGACAATAGAGCTAACATCAAAATGCTTACTGTATAATGAAAAGACAAGATATGCCAAATAACTTAATAGCATTAATGTTTGTAACAGAAATACAGAAAAAAAAAAAAAAAAACATGATTACCTCTGTAACCGCAGAGACCATTTTACTCTAGCTCTCTGGTAATCCCCTGCACCTGGGTTGCACAGAATTGTCACAAGTACTCTTGCTCCTTGAGTGGCATTGGGGGATGAAAGAATGAAAAAGCAGGTAACATGTGACCTGGGCTTGGATGATGGAAGAGTCTGGTCATCAGAAGATTGATGACAGTTTCAAGAATGAAGGTAATTCTGCTGAGTCATTTTGATTGCTCTAATTCAGTTCTTTTCAACAGTAAGTACACCAGTAAGATCTTTGACCTTCCTTTCCACACTGTTCTGTCAAAACCACCTGAAAAAGCATAAATGAACATAAGGGCAAATGCAGTCCAGGAATTAAGAGAAATTTGTTCAACTATAATCCAACCATCAAATGAATGCTGGTCTTTTCAGAGAAGTCATATAGGGATGTTATGAACATAGTCCACGATACAAATATTATTGATTATGCACTCTGAATTCTGGAAATTGCCTTCAGAATCTGGGCCAGCTACTTTTAAACATCTGTGATGATCACATTTTTTCATTCAAAATGGTTTTGATATTTGAGATATTTCCTCTACTTAAATGTACAAATAGATCAGTTGAACAATATTTGCCAAATATCTTAGAGAGGTATTCCAGTTACCACCTCCGAGCATTTTCTGTACATGATGGCAAGTATATGAAGTGAAAGGAAGACTGGTTTGCGTTATTATTTTATTTAAATAAATCTTCAACTATGCACTATACTGCAATGGAATGTTTTTTAAAAGCTCATTGAAACTGAAGTACTAATTAACTATGTACTAGAGCTTTTGAGTTGCCAGCAACTCAATAAAAACTTGCAGAAAGGTAAGACTAACAACTTGAAATCCTTAGATTATCTTAAAAAAAAAAATGAGATGGAGTCTCACTGTGTTGCCCAGGCTGGTCTTGAGCTTTTGGGTTCAAGCAATTCTTCAGTCTCATCCTCTCAAGTAGCTGGGATTACAGGCAAGAGATACCATGCCTGGTTTAGATCATCATGGTAAAGAGAATCATAGAACAAAAATTCTTTAAATTAATGAGAAACAGAGAGGTGCTGCTGAACTAGGGAGAAAAAAAGAAGCCTTGCAAAATTTCAAACAATGGATGAGCATCTCTAGTATAAGACCCTGCAGTGTTGCAAACTTAAAGCAATGGAAATCCTAGTTTAAAAAGCATGGGATGACTCATAAAAGGGTCTTGTCTTTGTTTCTACATGGTTAATATGATTTCTCTTGTATATTCAACTTAATACATTATTGATGGTGTCAGTGTCTTACATGCTAAAAACATAACAGTGTTTTTATCTCAATGTCCAGGATAGACTAATCTGCTGCCCACCATCTTTCTTTGTTAACTGTGTATTCCTACCATTATTCAGTGATATTCTAATATACTCTGTCCTTACAGTTTACCCCAGAACAAAAGCAATTTGTTAATCCCTTCAAATCCTGGCAGCTTTTTTTTTACAGAAAACTTTAGAAAGTTCTATTAATCCTTAATAAAGAATACCAAAAATCCCTTGTGGTATATGGAATGATATATTTTAGTGGTTCTCAATAATGACTTCATCGTGGCACCATGATACTGACACATAATAATCACAAATCATGTGTGACACAATCCCAGGAGAGATGGAGGGCTGCAGAACAAATAAGATATTGTGAAAATTATGAACAATTCCCAACAATGCTACCCTCAAAAGACAGACTTAAGAAAATATATGTGAGTACAAGTGAATAAAAGTAATGCTATCTTGCTGCCTCACCATTTATCATGCTCTTTTTAAATTTCAAAACCTTAGAATTTTAACCATTCTTCTTAACACATTTGTTGTGATTTACTTTGAGTCTGATTCATAAACACCAAAATTTTATTCTCGCTGCCAACACTGCCATATTGTTCGTTCCTTGGTTCATTCATTCACACGCTGTTTACTTGCCACATATTCACTGAATGTCTGTGAGGCGTCAGGCTCTGTGACAGACAGAGATGCTATGGAGACAACTGGGGAGCCCCTGAAATCAGTTTCATCTGTTAATATCAATATGTTGAATGTCTGTGAATGCCAAACTGCTATTTTTTATTGGATTTCTATGACTGACAACTTGTAAAATCTTCCTTAAGGATCATTTTATTTTTCAAAATTACTGAGCACCTTCCTTCTTTTACTTAGTGTATATTTACTGATCACTGTTTCACAGAGAAGCTGAACAGAAAAATTTCAGGTTTTTTGTTTCCTGTGAGTTTTTGATACGAATAGCTATTGGCCAGCATATTATGCTACTTCCTTTCTTCTCTGAAATTAAAGGGAGATGGGGCATCCCATATACAACTAAAATAGATGAACAGCTTCCTAAACCAAAAAGATGAATGAAACCTATAGATAGCTTCTCAATAAAATTGAATTGGGCTGAACACTGACAGCTATCAAGGAAAAAAATGCATGTTTTGTTCAATTTCAGGCAATATGGGATATCAGAAAGTGCAAAGCCGTCTAGCCTAAAACCACCTAAAAATATTTGTAGGGAAAAATACTACAAAGTATGCTTTTGTATCTATGAAGGACATTATAAGAAATTATATAGGATTTATTTACTATATGGATAAATAATGCAAGGCTGGTAGCAAGGCAGGAACTCCAGCCTGGGAAGATGAGTTTGGTATTCCATGGCCCAAAGCACTGAGGTGGTCCTCCCCAGTACTGGTTCTGGACCAGTAGCATCATCATCATCTAGGAACTTGCTAGAGATGTATATTCCTAAACCCCTTCCTAAACCTACTAAATCAGTATTCTGGGATTTGAACCCACTAATCAGTGTTTTAAGAGAGACTACCGTGGTTCTAAAATTATAGCTTGTGTTAGACTCCTATAGAAAGCCTGTTAATTTCCTCACTGTATCGTCAGATTCAGTAGAATTATTATAAATTAAAACTGAAATTGTTCTCATGGCAAATCCCAGACCTATTAGATCAGAATCTACTGACATTAACAAGATCCCCAGTTGGCTTAAGCACATTGAAATTTGAGGACATTAGACTAGAGTAATGCCTTCCAAACATTTTTAGCTTGCAGAAAATTTCCTTTGTGGCACCGTACAAACACACTACAGTGGGGCCAGAAGTAAGGTGAATGAGGTTCCAGAATATCAAATTAAAGGAGGGACCCACTATTAAAGTCCTGCATCTGCACTTAAGTGAGTGAACACCTCCTCTAACTTTGCACACTAATTCATTCATTCATCTCATCCTAGTCCCAGCACCACATTATAGGGAAAAATCTTTGCTTCAGTGGAAAAACCACACATTATCTATATACATGATTCCCTGGTATCTGGTCTTAACTAGTCATTGTCTTTGAGCCAATTGACATCTTTGAAATAATTGATAGCAATGCAAAATAAGTTTTATCAGTAGATATACAAACTTTGTGCTGTAGAGTAAAAATTTAGTTGAAAATTCTTCCCTATAGTGGGAAGCAAAATCTGCCTCCATTTGCACTTTCAGTTCAAAATTTCTGATCAACAACTGTATTTGTTCTTTAAATTTCCTTTTGCACTGGTTATGATAAGTTCCCCTTATTGATTATGACTTAAATAAAACCTTCAATGTGTTTATCTTTATAGCTGTATAAATCATGATTTTTGCCCTGTTTAAAATTTCATCTTTTAAGAACATACACATGTACCCACACACGTGTGTACATATGTAAAGGGCCAGGTGGGATGACTCCAAAAGGATGCCCACACACTAATTGCTGGAACTTGTGAATATGTTACTTCACATGGCAAAAGGGACTTTGCAGATGTGATTATGGTAATGACCTAAAATAGTGAGATTATCCTAGATTATCCAGGGATTCCCAATATAATCACATGAGCCCCTGAAGACAGAACTCTATTAAGCTGGACATGAAACAAAAGTGGAGGCCAGGGAAAATTGAAACATGAGGACTTGACTGACCACTGTTGCCTTTAAAAAAAGAAGGAAATTATGCAAAGAATTTAAAAGCTACAAATATCCTGAGCTGATTACCAGCAAGAAAATGAGTACCTTGGTGGAACAACCACAAGGAGCTAAATTCTGCCTGCAGTGGAAATGATCTTGGAAGTGAAGTCATCCCCAGAGTCTACTGAAAGGAATGCAGCCCAGCTGATACTTTTTATTTCAGTACTTTGAGACTCCAAGCAGAGGACCCCACTAAGCCACACTGTACCCACCCACAGGAAGTCTTTTAAACAAGCAATATTGATGGAATTGGAAATTTTGACCTACTAAACTGTGAGGTAACAAACGGTTTGGTTTTAAAACACTAAATTTGTCACAATTTATTATAACAAATTTCTCTTATAATAAAAAAACGAACATATGTACACATATATTTATATGCATATATGTATAAAATTGATGTTTTAAAAAAAATACTGTTACTATATGAGTATATGTGATGGATTCTGAGATTTTTATCTTCACTTACACTGTTTTATTTCATTTTTAATTCTGGTCATGTGCTACTAAATTAATTTTTTGAACCATAAATTGGTTGTTTCCATTAAAAAAAATTTAGCCTAGATATTTTATACATTGTGGAGGTAAAATATGGTTGTTTGGACTAACCATTGGGCTGACTTTGCAGGACAGGGAGACAAACTGAAGCAATGCTAAATATAACAAAGATTAGGAAATGAAAAATAGAAGAAAGGAAGGGAAACCCTTTCCTGCAGAGGAAAAAAAAAATCAAGAAGGAAAAATAGAGTTGGCCATACAGTTGCACTAAATATTTGGAAGGTGAAATGAGGCAGAGTCAGAAACTTGAGCAATGGGAGACAGGTGTGACAGTCAGAAGCAGAGTTGCAATATGTATCTCAGCTGTGGGCTCCATATTCTCTTGGCACACATAACTTGTTTTCCCAGATATTACAGTGACTTTGTAAGCACAAGTGATTATGTATGTGATATCTGTTTTTGCTATGAATTTTGGCCCATCAATAGGAAATCTTATGAACTAACTTTATATGGAAATTGGTTAAATACTGGAAAATAACTTGACATTATATGGCTAGTGATATAGAAGTTGGTTAAAAAATCTTTGGGAAATAATTTAGCATTATCTTGTAAAGGACAGCATATGTATACTATGCAAACCGGGAAGTCTAGAAAATTTCATACAAATACATTCAGAAGTATGATAAAACTGTATATAAAACACTATTAATAATGACAAGAAATATATACAATGTGAAGAAGGGAGCTCACTGTGGAAAAACATTGGTATTAAACCACGAAGAACAAGAAGTTACAGAAATTAAAGGATAAAAAGAAATTCCACAAGCTTTCTGTGGGGGAAAATAAACAAATAAGAACAACTTTAGCAGAGAAAGCAGTGGCTGGAGAGAATTAATTACAAGTGAGCAAGTAACTCGGCTCACTGGAGTGATGTCCAGTAGGTATTAAGGGGAAAAGATTTTACCTAGAACATGGTATTCCCAGAAGGCCATTCATTTGCCCAGGTTAAAAAAAAAAGACACCCTAAGTAAGAAATCAAGAATTATAATACCCATGAATTTGTCTTGAAAATCTATTTTAAAACATTACCCAGCTAATTGAAAGATAAAGTAAAAAAAAAAAACTGACTTCTGATGACCATTTAGTTCGGCCTAAATAACTATGTTAGCAAAAGTTACAAGGCAAAATATAATTACTATAGTCCTTATTTTAAAAGCTACATGATGAGTTTTACAGACTTGGTGAAAAACTCCAGAAAGGCCAAAGCAATGAGGTGAAAGGTAGGATTGACAATATAAAAGTGCTTATTTACTATTTGCTTGGGATGCTTTCCAAAATGGAAAGGTAGGCATATAATTTATTTGAAAAATGTAGTCAAAATTACTAGGAGAATAAAAAAAGATGTTTTTGCCTTCCGAGCAAAAAAAAAAAGAAAAGAGAGAAGAGGAAGAGAAGAAAATCAGAGGCCACATATAAAAAGAGAAAAATATTTATGTATCAAGAAATAATTAAAATAGAAAACATAAGCAAAGATAGCAGACACAAAACCAAAAACATATAACAATAAATTTAAACAGGATAAAATCATCCAAAAAAGTAAAGACACTAAAGCTATATGTTGCATGTGGAGATTTATCTAAAACAAAGAATCCACAAAACTAAACAACAATATACAAAATCTTGCTGGGAGCCATTAGCCAAGTAGGTATGACAATTTCCTTGCCAGCGTACCCCATGTTGCTTAGTGGAAGGACTCGTGGAAATAGGACATTTTGCAGTGACATTGCAAGTAGGTGACCTTGCTCAAGGACCAAGGCGGATCCGGGTTTAGGGTGTTCCCGGTTTAGGATGATCCGGGTTTAGGGCGTTCCCGGTTTAGGACTATCCAGGTTTAGGGTGGTTCCAGGTTTAAGGTTATTCCTGCTGGGAATAGGGCGTATCCTGCTGCCTGAGTTCCCCTTGAGTTCTCACGGGATTCAGACAGTATTTTTTGGGAGACAGAAGCCCAGTGGGGGTGGATTTGGGCAGAGAACGTGGATTTCCCCAGAACGTGATTGTAGACGGCTGGTGTGAGTTCGGGAATAAAGAGTTGCTGTTTGAATCTACAAGCTGTGTGGTGGCTCGTGATCTTGTGCCCAGCCAGACTGCGGCAAAATCTAATGAGTTTAAAAATGAGATAAAACAAAGGAGAAACCTAGTATTATGAAATTAATATCAATACTCAAAGCAATAAAAAAATCTAACATCTAGATGGGACAAAGAGTATACAATTCACAATGGACATACTTTCATAAATATTTATTTTACAAACCACATGACATTGAAATATAGATAGTGAAAACTTCTAGAAGATAAAGATGAAATCAACAAAAACATAATAGTGGTTTAAAATTTTAGCATCCCTCCTAAATCTTTGATAGATTTAGTAAAAATTTAGTAGGGAAAAGAGGGTATAAAAAATATGAGTAACAGGAACTCAGGTGAAACAACATATGCTTTAGGACTCAACTTGCTAAAAAAGAAAAATAACTTCATATTCAAAAGCAGGTGATAAAGAGGCATTTTAAATCAATATTGGCTAACCATATCCAACACTATCCCCAAAAGAATAAGAGCCATGTTTTATACCCGACACCAAAGTTCAAAACATTCCAAGTAAATTCAAGACCTAATAGTTTCAAGATCTAAATATTTTATTTATTTATTTTTTAATTTTTTTAAAATTTTTTATTGTTGGTTGTTCAAAACTTTACATGTTTCTTGATATATCATATTTCACACTTTGATTCAAGTGGGTTATGAACTCCCATTTTTACCCCATATACAGATTGCAGAATCACATCAGTTACACATCCATTGATTTACATATTGCCATACTAGTGTCTGTTGTGTTCTGCTGCCTTTCCTATCCTCTACTATCCCCCCTCCCCTCCCCTCCCCTCCCCTCTTCTCTCTCTGCCCCCTCTACTGTCATTCATTTCTCCCCCTTGTATTATTTTTCCCTTTCCCCTCACTTCCTCTTGTATGTACTTTTGTATAACCCTGAGGGTCTCCTTCCATTTCCATGCAATTTCCCTTCTCTCTCCCTTTCCCTCCCACCTCTCATCCCTGTTTAATGTTAATCTTCTTCTCCTGCTCTTCGTCCCTACTCTGTTCTTAGTTACTCTCCTTATATCAAAGAAGACATTTGGCATTTGTTTTTTCAAAACATTCCAAGTAAATTCAAGACCTAATAGTTTCAAGATCTAAATATTTTTTTAAAAAAAATCATTGATTAAAAAAATTAGAGAAAATCCTTTTGGAATTCTTAGGTACAGAAAGCCTTTTAAAGGTAAACTAGAAATAAATATACATAAAGTAAAAGATCTATAGCAAAATCAAAGAATGTCCATCAGTTCAATAAAGATTAAAATGTTTCATAATATTCTGTTTTGAAGAAAGTATGAGATAAAGGACAGTTTAAGACACTTGATAGAAATATAAACACATTTTGAAAGTCAATTTGAACATTTGCTTTTAAAAATCTTAAAATTTTAGTTTTATTTGTTTCTATTAGGGTTACAATTAACAGATACTATCTCTAGATAAATGAGGTCTAAAAAAATATCAAAGGATGTTGAATAGTTAACAGAATTAAAAGGAAAGATGGAGAACCAAATCTGGAAAAAAAAAACAGAATTGTACAAGTCATTAGATCATTCCCACTAGAATAAATGAATGAACAAATGAAAGAAACCCCAACATTTTTAAGCCTTTACATCATTCCATTCAATAATTACCACCAAAAGGAACAGATAATCTGATTGGCTTCAACTGACTGGGGAGACAGGATAATTTGTGGGACGGTCCCACTAAGACTACACACAGAAAGTGGTACCCTCAAAGGAATTAAGAATGTTCTGTTTTATTTCTAGGCAGTGAGTGGATATTGAATGATCATAAGTGAAAAAATATTCATTGCAGTAATTTTCTCAGCAATATACCTTGTGTAGTGCCTTATTCCAAGAAGATAATTGGACAAAGGTAAAAATACTTGTAAATAAGATATTTATCCCAATGGTTTTGGTTACAGTGAAAAACCAAAAGCTATTTAATAGCATAGAGTTGGCTAAACAAATTATACTACAGGCATCCCAAGAAATAATACACAACCACTAAAACTAATGATGCAGATCAGCTTTCATAGACATGAACTGACATCCTCAATACACAGTGCATTGAAGAAAACAGGTTGCAGATCAGTAGCTAGAGTAAAAAGCCATTTACTAAAGTAATTTTTTAAGGGAAAGGGAGGTGTGGTTGAATAAAAGCATAGTGGGAAAGGTTAGTGAGACTATTCTGAGCTCTGGGTCAGAAGTACCTGGAGCTTGTCATGTAGGGAGAGATGGAAGGGGAAGAGTAGCAGTACTGCTTGCTATTGTTTAGATATAAATATCCCCAAAAGTTCATGTGTGAGATAACGCACAAATTTCTGGAAGCAAAATGATTAGATTATAAGAAGTATGATCTAATCTATGGATTAATCCACTGATGGATTAACTGTGGGTAACTATAAGCAAGTAGGGTGTAACTAGAGGAAGTTGATCACTGAAGGAGTGTTTTAGGGGTTTATATTTTGTCCCTGGTGAGCAGAGCTCTCTCTTGGCTCCCTGGCTGTCCTGGCCTGAGCTACTTTCCTCTTCAGTGTCCTACCACCATGCAGTTCTGTTTCATCTGGGTCTTAGACCTACGAAGTCTGTGGCCCATTGGGCATTGGGCCATCTGAGACTTCTGAAACCAAATGCCAAAACAAACTTTTTCTTCTCTAAATTGTTCTTGTCAGATATTTTGGTCACAGCAATGAAAATCTAACTAAAACAAGTACCTTAGCACCAACAGGCCCTGAACATGCCCGATCCCATCACATTTTTATGAGTGTATGTATTTTAAAAGTGCAAGAGGCACATCAAGAATTTAACAACCACTTTCCTCTGATTACAACCATGGAATTTTTTTTGTGTGCTTACCTGCACTTTTAATATCTCCACAATGAACCTAAATTAATCCTATAATTTAAAAGAGAAACAATTCTTCTTCATCTTCAAAAATAACACGAGGAATAAACAAAACAAATCCTAAGAGTCTTCTTGAAATTGTTGTGTTAATAATAGGAGTCCCAAATCACTGTGAGATGGGTAGAGATATATTACAATTTAGAATTTCACTCAAGCTTATAGGAAAACTGGAATCATTATGTGCCTTTAATTATTAATATCCATTAAGTCACAGAAAAACCAGTTTATTGACAGTCAGAAGTCTGGCCTCTGATGCAGTCCAACAACCATGGTATTGTTATTCTCTCTTGACACCCGGTTGGTATGCAAGCATCCCACATATTTTTATACCCAGAATGATGGGGAAAGACTCTTACATTGAAAATAAATTGCATATTCATCCTGTCATGAAGTAGAGACAGTATGTCCTGATTGGATTAACTGAGATGTTTTTATATCCTTATTTTATGCCGTGTGGCTTTCGTTGTTTTGTTGTGAATAACATAAGGAGAGGAGTGCTTGAGATGGCAGACCTGTAATATGACACTTTTAACTTTCAAATTCAATTTATATTCATAAATCTCTCAAAAGTGTTAAGGTATCTGTTCAGAATGCTGTGTGCGTAGGTTTCCACGTGTGTCTCAGGAGTGCAGCACAGGTGACAGAGCCGGGAAACAGGAATAGAAAAATAATACCATAACTTCAGCAAGCACTACCACATTACTTCCAGCAATTACACTTCCTTCTCCCCCTCAATGCTGCAAGCAGAGCATGGAATTACTCTAAGAGTAGTAGCTTTCATTTTGTCAGTTATAGGCAGAAGTGGCCACCAGAGAATCATAGAATATTGGGGCTCTAGAAACCATATAGCACCTTAGCTAACCACTTCAATTATGGGTGAGGAAGATGACATCCAGAGAAGACACACTGTTCCTCAGTGACACTGCATAGCCAGGTCAAGACCTACTTCTTTTTAGTCCCCAATATAATTATTTGCCTATAATTAGGGAAGTATCACTTGCTGACTTTTCTGAAACCTTGATAAATTTCATGCTTAGCATCTGACTTATTTTCTATTGTTGTTTAACAAATTACCACTAAGTTAGTGGTTAAAACAACTCTTATTAGTTAAAAGTCCTGTAGGTCCGAAACCCCAGCATAAAATAGCGGAATTCTTGGCTCCGTTTCTGCCTGGGTTAAAATCAAATTGCAGCAAACTGCATTCTCCTTGATACTCAGGGTTTTTTCCAAGCTCATGAAGTTGTGGCAGAATTGACTTTCTCACAGGGATTCTTACCAGTTCCTTGCTGGCTGTCCCCTGAGGGATGCACTCAGCTCCTAGATGCTGTCCTTCCTCCCCACTGTGTTCCTTTAATGCTCAAAGCCAACAATGGAGAAACTTCCACAATCCCAATCCTCTTCTACTTCAAATTCCTCAAACTTTGAATCTCTTTTCGGGGAGAGTTCAGTCATTTTTAAGGGCTCACTTGATTAAGTCAGGCCCCTCTAGAATAACCCCCCTCTTTTAAATCCAAATGTGCCTCTTCATATTAGCCTATCATATTAGCCTAATCATGAGAGTGATAACCCATTGTATTTACAGGTTCCTTCTGCTTTGGATGGCTGGAGATGATCTTAATATTTTCCTGCCACAGAGTCCAAGCAGTTCAGAAGCCTGTCTTATGACTGGCCCAGTTGTGAGCTCTATTGATCTTAAAAGAAAGCACATTTGCTGAGGGCAATGCTATGAAGATTATGGGGATGGAGATTAATGCCCACAAATTTTCCTGCTCACTCAGCAAAATTTAAACAAAAATTTTAGAGAGTTACAAAGCTTTATGTAAGGGAGAAATATCAAAACTAAATCACACAAGTTTATTGAGGGAAACAGGAACACATCGTGATTTCTGGTTTGCGATTTTACCTATGTATATATACCTAATGGTTTGAAATTATTTTCTTCCTATAAAAGAACTGTGTTCTGATTCTCCCTCCATCATAAAGATAAAAGGAATAGCAAAAGATGGATTTGCAAATTGTTAAGACAATTCTTCAGCTACAGTCATCTCTAGCTTCTTTTTTGAACTCAGGAATGATGAATTTATTATACAGAACAAAATATGCCAGATGCTGCTGGCAGTTGTCCTCTCTGACCATTTCTATAGTTACAGCTCTATTTCAGGTATTCTCTTTCTCCTAGAATTGCACTAGCCCCTCACTATGTCCTAAGCTCCATTTTTCCTCTTCAACCAAGCCTGCACACTCTCAGCAAATTTAATCCCTGCTGCTCTGCTCCTAAATGTAACCTGAGTTTGTGAAAATTCCACCTGCTCTTCCCAGCCCAGCAATTCCCAACCTCTGAGAAGTACTGAATCTCTCCTCTAATAAAATAGTCTACAAGACTATTTTATTCCACTTTTACCCCACTATCTGTTCTTCTTTGTACTGTGGATATGCTAGATAGCAAGTGCATTGAGAGCAGGGATCTAGGCTTCTCAGGAGTGGAGGTATCTCACTGTGCTTTCCACTTAATGGGTTCTCTATGTATTTACTTGTGGAATGAAGGGATGGGTTCTCCACTATTGTCTTTTGATATGTAAGCCTAATGTAATACTGACTCATTCTTGTTGAGGTTGGGAGAATTCACATAAATGATTTTATTAGTTGGCCCATTGGAAAGATATCTAACCATATAGCCATGTGCTTAGTCACCTCTTTGGTAGTAAGTTAGCATTTAGGGAGATGAATTAACATCCTGGTCACTGAGTTACAGCAGCAAATAAAATATATGAGAATGATGATACAGATTAAGAACACACATAAGAAAGAACAAGTGATTTACCCAATGAGCTGAAAGAGTTGACAAACATTTCTAAATACCAAGTTTACAAGCAGGACCACAACTGCATTTGTTTGAATAGGCACTGAGAAAAACAGTCACTTGGGCACTAGCACGATCGTGAAAATTTAACTGGTAAGTGATCAGTGTCCCAAGCTCTCTGGATAATGGAAATTACAAAGATCCATCAGAGATATATATCTGACATATCATCTATCTCTACAGGAATTTTTATGGATCCATTCTTAACCTAAGAAAACAAGTCATTTTTTACCCTGACTTTAAAGATGTTCCACAATTTGGCCCGACCCTACCTGTCTAACTATATATAATCTCAGTTCTAGCCACCTGATCTTTTTGTTATCTTTATATTGTCCTTCACACCTTTGCTATTGATTGTTTTTTCCTTGAAAAAGACTCCTTACTCCCCTCCAAGCCCATCCAAAGTCTATCAACAAGATGTTCTCAAATCCCAGCTCCTTCAGGAACCTTTTCCAACAATGCCTGAGAACATCTGACATTGCATTTCACTTAAACAATGTCTAGCCTGGGTATAATATTCTTAAGTTACATTTTCTTTTCCTCAGAACAGAGATTTCTCTAATGCCTCTCCAATTTGCAATTTCTGAGTGAAAAAACAGATCTCTAATTTCCTTGTTCTCTCCCTTTATAGAAGGTTGGGCCATTTTTCATAGACTCAGAGTATTCTTCATACTTAAGGTAAGATAGTATAACTTGAGTATGTTTCAATGTTAAATATCCTATATGAAATTTACTTGTAATGTATTATCATTCCAATCTGAATACTATAATATTTCTTTTATTACAGGCATATTTTCTCGTATTGTATTTTTTTTAGTTGTAGATGGACAGGTTACCTTTATTTTGTTTATTTATTTTTATGCAGTGCTAAGGATTGAACCCAGTGCCTCATACATTAGGCAAGAGCTCTGCCACTGAGCCACTACCCCAGCCCTCTCATATTGTATTTGTTAATACTTGTTTTAGTTTCTTGCGTTTTACTTAAAAAATACCTGCCATTCTTATATTGGCTCTTCTTTGTTCTGAATAGCTTTTAATTTCCCCAACTGTTTTTAATCTTTCTATTTTTTCATTAATATTTGTGATTATTTGTTCTTGTCATTAATTCCACCGTTAGCTATACTAATTCTGATATTTACATACATGTACTATTTTTGTGATTATGAGATTTTGGTCCTCAATTGTTTCCTTGGGTTTGCAAGTTTCCTTTTCAGCTCACTTTGTTTTATTAGCATGCTATCTTTGAGCTCTTTATTTGTTGGATTCAATTTTATTAAGTTTTTCTATGATTTCAAGTAAATGTTCCTTGGTTTACAATTTCTCAAGGAGTGGATTTGCTGTCTTTTGCATACTCATTTTTTATTTTGCTATCAAATGTTTGTGTAGTTTCCATTCCATTTCTTTAGGTACTTTCCATACTTCATGTGCTGATTCTTCTCCTTTCTCCTGCCACCCCTGGATCCATTCATAACTCCTCTGACAGATTCTTGGCCCAAGGAGACTGAGTTCCGTGTATTTCTTTATCTTGTCAGACTCCCTTGTCCTCTGGATTTTAGTTGGGTTCTGCCAACAGAAAGAGCTGGTAGGGGGCTGGGAGAGGGAAAGAGGCAGAGAGAAAAGATACTTCCTGCCTCATTCCTGCTTGTCTTATTGAGCTCTTATAATGGCTATATTCCTCCACCATCACAATCTTACCAGGTTGTCCCTCTTCCATGGATCCTACTATCACATGACTCTTCTAACACAGTTTCATCCTCTCCTTCCTTTTAGAAAAGGAAATCAATCTTTTGTTGGCTTACTTAACACCATTCACATCTTAGTCAATAGCTCCTTCATTAATTGTCTTTCAATTAAAACCTTTGTGTTTTGCCATCCTTCTTGCTACGATCCTGACTGATGGACTTGGACAGTTTTCTTCCCACATGTGCCAAGTTTTGCTGATAATGAGGGCTGCAATGCCTATGCCTCTTTTTTTTTTTTTCATTTGATTGCTGTGAGTGATTTTTTTGATATTTACTATTTATTTTTGCTAATTTTATAAAGTCTTAGAGATTGATGATTCCTTTTCAATCTATTATCATAACCTGATAATAAATTATAATATAATAATAATTATTATATTATATATAATATAGTATAGTATATAATAATAATAATAGTGTATAATAATCCTATGTTCATACAGTTAGCATTTCTAGAAGTGCTAACCCACACTGATTTCTCCTTTTAATCGCTTCCAAAAACATATTACCCATTTTTATGATAACATTGTCTTCAAAAGCTTTATGACTGTGAGTCCTTCTATTTTTTTTTTTTCATTTTTTTATATAAGACAGCAGAATGCACTACAATTCCTATTACAAATAAAGAGGACAATTTTTATATCTCTGGTTGTATACATAGTATATTCACACCAATTTGTGTCTTCATACCTGTACTTTGGATAATAATGATCATCACATTCCACCATCATTAATAACCCCATACCCCCTCTCTTTTCCTTCAACCCCTCTGCCCTATCTAGAGTTCATCTATTCCTCCCAAGCTCCCCCACCCTACCCCACTATTAATCGGCCTCCTAATATGAATGAAAACAATCAGGATTTGGCTTTTCGGGATTGCTTAACGTCACTTAGCATTATCTTCTCTAACTCCATCCATTTACCTGCAGATGCCATGATTTTATTCTCTTTTAATGCTGAGTAATATTTCATTGTGTATATATGCCACTTTTTTATCTATTCATCTATTGAAGGCATCTAGGTTGGTTCCATAGTTTAGCTATTATGAATTGTACTGCTATAAACATTGATGTGGCTGTGTCCCTGTAGTATCCTGTTTTTAAGTCCTTTGGGTATAGACTGAGGAGAGGAATAGCTGGGTCAAATGGTGGTTCCATTCCCAATTTTCCTTTTAATTGCTTCCAAAAATGTATTACCCATTTTTATAATAACATTGTCTTCAAAAGCTTCATGACTGTGTGTCCTTTTAATATACATGTCCAGAAACAAAGTCAAAGAAAAAGTCAATTCCCCTGAGTAATTCAAGATTCCTGCAGCTGCACTGAATTTAGCCCAGTTTTGAGGAACACTGAAGCACTAGGGGATGCTCCAAGGTCATTCTGCAACACAGTGGATTCACAGAATAATTCTAAATGTGAGTATTTCAAATTCATGTACTTTCTCCAAATCCTAATACTCAGGATGCCATTAATTTCCAACCTTAATTCCTCTTTGCAGAAAGTTTAATGTTATTATTTCGATTTAGTCACATAGTCAAATTATTGAGTACATTATATTGAGAAATATCTCTCAAATTTTTAATAGCCAAGAAAAATATCTGTTCACAACATGCAGCTAAACTTCATTTGACCCAACCAATGGATTTTGTCTGGAACATGTATTCTAAGACTAGATTTCTGAGAGTTTGATAAAGCTCTCTTTGCTTTTCTGTCTCTCTTGAACAGAAAGTTCAAGTTTTGTTTTCGAATTTCTCCATATTTAACAAATTTCTCCATATTTAATATTATATATTTAAGGGACATTTTTCTAGCAATATTTGGTTATCACACAACTGATAACCAAATCACTTCTCATTTGTCACATACAGTACTAATTTAATCATATAGTAATTATATGAGAGATATACCAATTGAAGCAATGGAAAGTATATAATAATAATTCCTGTGTTCATACAGTATAATAAAGTTGAGCTTCTCACACCATGATTCTCAGGATTGGAATGTGATAAAGAACTCACTGCTAAAAAGGGATTAGGGACATAGTTGCCTTCCTACATACTTTAGGCATGTCTGTCTGTCTCTCTCTCTCTCTCTCTCTCTCTCTCTCTCACACACACACACACACACACACACACACACACTTTAAAATTTTTACTTATGACATTGACATTCTAGAAGATAAGTCGCAATCAATTGAATTTTATTAAGAAATCATAATAGACAAATGTGTTTCTAGATTGGATGTTTCATGCTTGATATGTTCCTTCCTATACTCCCTCCCTCATCCATCTACCAAAATCTGCTCTAATTAAGGTCTGGTTATCAGTAAAGATGGCCTTTATTGAATCAGATCACTCTCTTATATTCTCCCAGGGGAACTTCACTTTAATCCTTAAGTCCAAAACTAGAATGAATGGATCCCTTGTGGATGTGACATTCACAGTGTCTTCCAGCACATGGGCAATGGTCATGGAAAATATGAGAAAGATCCAGATATGTACCTGAAACTACAAAACACAGGTGGACCTAGGAGGCCAAACCTTCATAGAGTTGAACTTTTGAACTAAAAAAAAAAGTTCTTAAAACACAGAGAATATAGTTCATGTTTCTTTAAGGTTTTGCTCAAGTTTTTAAATATGTTGTTGTTTTAATTAGTTGTTAGTTCTTCTTTGTATATGCAATGCATGTCTTTCCCAAATCCTTTATAAAAAATTGGACACATGTGTGATGCATAAAAAGTATATCATGCTCACAAGCTTTCTCTATGGCTGATTTTTATTATCCACTGTTTACTTGTTTCTCTCCCTAGAAGCATGTTCTTAAAACAGAGAGGATGATATCATTATGTTGTTTGGTACATAGTACACAAATATCCACTTCTAGTAACAAAATAAAAGGTATATATTTAAGATGATAGCCTGTATTTGAAATATGTTGTAAAGCACTTAATGGAGGTAGAATGCCTCCATTAAGTGCTTTACAACATAAATTAAGTACTATGTCACATTATTTTGAATGTGACATAGTACTAAATTAAGTACTATGTCACATTATTTTGAATTTTTAAAAAGGCTTACTTAAAGAAGACATAATTTAAATACTGAGAAATTTTTCCTGTGTGTTATTAGGTTTATCATTGGTTTACAAGATAGAATCTCAGTCTGAGGTGATTTGATTTCTAAGAAATATAAGCCATACCCCCTTAGATAAACCAATAAGGTAAATTTGGTTCACTGAGAGCCATTGTATCTAAGTGGTACTTAACATTTCGTGCAATTCTAATATTGAAAGCACATTAGGCAAATCAGTCAATAAACAGTTATTTAGACATATAACAGATATATCTATTAATTTACACATGGGATATAAATGCAAGTTCTTCATCCTTTACAAAGCTAATGCTAGAGTTGAACTGACAAAGCAAAGACACATTAAAGACATAGGGGGTCATGACTAATGCCAAGTAAATAAAATATACAAATAGCACTATGGAAATGCACAGGAAAAAGGACTTCACTACAAAGATTTATTGAGCAGACTTTGTTTTCCTCCATGTGGCTTTAGAGTGCCTATTATTTTAACATGTGTACATATGTTAACACATTTGAAAAGCATTACAGAAGTAATCCTTGTCCTCTTCTTTCTTTCATGTGCCTGGACTTTAGGCCCAGGGATAACAAATCTATTGCATAGATTAATATCTTGCTCTTTGGCAGACAGAGAAATGCTTCCCAAAAATGGTCTAGCCAATAGCAGCTACCACCAATTGATCAGCATTCGCAAGCCAGGGAAAACTATCCCGTCAGATTGTAATGGGGTGTGGGGGTCCCCTGCTCAGGGATAAGGGAGGAAGCCTAATACTTAGCAGATAGATTGGCACACAACGAGTCTTTAATAAAAAAATGAGCTTAGGTAATTAATTAACTTCTTAAGTTACATAATTCGGTTCTTGCCTAGTATTTCTTTCCTCATAGATCACTGCATTTTACTGCTGTCCAGGACCAATGACACATACTACTGGGATATGTGCACAGCTTTCTGGAAAGTGTGCAGAGCATCAAGGAGCCAGGAGACAGCAACTGCTGGGGACTAGAAAGGCATAAAATAGCAGGAGTCTGAAAGCTGGGAAGGGAGGACCTAAAATCAAAGAGCAAATTAAAGGCATTAAGATCCAGTTAAGCTGCCTTAAATCTGGGGAGGTTACTTCTCCATCTACAGGTGCTGGTGTCAGAATTGCAAAATACAACCTACCAGTGTAAAATGTAACTTGTAACTTGAAAAAGCATCTGTACAGTTCAGAGAGTAGTGACAAAAGAAACACCAAGAGGCCACACCAGGCCAAGAACCAGAACATGACCAATCCTAGAAGCCTTTCAGACGCTCACTCCTGCTAACTCTCCTTAGAGGTCAACACTACCCTGAAATCATCTGTAATCATTGTCTGGCTTGTTTCTGTTTTTGTTTAGTCTTTAAGAACCATGCGTCCTTCAGTTTGAACATTTGTAATACAATAATATTGTATCTTCTTCTATAACTTGCTTTTGTTCAAGTTTATGCCTTTGAGAACATCCATTCTGATGTATGTTCTAGAGTTGATTCCTTTCCCCTGGGGTGCAATATTTTTCTATGTAACTCTTCCATACTTATTTAGGATCACACTTAGGTTTCCCAAGATTTTTTCCTATTATGAACTATGCTGCTGTTAACATTCAAGTGGCTGCCTCCTGGTACACACGTGCTGAAGTTTCCCAAGAATATCCCCTCAGTAGAGAATGGCTGAGCAAAGTCTGGTCACATTCTACACTACCAGGAACCCAAACAGATTTCAACAGTAGACATACCAGTTTGCATTCCCACATCAGGGAGTAAGAATTCTCTCAACTCTATAATTTTGGCAGCTCTTGGCATTATTAGTCTTTCTGGCTTCTGGCAATTTCATAGAATTGTTCTGCGGTACTAAATAGTACTTCCATTCTTTCTTTTGTCTATTTCCTCTTTTGAATTGGTTTCCTTTTTCTGATTTACTCATAAGGCTCTAGGTGCTAACTTCTTGTTAACGAGAGGTCTGAAAGATTTTTTTCTCAGTTATTGGCTTGGCTTGTCCCTTCAAATGTCTTTAAGTAAGAGAACATTTTTGGCTGGGCAGAGGGAAAACGGGATTTACAAGGGAATACCCAAAAGCTTTGGGTGGGATTAGTGAGAACAGGGAGTCATAGCAGAGAATAGAATCAATTTCTGATACAAGGTTAGAATAAGCCAGGTCAAGGTGACACCAAACTGTACCTCGGTGTTTTCCTCCAAACTCCTGATCCACATTACTTTCTTTTGAATATAAAGCCTGTTAACATTTTTTTTTCCCAAGTCAGCTATATTAAAGGTAGTTTTTTTTTTTAAGGAATAAAAGCATGTTTGCCTCCACCCACCCCAGATACTTTCTGGAAGTCAGTCTCACAAACATAGTAGCATCCTCTAACTGCAGATTTATTTCTATGGGAACAGGTAAAGCCTGTGAGAGTAGAAACGTTATGTCCAAACATAAAATGTGATGGTGGCAAATACACTGTGATTTATGGTTTCTTTTATTTTTATTCTGTTTATTTATGACAAATAAGAATTAAGGATTTTCTTTTTTGTTTATTTAGCCTTTCTTCCACCTCTTTTATAAATTCTAAGTTGCATGATTAGAGTCACACCCTAATTCACAAAAGCTGGGAACACCTGCCAAGTGTCAAGTTGTCTGGTAATAAAACAATAAACAGAATTGGACAGTCTTCTTAGGAAGCTCACACCCTAATGAGAGGCAGCAAAAAATTGCAATACAGGTGATTAAATAATGCTATGGAAACATGTAATAGGATGCTATGCTTTGGTTTAAGTTTGTGCCTTCAAAAGTTTATGTGATTGGAAGCTTGGTCCCCAGGGTGGGACTTTTGGAAGGTGGTAGGCACTTTAAGAGGTAGGACCCAGTGGGATGTCCTGAGATCCCTGGGGACAGGAGGAAGTGCTGGAACTGTTCCAACTGCTAATTACTGGGTAGACCTCCAAAAAGGATTGTTATAAAAGGAGAAAGCCTGGCCCCTCCTTCCTCCCTTTCCTGGCTGGACATGTGACCACTTTACCTACCACAAGCTGCCATCATTGGTATCTGCTGTCCACCAGGGGACCTTCACCAGAACTAGGTTGATGTAGGAGTCGTGCCCCTGAGATTCCCAAACTAAGCTAAATAAACCTCTTATTCTTCAAAAATAGCCTGTTTCAGTTATTTTGTTATAGTAATGAAAAACTGACTAATACAATGGGACATCCAACTCAATCATATTCAATCTCATTGCCTTATTTTGAAAGTTTGTTCTCCAATAATACGGTTTTTTTTGTTCATTCCTCTAAGTTTCCCCCACTTCATGGCAATAACTGATCTTTTATACTGTCACATCTTGCCTTTTCCAGGCATACATAGTAGTTAAAATCATACAGCAATTGACCTTTACAATTTTTTTCACTTAGCAATATTTATAAGTTTCTTCTGTGTGTTTTTGTAACATGGTGACTCATTTCTTTTTATAGATGAATAATATTCTACTGTCTGGATGAACCATTTTTATATCCATTCACATACTGAAGGACATCTTGGTTGCTTCAAAGTTTTGACAATTATTAACAAAATTGCAATAAATATCTGTGTGAAGTTTTCATAGGGATGTAAGTTTTCAACTAACTTGAATAAATTCCAAGGTGCAAAATTTCTGAATTGTGTGGTGGGAGTATTTTTGTAAGCAATTGCCAACTGTCTTCTAAAGAGACTCTCCCAGTTTGCATTCCCACCAACAATTGATGGGAGTTCCTGTTGCTCCACATCCTCACCAGTATTTGGTGCCGTTTATCTTAGATTTTATTCATTCTAATATAGATAGCAGTATCTCATTGTTGTTTTAATCTAAGTAACATTTTTGTTTCAGAAATAATTAGATTCTCCAAATACAAGCTTTGCCAAACTCTTGACTAGAGGGTTTTTGAAGAAATTTTTAAAACCTTCTCATAAAATTTATATGGGAAAGCAAAGGGTCAATAACAATAATCAAGATAATTTTGTGATGGAAGAAAATCCCTATGTGTAGTTTAATGCTTTCTACACTTATGTTAAAATACTCTCCAGTTTAGCTTAATTTAATTTAACCTCATGTCAAAAATATGCTGATACAGGGCTGAGGGTGGAGCTCAGTGGCAAAGCACTTGCCTAGTGTGCACAAGGGCCTGAGTTTGATGCCTAAAAAAAGGAAAGTAAAAATAAATATTCCTAATGTAAATATTGCTATAAAACTATGGTAAATAACATCTTATAGTATTGGCATTATAGATGAGTAAGCAGGGCATAATCCAGATGCTGGTAGCAAACCTACTGAAGTATAGAAATAGCTGCCTTGGGCTGGGGCTGAGGCTCTGCAGTAGAGTGTTCACCTAGCATGTGTGAGGCCCTGGGCTCGATCCTCAGCACCACATATAAATAAATAAAATACAGATAAAATAAATAAATTAATTTTAAAAATTAAAAAAAAGAAGTAGCCTGCCTTCACAGATCAGTGGAGGGAAAATGGATTCCAACAATTGTATGGGGAAAATTGTTAACTGGTACTTCACATCATATAAAAAATAAATTCTAAGCAGATGAGGACTCAATGTAAATTTTGAAAATCAAAACTTCACAACTTAAGAAGAAAGTTTGGGAGAACATCTCTATGACTCTGAAGTACAAAAAGTCCAATCTGAATGTAAAGAGAAATCTATTCAATGGCATTAAACAATGTTTATTGAGTGGCATCATGAAGTAAGAGAGACCACTGGTTGCTATGCATATAACTGATAAGGGGTTGTGCCTAGAATAAATAAATAACTTTTACAAGTTAATAAATTCCCCCTCATGTACAAAATCAACTTGGGATGTTTTAGATACACAACTTCTGTGAGCTAGAATTTTTACTTCATTGTGGTCTGGATATGAGGAGTCCCCAAAAAGCTCACGACTAGATTATGAGACCTGCAACCTAATCCATGGATTAAAATTTGAAATGACTCCTGTGGTGGGTGCCAACCATAGGCAGCGTACAGCTGGAGGAGGTAGGTGACTGGAGGCAGGCCTTGGGGATTATATATTTTGTCCCTGGCTCCTCAAGCTCTCCCTGCTTCCTGGCTGCCCTGAGCTGAGCCGTTTTCCTCTGACAGGCTCCTCCACCATGATGTTCTGCCTCACCTCAGGCCCAGAGCAGTGGAGCTGGCTGACCACGGACTGGACCTCTGAAACACCAAGCCCAGAGTAAGCTTTTCCTCACCTCAGTTGTTCTTGTCAGGCATTTTGGTCACGGCAATGGAAGACTGACTAACACACCCTTCTTAGGAAAGTTCACACGTATCCATCAATAGGAAGATGGAGAAAGAAACTCAGAATATTTATTCAATGGCACATTTTACAATGTTTAAAAAATGGATAAGTTGCTAAAATACAGTGTTGAGGGGGGAAAAATAAACTTTGAAGAAAATACAAATCCTTAATTAAAATTTTTAAAATATGTTAAAAAAAACTATGTTTTATGCATAAACACTTACATATGTCATAGATATAAAATGACTCGAGCAGCAATAATAAACATGAAATTGAGGATGGTACTTAAATCTCGAGATATACTTGTACCTACCTCCTGAGATGTGTTTTGTTATTTCTTAAGCTGAGCAATGTTAATATGGGTGTTTATTAGCCTCTTAATAACTATTTGTGTGGCCTGAAATAGTTTATATTTAATTTAATTAAAAGCTTAAAATCTATTTTTTTAAAAGAGTGACAAAAATTAGAGACAGAGCTATGATCAGGGCAGTCTGTTTGATGAACAGACTCCTCTTTGAAGACCTGGGCAAGGCTCTACCCTCCTCACGGTGCATACTCCATACCCCGGGTATGGCCCACTTTAGATGTGACCATGCACCTGCCTTCCACTGCAGTGCTCACTCCTTTGACCTAGAGCCCTGCTTCTCCTTCCCCACATTGCCTTCAAATAACACCCCTCCCAGTGTGCCAGGTCTGCTGTCCCCTACTCAGCCTTCCCTACTCCACAGCATCTTCTTGTTCAGCCAGGCGCCTGACAAAAGAGACCTCACACAACCTGTGTTAGCTATTTCCACTTTTCACTGGTACATTTCAGTTTCATGAAATGTTTCAGGAGACATTTTTCAGGCATTTTGGAAACTACCAATGATATGGTATTAATAAAACATCTCTCCCGGCATGAGTATTTACAGAATGTTCTCATTAACTGAACCACAGATGAGGTCTGCAGAGTGACTTGTTTTCTTGCATAGTACTTGTTCATGTAAAAAGCTGGCTTTCCCATTTGATATTTTGCCTAAATAGCTATAACTCTCTGTTTAATACTCTATGTTTAATAGTGAAGTATAAAATTCTCCAAGTTTTTATTGCCACCGTTGGAACTATTTCTTCATATTCTTTGTGCACAGTACCCAAAGCTCAACTAGCATTTGGTGGAATGATGCTATAATATATCATCTTTGAGAAGGTTTTTGCTGCATAACACTCTTCCATCACCACGGAAAGACGTTTAGACTTTTGAAAGAGTTGAATTCTCTGAATATTGGCAGGGACATTTTACAGAGAAATTTTTAGTTCTAATTATTCAGACTGATGTTGCCACACCCAATATGTACAGAGAAAGAAATGGGTTAACCTAAAATAACAAAGAAGAATCTAACATACTAAAAAAATTTTTTTTAGAGAGGAGAAACATAATTCAGAAAGGAAGTTTCCCAACTAATCATGGAGTTGAGAACCTGAAATATTGAGGTAACAAGTCAACTTATAATGTGTCGCCAACCACCCCACTCTGACCACACACTCACCTCCCTTTCCTTTTTCTTCTTCTCATTTCCTATAGCTTCCATCTCACTGTGTTCCTGTGGTTACATTCTGCATTCTACTGGAATGATTTACCATGGCTGTGCCCACCTGCCCGGCACTTAGAGAATCTGTCCTTTCCTTCTAAGTCACCATCAAAACTCATCTGCTCCATGTCTTTTCAACAAGGTGCTCATTCAGTTTTCATGATGGAAACTCATCCTCTCTTTAAGGTACTAATGAAAAATGAAGACTTTCCATCATACCTGCCATGGGCATTTGCATGAGCTTTCATCCAAACAAATGAATCTTTCATAATGAAACTATTTTTTACATGCCAAAGCCATAAAAGGCAAGTAAAAGAGACATTTTGCAGGATAGTAGTGTTTTGGGTTTCCCTAAATTATATTAATAACTCCATCGTCCCCTGAAGCTGTATGGTGGTTGGCCTTACAGGAGCAGACAGAGTTCTGTCTCTTTATTTTTTTGTGTGTGATTTCTTCATTATGAATTACTGGCTTGCCAAGTGCCTGGCACATGCCTGTAATCCCAGTAACTCAGGCGGCTGAGGCAGGAGGATCATAGGTTCAAAGCCAGCCTCAGCAACTTAGAGAGGCCCTAAGAAACTTATTGAGACCCTGTCCCTAAATAAAGTACATATTAAAAAGGGCTGGGGATGTGACTCAGTGGTTGAGCTCCCCTGGGTTCAATCCCCAGGATAAAATAATAATAATAATAAAACTGGCTTACTCTATGTTCCCATAGGGCAGGATGGAACAACCAGGTAGAGTTGGTGCAGTCCTCCTCCTTTCCCTCATTCAGGCCCAGATCCCCAGGACAGCCAGCTGCAAGCACTCCAGTGTCCTGAAGTCCAGAACCTCATAGTACACCACTTGCACTTTACTTCCTGGGCGTCTTTTCAGTCCACTAGCTCTGAATTTGCTCTTCCTATTTGAGACTTTAGCACCTCTGCTCTGTTATTCTCTTCACCCTTATACAATTCTAGCTGCCCAAGTATCCATCTACATGATTGAAGCCTGACCTTGGGAGTACCCTAGTTTCTGGCTAGCACTTCCACTGGTTTTCCAAGCCCCCACCCTATAGAGCCCAGCTCCAACTTGAGTTCCTCTGTCTCTCTTCAGTGGTCTGATAGGCAAGGCCAGCCCTACACATGGGTTCAGAACGTGCACAGTGATCACATGTGTGGTTTAAGAGACCATTTTGCAGAAAAGTAAAGATCCCAAACCCTGCAGTGGATCTCCTGGGATTAATACCCACATTCATTACCTGTTTACCACTTAAAATTTCCTCAGCCCCTCCAAAAATTGTATGGGGGTGGGAAGGATAGTAGAATGAATTGGACATCAGTACCCTATGCACATATATGACTACACAACCGATGTAATTCCATATCATGTACAACCAGAAGAATGAAAAGTTATACTCCATGTATGTATGATGTGTCAAAATGCATTCTACTGTCATGTATAATTAGAACAAATTTTTAAAAAATTAAAAAGAGTTTCTTTGGGGAAATGACATTACATTTACCACATGGCATGGCAGTTCAGATTAAATGAAACATAAAATTCTGTGCTTAGCAAAGTTACTGGCATGTGGTAAGGGGTCAATATATTATCTAATGATATATAGTCATTATTACTATCACCAGATCTTACAGAACCTGTGCTCCCACTATTAGAGATTTGGGTCTTTATCAGCTTTTCCTTAGACCCAGAAGACTTGGGGAAGAGCCAGAGAACTTTGTTCTGTTCAGGAGGCCAGGAATGCAAGGAAACCTCAGAGTGGAAGCAGATGGGAAAAGTTAAAGAGAGCAAAGGGCTGTAGACAGAGAGTGTTGGAAGCATTAAAGATGGACTTTGTCTAATTTGCAGCTGTGTCCGGATGACCTTTCTGACAGGTCAGGGCAAGGGTTTGTTACTGGAGTGAGAGGGCAGATTGCATATTGAGTAGGGCCATCTCGTCACACAACTCCAAAGGACACCCTTCCATTATGGTGTTTTTAACTTTTTCATCTTTCTGCCCTTCATTTCCTTTGCTTCTTTTTTTAATTTGTTCTTTATAGATCAGCATGACAGTACAGTATATGTTGACATATTTATACAAACATAGAGTATATCTTATTCTAATCAGGATCCCAGTCTTGTAGGTGATGATCACAGCATTTCTGCTTCAAACAACTCTAGGAGCATGATTTATGGTGGAAATGTGCTAGGTGTGCTGTTTAAAAAAAAAAAACACACACACACAATGGAAGCAATTAGAGAAATGTATATTAAAACTACACTGAGATTTCATCTCACTCTAGTTAGAACGGCAACAATCAAGAATACATGTGACTATAAATGTTAGTCAGGATGTGGGGGATAATGGCACATTCATACATTGCTGGTGGGACTGAAAATTGGTACAACCACCCTGGAAAGAAGTATGGAGATTCCTCAGAAAACTTGGAATGGAACCACCAGTTAACCCATTTATCAAACTCCTCAGTTTACACCAAAAAAAACTTAAAATCAGCATGCTAGAGTGACATAGCCACATCAATGTTTATAGCAGCTCAATTCACAATAGCTAAGCTATAGAACCCTTCAACAGATAAATGGATAAAGAAAATGTGGCATATATACACAGTGGAATATCACTCTGCCATAAAAAATTTTATGACATTTGCCTATAAATAGATGGATCTGGAGACTATTTTTCTAAGCAAAATAAGCTAATCTCCCTCAAACCAAAGGCTGAATTTTTTTTAAAAAATGCTTTTTAGTTGTTCGACCTTTATTTTATTTATTTATAGGTGGTGCTAAGAATCGAACCCAGTGCCTCACCCATACGAGGCAAGCGCTCTTTCACTGAGCCACAACTTCAGTCCCGAAATTTTCTCTTTGATATGTGGATGCTAACACACAACAAGGGGGTGAGGAGAACAGAAGTTCATTGGATTAGACAAAGGGGAAAGAAGGGAAGGGAGGGGGACAGGAATAGGAAAGATAGTGGAATGAATCTGACAACTTTCTTATGTTTCCATATGACTGCACCAAAAGTGAATCTCGATATCATGTACAACCACAAGACTGGGATCCTAGTTAGAATAAGATGCACTCCATGTTTGTATAAATATGTCAACATACCCTCTACTGTCATGTTTATCTAAAAAGAGCAAATTTAAAAAGAAGAAGAACAGGAGATTAAAGGCAGAAAAATTAAAAAGTTAAAAACACCATAATGGAAGGGTTCCCTCTGAAGTTGTGTGACGAGATGGCCCTCAACTAGCAACACTTGCCATACTCCTCAACATCCATTGCACAACTACCCTTCTATCAGCGACCATTGACAAAGCACCACTACACAGTAAACAATGACTGATTTTGGCCAGTAGTTCTCAACAGGGTAATTTTGAGGCAGTCTTAGTTGTCAAGACTCAAGTTGAAGAAAGAAAGTTTTCTAATGTAGAGTCCAGAGGTATTGCTAAGCACCTGAAATGCACAGGACAATCCCCCATGACAGAGAATTGTGCAGCCAAAATGTCAATGGGGCTGGGTTGAGAAACCCTGCTCTAAGTCAATGGTGGCAATCATTTCTTCTTGTCAGTGATTAGTTCAGGGACCCAGACCTGATGTGAAGAAGGCTTTGTGTACAGGAATGAAAACCAAAAGAAAGGCAAAAGTTCAGGTGAAGGTTGTCATGGTGAAAGCCCACAGCCCCAGAGATAAACTGAGCTCTACTTTATTAATGTTAATCCTCATTCCTACCTTTGAAAACACACACACACACACACACACACACACACACACACAATGAAGGTCTACATCAATTTCATCTAAGTCTTCAGGGGTAGGAAAGTCATTAGCTGACATTTATAGTACATTTCTATTTTTTAAAGGATATTTTATTTTTTTTAAAAAATACACCCTCAGCTCCTTTATCAATTTAAAAAAGCATTCTTCTTTTGCAAAAGCCTAGGTAGATCTTGGGCTATTCTTGACTTCATCCTATCTCCTGTACTTCCTGGGATTTTCCACTAGTCAAGACCTCATCCCGCCATCCTTCTAAGCACTGTGGTCTTTGAACGAGACCACAAACTTCTTTAAAGTAGATTCTCCATCTTCTCCACATTTTTGTTCTTTATACCTAAAATAGGCTCTGACATATAACAAGTACTTGGTAAAGATTTGTTGGTGGTTCAAAGTTGAATACAATCTGGAATTTTTGTGCTGTTCTTCTCCTAAGAATTATTAGGCATCCTCTTCACCTTCATACATAGAATCGTAGCTGATATCAAGCATGACTCCAAAGTATTGATTTCATATTTTTAACCTCTCCTCTCACATTTCTATTTGTTTGTGAGTTGGTTGTCTATTAAATTCCTCCAGAGCCTCATAGAATTCTTAAAAGCCTTTGCCAGCTTTTCACCTTTGTGTTGAAGCCATGATCCAGGAAAGCCTCTGATTCCCCAACCCTAATGTTGGAGCTGTTCCTTGCTTTTCCCAGAAAGAAGAGCATCTCCTAGAGCTTGGTCCAGGGCAGAGCCTTGCCTAGTGTGGGTCTGGACATGAATTCCTGCCTCTGATGTACACTGATTTCTTCTCCACAGTTGCCACAAACCCCGGGAGTCCTTGTCTCTCTGGTTTTCTTCTTAGATGATTTCCTCCATCTTGCCTAGAAATGCTTCAACCTCTAACGAGAAAAGGAGAAGGAGGTGTCCTCTGCTTACGAAATTTTTAAAAAATATTTCAGGTTCCTTACAAAGCTACAGAGGATAATAAAGCCCTGTGACCTCTCTGCTTTCCTCCTGTTAGCACACTCTGTTTCCTCAAGGATTCTATGGATAGTATTGTTTGGAACTAAAGTCATTGTTCAGCCTAAAATTGAGAGTATGTTGTTAAACTACTTAATCAGATTGAGTGTATAAGTATGTATTTTATTTTAATTTTACTTGAACACACTAAATACTGACAAGTTTAAACAACCAAAAATATGGAAGCAAATGCTGAATTTAAAGAAAGCTTAATGCAATGTGTGATGTTACAAATAAATAGAGAAAATGAGTCCAAGTTTAAGTATAATGAGTTAATGTGCTGATAAGTGTGAATGCAATTTTTAAGTATCAGTGCCTTGGGGAAAAATATAGCAATTTCCCCCCTTATCTAAGGAGTGGGAGGTTTGCTTGACAGAAACAGAAGACACCCACGGTATAGTGGAGTCTTGCTCAATTTTTTTTGATGACAACTTTTATGCCCTACTTTCTGCCCCATCTCTGCACAAGCTGACACAAAATTATGGGTGCGCCATCCTTTGGTTTATGGGGAAAAGTCAAACTACACACCCCCTGCTTATGTGCAGAAACCTCTACCCCATCCACTAAACACTATAAAAACACCAGGCCAGGCTTTCTTGCTCTTCCCAGAGAGACTCATTATATAAGTAATAAAACATCCCAGGCCTCCTACATGTGTATAGCATCAGTAATCTTGACATCCAAATTGAATTTGGGGTAGGAACTCATTGTGTTTCTGCAGAGGGGTGATGACATATAGTTTATTGGAATATAATAGACCCTCCAGGACCTCAAAGACTAGGTCCCTTTAGCAGTGAAGAGCAAGAGAGGTCACAGTGTGTAGCAGATATTCTCCCAAAGTATTCTAGTAAGACTTGTGAGGGTGTGGCTTGTTCAGTTGTCCACCCACTCTGTCATGCATAATTACTATAAAATTAACAAAGTTTTGCTCCAGATGCTGAGGACTAACTATCACCTGAGTCTGGGGAATCTGTGTGGAGGAAAGTCAAGGAAGAGCAAAATGTACCTCTGTTCCTCAATGCCCCTGCATAAAGTAGGTCCAATCTAGGCAAAGATTCATTGTTGCTACAGGCGGGGAGTATTTTTATCACCGCAGAAACTTTTCATGTCATTTATAGTCAATGTTATTTTAAACAAGAATTCAAACAATTATTTATAACTTATAGTAGAATGTAAATAAAAGAAGTGGCATTGCTTGCCTACCATATTTTCATTCCACTGGCAGATTTGATGGGGTGAACACGAAGACTCTGAAGGCAAACTTATCAGAACAACATCCAATTTGCTAACAGAGAAGTATTTATCAATTTGGTGAGTGTGTGTAATAGAAAAAGTAGTTTTTCTGAAATATATAGGATATTGTGTTTGCTACACAGGGGGAACAAATGATGTCAACATTCTCTGATTTAAGGGGAAAAATATGCATTTCATTTTTGCTTTGAAGTGCTCTAGGAGCAATGCTCAGATAGTACATTAAAAGCACTGCAGAAACACTTTCTCTGCTCTTTCTTCTTTATCTGTTTTCTTATTTCCTCTGCATCTTAGAAGCTGAGAATGAAACAGCTCTAAAAGATGGAACTTCAGGGAATTACTCTTGCCTGTGCCTTGTAATTTCACAAGCCATTCTGTATCTGTTTATTCATTTCCTGCTAGTGACTAAATGAATGTCTTTAATGTCTCTTTCCAGATGACAGCCCAGGAGATAGACAGACAAGAACTTTATCACTGATCGCCATCAACCAGTGATTCCTGAGCATCCTCTGTGGTCAGGACAAGAGATGGATGACAGGAAACCAGGGTAGGTTAATCCAGATAATGTAGCACTGTCTGCAGAGCAGGAACTTGCCTTCTGGGATGGAGACGTTTGTAAGGACCCAGAGAAGTATATAAGTAGTTTTTTAAAACTTTAAAGAGCCAATAGCTACTGCGCCTCCTTCACCCCCCTGGTTCACTCTGTACCTAGCATGTTCTAGGCACACAATAAACATAAAAGAAGATGAATGAGTAAATGAGAACCCTTAGGTATTTTTACTGGGCACGAAAATTTATTTTATATTAACACATGCTGATTTACTTTATATTAACTAACCCACACGGATAAGTTAAAGATGCAAATAATTAAATCATTCTAACTTAAAAATTAGTATGACCTGCACAATCGACATTTTTCTTAGAGAAAAATGTTCATTGGAAAAGACTAAAAAACATTTGCCAACATCTCCTTGGATACGTAGGTGAGAGTTTCTCTAGGATATATTCTCAGCAGCAGAGGTGATAAATCAGAGGGTATTCTTTAACTATCTTTAGCTTTATTAAATATTATCAAGTTGCTCTCCAAAATGGTGGTTGCTCTGATTTAAAGTTCCTCAAGCCAGGTAAGACGGTTTTCATCAATCTACATCTTTGGGGGCTTATCGTGCTTTTTTAATTTTTACAGTGTGATAAGTACAGTTATTGTTTTTCTTGCCATTTTTCTGTATTTCTAGTGAGAAATATTTTAATATTTTATTGGTCACTTAAGTTTTCTCTTCTGCTCTTCTGTAAATTGTCTCATAACTTTTTCCTATTTTAATTGAAGTTTTTATATTATTTTTAAAAGATGTTTATTGTTTTCTTTTGGTTATACATAACAATAGGATTTATTTTGACATAACTAAAAGAGCATAGAATAAAAGTTGCTCAAATTCAGTCCCAAGTATTTCCCCTTTCCCTTCCCTCCTCCGTCTCCCTATTTCCTTCCCTCTACTCTATTAATCTTTCAGCTAATTACTTTTAGAATTTTTTTTCTATTTGGTTAGTGACTTTTGGATATGTGTGATAGAGAGATTCACTGGGGTATATTCATGTATGTACATAGAAAAGTTAGGTAAGATTTATTCCTCAGTTCTTCCCCTATCCTATCTCTTCCCCCTCCCCCTTAACCCTCTTAATCTAGACCACTGGTCTTTCTTCTTTTTTTGGTAGAATTCCCTCTTTTCCATTTCTCACTCTCTTTATCTTTTTTTCCTCCTTATTTTGGACTAGCTTCCACATATCAGAGAAAACATTCAAATTTTGGCTTTCTGGATCTCACTCTTTTCACTTAGCAATGGTAGCCTCCACTTTCAACTATTTACCAGAAAATGTAGTAATTTCATTCTTTTTCATGGCTGAGTAATACTCCATTGTGTGTATGTGTGTATATATATATTACACTTTCTTTTATCTATTTATCTGTAAAATAAACCCAAAAATCAATAACTGGGATGGCATCAAATTCAAAAGCAAAGGAAATTATTAAGAACATAGAGAAGCTACAGAATGGGAGAAAATATTTGCCACCTGCTCCTCAGGGCATTAATATGTAGAATTATAAAGAGCTTTAAAAAAACTTCACACACACACACACACATACAAATAGCCCAATCAGTAAATGAGCAAAAGAGCTAAACAGACACTTTTCAAAAGAAAATACATAATTGCCAACAAATATGTGAAAAAACATTTCAATATCTTTAGCAATCAGGAAAGTTTTCATAGTCTTCCTATTGATTTGTAGGCATTCTTTCTGCATCATGAATACTAAGCCCTTGATAATTATAGGAACAGAAAAAATATTTAGCAGATTATCTTTTCTACTTTCTTAAGTTGTTTTGGATATACTGTATATATAATATAATTGAATCCATTGATCTTTTCTTTCATATCACAGTAGCATCATTTTTAATAAAAATCAAAACATCCAATTATATATCACCAGGAAAATGGAAAAGTGAATAAATAAATTTGGATATACTCCAACAATAGAATGTTATGCCTTCTATAACATTCATAATGTTATGCTGTACGAATTAGAGCTACACAGATTAGCATAGATAAATTACACAAACAAAATACTGAGTGAGAAACACAAAGACAGAAAGCAATATAAGCATGCATACACTTTAAAAACATTAAAATGATTTAATGTAAAGTACAAAGAAGTCTATGAGAATAAAATACTAAATTCCAAAGTCAGGCTTATCACACAGCTTTTTGTATGACTTTTTATTTTTGCATATTAAAATAATAAATTTATTGAATGTAGTACCAGCTCTGGTGAATATGTCAGTTTCCAAAGAGTCAGATCCATCTTCCCCAGTAGCCCCTGTAAAGAAGCTTGAAATTGGCATTGATCCTATACTATGCATTTCTAAGAGAGTTTATTCCAGGATTAACGGCTGAGATCATTTCCAAATATCAGGCAAAGGAGATCACTCATGCTACATCAGCCTTACAGAATAAAATGGTCACTTATACTGCAAATAATCAAGTTACAAATTGATCCTCCAATATTGGTGCCAAATATATGATTGCACATATATTTGATGCTTCAATTCTCCAATAATACAGGCAAGACAAATTTCTAGGAGGTGTAAGGAGGAGATTAAAAACTATCTCAAGTTTGGTTTGAACATTACAGCAGCTAACTTTGGCATTCTGGAAAACTGCCATAGTATCAGAGCTTCAATAAAGTCCAATGTCCAGGCACAAACAATGCTAGAAACATTGTCTCTATATTGTCAATAAACCAAATGCCACTCCCGGGGCTCCTGCCTTGGCAGGATGCTGCTATCAAATGAACTATGTTGATCTCTGATGGTTAACACTTTCCATGCATCCACCCTTCCTTTTGAGGATGAAATCCTTAATATCTACTCTTCAGCTAGGGACATCTACTTGACTGAAGAAAACTTACTTAACCAAAAGTCAAAGTTTCATCAAATTAGTGAGAACAAAGAAATCTGTCTGACACTTCTGCGGTACTTTCGGAGCTACTAAGCACACACACACACACACATACACACACACTTTCAGAATCTAGGACAAAGTTTAGATTAATTTCCCTCTATATCAATCTTGCCCACATCCATTTCAGTAACTGAATGCTGACATGTTTGGTGGTATGCTGGACCAGGTGGAGAAAGCTCCTCATATTCTCAATAAAAACAAATCATAGGTCCCTGAACATTCTGGTTGGTCTCTGCCTGTATTCTCCAGATTCAGATGTTCCTTCAGGACTTATCAATGGTAAGAAGCTAAACCATAGCATTAACACTGACAAAGCTACTGCTTATGGTATAGATATCAAAGCAACTGTCCTTAATTGGAGAAAAGTGGCCACATCTAGGATTCCACTGCTCTCTTTGCAGTGCTTGCTAGTCCTTGGTTTTACTATTAAGCCAAGTAGGGACTGTCATTACCTTCTTTAAAAAAAATCATTCTGATGTGCTCCTTCAGATCTATGAAGTCAGGTGTGCTCCTTCAGATCTATGAAGTCAGGTGTGCATTAACCGAGAGTACTAATATGTCTGGCAAGTTTGGGCTCACATGGATTTCTCAAATTAGAAAACATCTGGTATAGATACCTTTAGGCACTCTCAGTATGGCTGATGAATTGAGAGAGGTCAGAAAAAGGGAACCAGCCTATGACAAATACCATTTAAGCAAGGAAGATATTGAGCATATAGTCCCAGGAAGGAGAAAAATAAAACATTAATGATGAGAAGGAGAGAAGCAAGTTGATTTTAAGAATTCACACAAACCCTATGTATTCATCATAAAGACCAAACTGGAAGGTGAAAAATATCAAGGCAGCATCAGTAATGACAACAAACAGAAAATTCTTGATGAGTGCAATAAAAATGTCAACCAGTTAGAAAAAAATCAGACTTTGAGAAAGAATAATTTTTGTATCAAAAAAAGGCCTGAAAAAGCATCTTTCTCAGTGATACAAGCACGTAGGCAGTTTTCCAGAAATGTCTGGAGGTCTTCCCAAGGTGGGTCTCATCCAGATGTAGTGCTTACAGACCCCAGTTTGCCCTAAAAACTCTTGGCTTATGCCTATTATCTTAAGCTAATATACTCACTTTCACTTTAAAGAAGCCTTAATTCAAAGGTCAAATCACACAGTCACCTACATATCTTGACCCCCATTGAAGAGGTTAGTCAGACCAGAACAGAGAGTATATTCCACATAATAACAAAATTTGTAAGGCTCAAATTTTTTATTTAATGGCAGTATTTTTTTAAACCACATGTGAATTTCAGTATAAATACATGAGTGGGCATTCTGAAGAGTTGGATGTGGGAGCATAGATCAAGTGCACTTGATGGTTCTGACAAGTGGAAGACTCAATTCATGTCCTGAAAAATAATGCTTCTTTTTAAAAATTAGGCAACATATCAAGTAGAAATATTTAACCACAACTGTTTTATGAGTAGAAAAATAACTAAATCAAATACAGTTCAATGTAAATAGCAATTGTCCTTGGAGTAGAGGATTAGAAATGTTTGGGGTTTTTTTAATACCTTTTGTAATTTCCCAATGTTATACTCTTAAGCACATATTGCTTTTATAATCAGAAAAAGACTTAAAAATTTTTAGACTGACTCACAAAAAAAAGCAAGTCATGATTGCAAAATATGAGACATGCTTAAAATGATTCAGAAAGAGTGAAGATAAAAGAATAAGCAAAGCCATGTTAGAAAAAATAAAAACAAAAACTGAAAATCTGGGTATCTGACAATGCAGAATTCAACCCCAAAAGCATTCAACAAGACAAAGAAGGACAAGGTTCAATCAATGCCAATGGCCACAATTTACAAAATGTCATAATATATCTTATGTATCCAAATAACACAACCACCTTCACAAGGTACAGGAGAAGCAAGAACAGACAAAAATTTAGATGTTATCGCTTTGTTTTCTATGCAATCATGACACACAAATAAAAACTGACCACATATAATTCCCAAAGAAAAACTTCATACATCTCATCCAAGTAAAGATAATCAAAAATACTGTCTAATCACAATGCAATAAACTATACATTCATAATAAAAAGTTTAAAGATCCTCTTATCTGGAAATTTAAATATAATAAACATTAAAATAAAATAATGGAAATAAACTAAAATCCAACTTTAAAATTAGAAAAAGAATAAGAAAGCAACCACCTCAGAAAAACAGAAGGAATAAATTCATAAAATAATAATATAATATTGGTAAAAATAATTATGAATGTAAAAAGATGTTTTTTAAAAGTAGAAAATCCATTAGCTAACTTCATCAGGATAAAACAGGACTCCAACTACACATATGCAAGATAAGAAACTGCAATGAAGAAGTAGCCATCAAACAGGGACAATTAAAAATCATAAAAAATTACTTCTATGGATGGTAAAAAAAAAAAAAAAAAATGAGCAAACCATATCCCCAAACCTCAATCAAATGGGTACTTTTCTAGGAAGCCTTAATATATCAAACCTAATCCCAGAAAAAGATTTGCAAAAGTATGTTTACATATCACTTTTTTGTGGGGGAGGGTTGAGGAGGAGTGAACTCAGGGGCACTTGACCACTGAGCCACATCCCCAGCCCTTTTTGTATTTTATTTAGAGACAGGGGTCTCACTGAATTGCTTAGTGCCTCACTTTTGCTGAGGCTGACTTTGAACTTGAGATCCTCCTGTCTCAGCCTCCCAAGCCACAGGGATTACAGGCATGCACTGGTGTGCCCACTACATATTGTTTCTAAGAAGAAATAATAAAAATAGTCAAAGAGCTGCCCCTACACTCATGAAGGCCAGGCCTATAAACCAACCTGATGGAAATGTACCAAATTTCAAAGACTGGATGATACCAATCTATTTAAAATGTTCTAAAGCACAGAGAAAGAAAAAAAAAGAAAACTCTTAAGGGTTTGAAGTAAGTATAGCACTGATAGCAAAACCTAGTAAACACTGAACATGGGCACCTGTGCACATAGAACAAAGCTATGGAACGCTCACACTTAGAGCATTACAAATGTCTGAGATAGAATATTAGCAAACAAAATCAACCATCAACCTTCTAAGATTATTAAGACCAAGTGGGTTTTATTTTTTAATATTTATTTTCTAGTTTTTGGCGGACACAACATCTTTGTATGTGGTGCTGAGGATCGAACCTGGGCCGCACGCATGCCAGGCGAGCGCGCTACCACTTGAGCCACATCCCCAGCCCCCCAAGTGGGTTTTTGTTTCCAGAAAATTAATATTGGAATATCCATTAATATAAAATTTATTACATTAAGAAGGGAAAGAAAATCACTTGTTCTTCTCCAGACATGCCAAAATGTATTCAGCAAAAATTTAAAATTCTTTTCTAATAAAACTTACTAAACTATAAAATAAGACATAATACTTTAACATGAAGTGGTGCATGTATCCTAGTTGAATATGCCTTGAACAAACAAATGACCTATAAAATCATAGAAATAATGGGAGAATTTGAATATGAATGAGATATTAGATGATACTAGAAAACTCTTGCTAATTTTCTTGGTTCTAATGATAATACTGTGATTATTTAGGAGAATGTTCTTATTTCTAGATGCATATTGAAGTATTTAGGGAAAGAAGTGTCATATCTGGAACTCAGTTTGGAATAGTCTAAAGAAAATGTATATATGAAAAAATATTAACAATTGTGAAATTTTGGTGATGGATATAGAGATGTTTATTCTTTCAACTCTTATGTCTGAAAATTTTCATAATAAATATTAGAGATTGGACAAAATGTATAAAAATAGTAATGACAGCTGGAGTTGTGACTTAGTGGTACAGCGCTTGCCTAGCACATGTGAGGCATTGGGTTCGATCCTCAGCACCATATAAAAATTGATGAATAAAATAAAGGTATTGCATCCATCTATAACTAAAAATATTTTTTTAAATACTAATGACAGAAACTTTTCAATATAGTTTAACTCTGTACCTATTCTATTTAGACTCTTGGTTCTGAGAATCAGAAAACTCTTTAAGTTATCTCAAGAAATATTTTTCAAGGATACAGGTGAACTGCACCTGAAATTGGAATCTGGCACTCCTAGGACATTTAGTGTCTCAAGGTACTTCCTGCTGTCACCATGGTCATTGAAGAGCCAGAGATGACTTTCAAGTCACCTTTGATTTTTATTGTGTTCCACCCCCAAACTCCAAGGCCATCAGAATAAGTTATATCTCACCTTGGAATATCTGTCAGATGTTTTGTATCCCTACATTTCAGCCGCTTTTTTTTTTTTTTTTTTTTTTTGTAGATCATGTCTTTGATACTGAACTTAAGTAGAGTCTTGACTTCTAACAGTCTTTTAGTTGACTCTGCTCTTCTGTGAATTTTACCTACTTGATCAGTACTTTCAGTAAAGAGGCAAATTCTGAACTTCTTAGCCTTCTTCTTAAGGTCTTTCAGAAGTAGTATCTTCTCTGACTTTCAGGAATTAATGCCCTTCTAAGATAATGAAGAAACCAGAATCACCTTATCCCACCACACACACACACACACACACACAGCCCACCATGAGGACACAGCTCAAGGGTCTATGAACAAGAAAGCAGGTCCTTACCAGACACCAAATCAGCGAGTAACTTGCTCTTGGATTTCCAGCCCCCAGAACAGTTTTTGTTGTTCATAAGTTACCCAGTCTTCAATATTTTGTTAAACCAGTCTGAGAAGAACTTTCTGGTCCAAAGAGCAAGGGAGATCCAGTTATACAGTGAAAAACCTGACCACCTGTGCCTGCCCTTTCAGGTGTGCTGAAGACTGAGTAAGTCCACAGAGTGGACGCAACTGAGGAAGCAGACAGCCTAACAAGCATCTTCAGTGCTGTCTTCCTGAGGCAGGAGACGCTGGGATCCGTTTGCACATATTTCAAAAAGAAGACCTTCCGAACTTGGCATGAGCCCTGCATCTATTTGCCTACTATCTTTTTGGCTGCTTACTATTACAAGGAATGAACAGGGATCAGAAGTTGCCACAATCCTTTTATAGCCAGGTAAGCAGCAAAGTGATTTTTACCCAAAGCACAGAGCAGTTGGTTCTAGGGGAAATAAATGAATTGCATTTTTGTAAAATCAATCAGACTGCCTCTTTAGGGAGTTGTGTTACATTGAGAGCAATTTTCAAGACACCTAATAATTGCTTGTAAATACTATCTCTCTTCTCTTTCGTTCATATCTTTGAAGACTTTCCTATGGGAAAGCTACAATGCTAGCACAGGTGGATATTGGAATAGTAGAATCAAGAGAAAATCCTGCTTCTGGACAGCCTTAAAAAGAAGGCTAAGGAGTTTATAGTCTCTATAACCACAATAGAAAGAAGACAGCTACTCAATCATTCCCTAATTAGTGGAGTTGGAAGTACTTTCATGGTAGGAAAGACATTTTGAAACCAGTGTCCTGCACTTAGCATATAATGTACAAAATTCTTCTCTAAACATTTATTGAATTGTTGAAGGGATGGAATCCAGACAATTTTTACTATTTTGGACAGATAACTCTGAGCTCAGAAAGTTAATGTCAAAATTATTAGTACCACAGAATTATACAGTGGGTGGGCTGAGAATATAGAATACCTGTGAAGTTTTTTAATCATTCTTGCATTTCCTACATATCACTGATTCTAAAAGCCTTGCCAGCTGTTTAATAATCTTAGCAATGGGAGGTTAAATAAAATTTCCTCTGCTTTAAATTATAATTATGGTGAAATGTTTTAATAACCCCTAGATAAAATTCAACTGGTAAATGGAATCATTCCCAGATTTGAAATGTACAAATTTGACATCCAAGTTATTACTATGGTTGATGCTACTGCTTGCAGAAAATTCTGCAATCTAATCCCATCTGGAAGCTTATACATCATATCCCAGTGTCAGCATCTCCAAACAGCGACAATCCAAGAGAATTGTAGGCTATTCCCCAAGAAAAATGGCTCTAAATGTATACCTAGTTCTTTACTTTAGAAAACACATAAATCTTGTTGCAATTTAGCCATCATCCAAAAAGTTAACTTCCTGAAATCAAGGATAGATCTCTCTCTAATCCAGTATCTTTCGATTTTATGTGCATGTTGGAATCACAGGAAGAGCATGCAAAAGCACACCCATATCCAGCTCCCATTTGATCCCCTTCTAATTTAATTGGTCTGGAGTGTGGTCTGAGAACCAAGAGTTTTTTAAGCTCCCCAGATGATCCTAATGTGCAGGCTGTGCTATTTTCCTAAGGATTCTTGGAAAGCTCAGATTTCCTCTCACTTTTTAAACAAATCCATAAAGTTATGAATATATTATTCAAATAGACCACTAGTGTAAAAGGAAATAATGCCAGAGGGACTCAAACAAAGAAACTAAACACAGAGCAAAGTAGTTTTTCTAGGAACTGAGAGAAAAATTGTTTTTTGGAGAAATTACTTAAAGGCTTTTTAGATGGACAAAGCAAGGGCAAAAGACTACTTAATATGAGAAATGGTGAGTCTTAAAGGGTTTGAAATCATTCAGGATAATTAGGTAAAACATCTTTCCCTTTAGCAGAGAAACTCTTTCCTATTGGTTTTGTTGTTGTTTTGTTGGTTGGTTATCCAACAGCTTTGGTTTTCTTAAAAAAGCCCTTTGCTGATTTCTTCTGGTAGCTGAGAAACAGTTGCTGGTGCATTTGTTTGTGTGGTTTGTTTGTTTACAGAAGGCCTTTGGAAGAGGATAAAGAAACTAGGAGATGGGGGGAATGGCCCTAAAATGATCTTCAGTTTCATGCCAATATGCCAGATCCAGAGATCTGGAGAGAAATGACCATGTGGAGCCTACTCTGGTAGTATTTTGTTGTTGGAGTTTTGAAATAGCAACGTCAAGTATCTTTGTTTCCATGTTGAAATTCTCCCTTGATTGTTCATCCAGGGCTTTAATAAAGCTTTGCTAATAACCACTACTGTTCATCATCTATTGAAAAATGAAAAAAGTGTGGTCTTAGAAAATGAAGAAAGGGATCAGTATTCATACTTGTAGTGAATTGTGAAAAACTGAAGTAGTAGAGAGAAAATATCAAAAAACAGGAACAGCTATTTGGTAATAGGTGAAAAGCAATAATCCTATAAAGGCTTCATTGAAATTCTCTGCAGTTTTACAGAAAGAAAGCTTGAGATGATTTCCTTAGAGATGCAAGTAACCAATAACTTCAGAAAGTTTAAAAAATCAAGGAATACAAAGACTTCATCTAAGGCAGACTGTTTCAGATAATTCTAGACTTATCCTTGTCCTGAGAATACCCCTAAGCATTATTTTCTGCACCCCCTCCCTCTCACTAACAATTATCTTAGGCTATGTGATCAGGTTTCTACTAATGGAAAGTGATGAGAAGTGATTTAAAGCATGTCCAGAATCATCTTCTAAAATTTCTTATGTACACTTTCATGTACGTTCAGGCAGTTGAATGCAGAGATTCCAATGTAGAAATTTGAAGAGAACTTAGAGGATGATGGAGTCACTAAGTGAAAGAAACTGTGTACCTAAATTGTCTTGGAAAATTTGCCCACCAAGCACTCTTTCGGCTATGAAAAATATAATAACATTTTTTATGTTAAGCTACAGGCAGTTGTGAATTGTTTGTTATAACAGGTAGTTTTACTTAAGCTGATAATATACTATCAATTCCAATGAGTTGCAATCTGTATAGTCATTTAAAAAAACTCAAGAAATTTAAAAGAATTCAAATGATACAAAGTATACTTTCTTGCCAGAGTATAATTAAATTAGGAAATGAATAAGAGGAAGAAATCTGAAAATCCCCTACTACTAAAAATACTAAATAATACTTTCCTAAGAAATCCACAGATTAAAAAAAAAGAAAAGAAAAAGAAAGTATTTTGAACAGATGAAAATGAAATCACAGTATTTCAAAATTTATGATGATGCTAAAGCAGCATAAGAGAAACTTAACACATATTACATTATGGTTATTTTTTTAGTAGATCTACATCCCATCTCTTCAATTCTGTTCCTCTATTTCTCATTACTTTCTTTTTGCCCACATGAGAAGGGAAACCTATCTATTCTTCATCTTGCTACTTGTTATGGTTTCTATCTGGAATGTCCCTGAAAGCCTCACGTGTTGAAGACTTGGTCCCCAATATAGCAAGGTTCAGATGTGGGCTTTTGGGAAAGTGATTCAATCATGAGGACCCTGACCCCATCAATGGATTGATTCATTGATTGATTCATAGTTTGATGGCATTATTGGGAGGCAGTGGAAACTGCAGGAGGTAGGACTTTGTTGGAGGATGTAGGTCACTGGGGGCATGCCCTGAAACGATATTAGGATATATCTTGTCCCTGTATCTTTTCTCTCATTCTCTCTCTCTCTCTCTCCTTCCCAGTTGCCATGAAGTGACTTTGCTCTGCCCCACCCTTCTGTCACGATGTTCTGCCTCCCCTGAGGCCCAAAGCAGTTGGATGGAGTTGGATTAACATGAACTGAAACCTCTGAAACTGTGATCCAAATAAATCTTTCCTCCTCTCCGTGGTTTTCTCCAAGTATTTAGTCCCAGTGGTGGAAAGATGACTAACACACAATTTGTATTCATAATTTATCCACCAAATAAACATGTTTTGAGAGAGTAATGTTGTCTCCTAATGCCAGCTCAGAGGAGGAGTTTCATAAATATCTTTTGAATAAATAAGTGAAGAAATTTCAACTTGGAGGGAGGGGAAAAAAAGGAAATGATAGCTGGCAGCTCCTGTCTGTTGCTAATTCAAAACACTGTATATTCATGTTCAACCTGCTCATACACTTGACCCTCATTTTCCTCCCTTAACAGTCAGTTCACAAAAGTAGTCACAGGATCACAAATCTAATCTGGCCACATCTAATGCCTAAATCTCCTCTGGCATCTTCAACAAGATGTTGTCCAGTCCCTCTGAACACCTCTAATAAGACCATCCAATACATCTGTGAATTGTCTACATTCATAATGGTACAGTAATTTATATTTGCCTTTCAAAGTTGATTTGTAATTCTGATGACACGAGGAATATAAGCATTGGCATGGAGTTTAACTTGAAGTCCTGCCAGCTCAAGCAATCTGTCTCCATAACCCAGAGTAGTTTGTAGACAGGCAGAACTATCTTCACTCAGTTATTTCAGCCTCAAAAGACCAGACATACAGACATATCCTTAAAACTTCCATTTTTTCCCTTTTGAAAAGTATTAGGAAATCCCATATTTGGGTACTTCATTTCAAACATTATTACATTTTTATCTTCTATACATTCTCAACACTCAGACTGTAAGAACATAGGAATTTATTTATTTATTTATTTATTTTTTAATTTTTTTTATTGTTGGTTGTTCAAAACATTACATAGTTCTTGATATATCATATTTCACACTTTGATTCAAGTGGGTTATGAACTCCCATTTTTACCCCGTATACAGATTGCAGAATCACATCAGTTACACATCCATTGATTTACATATTGCCATACTAGTGTCTGTTGTATTCTGCTGCCTTTCCTATCCTCTACTATCCCCCCTCCCCTCCCCTCCCCTCCCCTCCCCTCTTCTCTCTCTACCCCCTCTACTGTCATTCATTTCTCCCCCTTGTATTATTTTCCCCTTTCCCCTCACTTCCTCTTGTATGAAATTTTGTATAACCCTGAGGGTCTCCTTCCATTTCCATGCAATTTCCCTTCTCTCTCCCTTTCCCTCCCACCTCTCCTCCCAGTTTAATGTTAATCTTCTTCTCATGCTCTTCCTCCCTACTCTGTTCTTAGTTACTCTCCTTATATCAAAGAAGACATTTGGCATTTGTTTTTTAGGGATTGGCTAGCTTCACTTAGCATAATCTGCTCTAATGCCATCCATTTGCCTGCAAATTCCATGATTTTGTCATTTTTTAATGCAGAGTAATACTCCATTGTGTATAAATGCCACATTTTTTTTTATCCATTCGTCTATTGAAGGGCATCTAGGTTGGTTCCACAGTCTTGCTATTGTGAATTGTGCTGCTATGAACATCGATGTAGCAGTGTCCCTGTAGCATGCTCTTTTTAGGTCTTTAGGGAATAGACCTAGAAGGGGAATAGCTGGGTCAAATGGTGGTTCCATTTCCAGCTTTCCAAGAAATCTCCATACTGCTTTCCAAATTATAAACAACAACAAAAAAAAAAAAAAAAAAAAAAAAAAAACCCACCTCTTTCTATGCCCAAGGTAAAATAATGCCCAATGGCCAAGGAGGAAGGGGAGGGGGATTCTTACCACTCTCCATTTATTGTTCTGAGGAAGGCTCATCTTCCAAGTTCACCCTCACATAATTCTTATTCATTTTCCTTGGCCGTTTTAGAGGATCCTTCCCAGATTTCACAGTTCCACCATATCACCCTCATGATATTAGAACTGCACACATTATCCAAGAGCTTATATAAGAGGAAGATGGTGTTTGTGATTTGATTTGTACTACTTCAGATAGACAACTTCATCCATTTGGATGGCATTGTTTGTTGTCTGCATTCCAGAATGTATTTTGCTGATGTCTTCAAAGAACAATCAACATTACAGCTACATGTTGTTCAGGAGCTAAAACTTAAAAGCACAAAGTTTATAATAGCTGAAGTATATTTTGGAATCTTATTTTCCAAGATGCATTACTTGGGTTTAGCCACAATAATCAAATGTTGTTTTTAAGCTCTTTTTTCACTAATCAGGTGAAGTATGTTAATTTAATAAATTTTGAGTTCCATGTCTGGTTACTTAATATTGTAAATGGCATCATGTTAAGAATATAAATTCAGTATCCCCTCCAAAGATGGTGTCTGAATCTTATTAATTTCTATTAGAACACAATAAGCACTGCCATTAGTATAACACCTTAGAACTGGGTAAAACCAACACCTTGTATTTAGAATGACAAGTTAATAATCACTGCCATCTGCAGGCAAGAAAACACCTCTGGTTTATACCAATTTGTCATTCTATCAAAGGCAATTTCAAGTGGACAAAATAATTATATTTCCAGGAACAATGTACTCACAGATAAAAACAGACTTGGTAATTTCCTGCCCTCCACACATTTGCATTGGAACAAACAGCACCCACAGCAATCAAAAAAATAATATTGAGCAAAAGCAGCTGCACTAACAACTCTGAGATTGCAGTCTTTACTAGAAAATATGAAATGGGAAGCCTGATAAAGGTGGGAAATGGATGTATCCCCAACAGCACATATTTTTGTTTTATATTTTTGGAGAATCACTAAGACTGTAACTGTTCTTAGTTGACAGATTCAATTAATTTATTTTTAACACCCTCTGTAACACTTTCCATGGAAATCAGTAATTTAATGTACTTGATAAGTGAAATTGATAACCAGTCATAAGCTGAGTATCTGTCCAGTGCCCAGACTCAACTCTAGCCTATGTAATCTGCTGTTAAAGCAAAGGTTTATATGTTCCATTCCATTATGTCTGCATATATAATACATACACTGCTGGAAAACATACACTACCATCAAGGTTTAAATGGAAATATTCTTGGTAGAATGTTGCGAGGCTGGTATTTTTTTAAAGATGTCTGTGGATGATAGTCTAGCTCAGTGTTTCTCAATCAGAGATGATACTGGCATTCAGGAGGAACAATTCCTCATTCTGTATATTACAAGATGTTTAGTATTCCTGCACCCCACCTACTAAGTGCCAGTAGGTTCTCTCAATTATGACGGTCAAGTATGCCTCCATAGACTTCAAAATTGCCCCTAGGGAAATAGTGCTGCCCTCCCTCCCATTGGAAAGTTTCCCCCTAAGAACAAAAGGATGAAATAAGTAATTTCATTATTGTAAGGATCAAGAATTTTTTAGGAGAATCCTAAACTAAAGATAGAAAAGAAAACTAATTCTAGAGGATAATTTGTAATGAGCCATAAAACTGCTCATCCTTGCCTCCACTTCTAGCTAAGTGATACCAAATAAAGGAGCTAAAATCAGAAACCTTAAAGGAAAACAGGGTTTGAGTAAATAAAAGGTGAAATTCTACATAACCTCCCCCCAAAATACAATAAAAATAGAAGACAACAAACTAGAAACATATTGTAAAAGTTAATAACCTAAATATATAAAGAATCCTTCCATATAAATAAGGAAAAAAAATAATGCCTAATACAAAAACTGGACTAGGGACACCAGTGAGCTTTACTTTGGTTTAAAAGAAATTTATGGACCTTAAAGAGAAGGATTTTAGTCATGCTGTAGCAATTTTGCCTCTATTTGTCATGTTCAACTCTTAACCATAATTTGAGCTAATTTAAGAACCTACTCACTGGCTGGGGGTGGGGTGAATCCGCCATAGACTTCAAAAGTAAGACAGTGAGCTTTTGAATCATCCCACACACATGGGAAGCGGGGACAGGGTAATTGGGGATAAGAGCCCCTGGGGACACTTAGAGAACAAGATTCTAGTGCCAGTTGTACGGTAACTCTCGGATTGTGAAAGCATTATGTTATGCTCTAATTTGCTCTTTAATCTTCAGGTTTGCTTTAATTCTTACTTGAAATATTGTGTGTATCTAATATCAAGTAAGTCAATGTTATAGTTCTTATTTGAGGGACAGCTCAGTTGTTTTAAAAGAATTGTAACATTTGTGACTGCCTTATCAATCTCCTTGTCTGGAAGTCAATGGCCAGCTACACAAACAAGCAAGAGCACCACCTAGTGGCATCTCAATATGCAAATGATTCTTGAGCTCTTGAAGTTGAAAACAGGTGTTATAGTTTAACACTCTAGCCCAAGGTGTCTCACCAGCTTCAGTGCCTGACTTTCAAAGCTTCCTTCCTACTGAGTATTTTAAATTTCAGAAATGTGACAGTTCTGATCAGCCCGGCAAAGATATCATCCTGAATTACCATTATCTCTACCATAAATCACAAATATAAGGCTCTTCTGGAGAATGACATTGATCTATCATGGCATTATTTACAACACAACCCAAATCATGGGGTTTCCAGGAGTTATTGCCCTCTCCTCATTGACTTACTCAGTCATTTCCTAATATTTATTGAGTATCTTTTCCAGGAACTGCACTAGGCCCTGAGAACATAACAATGGGTAAGTTATATTCTCTACCTGGTTAGAAGCTCATAATGCATGTTAAATAAAATTTATAAAAGATCACTTATTTGAGCTGAGCCTCTTCACTAAATTCCAACAAACCAAACCAAAATGGAATCACTTGTGCTAAAGTTCCACATTGCCCAAGTGAAATTAAATTGTTTATCAGAACTTCTGAGAAATCAGGGAAATGTGAGAGAGAAGACCCAAAGCCCCAAACAGGCCATCTGTAGCCAACATGATACGGAAATTCTGACTTTAACCTTTACCAGTAAACTGATGTTAAGCAATCTACTCTTTGTATTATGTTACTTTCTTATTCCTGTTCAAGCTACCCTACAACTATTCTGCCATGTCTGATGGAGAACCTCTCTATTTTTAGATGTTTCCTGATTCATAAATGGCAAATAAAACCAATTAGGTTATTTAACTAAACTTTTGGACTTTTTTTTTTTACATCTATCATCAAGCATTGTGACAGATTGCCTGTTATCAACTGAACAAAACCACCATCCCTTTTAGGATCTTCTCCTACCATCCTCTTCCTGAACTGTGGAGCTGCCCATAAAGTTGCTCAAGACTTGAAAAAGGGAAGAGAAAGAGAAGTTGTACCATATAGAAATGACTTCAGCAAGATTCTTTATCAAATGAGATTCAGAATGGTTTCCTGGTACTGCTGCAGCCTACAACAGCAGGAGACTCCCAGGGATTCTTAAGACTTACAGCAGCTTCCTGGTAAGCTTCGGAAAACCACCTGTGCTGTTACTGGAGGTAGAGATCTTCAGCAACAGCTCCTCTCCCCATGATTTCCTGGCCTTAGTTGCATGCCTCCAACCCCCAAGCTCTTCCCATAGTCTAGTAATGGGAATTACTCTAATTCCTAATAGCAAACCATTTATGCCCAGAAAACACGAAGAAGCTTCTGTTTTCCTGGAAAAACTGGCTGACTCAGACACATAGATCATTCTACAGCATCACTATAGTATAATGATGATGGGAATGTGTCAGGTTTTGAGGACTTGGTAACAAGAAAGCATTCCAGCTTTAGGAGGACTGGGGGAGGCATTGAGAAACTGCCAATTTCTCAATTGGCACCTAAGGTGGCACTTCAAGGCAAAAATACATAAATAAATAAACCATCTAGGTGCAAAGAAAGAGTTAGAGACTAAAATATTTAGGAGAAAAAGATTTTAGAAGGTTTACTTCACCAAAAATACAGTGGTGTTTTAAGTGAAAACATACACACAAGACTGTTAAAGTTATAGGCTTAAATTTAGTGTGCAGATGGAGGAAAAATTAGCAGTTTGCATACCCAATTATCATTTCTGTAAGGTTCATTGCACATTTGTAGATATTAAAATGGCAAAATGTAGGGATGTTGTACCACTTTACCAAATTGGTACACCAAATTCCCCAGCTACTGTGAATGCTAGCCCTCAACAGCTCACAGCTGCAGCCTTCTCCAAAGTTCCCCATATGGAAGTTCCCCTAAGGTTTAGCCTTTCTCCAAGGATTGGGTGTAAAGATGAGATAACTTTGTGATGCCATCCACAGTCCCTGTGGGAGCAGCCTGAGTGGGCTTCATCAGCTACAAGCTGGCGACTGAGGTTATGGTTTTAACCTATGATCACAAAGAAAGTGCTAAACTACAAATGTGTGCAAGCACATAGAGACAGATTCATATGTTAACACTGACATAAAGCTTATGGAACATATTCAGTTGGATATTATCTTGCCCCACCTTGTGGTCTTTGAAAGCCACACATCCTCAATAATCCCTATGACAATTACAACATAATGTAGCATGGTCAGAGGAAAATGCAAGAGGATTGATATAATGCTTCATTCAGTGTGTTCTAGCAAAGATTCCAAGCTAGTAATTTATACAATTTGATCTGAGCTCTTCAATTAATGCATAGTCTCAGAAACCTGCTACTGGATAATGAGTCATTCGTTTTACCCTTGAAATAGACCAACATATAGGGTTCTTCCCTGTCCCTCCATTTTCAAACCACCTGCTCCATAACTTCTAGCATTCCCACTAAATCCTCAGCTCAAGAACTCAAGTCCATAAAGTATAAGCTTAATAGAGAGGAGTTGCTGCTTTATTGGTGAGAACTAAAGACAGCACAGAAAGATGGTCATTGTAATTAGGGCTCACCAAGTTTCTATGAGTCATCTAACCACATATGAAAATCACCTTGCTAGTATAGAATATTTTTCTGTGCTATTCATTATAATTGACAGCAATTCCATTAACCACAACTTGACCATCTTATTCAGTGTTTAGTCTGCTGTGCATTCTGTTTCTTTAATCTTCAAATAGGGATGGCAACAATAGTAGGTGTCTCTCAAGGTGTTACACACTGAGTAAGGGCTTAGGCCAGTGTTAAGCACACAGTACGTTAGCTGATATTATGTGCAAAGTTATGTATTATGTATCAATAACTGATAAATGTTTTGTCTTTTGATTGTATTTGAATAAACTGTGATGATCAGGGCTAGGTAGAATGAGTGATTAGGAAAATGACAGTTATGCAGATTTTAATTACATTCATAAAGTAAATAAAGCGATCTGGGGTTGTCCACATCCTTTCTTACCTTCCAGATTATAAGTGATTTCATTTTTAAAAGGACACATTTTCTGCAGGTATGTTTAGGACAGGGGAATTCAGGAAAGAGGAAATGAAAGGTTTCAGAAAAAAATACCTACATAAGCTCATAGGGACCTGTACAATAGCCATATTGTTATTGAGTTAAAACTGATCAATAATTACCTATGGAGCATCTGTGCTTGGATTTATCCAATGAAATGAACATGTCCTCTCTTCAATATAGCATAAAATAGATTTTCCACACCAGTGCCTTTGAGAAATGCACAAAATTGCCTGAAGAGAAAAGTATATCATGACTGCCACCTTGTGTTTTTTTGTATTATTAGTCCTCAGCAATCATATATTTTAATACTGCAGCAATTTTTAAAATATACTGGCTTTTACCCTCAGCATTATCTAAAATTCTCTAAGTTGAAAGGAAAATTATGAATTAATTTCTTGGTACCCAATTACTGGCTAGTTAGGTCTTGAAATCAAGAAAAGAACTCATAAAAGATCTAATCACAAGTGTACTTATATGTTTACTACCAATTTTTAAAATGGAAATAGAAAACTGAGCTTAAATTAGATGTGCTAAATAGCTTATGAAATACTCAAGAGTGGAAATATATACTTCTGTTTAAAATATAGAATTTTTTTCCATAATTACACTTTATATTTCTGTTCCTTTGAAAGGTTGCTCACAGTAGGAAGTTTCTAAAACCCTGGAACTTGGCATCAAATATCCTACTCCTAATACTTAGCCATGTGACCTTTAGCTGGCAACAAACTTACTCTGTATACCACCTCCCTTATCTATCCAATGGGGATGAGCTCAAGAGTACACACCTCCCCAAGCTGCTGTGTTGATTGATGATAGCTCAAGCGATCTTCATCAGTTGGGAAGGATGATCAATAACTGATAACTCTTTTTCTGTAGCCAAAATTAGAATGCCTGAGCCAAATTAGCTGTATTGCTAAGAATCAGCAATTGATATTATTGATAATATTGCTAGAAATCAGCCCTTCCTCATCAAAGTGTTCCCACTGCCCCCCACGCCAGGTACTGATTCCCCCACCCTTTCTCTCCTGCTTCTTACTGCCAACATCCTGACATCTTAGCTACTGATGACCATGAAGGACAACTTTTTGCTGAACATGGGGGCCTTTAAATGGTGAATTAGCAGCACATCAAAATTACTCTGGTTCTCTCCTTTTTGAATAGGTGTTGTTTGCCGCTGCATTATTATTACATTATTATTATTATTATTACATATCAGGCAGGTGGAGAGCAGATTCTTAGTTCATGAAGAAATGCCACTTCTCAGCCCTGAAACAGACTCCCCTATCAGTACATCACTCACAGAGTCTGAATTCAGGACCTAAAACCATGGTGGAATGGAATTCTTAGGTTATCACTCTTGAAAAGGAGGTGAGTATGTTTCATACACATGAGGGTGAACAGATTATTTGATGTCCAAAGAGTGGATTTGAGGAGTCATTGGTGCTTTTCTCCAAAGTTAGTGGTGGTCATGTGACTAGTACAGGATCTGAACCAAAATGATGTGTCCCTTCAGAGTGGAAGCCTTATGTTTCAGTACATGATTCACCACTTTCTCCATCCCCTCCCTTGTTGATGTTGGAAGTATGAGTCAAGATTTTTCCTGCAATGGTCTGGATGCCCAGAGTATAAACCCCTCAATAAAGAGCACAGCCCTCCATAAGCATATAGTTTCAACAAAAATAAACTTTTGTTGTACTAATGCACCTAAATGTTGGGGTTTTTTCAGCATCACTGAGCCTATGCCATCACAGAAAATGATAGCTGCACATTGATACCCTGATCAGCATCCTGCTCTCCCTGCTCTTGATCCCCAGAAAACCCAATGGAAGTCTTTTCCCTTAGTATTTCAATTCCCATCAGAGACACAGGCTAAAGTTCCATGATGACAATGCAGGAATAGCCAGGAAAGAAGAGCACAAAGCCTCTGAAGCCAATCTGTCTGGCTAACTTGGGGCTGTACCACTTAGTAATTAACTCTTGGGTCTGGTGATTTACATTACCTGTGTAAAACTAGGGTAATGGTGTTCACCTGTCCCAGTTACTGTACCTATATAAGAAACTACCCAAAACTTAACACTATCACTGACCACTTATTATATGCATAATGGCTTCTCTGCTCCCCATGCTTGGGGGCTCAGGTGAGAGACTTAAAGACTAGCAGCTGGAACCTTCTAGAGGCTTTATCACAAGTCTGGTGGTAGTTGTTAACAGTTGACCTTCACTCAAACTCTTGTACCCGGCCTTTCCATGAGGCCAATGCTTCCTTGTAACATGTACAAAGAGAAAGCAGAAGCCAAGTCACTTAATGGTGTGTGTGTGTGTGTGTGTGTGTGTTTCCACGCGTGCATGTGCTGTGAGGGGGTGTTTAACCAGGAACTGAACCCAGGAGCCCTTAACCACTGAGCCACATCCCCAGCCCCCAGCCCTTTTTTTTTTTTTTTGAGACAGGGCCTGGAAAAGTTGTTAAGGCTGGCTTTGAACTTGTGATCCTCCTGCCTCGGCTTCCCAAGCTGCTAGGATTACAGGCATGCACCACTACTCCTGCCCCAAATCACTTTTTGTCACCCAGCATCACTTCCACCAAATTCTGCTACTCAAAACAACCATAAAATCAAGCCAGGCTCATAGAGAGTGTAAGTAGACTGCTTATTTAGAGAATAGCAAGGCTTGAGTAGGGTACATGGGATCAGGAATACTGCAGTGGCCACTTTTAAAGAAAATCAAAGCTGCCACACTTGCAGTTAAGGTTGAGAAGACTGACAGAATAATTTGCTTAGGACGGTGAATGCGTATGTGCTGGGCGATAGAGCTTCACACACTACACATGGCTAGTCTCTGTAACCACCTCCCTGTCAGCTTTCACTCTACTTCTTCACAGCCAGGTTTCCCTTCCATGGTAATGCAAAGGACCCCTTAGCACAGACCCCAGACCAAACCAAGGCAACCCCCAAACAGGAGGAATTACGGAGTACGGTTGGCCCCTGTGGCTTCAACAAGATCTATTCATACAACAATCTTGACACAAGGAAACTTTCCACAAAGAGGGCGTCATCTGTGGGAAGGCTCACAGGCTCAGGATAAGCTAGCTTCTTTCTATATTTTTTCCTTATAAAAGACTTAAGATACTTTCAAGCTGTGTGTTATCCAAGATAATTGATCCACACATGCACAATGGTGTCTTTTTAGCAAGAGATCTGCAAGGATGTGTTAGAACTCTTTAAAAAGTAGTGATAGGATATTCTGTGGTTTCTATTTCTTGGTGCTGAGGGTTGGACGCAGGTCCTTGTGCTCTGCATGTGCTCCACCACTGAGTTATACACCCAGCCCACATTCACTTTCTTAAAAAACAAAAGTATAAAAAGACTGTCAAACTATATGATATCTTTTTTAGAGCAGATATTAGATCAAAGTGAGAGGAACTTCAAGCAGCAGGCTGTTTTATTATAAAGTGCTCATGAGGCAGAAATGACAGGATCACATCAGCTGTTCTTTTAGTTCACTCCTCAAAAACAATTTTTTGTTAGTGGTGCTGTGTGTATTAGATGCCATGTGCCTCCTCATCACTGAATTACCAAGACCAGAATGGTCCAGGAAAACAGGCTTGGCCAATCTGAAAGCGGCTGAGTTACAAGAACATGCCCCAGAGACTGCCACTTTTAGCCACTTTATAATGTGTGCCAAGAACCTTAAATGGGCCGGGCGCAGTGGGGTATACCTATGATTGCAGTGGCTCAGGAGGCTGGGACAGGAGGATTACGAGTTCAAAGCCAGCCTCAGCAAAAGCGAGGCACTAAGCAACTCAGTGAGACCCTGTCTCTAAATACAAAACAGGGGATGTGGCTCAGTGGTCAAGTGCCCCACGGTACCCCCGCCACCTGCAAATAAAAAAAAAGAAAAAAAAACTTACATGGATCTTAAGTGTAGCTTGAAATCTAGCAAGTTGCTGCCAGTTTGATGATATGAAATTGGCTTAACTAAGTATCTCAACCACCAAATTTCTGGGTGGTACCTGAATATTCCAGATCTCACAGTCACTAAAGTTAAAAATGTGAAGTCAAACCCCACAACCTTACAAACTGGCAGTTCATGGTTTACGCCATACTTAATCTTGCAATGTACATTGTGTTATCATTATCAACCAAGTTTCCCAAGCATTCTTAACACCACTTAGCTTGGCTGGGTGACACTTTACCAGGAATACATACCCAGAGACAAATCATGCTGTATTTAAACAATTTATGCACCTACACATACAAGACAATCATTAAAAGTCATCCAATATTAGTGACATTCTTTAGATTCTTGGAAGCATTTCTAAATTATAGATGAAGGCCTACAGCTAACATCAATTCCTCATCTTCCAACCTACTAAATTTCTGGCTTACCCATTTTTCTCATCAATCATTCTTATATTTACCTGTGTACCAACCCTTCCCTTTTCAAAAGTCTTTAATAGCTAAATTCACCTTTCTTATGTATTTGAATACGCTATCTTGAAAAAACCAGTGAGCATTCAAACAAAAAATCTACCTTTCATTAAATGTTTCTGAATTTCCTATTTCTCCAACTAGGAGAAACCTACTTTTGTTCCTTTTATTGGAAATGCACAGCTTGGGTTATTGCTTTGGAACAGGGACTGAGGTCTGTTTATAAAGTTTTAATAGAATGCAGCCATGCCCATTAGTTTATATATTGTCTATGTAACAACTTTGGTACAACAGTAGAGCTGAACAATCACACCAAAGGTCACTTCATTTAAAAGTTTGACCTCAGTTCTGGAAAAATAGTCTCCAGGAGGGTCAATGGCTCAACCTACAAAAGAAAAAACTGAATCACTATATTACACAATAGAATGGTCCCAAACTCCTATAAAGGATTCACATCTCCAGCCTACTGTAAGGAATGTGGGCAGAACTAAGAGGGCAATCACAAGAGGACCACACTAAGATGAGACAAGGACTGGGAGACCACATGTGCATGAGGCCCAAACATCTTCCAAATAGTTCTTGTAGATATCAGACCATTCCCTCTTGGCCTAGCTCACTGTATCCTCCTTACTGTGATATGGCACAGCTATTCCATTTCTAGTTACCTCTAATGACAGAACTGTAGGAATACAAATGAGTAGAACGAAGTTTTAGGTATGACTTTTATTTTTTTCATGCCCAAGTAGGCCTAAGTGGTTGACTTTCACTGCTCCCCTGACTGTCTCCAGTGCCTCTACACCCCAAGAAGAAACATCTACTTTCACTTCACGGCTTGGAGAGTGCCTACGCTTTGGCAGCTGACTTATAATGGCTCAGAGTGCGAGCGGAAGGGTCAGTGGCATTGATCCACTTGGGCATCCAGTAATGGGTCAGCCAGTCAGCCCGGCCTGGATAGTGTTGTTCAAAGATTTGACGGTAATAATAGCCTTCTTTAGTTTGAGGAGTGTTGAAGGGGAATTTTTGGGCTGCAGCTGCCATCATCGCATCGTCAACCTGTAAGAATAAGAGTGTAAGAGCAGAACAGCCTTTTAAATGGCATGGAAATACCTGTGTTTGCTGTTACCACAAAACCAAAATAAAGAGAAAGCATGACAATAAATTGTACAATAAATTGTACACACATCACTTGGAAAATGCTTCAATATCCATAACATGCACAGCTATAGTTAACTTTCAAAAAGTATTCACATGCATATTTCTAATACTTAGAGGTTATTTTATTCACTTGTGTCTAATGTCTGTAAGTATCCCAAAATAGGTTAAATGGCCAGTGCTGATTAGTAAGCCTCCCCTCTCCCTCTTTCAATTCTAAATACTACTTTATAAACCTTCTTTCCTTATTTCTTACATAATTATTTTAAAAGAGATGCTATTTATAGAGATTATGACTCTCTCCTACAGACAGCAAACATTCAAACTAAACATGAAAAGAACTGAGATTCCAGATCTGCATCTAAATTATTCTATTGCACAAACTAAAGATCTCGTACCTGATGTTCGACATATTCCTGTAAAATCTGAAACCAGGAATTCTTAACTGAGGTTATCCCATCACTGAAGGCCTCTTTGGGTCGCCAGAGAATCTCCTTAGGAATCAAGTTGGAGTCTTCAAATGCCTCTCTCAGGAGATGTTTCTCTATCCCATTCTGACATGAAAACAGAAGAAGCATTAGCAAAAGTCACAGATGTAACCTGAGAGCAACAGGCAGTATTTACATTGACTTGATTTTACCTACTTTTGGAATTCTCATTTCTGGTGGCAGAGACAAGTAATAGGAAGAAAAGCGATGATCCAGAAATGGAACTCTCAGTTCAAGGCTTAAAGGAGAAAATTGAAAGATCTAAGTCAAAATGGGTATTGAGCACCTGTCAATTTAGGTTCAGGCTCAGAACTTCCGAGCAACGGAACCAGATTGATTAATGTTGGGATTATAGAGCCATTTCAACAACCTCCTACTGACTGTTCTACACTAACAGATGAATACAGAAATCTTCATTCAAAATAATAAATATCATTTCATCTATTGTGTGTGATTATCGTTTTGAGACTATTACTTTTACTTTCCCTTATATGAAAAGTTAAATGTATAACTTGAAAAGCAGAAAAAGTTAAGGATCATGAGTGAGCTGATAATTAAGAATGTACGTTGTTTGGAACTGACTCCAAGTTTTTTCTAGATGAGATAATTTCTTCTCTTATTAACAACTGCAATAACAATTCAGTATTTTTTAACCACTGATTAAAATTTTCATATATAGTATGCAAAAGAAACCAATGTTTCACAATATTCCATCAAATGCCACATTATCTGTGCCCTGAATCCTAATGACTCTGGTTAGGGCAGACAGAATAGGGTATTAATCATGCATCAGGCTTATTCCCTATCTCCCATATAATTATTTCCTAAACTCTATCTCCCATGTAATTATTTCCTAAATTAAGTGTGATTCAGTAGAAGAAACTAAAATATTTAACGTCAGTTGTTTATCACATAAAGAGTCGTCAATTCTCCAATGACCAGTTAAAACATGAAAACTTTAGCCAAGGGGGACGAGAACCCTGGTTTTATAATCTAATAAAACTTTCCTTATCTTTGTGCCCTTAGAGTCACTACAGCATCAAAGAGGCATGGTGGGCACTCAATACTTGTTATATGGAGTTTACAGCCTTAGCTTTTTCTAAAAAGACTTAAAAATAGTTCTAGCTGCCTTCCCTGTGGGTCAGATGTAGAATGTTATTAAACTTTAAAGACGGAAACTGTCTGAGGCAACCCACAGAAGACTCCTCCTCCCCATTACCACAATAGCACTTTGACTTCAGCCCAATTCTTGGGGACTAAGTTAAGAAACCAGTTTCATTTGTTCCATAAAAGTCATACTTAACTACATATATACCGACTGGGAAAAAAAAAAAAAAAAATTGGCCACTGATCTTTTTCCATTTTTGAAGACTGTTTTTTTTCTTAAACAATTGTCAAGTTACCCGTGGGCAGCAGTAGTCCTGTCTGCACGGAGAACATCAAACAAATAGAGTTCCTTCAGAAGCCTCTCACTCTCTTCCTCAGCCTTTTCAGGAGAAGGTGCCTATTTTACAAAGAAAGAACAGAACAACAGCTTTGTTTGTGGCATACCAAACTACTTTTACTTCTCCCTTTTAAGCATATTCCAACACTAAAGGCAGGTAAGATAGAAAGCAAAGCAAGGGGAAGGACAGGAGTAAATGTCTGGTTAGAGACAGGCAATGCCTTATAAAACACACCTACCACAACTGCTAACATTACAACAGATAAAACAGATGAAGACATAGAAAGGTGATTGTAACTTTGTTCATTTTAAAGAATGAAAATCATCTGATACTATTATTAAGACTTCTTTCTTCCCCAAAGAAATACGAAACAGACACTATTGATTTCCTCATAAATTCAGAAGGTACTTAGAAAAGTCACTGCTAACACTGAAAAGGACAGATAATAGAAAACAGTCAAATGTTTCCTACTAGCACAAATGTCCTCTGCTTCAGAGTGCTCACCTTGTGGAAATAAATGTAACCCTGCGTAAGTTCATCAGATCCCTCTCCAGAAAAGATCACCACACTGTCTGTGTTCTTCCGAATATACTTGGAAATTAAATACATGCCTTAAGTAAGAAAGAAATCAATGTTAATGTCAACATAACCCTCCACCAAAAATATCTTTTTATTTGGCTTTCAGAAACAACTGCAGGTTTTACTATTATACTAGACTTTGTATTAACAGAAAATAGTTTCCAAAATAATGACCTTACACAGATAAGCCATTTATATGTACTTAATTCAAAAGTTGTACCATTGCAATAAACAGCCAGAAATCATTCTACAATTTTGTAAACAAGCTTAAAATTTCTAATGTTTTTAGACCAAGAACATATACCTTGAAATTTTGCTAAACTGAATAATATTCAAACACATAAAAATCATGCTTTACATGCTGGTATTAATACACAAAAATAAGGGTTTTACTATGATTTAGATATGTCATTTGTTCCCCAAGGGTTCATTGTAGGCTTGGTCTATAGTGTGGCCATGTGACAGGTGGTGGGATCTGTAAAAGGTGGGCATGCTAAGAGCTGGGTGGGTCATTGGAGACATCCCCGTGTAAGGGAAGGGACTGATGTAGTTCTTATGAGACTCTTAGCTCTGGGAAGGGCTAATTATTATAAAAGAGCCCTTTCCTGAGTGCTGGCCTCCTGTGTCTCCTTGTAATCTCTCGCTCTCATGCATGTTCCCACCTGGATGCAATCCACCATGAGGTGGCACAGCTGGGGGGGTCTTGCCAGGCTGCCACACTGTTTGAACTTTCAGCCTCCAAACTTCAACTTAAATTAACTCCTTTTTTTAAAAAAAAATTTAATATTTATTTATTTATGTTTTAGTTCTCGGCGGACACAACATCTTTGTTTGTATGTGGTGCTGAGGATCGAACCCAGGCCGCATGCATGACAGGCGAGCGCGCTACCACTTGAACCACATCCCCAGCCCAAATTAACTCCTTTTAAGTTATCTAACCTCAGGTATTTCATTACAGTCACATAAAATACACTAACAGAGGTAATTTAGTTTTAATTTTTTTGGACTGACTTCACCCAAGACTCCCATTTACAAATTTTATATAGTTAAGGCAGCTACATAAGTTATTGAAACATGTCTGCTTGATCCCTGCTCCACATCTTCCTAAACCAGTGTTCTCTCTCTTTTTTTTCCCCTCAGGGCTGAGGAACTCAGAGCCTTGTGTGTACTAGGCAAGTGCTCTGCCACTGAGCTAAATCCCCAACCCGAGTGGTCTCTTTTAAACCTTTCTTTTAATTACCTCCCTCTCCTCAAGGGAAACTTTTAAACTCCCCCCCCCCCCCCCGCTAATCCTACCCCCAACCCCATTAAATTTCAGTAACACAGATAAATTGTGTATCTACTTACTCACTGTAATGTCTTAGAGGGCAAGAGATGTTTTTTTTTTTTTTTTTTTTGTCCTCCAAGTTAAATGTTTTTAAAAAGAGGATTATCTAAGCTACTGTTATTTTACAGGCTTAACAACATTGGCTTTTTTTTTTTTTTTGGATTTGGGGTACATTTTCTATATCAATATGTATCCATCAGATAAAACTAGCATTATTTGTAGAGCTAAATAACTGCTAGTGACTGAAGTTGTAGATGGAATATTTACCAAAATACATCTAAAGTAAGAATTCCTTAAGGAAAATAAATTACAACATGCACGTAATTCCCCATTTTCCAAAGACTAGTGTTCCATCCATGTATCCGTGGGGGACTGTTTCAAGGACCCCTTCCTTGTGAATACCAAAATTCACAAATGTTCAAGTCCTTTATATAATATGGACAGTATCTGCATATAACCCCACACAACTTACTGTACACAGGCATGACTAATTTTATTATGCTTTAGCTTTATTATGATTCAGATATTTTGTTTCTTACAAACTTATTTTCCCAAGAGCTCAGATGACTATTAGCATTTTTTTAGCAATAGAGAATTTTATAATTAATGTACATATATTTTTCAGACAATGCAGCTGCATACTTCACAGATCACACAGTTCAGTGTAAATATATCTTTTTATGTACTGGGAAACCAGAAACTTCATGATTCAATTTCTAGTAGTATTTGCATTACTGAAGAGGTCCAGAACTGAAATCATAATCGCTCTGAGGCATAGTATGCCTGTGCTTTAAGTCATCTTTAGATGACTTATAATACCTAATACAAACAATGTAAATGCTATGTAAATAGTTGTTATACTATACTGCTTAGAGAATAATGACAAGAAAAAAACAGTCTACACAAGTTCAGTACAGAATTATTTTTTTTTTTTTCAAATATTGTTAATCCTCGATTGGTTGAATCTAAGGATGAGGAACTCACAAATACAGAAGGCCAACTGATAGCCCAAGAAACTGCACAATGAAACTAGAGAAACAAGAAGGAAAAAGGGTGAAAAATTGTATCCACTCTTTGGGGAAATATAAACAGTGACAACATAAATGTGGAGTCTAAACTGCGCATTTAGTATTTCCTTCACTCCAAAAGAAATCCATGGAATTGTTAAGTGATCTTAAATAATTTGCAATATAGGACTTTTGTTTGTACTCATTCTTTTTTTTTTTTTTTAAGATATTTATTTTTTAGTTGTACTTGGACTTTATTTATTGCTTTATATGGTGCTGAGGATCGAACTCAGGGCCTCAATTATGCTAGGCGAATGCTCTACCGCTGAGCCACTCACTACCCCAGCCCCATGAACTCATTCTTAAATAACATTTCTTAAACTAAAGGCCCATGTGTTGAAAGCTTGGCTCCCAGCCTGTGGAGCTACTGGAAGACAGTGGGACCTTTAGGAAGTGGGAGCGACTGGAAGGAAGTAGATGAGTGGGGTGTGCATGGAAGGAGTTATTGGGACCCTAGCCCCTCCCCTTTTTTTTCCTTCTGGGTCAGCATGAGGAGAACAGCTTTACCCTAACATGTGCTGTCTTTTGCAATGTTCTGCCTCACCTCAAGAACAACAGAGCCAACTGACTAGGAATGAAACTTTTGAAACCAAGAGCTTCAAAATAAACCATTTTTCCTTTTAAATTAATTGTTTCAGGTATCTGTCACAGCAGAAGAAAGCTAACACATCAATTCTTGAAATAATTTTTTAAATTATTTGTCTTCAGTATTAAAAAAAAAAACTTTTTAATAACATAAAATATCTTACCTACTGATGCTCGAACTGTTGTAATGTCATAAGTTTCCAAGGAAAATATAACTTCATCCAGGGCCTGAATACCCTCCTCAGAGTTAAAAAGGACTTCATGATGTTCACTTCCAATATGATTTGCCACCTGATTAAAGAAATATTCAAATTCTTTTATTTAAAGGAAATAACCCTGAAAATGAAACAGATAGTACCTCACAAAACAAGATGAATTTAGTAGTGAAAAATAAACAAGGGAAAATAAGAAAAAATAATTCCCCAGGTCACCACAGTAAGAAGAAATAATTCTCCAGGCCACCACATTCAAGCCCCATGCTGCCAAGTGCCTCTGCCTGTTCCTGACCTCTCAACCACAAGAAGTAAATCTCCCATCAGCCCCTCCCACTTCAAGACTAAAACAAAAAGAGTCAAGAGGCTCCCAATTAGTATCCCTCACTCCCCACCAATTTTATCTAATCTAGTATCTTTCTCTACTTCAACGTGCTTCCACTTTGAACTTGGTTTCCTTTTTATACTCCTAAAATGTCTAATATTAGACCCTCGGTGTTATTCCTACATAGAATGGCCCTTGGCTCCTTCTATTTTCTCAGGCTGTTTTGCAATCAACTCTCATTGAGATTGATTTCTAGCTCTTTCTTATCCATTCTAAGTTCTTCCAGATCAAGAACCAGATGTCCCACACTGAATATGTACAAGCCCCCTCTGCCCATAGGTCAAAACATTATGACTTATTAAAAAGAAACCAAAAAATAGAAACAGCTAATATTCACTACTTATTACATATGCTAGGTTCTACTCCACATATTTCAAATGAATTTATATATATATATATATAATATATATATATATTTATTTATTTTTTTACCTCAAAACTATCCCATTATAGACACTTTTATATCCATTACATAAGTAAGGACTTTCATGGTAGAGCCAGGATTCGAAACCAGCAGCTAGTCCCCAAGCCACAATCATACCACCACACCAAGCCCTTACTTTCTGAAGTACAGAAATACTATTACAGGGTCTTTGTGAGGATTATATGGGTCATGGTAGATGACAGTACCTAGAGGACACTATTCAACTCAGCTGATGTTCAAAAGGCATTTCAATCTATTTTAACATATTTAATTCAAAACAATTACTAGGGTCAAAAGAGTGGTACAAATAGAATCTATGCTTGATTTTCATTCTAATAACAAGACTGCTGTAATACATAATGGGCAAAGACAGCGTTTTTACCTTTCATTTTTTAAAATTTTATTTTTAGTAAATTATTAATTTATTGTAATTTGTCTTACATGATGGCAGAATGCAATTCATTTCATATTACACATATAGAGCACAATTTTTCAAGTCACTGATTGTACACAGTGTCTTACCTTTCTAGCAGCCAGTAAATCGGGGCTGTCCTCCATGCCAATTGCAAATGTCTGGAGAGCATACTGTACCTGGGCCTCTTTTAGTTGCTTCAGCAGAGTGGCCGCAACCAAGCTGGAGTCCAAGCCTCCTGCAGAAAAAAAGAACAAGTTAGGTGCTTAGCATTAGACAGGGATGCATATGATATACATCTAGACTGTAGTTTTACTATTTAAGATCCCCAAGTTTTTTAAATTGAAATGAACCTTAATAAGAGAAAAATGTTTTTTATTGGACACTTGATAAGGTAACTATATGAAATGGTTAAAATCACTAGAGTTCTAAAGAATGTGTACTAACTAGCTCTTACACTAATAATACAACAACAGTGTAATTCTAAGTCACAGTATTAATATGAATATTAAATAGCTTACAAAAAACTTTTATGTCCTATAATAAAGGAAAGATTAAATCTTAGAACAAAAATATTTTATAGTCAAACCTCAGGGTGGCTACAAATCATTTCACTTAAACAAACATACAAAAAATATTACTAGTTTTTTTTTTTTTTTAAAAAGAAAGATCTCACCTGATAAAAGGCAACCAATACGTCTGTCTGTCATCAAACGCTTCTTAACAGCATTGTCAAAAAGGATGCGGAGGTTGCTCTTCACGGTTTCTATCTCAAAACCTATAAACACAAAGTAAATGAAACAGCTCCAGAAAGGCTGGGGCTTCGTTAGTTATTGAAATGAGGTCCACAATCACCCACTTCCACCATGATGGCAATCTCTCAACTGGGGAGCCTGCCAAATCCCAATGTATCACCTCCAAGTGAATTAGGAAACATACTGGCATGAGAACATGACCATTTTCCTTTGGTGGGGGGTGCTGCAGGGGTGGGTGGGCTTTTGTTACCTGGGAAGAGTTTCTCCACACTGTCATAGAGGATATGCAGAGGCTCATCCCTACAGTGATGATATTTAACCATTTCCACAGATGCGACTTTGCCATTTGGTTTTAAATCCAAAACTTCATAATGTCCCGGAAGAAAAGGCTCCACTTTTAAAAAAGGAGCTGTGGAGTGTTTCAATGTAACAAGACCTACAAATCCAAAAAGATAATATTCAAATAAGGGAACACCTCATAGTAACTAAGTAACATCCTATAAATTCCTACTTATTTCCCCCCTTTAATATACATCCATGTCCATTATATAAGTAAAATGGAGGTGGGGGTTAATCAGCCAAAGTTCTACCATCTACTTACTAGGGAGATTAAAGTGGCATAGTGACATACAGCAAAATTACACTAATTTGTAGTAATTCAAAACAACGGAAGAACCTCCAACCTTCCCTTTCCCTAGCTGGAATTTCTGATCAGGAAAATCTTATTTTCTACAATAAAGCAAACAAACACAAAAAGAAAGGATACAATTAAAGGGAAAAAGGAGGAATTTAAATGTTAATTTTATGATATAATGGCAGTCATTTCTTTGTCATCACTGAGGTATTTTAAGAAAAGATCCTTTAACAAGCAAAATGCTCCACTGTTAATATGTAAAAGTCACACATCTATCCCACAATCATCTTTATATACCATGCATGCATAAAAGCAGACAACTTAAATTTCTTCAGTAACTTTCTACAGGCAGTTACTAAACAGACATCACCATTACCTTTGACAGGAAAGTCAATGTTTTACTGCCTATCTCTACAGAATACACAGCACGATTTACTACCTGAGCTTATTAACCCAGTAATCTCTGACTACAAAGATCAGACAAAGGACCCACATGTTCTCACTAGCTCCCAGAGCTCAAGTGAGTTACATACCCCTGCAAGGGCTACAGGGTAATGAAAAGGCTTTAAGTAGAATGTATCAAGATCAAAATGGGTATGCAAAAGGGCACCAGTTAAGGATACAGACAAGAAAATCAAGAAATTTTGGACAAATTGGACTGAGACTATAGTTCCATATCAAGAGCCCATAAGGTCTAAAGGAGACCCAGTAGAAGTAGGAATCTTTTTTTTTTTTTTTTTTAAGTAACTTTGAAATCTGGAAAGTAAGTTCTCCTACTTTCTTCTTTTTCATGATTGTTTTGGCTATTCTGGGCCCCTTATAAGTCAGTATAAATTTTAGAGTCAGCCCGTCAATTTCTATAAAAAGTCATCTGGGTTTCTGACAGAGATTGCACTGAAGAGTACTGTCATCTTAACAATGTTGAGTTTTTGATCCATAATCATGGGATACTTTTGCATTTATTTATATTTTATTACATTTTTAATCATGTTTTATAATATTCAAAGTACAAGTTTAGCACCTCTTTGGTTAAATTTATTCCTAAGTACTTTATTTTTTTGATGCCATTATAAATGGAATTGTTTTCTTTCATTTTCAGAATATTCACTGCAAAGTGTATAGTGTTTACTGCATATGTCAATCAAATACACTGTTCGTACACTGATTTTGTATACTGCAATCTTGCTGAACATCTTTCTGAGATTTGTATCTAAAATATACAAGGAATTATTACAATTAAGTAATAAGATAGATGACTCAATTACAAATGGGTAATTCAGAAAGGGACAAATAAACTCTTCTGTAGAACAAATAAACTCTTCTGTAAACAGTGGATTACTTGGTGATTTAAAAAAAAAAGGAGGGGGGCATCAAGTTAATGACATTCAGTTGAACAACTAAGAAAAAAGAAAAAAGAAAAAAAAAAGATAAATCAGATATTTTTCCCTAGACACATGCTTTCTGATATGCAGTCAATCTCCAAATTCTGATAACATCTATTACTGAAAATAAAGCAAGTAAGTCTGATGTTAAAAAAAAAAAAAGTTAATGACATTCAGGAACTTTGAATGCACATTGCTAAGTAAAAGAAGCCAGTCTGATGGGGCTATGTACTATATGAGTATAACTTTAAAATACTCTTGAGAAAATTATAGACATTAAAAAGATCAGTGGTTGCCAGGGGTTCAGGAGCCAGAATAAGAGAAAAGATGATGGTGAATCACAGATATCACAGATTTTTAGGACAATGAAACTATTCTACATGGGTACTTTATGATAGATACATGGTAGTATGCATTTGTTAAATACAAAGAACTATATAATACAAAGAGTGAACCCCAATGTAAACAATGGACAGCTAATATATCAATACCAATTCATCAATCATAACAAATGTAACAGTCATGCAAGATGCCAACAGTGGGGGAAACTAGGAGGACAGAGGGAATATATGGGCACTCCGTACTTACCACTCAAATTTTTTGAGACCATAAACTTCTCTTTAAAAAAAGTCTATTAATTTTTAATGAAATAATCCTCAGCAGGAAGAAAAAAATGGGAAAGACTCTGTAGACATTTCTCCAAATACATACAAATAGCCTATAAGCACATGAAAAGATTCTTGACATCATTGTCAGAAGGGAAATACAAAACCAAAAACACAGCAAGATACCATGTCACACACACTAGGATGGCTAGACTCAAAATATTCACATGTAAGTGTGAGGAGATGGAGAACTGAAACTTTCACATGTTGCTGATGAGAACATAAACTGATACAGCCATTTTGAAAAACAGTGTGTCAATTCCACAAACAATTAAATACAGTGACCATATGATCTAGGAATTACACTCTTAGGTATATACCTAAGAGAAATAAAAACACATGTCCACAAAAACTTGCACACAAATATTTATAGCAGCATTATTAATAAATGGATAAACAAATGTGGTATGTAATGAAGTATTATTTGGCAATAAAAAGGAAGTGCTCACAACACAGATAAATCTTGAAAATATTCTACTAAGTAAAAGAATTCACAAAATTCCATATAATGATATGAATTTATCCATATGGAATATCCAGAATAGGACATTCACAGAGACAAAAAGCAGATTGGTAGTTGCCAGGGGCTAGAGGATAGGGTAAGGAATGTTGTAGATGACAGATAAAAAGAGAAGGGGAATGATACATAAAGGGTACAGGATTTCTTTTTGAGGTGATAAAAAATATTCTAAAATTATCTGGAGTGCTGGTTACACATATCTGTGACAGTAGCTATGATAAGGTTCCACAGTGCAATAACTACAGGGCCAACCCTGGGATTACAATATGACACAGGAAAACTGGTAATATACTTCAGGATCAAACTAGATGCAGAGTATATCAGCATAATAAAAACATAAATGTACTATAGACTCATACCTCAAGGATTACAGAATTTAAATATTGGAACAGGGAGGCCCATTCCTCTGTTTAAAAAGAAAACATAGCTTTAAGGATCCATGACAGTCACATGTAAAATTGTCATTGATCCTCCCCAGGGTTTATCAAATATGATTTAGAAGAAAACACAAAACCAGGACACGAACGAAAAATCACAAAAAAATTCCCTCATTACCTTTAGCTTCTGAACACACAGCCAGAAATCCATCTTCTGTCATGGCTTTAAACAAAGGTCTGACTCCATAGGTATCTCTGCCCAGGAACACTTTCTTATTGGCAGTGTCCAATAAAATAAAAGCAAACACCCCATCCAACAGACAAATGGTTTGCTCAATTCCTCCTTTGTCATACAGATGAAGGATTATCTCACCATCCACTTTTGTCTGGTATTCGAATTCAAAATGCTGTTGCAACTTAAGAAACAGAGCAAAACAAAAATGTCAGCATGCTTGTGTGTTCACTAATAATTTTTTATTGCAAAGTTGATTCAGTATTTCTGTGCTTTATAATTATTTCAAGCACTTTAGTAGTTTAGAAGAATTGTGGCATTATCAAAATACAGCTTATTTCAACCTGTGATTCTGGTAGTTCTTTACAACATAAGGTTACTGTCTTAGTTGCTATCTTATAAATGGGATGTACAGTGGCATGTACCAGAACAGTTAAGGCATGTAGGGATGAAAATTCATATTATATACATACTCTGTATGTAATACACCTATATTTACATATACAGTCATCACTTAGTATTCATGGGGGATTTTTTCCAAAATCCCACCCAGATAACAACATCTGCAGATGCTTGAATTCCTTAAATAAAATGTTGTAATGTTTATTATATATAACCTACAAATATCCTTTGGTATAGTTTAAATCATCTCTAGATTATCTATAATACCTGACACAATATAAATGCATGCTATGTAAATGGTTGTTAGACTATATTGTTTAGGGAACAAGAAAAAAAATTGTACATTCTCAGTACAGAGAAAATTTCCCCCCCAAATATTTTCCATCCAGTTAGTTGAATCTGTGGATACAGAATCCACAGACATGGAGGGCTGACTGCATATGCCTAAGTTAAGGAAACAGTTCACCCAGTTGCCAAAACACAATGACACTAAAAATGTGTTTTCAGCAACTATGAACTTTTGGTCTGGGAATAGAGTATTGCCTAAGGTTCTTCCTGATCAGCCTCAAAGACCTACCTGTGAAAATTTAAAGCAAAAAAACACCACTTTCTGACAAATAAATGACTCTACCACAATGACAAGTACATAATCCAAAACAAAGCTACGTGTCCTCAGGGGTGAACTACCACATCCAGACTCCACCACTCCAGTGGCATTTAAGCTACTTCTCACTGATAGAGAAAATGACAGTGGGGCTTTATCAGTCCACATGCCCCAAAGGAACAGAAGAGATGGTCACTGCCACCACATGCAGAATGCTTGATTAAACTGTGGTTAATTCAGTGGCTCTCCACTACCACTGACAAACTTCTGAGGGTGTCAAGTCCTTAGTGTGTGCTGCTTTCTTTGTACTAAAACTCACATTGTTGGCTGACAAGAGAGAGAAGTTAGCAGAAACAAAATCAGGTGGAAAGCTTGAATAAACTTAAACATTCAGAACATGCTTCCAATTTTCAAAAAGTAAATCTATAACGTATGACCTATAAATATGCTTCACAGTCTAGCTTACTTCCTAACGTCTGAACCTTGTATCTAAAAGCACTCACAGTCTACACAAAAAAGAGCTTTGGCTACTTCTACAGTGCCCACCACCTAGTCACGCCTCCTTGCTTTGAGAGACTACCAGGATGGTCCTATCATTAGCAGGTGGGATCTGAAAAGATTCCTGGTAACCCTTCTGGGCAGAAATACCTGAAGGATAATTAATCCTAATGCATTTGATGATAATAGCAAGTAATAGCTTTCCAAATCTACCTCTCCCATCTCTAACCTCTTCTCTTTGACCTAAACCTTGCAGGCAATTTATTCAAAGAGTAGAGGGGTCACTTGGTTGACAATTCAATGGTTAAGTACCATTTGCTACTCTCCTAAAAACACACTTCAATGTTTCCCTTTAGATAAAAGCCCCATATCTTTCCACCATCCCAAAGTCATACTGGCATTTGACTTGGTGGTTGTGGACCCCAGACTTCCATTCAGTCTCCCTCCAATCCCAGCACTCTGTATTTCTGTAGTAGCAATACTTTATTTTCACCCAGACCCCAGAAAAAAAAAAAAAAAGGAGCTTTGTAGCTTATGTTACAGAATACTCTAGATAAGACTAAAATATTTATTTTACTCTTTAGGTAGGCTTCTAGCAGCCCAAACTCAGATACTTGGTAGAAGCAATAGAACTCTGCAAATTCAATATACTTAACTGATTTCGAAAAAAAAAAAAAAAAAAAAATACTTAACTTATAACTTATTAACAAAATTAACAAGTGGTAATTTTGTTTAAGCAAAATAAGGTATTTCTTACTTCATTTAAGGGAAACCCCAGGCCAATATTGCTATAGTATAATGTAGTATTCCCATGATGTATAAGATATTGATTTGACTTCCAAAGACATTTGAACTGCTCCCCTCTTCTCACTCCCACTAGCCTGAAACTCCATTCTTACCTTTTCTCTTCCCCATTTCATCTCCAAGTACCTAGAAAAATGATGACCATGTATATAGACCCTTAATAAATCTGTGAAAGGAATTTTCTAAATAATAAAAAGCTCTGCAAATGAGAAGTCTATTAAGAAAATTCCTATAAGCAAACAACAAGGCAAAAGCTATTGTTCAGAGATAAAAATAGCCAAAGGGTGGCTAGAATATAAATCCCTACCAATGACGATGGAATATATAAAGAAGTCTCAAAAAACACCAAGAAAAATCACAACTAAATGCTTAAACCTTAACTAAAATATGCCTTAAAACCAAACAAAACAAAATTTTAAAAAAAAATCCAAACAGCTCTTAAAATACTCTTAGAGACACTTGGGAAATTTAAATATGAACTGGATGTTAGATGATATTACTGATTTTTAGGTTTAATAATTGTATTGATGTTAGGTAGAAGAATGTGTGTATTCTTGGGTGACAAATGCTTAAACAGAGAGAGGGAAAGTATCTTCCTATTTGTAACATACTCTCAAATTATTCAGCCAAATAATGAATATATTAATAGATAAAGCATATTATATTAAGAGATAAAGCAAATAAATATTAAGAATTATTTAATCAAGATGCTCATTGTTCTTTTTATTATGTTTAAAACTTTCTCAAGATAAAAAGTTGGGGAGTTGATAAAAAATAACTTATAAATTGTATGTAAATTACTTGTGAAACATTAGCTAAATAATCTTGTATTAGAAGATTCTTGTCAAATTCAGCTTCCTAGGATCCAAATTTCCATCCTCTCACCCACTCTTACCCTGAGAATAAGCTTCACTGGATTAGAAAGTTGTTCCAATTTTAGTACTGCTAAAAGTCTTAATGTTCTTGACTGCATCCAGCCCACCCACATCTCTGTCCTTTGATTCTAATTAAGTATGCAACTACAGTAATACTCAGTGGCAGTATTATGTAAACACTGTAAGTATAGTCATCTCCAAACTACTAAATTCCATACCTTCCTTAAAAACCTCAACTGCTGCTGCTACTTCTTAGCGTGGCTATGAAGTGCTGCTCCATGGTCCTGCCCACCTTCCCAACCCTACCTTCCTTACCTGCCCCCAACTCACTTACTAAGATCCCAGGGCCGCTTCCCACCACAGGGCTATTCCACGTGCAATCTCCCTCTAAAGAGAGTGATTGTCCCAACCTTGCTTGTCCATCAGGTCTCAGTTCAAGTGCTGCTTCAAGAGCCCTTTTCTAACCACCATCTTAGATGTGGGTCTCCCATATTCATCACCTGTGTATGTGTTCTTTCAGAAAACCTATTATATGAACAAATTTTTTCCTGTTCCCTAATATTTCTTCAGTCAAAATGGGGGGCATTACAAACAGCTGGTCAACCATCACCAACTAGTAAAACCCCAAGCAGCAGCTGGTTTTATCCACTGACGTTTTCAAAACGAAATGCACCTGGACCCCTATGTACATCTCTACAGCAAAAACACTGAACAGAAAAGCAGTCATGACTGCCAAAGAGGACCCAAATACTGAATTTGACAAGAATTTCCAATCTAGGATTATTTGGCTAGAGTTTCATATAAAGTTCATATACAATTTGCAAGTTATTTTTGCTTACCTCCTTTCCCAACTTTGAATTTTGAAAAAATTTCAAATATGCAGTTTAAAGCAATGAGCACCTAGATTAAATCAACTGTTAATATTTGCCCATATTTGCATAATATCTCGTACACAAATGCACACAGTCATTATTTAGATGAATTACATGAGAATATGTTGTAGATACTATGATACTTTTCCTCTATATATTCCATAATAAGCTCCACTTAAGTGTAATCTTACCCCTCTTCTTTACCACTGTAACTCCAGTATCTAATACAAAAAACAGCACAGGCACAATTAATATTAAAAATTTTAATAGAAAAAAATTCTAAGAGCTGATTTTTTTTTTTTGTTTTGGTGACCAAGAAAATTCACCTCTTTGTGTATCAGTGTCTTGTATACTTGTATGACTAGAGCAAATGTAAAAAGTAAAAAAGCATTATACAAAATATTTTAAAACACTTGACTAGTTTTGAGGTTTTTGCTTACCGCCTTGTGGTTGTAGATTTCACCATTGTAACAGAGCCACAAATAAGGGTATTTCTTCAGTCGAATTGGCTGCATTCCAAATAGTGGATCAACCACCGCCAACCGGTGAAATCCAAAGCAGCAGTTGGTATATCCATTGACGTTCTCAAAACGAAATGCATCTGGACCCCTGTGCGCAATCTTCATAGCACTCAGACACTGAACAGAAAGGCAGTCATCACTGCCAAAGAGGGCCCAAATGCCACACATGGTGCAATGAAGCTATAAACTTTCTATGAAGAGAAAAAGCAGACCAATCAAATATTCAACATCCAATCCAAGCCTGATTAATCTTCCATTCTAGAAACCTGCATTAACCACTTCAAAGGGTGAAACATAAACCATCTTATCTACAGCAATTTTCCATTATGTTGGCAAACACACAGAAGTAGAAGATTTGATTTACTTACAAGTATGCAAAAAGGATGGATGACCTTTGCACCTAACCAGCTACAGCAGTTTTTTCTTTTGCACCCAGGCAAAATCCACATCTCTTCCCACCTTATGATTTGGTGGTCAACTACACCTGGCAGCATCCAGGTAAAATTCAGTCTTTGCAGCCTAGGTTTCCTCCCAAGATACAGACATGCATAAAGGCTACTTCCAGCCTAGCCAAACTTTTTCCACTCCAGAATCACAAAAGCCCTCAACAATCCAGGAAACTATCCTCTTGGGTGTCCTAGACGATTAAATGCCCTCTAACTATACTAACTAACTGTAGTTGGAATATGGCAGGTATACTAGAGATGTTATATGCTAAGTATAATATTAAGATTCAGTTCTTGCAAGATTTTCATATCTTCTAGCTTACCTCTAAGTAATTTATTCAAATGTGATTGAAGAATCAGAAAAACAAAGCAATATAATCTGATATCAAATATTCTAACAAAACATTCTTCGTTGACACAAGATACAAAATCTTCACTATCAAAATGTCCTAGATGACAAAACTGTTCTCAAATATTTTGGTGTCAAGGCTGCACTGGTCAGTAAGAAAGCATAGTATATAGCAACATCCCTGGAAAAAAAAAATTTTTAAAAAACACTTGGCACATTCCTGTAACCCAGAAAGTAAATAATCCTTAAAAACGTTAATTCAATTTCCAATTTCAAATTATCAACTGTGAAATAAAAGGCTACTTCATTTGGATACTGCCAGCTCAGTTATTTTAATTGAATCTGTAACTTGAAAAAATAACTACTTCTATATTTTTTAAAAATGCAAATCTGCAGCAAATGTCCAGATAATTTGGGACAAGCACACTATATACTATAACATATATTCAAATTACATCATTCACTTTGAGCAATCTTTTGAGGACATTTAAAATGAAACAAAGCTTTGGTTGCCCTTTAAGACCTGATCAAAATAATGGAAAATGGTACCAACTTAAGCAGTTTGGAAATGAAGTAGCATAAGTCCTATGCAGTCCCTTGCATGCACTTGGCCAAACAGCCTAAAATGAAAGAATTACCAATTTAGTGAAAGATTCAATACAACTTAAGATAACTACTAATAAACAATCTATAAAGGTTACAAATAGGGTAGGAAAGTGCTTTGAAAATCAAGTGTGATCATCAGAAGCATTTATTTAAACTTCTTAATGCTAACTAGTGAATTCCAGTATTAAGCCTGTAACAGGGAAACACACCCTAACCACTAAATTAAAGGGAAAAGAGGAACAATATTTTGTGAAGCATACTTATTTCTCTAGAAGGAAAAAAAATTAAAACCATAACCTATTTTTTATAGTTACTGGAATCACTCCTATAAGTCAGCAAAGGTTGTCTTATTTGCTATATTTATTCCTTACTGCTTTTGCCTGTTCCCAGTCATTTTCCATATTTCCTTCTAAACTTACACAGCTGTGCTATGCAATAGCTATATGACCCACATACGTGGCCCCATTAAAAAAGTACAAAAGGTGGAATTTAAAACATTTAACACAATACACCCAAAACAGTATTAACATGTAATTAATTTCAACATGAAATCAATATGAAAAAAATGATGAGATATTTTACATTGCTTTTCCTACTAAATTCGTCAAAATCTGGTGTTTTTCACATGTACAGCACATCTCCAATTCAGACCAGCCAGAAGTTCAAATGTTCAAAATATAAGATAACACGACAGCTACCAAATTAGCCACTTCAGTGTATTTAATTTCTGTGCTTACCAATTACTTAAACTTCCTCAGATCGCTTAGTTTTTACTTATGATCTCAGTAACCAACTAAGGGACAGGTGCAAGACCTACCTTACTTGTAATGTTATCAATGAAAAAATAGTTTTTCAGTGCTTCCAAATTATTAATCAAGCACCCAGAGAAATGAAGAAATAATGTAGGCCACGGGCTGAGAAGAAAACTCCCTTTATTTAAAAGAGTAACATTAATTTGAAGCCAGCCCTGAAGAACAGCTGTCCATTCAGTAAAGGCATGTAGTTCTTTTGCTTTTTTCGGCACTTAGCCTCCTATTTCCCTAAACAGATCTTTTCTTGGCAGGGTTTGTTCAGCAAGTCACTTGTTGAGAGTGGCTGGTCTACAGTCCAGGGGTGGGACAAGGGGTGGGAAAGGGGTGGGGGAGGAGGAGTAAACACACACGTACAGGCTTCCAGGCGACGACTGCCAAGCCAGAGACCTCCCCTCCTGAACCAGGACCTAGCCACTGCATCGCCCCTCCACACCCGACGGCGCACCGGCCACGTGCACGCTCCCGCAGGTCCGTAGCAGGGCCCTGGGACTGCTACAGTTTCACAGGATTCAACGCCATATGGTTAAAAATAATAACATTTACGGAGACCAAACTTTGGCTGCCGCTACCTTCTCTCTCAAGCAGCCTGGCCCCGGGTCGCCATTCAATCAAACCCTCAGGACCGGGACGGAGGTCCTCCCTGGCCAACTTGGGGCCAGGTGCGCAACAATCGCAGGCTTCAGCCCCGCCCTCGGTCCTCTGCCGGCGCTGCAGCATCCGCCTGGCGCTAGGGAGCTGCGTGTGTCGGGTGCCAGGCTGCTACACATCAACCTCGCCCTCCCGGGCACACGAAGGGCGCTGCGCTAAGCGGCTCCGGCTTACCTAGTAGTGAATGGGTCGGACGGGCAGAGGGAAGGAGACCAAGGTTGTGAAGTGCTGGAGGGACCGCCGGCCTCTTCTCGGCTTACAGCCGCCTGGCTCCTGTAATGCGTGCGGGAAGTTTCATCATTCCGGCGAGGACCAACCAGCGCGCAGGGGCGTGGCCTCCGGTGCAGGCCTGCAGACGCGGAGGGCGGTGCCCAAGGCGGGGCGGAGGGGGCGGAGTGGTAGGGAGCGAGGAGGAGCGACTGTGCTTCCGTTTCCTTGAGGTGTTGGGTTACCTGTTAAAGGATCGCTTCAGAGGTCTGGCTAAGTGCCACCCTGGTACCTAGGACTACCCCACCGTCTGGCAATTAGAGGGCCTAACGTACTTGGTTTGTTCCTAGGGAAATCATCACCGATTTGGGCTGCAGTGTCCCTACTCATACCTTTAATTTAAAGTCTTGAGTTCTCCTTTTCTAAGAGACAGTCTGATACATACATGTAGATACGTAAGCATTTGCTAAAATAATAACCAGCAATGGGGAGAAGAATAACTCAAAGGATGGCTGTTGTGTTCTTCTGCCTACCTCCAGGCAGCATTAAATTTGCCTTCCTGTAGATATACTATATCTCAGTATATTTGTATTTTGTGATGGGTCGTGGTTGTATTTCCGCTCAACCAGCTGTGACCTTCCTGGTTGTGTTGATGTCTTCACTTTTTGAGTACTCAGAGCTCAGCAAATACCGCTATGTGGCTCCTAGACATATATTTGATTCAATTGTATTCCTTATTATACTTGGCTTTTGACACATTTCACTTTAAGGTTGAATTCCTGCCTGAATTTGACAACTACTTGAGTGACTATTAGTATATCCTATGAGCTCTTTAGGTTTCCATCTTTTTTCTGATCTGTAGAATTATCCCCCAGTGCTGGAGATTAAACACAGAGCCTTGTGCATACTAGCCTATCTCTCCATCTTTAACATAAGGAAATGAAAACCCGAAAGAGGTCCTTCAAGCCCTGAAATTCTAAGTCATGAAGTGATAAGAGCTCTTGAGAGCCATTGTACTGAGGGAGGGAAGTTAATTCATTGTCATCCTACACTACCTATCTAATATTTTAAAGTAAAAATAACATTACAATGTGGAAATTTTTGCATTAGGTCAATTAGAAGTAAATTATTCAAATTCACGTACCTGCACTTGTAGACACAGAATGTGAAACCAGGTCCTTCTATTTTCATCTCAATGTGCCTATGGAGAAAAATGATTAGAATAACTGGGTTGTCCTAGAGATGCTGATAAAGGAGTAAGGGGCTGGCATAAATTTTGTTATTTTTACTAAACATGAATATTTCCATTTATAATTAAATGTATTTTCTTTTCCAGATTTTATTTCAATTTTCATATTGCAGTGTTACCCTGTTACCCTTAAATTAAATATTTTTCCTATTCATAATCTGCACAGAGAATTTGGGAGAGGAACTTTCCATTTTAAAAACACTAGAACCAGCACTGCCTTAAAAGTCATCATTTGGTAAAACAAATGATGAACTATTAACATAGATTGTGTACATATTTGTTTTGTAGAACTCTAGATTTTATGGAGCTAGGAACTAATTACTCTTCCTACAAAACATCTATTTAGTCCCAAATAAAAGAAGACTTAGCCTGGGGTGAGGCATAGATAAGAAAACACTGACAGAGCTGAGGGCGGGGTGAATGGACACAGAAACAGAAAAAAAATAGTCTGATCTGAAAGATTAAAAATTTATACGTAAGAACCAGTAATTAGAATCAGAGTAATTGTTGCTTTAAAGGACTTAAGAACAGAGCGCCATGAACACAGAGAACAATTAAGTATGGTTCAGAGTAAAGCTCACAGAGTAGATGATTTTGGAGCAGAAACTGTTATAATAACATTAACTGCCATTTATCAAGGACCTCCTAAGTGCAGTGCATTTCAGTATAAGTTATCTGTATGCTACATCAACCATGGAAAATAATAATTACTCTTCTCTTTTAACAATTAAGGATGTGATAAGTGGTTCAATAAGGTTTATTAAAATACCAATACCAAACAGCTACTAAATGGCTGAGCCAAGTGTTTCAAACCTAATGTGGTGACTCCAGAGTGCTCATGTCTCCCCAGGAAGCTGCACAACAGGCTCAGCAGGTAAAGAGCCCTTCCAAGAAATGTCAGTGAGACATGAAAAGTCTTGATTTGTCCCTGAGGACAGCTGGAGCCAGTATATAGAACAAATGGGAAGTGCCCATGAAGAAGAGATTCCCTTATAAAAGAACAAGAAAAATTAAATGGAACAGGGCTGAGGGGAAGCTGCAGGAAATGGGAAGAATGCATTTGGAAGAAAAAAAAAGCTTGTTAAATTACTAATCATTGAGTTGGTGTGGGATAAGTAGGTTGGAGTATGTTATAGTTTGGATACGAGGTGGCCCCTGTGTGAGAAATTGCAGGAATGTTTAGAGGCTGTAAACTCCTACTAGCCTCATGGAAACACATTAATAATGTTTGGTTGAAAGACTAGAATATTGAGGTCTGGTCCCAGATATGTTTAGTATGTTACCAAATGTAATCTTTCATTTTTAGGCTTTATCTGAATTCCTTTCTTGGAATCTAATAAAAGACCATAAAGAATTCTTTTTAGTCTAATTAGGCTATTAAGAACGAATTCAAAATGGAGTAAATTAAATTCCATGCATGTATGATTATGTCAAAATGAACTCAACTATTATGTACAACTATAATGTACCAATAAAAGCAAAAAGTGAATATTAATGAAGAACAAATTTTGAAATAACCCTACATTCAATATTTCTTTACTTATCAAGTTAAAATTGAACCTTTTAAGTTTGTGCATATATCCAAATTAGATTAAATGTTTCTCAGGTGAATAAGCACATTAAAAAAAAAAGAACAAATTCATCTTGATCCTGTTTTGAAAACACCCTTGTGTCAGTATCCCTACCTTCACCATTTCCACTCTATCATTCATATGTTCCCAAAGATTTTTTATGCAAAATTAGTAAGTGTTAATTTCAAGATCCACAGCCAGAGAACAAACCTAGATGAGAATATTAGTTAAAATGAGAGTTTTTACGTGAAATTATTGTTGGTGTATAGTTTTGAATAAGAGTGGTTTTGACATAAAAAATTGAGAAGACTTACATGACAATAGTTATATGTTACCCATTGAGAAAAATAAGTAGTAATTTATTTTTAGTTGCTAAAGTACTTAAGCTTTAGCAAAGATTTTGAAACTAATTTTCTTTCCTTTAGCAAAAGAGGTATCTATGTATATATTGAAATATAAGCCTTTGCATGTGTTCATGATGTCTCTGACTAAAAAGGAAGGCAAGACCATTTATAGAGTGATATTCTAAGGAGAATGAAAATGCTTCTGTAGTGACAAGGGCCATGAGAAATTTTTATGTGAAGTGGAATGATCAGATTGACTTTCTCCAAAGCTAATCCTGATACCTGTGAGGCAGATCAACTGTGGTAAGGAGCCAGGCAGCAAGATGTCAGTTAGGAAGCAGAGGAAAATGTCACCTGTACTGCCATGCAGAGGCACCTCTCCAGTGACTCGGAGACCAACAAACTTAAGGATGCGGGATTAAGAATAATCCAAACTGTATGACCAATGTGATTCTGCAACTTGTACAATCAGAAAAATGAGAAATTATACCCCATTTGATTCAAATATATGAAATGTCAAGATCATTGTACTGTCATGTGTAACTAATAAAAAAAAAAAGATTATATGAGAAATATCCAAAAAAAGAAAAATCCAAAATGTTCTAGACTTAAAGAATGAATTGAAGGAGACATCATGATAAGAAATAAGGAATATTAGAGGAGGAGGTATTGATATAGGGACATTTGGCTGGTATGGGAAGGGGACTGGAGTAAGGGGCAAGTAATGAGTTTAGTTTAACCTCCACTAAGGTGGAAATGCTAAGCTACATACATTATTAGGTAGTCGAATGTCCCCATCTAAAACTAAGGTTAACTGAGTTAGAGGTTTAGAGGAGAATAAAATGCAGTCGTTATAACAACAGCTTTAAAGTCAAATAGACAATGGGTTCAAAGTTCTGCTATTTACTAATTTGTGGGATTGGGTGAGATTTGGAGCCTTACTGAGCATTAAATTTCCTTATTTGAAAGTGAAGTCAGAAATACTCAGAGAAGTGGTGTAGATTGAGTGAGACAAGGCAGATATAAAGGTAGCAAAGTGTCTGGCACACAGTCAATGCAGATGTCCTCATTTTTCTATAAGTTATTGAGCCATAAATAGCTTAGAAATTGAAGGCACGGGACTGGAGCTGATAACCCTGAAGTACACGGAGAGGAGAATCAAGACAGGGCCTCAGGGTTGCCAACTGCTGAGGGGCGGGCAGAGCACAAGCAGGCGAAATAGGCTGAGAAGACACAGAGGGAGGGGAAAGGAGACTGAGGAGAGGGTGATGACCCGTAAACCAACTAGAAGAGTAGCAACAAGTAAGAGGGTGGATCAGAATCATCCCACTAAGCAGAAATAGTGGAAAAAAATAACTATTAGCACTGCCAGTGAGGATTTCTTTGTTGACCTAAATAGTAGTTTGAAGAAAAATAGGGTAGAGGCAGGACACAGAGATAGCATTCAGCTTTCCTGGAAGTCGGAAAGCTTAATTATCAAAAATAGATATAATTCTAAGAGAGAGAGAGAGAGAGATGTAATCTAGCTTAAAAACAGGAAGAGATTAATTAGTAGAATTAACAGATGTGAAGTAGCTCTCTCTAGGAATATTCCCCTCAGTATGCGATCATGCTATTATTTTTCCCATCATAAAAACAACCACAATGACAACTACACATAAACCCTCTTGACTCTAGGATTCTACTCTTCCTCCATCTACTGTTCTAATTTTCCTTACCTTCACAGCAAAATTATTTTAATTCCAAATTCTAAATTCCTCATTTCCAGTTTTGCTTTATTCTCTCCTACACCACTCAAAAAGAGTTTTTTCCCCACATTTTACCAACACTACTCTGGCCAGAGTCACCAGTGATGGTCCTATTGTGAGATCCAATGGCCAATCTCAGTCCTCACCTTAGTCAGCCTGTCAGCAACATTCTACACAATTAAACACCCTCTCTTCCCTTTAAATGCTTGATTCATTTGAATTCCAGGAAACACATCATCTTGATTTTCTATTTTTTTTTCAGCAGTCATTCTCTTTTGTTTATTCCTGAATATCATCTCGGTCTCTTAATATTGGAGAAATCTACAGCTTGGTCCTTGAGCCTCTCCTATATTTTAAAAAATCTATAAAACCCCTCCTATTTTTTAAATCTGTAATCTGAGTGATGAGCAATCAGTCAGCAATCAAATCAAGACTCATGACTTTAAAACAATATTACATGCTGATGACTCCACAATTTATATTTTAAGTCCAGACTTTCCAGAAATTCTAGACTACTACATCCATCTTCAATTCAGCATTTCCACTTGAAATCCTTTTTTCCAAAACTATAAAGTATTGAGATATATTTGGCTAGGTTAATGTTGGCTAATATTTTCAAGTATGTGGAGCCCTTTCCTAACATCAAAGAATTAAGCTTGCACAAGGGTAGTTATAATTAGCATCCATTGATAGAAAAACTTATCACGAAGCAAACTACTATGACTTTGGTCACACTTTAAGTTTGTGTTTCACTACTATTTCATATGCTTGAACACTTACTTTTATAGATGCCAACTACATTTATTTCAGTCTGTAGATGAGAGCAATATTTAGGACTCAAAATTTCCCTTTTACATAACTCAGATATAGGATCCACCAGTTGAAAAACATACAACTAGACTATATATATATGTATGTGTGTAAAATATACATACTTTACATATATACACATTTAACATATATATAGTTTTCTTGCATACACACACACCACACCCCAAAATCTTTATGTGTTCGAGGTTGAGTTCACTCTATGAACTGTATATAACTTGATAACCTAGATAACTTGATTCCTGTTTTCATTTCTAGACATAACTTACAGAGATTTTCTGTTTACAAATTATTTCAGAATGATGAAAACAAAAATCCTCCTGGTTAGCTCTTCAGGCTTGTCTTATGGTTTTCCTTGCATCTGCTCACATGCTAACTGCAGTTCAAAATGTTCAACAGCAAAAAATAAGACTCAAGAATGTCCAATATGCCATTAACTGCCATGATATTTTTAAATTTTAATTTACCATCTTGACCATTTTTTTTAATATCTTTATTTTTATTTTTATGTGGTGCTGAGAATCGGACCCAGTGCCTCACGCATGCCAGGTGAGTGCGCTACCACTTGAGCCACATTCCCAGCCCTGCCATGATCTTTTTGCTTTCTGATATTTTAACTAGATATTCAACATATCCCTGCCTCATTTTTCTTTGTGCAAAATAATAAAATAGCTACTTGAATAGTCCTCAAAAGACAAATCTTGGAAAAATTAAGATGATCCTTGCAGCAAGATATAGGATGAACTTATAGTATGGAGACATTAAAAGAAAGAAGATCAGTTAGGAAGTGATAGTGGAAATGATATCTCTGGGGTAAATTCTTTAGGATTCAAAGCCAATTAAAGAGGGTAAGGGAGCAGAAGCATTCTAGGATGTCTCCAAAATGTCTTATATTTGCATGGATGGTGATATATTAACAATATGAGAAATATAAGAAGGGAAAAATTGGAGAAATGTGGGAATCAGTTTGTTCACATTAATGTCAAAGTTCCTGAGTGAAAACCTGGTGTTCTCATTAACTGTTGCACATCAATAACATGCATCAAAACCAGCTACCAAGATTTTTTTTTCCACTAAGAATTGGGAAATACAAAGCAAGTCTCCATTTTTTTTTTCTTTACTGATTGTCTCTAAAGTGTCCCCACAGGTGTGAGGCCCCAGTCTCATGTTCAAAATAGAAATCTGGGTTGGCAATATGTTTGTTAGCATACAATAAGATTAAGGCAACAGTTATGCAGTCAGATCTAAGATCAAATCTTAGTTCTTGTAAGCTGTGAATTGAGCAAATTATACAACTTTTTTTTAGCTTTATGCAAATGGGGATTGTAATAATACCTTTTTAAGATTATTATAAGAATTAAATATGATAAAACATACAAAGAAATAAACATAGTTTCTGGCGTATAATAATTGCTCAAAAAGTGGCAGATTTTGAGCCAGGCACGGTTGCATATGCCTGTGATCCCTGCAGCACCAGAGGCTGAGGCAGGAGGATCATGAGTTCAAAGCCAGCCTCAGCAATGACGATGAGGTGCTAAGCAACTCAATGAGACCCTGTCTCTAAATAAAATACAAAATAGGGCCTGGGATGTGGATCAGTGGTCGAGTGCCTCTGAGTTCTATCCCTGGTACTCAACTCCCCCACCCCACCCCACCCCCAAAAAGTGGCAGATTTTGATAATCAGAAACATAATTTGAGGGTGGAAACAATCATCCTGAAAGAGCAAGAGAGGTAGGAATTATGGGCCAGGCCTTAAAAATGCCAGTATAGTAGGAGTAAAGAAAATGATTAAGCAAATCTTGAGAGTGTAGGCAGAGATGATAAAAAATAATAATAATAATAAGGAATGGTGAGCTAGCAATGGAGAGAAGTGTTTTAATAGTCATATAGCATCAACATAAGAATTGAGGAAATTTTATCACTGAGCTGAACAACAAATTTGGATAAAACTGTTTGTATTAGGGTCCTCTAGAGGAACAGAATCAACAGGAAGTATAACTATAAAAGATGATTTAGTTGGCTTAGGCCACCAGAAGTTGGATAGTACACAATGGCCATCTGCAGGCTAGAGATCTGGAAGAACCAGTAGTTGTGCAGTCCAAGAGGCTGAAGCCCCAGAACAAGAGCTATCAACAGTGTTACCCTAGTGTGAGACCAAAGGCTTCTGGTGAATCACTGGCTGAGTCCATTTTGGAAGAGTGAAGAAGTGACAGTCTGATATATCACAGCAGCAATCAAGAACCTGTTCAAAAAGAATCCAGCTTGCATCTTCAACAAATGGTGCTGGGAAAACTGGAAATCCATATGCAACAAAATGAAACTGAATCCCTTTCTCTTGCCATGCACAAAAGTCAACTCAAAATGGATCAAGGAGCTTGATATCAAATCAGAGACACTGTGTCTGATAGAAGAAAACATTGGCTCCGATCTACATACTGTGGGGTCGGGCTCCAAATTCCTCAATAGGACACCCATAGCACAAGAGTTAATAACTAGAATCAACAAATGGGACTTAATCAAACTAAAAAGTTTTTTCTCAGCAAAATAAACAATAAGAGAGGTAAATAGGGAGCCTACATCCTGGGAACAAATCTTTACTCCTCACACTTCAGATAGAGCCCTAATATCCAGAGTATACAAAGAACTCAAAAAGTTAAACAATAAGAAAACAAATAACCCAATCAACAAATGGGCCAAGGACCTGAACAGACACTTCTCAGAGGAGGACATACAATCAATCAACAAGTACATGCAAAAATGCTCACCTTCTCTAGCAGTCAGAGAAATGCAAATCAAAACCACCCTAAGATACCATCTCACTCCAGTAAGATTGGCAGCCATTAGGAAGTCAAACAACAACAAGTGCTGTCGAGGATGTGGGGAAAAGGGTACACTTGTACATTGCTGGTGGGACTGCAAATTGGTGCAGCCAATTTGGAAAGCAGTATGGAGATTTCTTGGAAAGCTGGGAATGGAACCACCATTTGACCCAGCTATTCCCCTTCTCGGTCTATTCCCTAAAGACCTAAAAAGAACATACTACAGGGACACTGCTACATCGATGTTCATAGCAGCACAATTCACAATAGCTAGACTGTGGAACCAACCTAGATGCCCTTCAATAGATGAATGGATTAAAAAAATGTGGCATTTATACACAATGGAATATTACTCTGCATTAAAAAATGACAAAATCATGGAATTTGCAGGGAAATGGATGGCATTAGAGCAGATTATGCTAAGTGAAGCTAGCCAATCCCTAAAAAACAAATGCCAAATGTCTTCTTTGATAGAAGGAGAGCAACTAAGAACAGAGTAGGGAGGAAGAGCATGAGAAGAAGATTAACATTAAACAGGGACGAGAGGTGGGAGGGAAAGGGAGAGAGAAGGGAAATTGCATGGAAATGGAAGGAGACCCTCATGGTTATACAAAATTACATATAAGAGGAAGTGAGGGGAAAGGGAAAAAAAAACAAGGGGGAGAAATGAATTACAGTAGATGGAGTAGAGAGAGAAGATGGGAGGGGAGGGGAGGGGAGGGGGGATAGTAGAGGATAGAAAAGGCAGCAGAATACAACAGACTCTAGTATGGCAATATGTAAAACAGTGGATGTGTAACCAATGTGATTCTGCAATCTGTATTTGGGGTAAAAATGGGAGTTCATAACCCACTTGAATCAAAGTGTGAAATATGATATGTTAAGAACTATGTAATGTTTTGAACAACCAACAATAAAAATTAAAAAAAAAAAAAAAGAATCCAGCTTGCATCTGCTGCTGCTTACTTGTTCTTCCAACTTTTATTCCATCCAAGCCCTTATCCTATTGGTCGGTGTTGCCTACCCGCTTAGGGAGTCTCCATTTCAGTTGGCTATCCTACATGCCAATCATTCCTAGACACACCCTCATTAACACACCCCAAATTCTCTCAATCCCCATTTCTTAATCCAATCAAGTTGACCATTCTAATTGACCATTACTGTTCAGTCTCTAGCTGTACTCTTAAGGATATCATTTAAATTTGGTTTTGTTTTTGTTTTTTTAATTTTTATTGTTGGTTGTTCAAAACATTACATAGTTCTTGATAAATCACATTTCACACTTTGATTCAAGTGGGTTATGAACTCCCATTTTTACCCCGTATACAGATTGCAGAATCACATCAGTTACACAGTCCTGTGACCAGTCATCAGTTTCAATTGCTGATTGATGAATGTCTGGCCTAAGGGCTATAATATCCTACTTGCGAACTATTGTTGGATTTGTCTTGAATGAACCCTTCCTGGAAGGTATTAATCGAAATACCCAAAGGGACTTTATTCAGATAATGGAAAAAGTTGAATTTGTATCCTTTATAAATTCAGAAAGGATTTATTTGCCCAGTCCATCACTAGATGTATTTGACTTCAAGAAAAATATCTCTGGAAGCAGAGGGAAGAATACAGAAATGGGGACAGCTGAGCAGCAGACGACCACTGAGGAGGCAGAAGATGATGATGCAGTCATGGGGATGCCTGCACATTTCCAGGAGAAGCTCAGCAGGATGTGGTGCCAATTGAACCAGGGAAGGAAGAAGCCTTGGATAATCCCCCCATGTACCAGTGAACAATTTATACCTCTCAGATCCAAATTCACTCAAAGTTTGCTCTGTGAGATTAGACCGGAATTTTAAATGTGTTTCCTTTGCCAGCTGGCACAATGTTAAGCTTTGTCAGTAAAGGGCACAGGAGGAAAGGGGTTCATTTCCTGGTGCACTCATGCTTGCGCATTTTTCCAGAGCCCGCCCCCTAACACTGGAAGCTTTTCCAGTTCTTGGCAGCTCTCAGTCACCCCTCAGGAGACCCCCTCAGATGGTTTTTAGTGGAATGCCTGCTCCAGTGAACAGCTTTCCTTGGCATCCTAGAAGACTGATTTCTGGCAAGTTCTGCAGGCACAGCGTCTCCTCTACCATCCTCTCCAATAAGGCCTGAATTCCAGTCCTGGAGGGGTAGGGTCCTTCTTTGTTCTCTTTCAGCCATGGGGTTGGTGGCTCCTTCTTTAATCTGCCATTTTTAGATTCTCTATACTTCACTTCCTTCTAACCTAGATTTTTTTACTTTTACCCTGTTATAGTAAGGTATATATATAAAACTTTCTGATTACTGTGTCCTTTCTCTCCTGACTGGACATAAACTAATATACCTGGTTTCTAAATTTGTAAGAATGATAATTATAAATAAATATGAAAAATAGAGGGAAAGGAGGAGGTCTGGAAAGAAAGTAGCTTTCTCTGTTTTATACACATTTTCATTTATTTATGTATTTTGATACCAGGGATTGAACCAGGGACACTTAACTAGTGAGCCACATCCCCAGCTATTATGGTTTGGTTTGAGGTATCCTCCAAAGTTCATGTGTGAGACAATGCAAGAACATTAAGGGTTTGGATTATAAGAGCCTTATAATCCATTATTGTTTGGATTATAGGAGCCTTAACTCAATAAGTGAATTAATCCCTTGATGGGAATTAACTGGGTACTAACTGAAGGCAGGTAGGGTGTAGTTACAGGAGGTGGGCATTGGGGGGCATGCCTTTGGGTTATATATTTTGTATCTGGCAAGTGGCAAATCTCTCTATTTTCTGATTATCATGTGAGCTGCTTCCCTCCGCCATACTGTTCCACCATGATGCTCTGTCTCATCTAAAGCCCTGAAGAATGGAGCCAGCTGTCTATGGACTGAGACTTCTGAAATCGTGAGCCCCCAAATCAGCTTTTCCTCCTATTCTGAAAATGCTAACTGAAACACCAGCCCTTTTTAGTTTCTATTTTGCAAGAGGGTCTCACTAAGTTGCCTAGGGCCTCATTAAATTATCCAGAGCCTCGATAAGTTGCTGAGGCTGGTGTTGAACTTGTGATCCTCCTGCCTTAGCCTCCTCTGTTAATTGCATTTCTCCGTTAATCAGAACTTGTATTAATTGAGTTCCTAGGGTCAGTCAAAAAGCCCACATAAGAACTAAGGGGGTGAGGGAAGTCTGTCTCTCCTACAATATTTTCTGGCACTTTTCCAAAATAGATATTTCCTAATTCCACTTTCAAAAATGATTATTGAAATGTAAACTGGATTAGAGCACAGATGTCTGCACTTTTTTTTTTTTTTTAAGATCTCTTCAGATGGTTTGAGTGCAATTGCTGGTGTTTATTTGGCACTGTAGAATGCAAATTAAGAAAACAGGGATTACATGCACCACTGCACCCGGCTCAAATAAGATTTTTGACAGACTATTAGGAGTTGGAAATAGGGGTCAAGAATAGAGTCTCATGTCCAAAGAATTAAGGACATGCCATCTTAAAATGTGCCATATTGGTATATTGACTATTTTAAGCTGAAATCACTTGAGGAACTAACTTCAGAGGGAGCCACTTAGCCTGTCTTTCCCTACATACAGCAAACCATGAACATTCTTCGAGCAGGGATGCATTTCCCATATCAAAGATGGAAAATAGCCTTGGTCTCTACAGACTGATCATTGGAGCTGCACTGGATCTGAATAAACAAACTCCAGAGTAACCCTTATCTTCCACTAGCTTGCACAGCCACCGTCCTCCTATATCTCTTATTAACATCCCTAGAAGTTAGCACCCTGGTCCAGATATCCTTCTGTTGTGTCATTCCTTCATAATTTTTTTTTTTCTAAAACATATAAAAGCATCATGCCTTGGTGGTGTCTTCAGTTTTCTCTCTCGTGTGAAGATACTTCTTGCACATGTAAATATAGTAAAATTTTATGCATTTCTCTGTTAATCAGAACTTGTGGTAATTGGGTTCCTAGGGTCAGTCAAAGAGCCCACATAAGAACTAAGGGGGGAGGGAAGTCTGTCTCTCCTCCAGTATTTTCTGGCACTTTTTCCTAATTCCACTTTTAAAGATGTTTATTGAAATATAAACTGGATTAGAGCACAGATGTCTGTACTTTTTTTTCAGATCTCTTCAGATGGTTTGAGTGCAATTGCTGGTGTTTATTTGGCACTGTAGAATGTGAATTAAGAAAACAGTTTTGTGGTTAGATTACTCTTTTATTAGTGGTGACTTTGAACAATGAGAACCCTCTTCTGCAAAATGTGAATAATAATATTTACTAAGGATTAAATTATGAAGACAAGTGATTTAGCACAGTTCTTGACATATCATAATATTTAAAGAATGATATTTGCTAAATATCAATAGTGTGATTATTATATTTATCTTCTGAGCCTGATTTATTTTTCTACATTTCCCTACTAACATCTGATATATTATAAATTTATGTCCTTATTTTAAAATTCACTTCGCTAGAAAGTAAACTTCAAGGCATTTCTTCTGATAGTCATTGTTCCTAGGGTCAGATAACAATGCAAGTGCTCAACAAATATTAGGTGATGAATAAATGATAAAGATCTAAGAAGCAACATCATATTTAGGAATCAGAATCAGGGGCCCTGAGAGGATAAGGGGAGTTGTTGAAAAGAGCTTGTCTCTGCCCTGTTAAAGGAGGCAGAGACAAGCAAAGACATTGGAGGGTAGGAAAAACATTTTCTTCTACCCTCTTATATTCTCTAGATGAGATCTGAAAATTAAACTCACAAAAGACAGGTTAGCAGGAAAAAGGCAAACAATTTTCCTTGAAATTAATTTTTATATGTACATGGAAGCCTTCAGAGAGAAGTGAAAACCCAAAACAGCAGTTAGACCCATTGACTTTCATATCATTTTAATAAAAGGGGTGGTAAATGTGGGAAAGTAAATACAAGAGGGAGACTAATGGAGGGTAAGGGTTATTCAGTGAGGTCTTTTTTAAAAATGCAGACCCATCTCAGTGTTATCTTCAACTCCACTGATAAAAAGGAGTTTTTCCTTCCCTGTTAAGAAACAAGAGGGCACTTTCACAAAGGGAAATGTATGCTCCATTCTTATGTAGATAGGAGAAGGATAGAGAGCTTTCCCTGCATTTAAGTTTTCTCAATTGCTTTCAGATTTTGAAATAATCTTTACGCCATAATGGTATAGTTGGAGGTAGCATATCCCAGTACCCTTTCAATATCAGAGATACAAGGAGAAAATGAGAGAGAGAGAGAGAGAGAGAGAAAATCAAGACAAGATTGGAGAAAGAAGCCAAGGGAATAATGTGAGAGAACAACCAGGGGCTAGTTAACATACTAAAGGAAGGCTGGGAATGAAAATTGGCTACTGGATTTGGCAATCAAGAAGGCACTGATGATCTGACGTGGTGCCATCAAGTTAGAGCTCTGAAAGCCTGATGAGTAAAATCAATATTTAATTCTGAAGTGCACAAAATAGCCAAGGCTAAGCAAGAACAGACTTTACTCAAGTTCAGTTGATGATCCCAACAGATTTAAAGGAAGATGAAATAGAGAACATACTACTCTGGAAAGCAGTATGGGGACTGCTCAGGAAACTTGGAATGAAAGCACCATTTGACCCAGTAATCCCACTGCTCAGCATATATCCAAATGTTTTAAAATCAGCATACTATAATGACACAGCCACATCAATGCTTATAGCAACTTAATTCATAATAGCTAAGCTATAGAACCAACCAAGGTGTTCTTCAACAGATGAATAGATAAAGAAAATATGGAATTTGCAGGGAAATGGATGGCACTAGAGCAGATTATGCTAAGTGAAGCTAGCCAATCCCTAAAAAACAAATGCCAAATGTCTTCTTTGATATAATGAGAGCAACTAAGAACAGAGCAGGGAGGAAGAGCAGGAGGAAAAGATTAACATTAAACAGAGACATGAGGTGGGAGGGAAAGGGAGAGAAAAGGGAAATTGCATGGAAATGGAAGGAGACCCTCATGGTTATACAAAATTACATATAAGAGGTTGTGAGGGGAATGGGAAAAAAAAAAAAGGAGAGAAATGAATTATAGTAGATGGGGTAGAGAGAGAAGATGGGAGGGGAGGGGAGGGGAGGGGGGATAGTAGAGGATAGGAAAGGTAGCAGAATACAACAGTTACTAATATGGCATTATGTAAAAATGTGAATGTGTAACCGATATGATTCTGCAATCTGTATTTGGGGTAAAAATGGGAGTTCATAACCCACTTGAATCTAATGTATGAAATATGATATGTCAAGAGCTTTGTAATGTTTTGAACAACCAATAAAAAAATAGATATTAAACTTTAAACATTACAATACCTATCAAAAAAAGAAAATATGGTATGTATACACAATGGAGTATTACTCAGTCATAAAGAAGAATGACTTTATGACATTTGTCAGCAAATGAGTGGATCTGGAAATTATTACACCAAATGAAATAAGCCAGTCCCCAAAAGCCTAAGGTCAAATGATATGTACAAACTAACCCACAATAAGGGCAGGACAGGGAAACATAAAAGCTCAGTAGATCGGATAATGGGGAATTGAGGGAAGGAGGGGGAATAGGAAAAGGAAAGAAAGTGGAATAAATCTGACATAATTTTCCCATGTACATATATGAAAACAACAGGGTGAATCTCACCATCATGTACATCCACAAGAATGGGATCCTAATAGACTAAGATGTATTCCATGTTTGTATAATTATATCAAAATGGATTCTACTTGTCATGTATAGCTAAAAAGAACCAATAAATTTTAAAGATCAAAGAAATAATATCTGTACAGCACAACCTTGGCCTCGGAAACTCTGACCTACAAATTTAGTTTTCTAGGCCCTTCAAATGTCAATGTTCTAGACAGTTACCTCCATGTAAGATAAATTGAAACCATGAACCCTATTCTTGCTATTAAGTCATCATGATCATTGCTTAATAACTACATAATTGGCTTTCTTGTGTGCATTGATTACTGAGAAAGAATTTTGGTGCACAGAATAAAATACTTACAGATTTTCAAAGTGGTATGTTGGTTTCTGGTTTAATATCAGGCCACCATGATTTTGGTAACCATGAATCTCTCTACCTAAATTACTTCTGGAACTCTTGGAAATTTCCATTTGTGAATGGAAAAGCTGCGGTCTAAAGCCTGTTCTGATAACTACAGGAAATAACACATTCCCATGAAATCATTTGATGGTCATCTTATACACCTACCTAGTAAACTGGTGCTTATTTTCTGTGCTCTTTAAATGGGCAAAGGTGATAATGGGTTAAGCTGTAGTCTAGGCTGAGGACAAGAAAGGGAAGTACACAGAATTCTAGTTTATGCTGACGTTAAGGTCAAAGAGGCTGAGAGGAAAGGACCTTGTGAAAATCAAGTCTCTCCCATTCTGAAGTGGTGGGAGCGATACAAGAAAAATCTTCAAGGAGTATGACAAAGAAAGGAGGTGCTGGCTGTAATTCATGCCTGGGGCTGATCTCTCAGGGGACCATGTCATAGGAGAGAAGGGGTAGAAATGGGCAGAATAATAGGTAAGTCTAGGGGGGGAAAAAAGTTAAAAGGGTTTGGATGTCAGGGAATCCTTTTTTTTTTTTTTTTTTTTCTGCTTAGAGTGTCAGGTTCAGGGAGTGGAGCTTGATGAGACTGGCAAAAGTCTGTCATACTTAGAAAGGCACATCAAAAAGGAAGTGAAAGGGCAAATAAATGAAAGAATGACTATCCCACAGAGGCCAGAAACCACTCTCTTCTAGTGGCACAATCCAGGAAGGGACAAATACCTAACAGACAGAGCCAGAAGTGAAGACAGCCTGAGAGAGGTTCATATAGATGCTCCAGACTGGAACAAAGGGGGAAGCACAAAAGGGCAAGAAAATCAGGCTTTTTGAAGGAATCGTTGATATGATGTAACTGAGGTTTGGTATTGAGAAGGCAAAGATGTGAAACCATGAGCCATGTGAAACCATTCTGTTAACTGAATAGAGAGTATGGAAAAGCAGAAGAATCCAGGCCTATTGGGGGTGATAAGGAAATTAAAGGGTGCTAAAATGGAAGATGATGGTAGTCACAGGGATTATAACATTAGAGAAGTAAATGGAGTCAAAACAAGCTTCTTGTCTTAGTGACTCAATCAACAATTTTCCTGGACAGGGGTTGTGGTTCAGAGGTAGATTGCTAGCCTAGCATGCATGAGGCACTGGATTCAATCCTCAGCACCACATAAAAATGAAATAAAGATATTGTGTCCACCTATAACTAAATATATATATATATATATATATATATATATATATATATATATATATATATATATATTTTTTTTTTTTTTTTTTTAATTTCCCAAATGGGACTGCTGTGTGGTGAGACAGCATTTCAAGCTACTTTCCCCAGGAAATTCTGGGCCAACCCATTCACAGATTCCAAATGTCTGGTTATGACCCCTATATTGAAAGACCTTGGGAAACTGCCATCCGGTAATTCTTGAGGTTTATTGAATGTGAACCATTCAAACCTTACTGATCTACCCTGAGTATCCTGATAACAATCTCTACCCAAGCTAGATCCCAGACACTAGCGCAGCCCTAGGGGAGCACATGTCTTTCTTCACCTTTGCCCAAATTCTGGCCCTCTATGAGAGGACAGAAGCATAAACTTCACACCCAATGGGGGCTTGAATATTCTAGCAGGATGCAGTATTTGTAATCTGTACCATTTCACCTATTGGTCAGGAAACCCAAAGCAAGAATTAGTATTAGCCAAAGCTTTTATGAAGCCCTAGAAGCAGCACCTTAAGAAACTAGCCAATGTTGATGGCTTTACCCAGATGACAGTCAAAATTTAGTTCCCCAAACATTACTAAATTAGTCATCTTTGTATGACTACAGCAAAATACACCAAAATACACCATCTCCCAATGGGCTCTTGGGGGACACATTAAACAATAAACCACAAGTAAACAATGCCAAACCATGGCATTCACCAAGCACAATGTGTTGATTAGACAAAGCTGAGTGTATTGTTTACTGTGGTAAGGAAAACCACCTTCTACTGGAAGCTTTGGTAGTGTTTTCTACCGTATTTACAGCAAGGTCAGAATTTTTTAAGAATTAGAAGTTTTATTTAAAGTGGATCTTTCAAAGCAAGAAGGAAGGAGTTGATTCGAATTGAGCAAGGATACTGATGCAGGTCTGGGATTGGTGCAAACAGCGAAATGATGGTTTTGAAGAAGAGATTAAGAGAGTCTTAGCTGTAAACCTTCTATTAATAACTTCAATTGAGGGCTGGGGATGTGGCTCAAGTGGTAGCGCGCCCGCCTGGCATGCGTGCGGCCTGGGTTCGATCCTCAGCACCACATACCAACAAAGATGTTGTGTCCGCTGATAACTAAAAAAATAAATATTAAAATTCTCTCTCTCTCTCTAAAAAAAAAAAAAAAAAAACATTAAAAAAAATAACTCCAATTGAGAGTCAGTGGATCTGTATTAGGTTCCTATTGTTGTTATAACAAATTACCAGAAACATTATTGCTTAAACAACAAAATATTATTTATAAGGTTAGAAGTTTAGAATCCAAATATGAGAAGAGCTTTATTTCCCCTGAGGCTCTAAGAGAGAAGCTAGTTCCTTGCATTTTCTGGCTTCTAGAGGTTGCCTGTATTCTGGGCTCATGGCCTCTTCCTCACATTACTCCGATCTCTGCTTCTCACTTTCTGTCCTCTTTTTCGACTCTGACACATCTGCATTCCTATTATAATGTGCCCCCAGATAATCTATGATCATCTCCCCATTTCAAGATCCTTAATTTAATTACATCTATAAAGTTCCTTTTACCATGTAAGTTGACACATTCATAGGTACAGAGCAGCTAAATTTGGCATCCCAAAATATGACAGTTTGGCATAAATATTATTTTGAACTGAAGGCAACTGAGAAAAAGCAAATATAAAAACAACCCTCTACCCTCTCCATCTGCCTCAAAGCAGATCATAAAATCCTCCTTGAGCAGGTGGCCCCACTTCCTACATCAGGAAAAGGATATAAACTTATCACTAAAGATAATACAAAGGATGCTACTGAGAGGAATTTGCACAGCAAATCATACTACAACAACCTTTAAGTTCCAATGTTTCCCCAATTATTTACCTTTCCATGCTTTGCCACCCTTGGAAGCCCAACACACTTTTCCTTCATCTTGTCACTTTTCTACCAATTTATTATTCTTTGCTAAGGTGGTATATAAGCCCAAGTTCTAACCATTCTGCTGTCGTCTGAATGTGACCCCTACTAGTTCATATGTTGTAAAGGTAATCCCCCAATTCAAATGATGTTATTTGTCCCTGTCATAGAAATCATAATTTAAATTTTTTTTTTGAAAATCATATTTTAACACTTTCTTCATTTGTATGTGCTGCTATAACAGAATACTGAAGGCTGAGTAATTTATTAAGGACAGAAATTTATTTCATATTGAGTTCTGGAGACTGGGAAGCCCAAGATGAAGGCACCTGGTGTTGGGTGTCTGGGGAGGGCTTGCTTGCTGTATCCTTATATATGGCAGAGGCTGAGAGGGAAAAAGAGTTAAGGCTGTGTCTTCTTGTGGCAAGAGTGGAAGAACAAAAAAGGCCCCAAGCCAGATTCCTTCAGTTCCTTTATAAGGGTGGAGCCCTCATGATTTAATCACTTCCCAAAAGGCTCCCTGCTAATTCCACCACAGTGAGGATTAGTCTCAACATGAATTTCAAGGGGACACTCACTGGTGTTCTTCTGTTTTTCCTGACACAGACACCATGTTCTCCTCCCCACCCTGCCTCTGGAATGTGCATATATCACAGCACCACCTCCCCCTACAGAACACCTTCTCACCTCCAGTTTACTGTTTGCTCTTCTATTAACTAATAGGTCTCCATTCTTCTTAAATCTACAGTTGCCTTATCAGTTATTTCTGGACCACCTAAGAGGACACCCTGCCATCCTCCCCCTTGCTCCTTTTAGACTCTTTGACACCCTCTGCACTTGAATTAAAGCCTTGGTTTTGTGGTACTGTCATTACAATATGTAAAAGATGACCACATAACTTATTGTGTGATGCTTATAAGAATGAAAGGAAATGCTATTAATAATCGCAAGAAAAACCAGGCATGGTGGCACAGGAGATCTCAGCTCCTCAGGAGACTGAGGCAGAAGGATCCAAAAGTGCAAGGCCAGTCTAGGAAACTTAGTAAGACCCTGTATTGTATCAAAATTGAAAATAAAAGGGACCTGGGATATAATTCAGTGATAGAGCACTTGCCTAGCATGCACACAGCCCTGGGTTCAACTCCTAGTACAAAAAAAAAAAAAAAAAACATGAGACAAGAAGAATAAACCAGGGCTCTCTCTTGGGAAGCCTAGACTGTGTATTCATGCTGTGGATCTGCAAAAGAATCTGGCTTTACAGTCAGATAATAGATGATGAAATCCTGGATAAATAACCTACAAGATATGCGATGTTGTGCAAGTTGCTTTACTTCATTGAGCTTTGGTTATTTCTGCTGTCAGCTGAAAGTAGCAAATCAACTTTCTATCTCCAGTTGAGAAAATTAGAGATAAACAGAAGATTATAGACGCTTAACATAGTGCCATGCACTAAAGTGTGCTGGAAAAAAACTGGCATCTATGATTACCAATGTGAGACCTGAGGTGGTTCTTGCCCTTCAGCTTCACACCATATTCACAAATTAGAGGCCTTGTTCCTGGGTCCTGCCAGGAGAACAATCGTCTCCCCAGGCCTGTGGAGAGGAATCACGTACTTCCCACCTACCCCTAGGGCTTCCTGGAACTCACCTCTCAGCACTGTGTGTAAAACTAAGAAAGAAATACCTGATATTTGGGATGTGTGTGTGTGTGTGGGGGGGGGGGGGTGTATTTTTTAGCCACTTCCAATTTTTAATCTAATAATTATCTGAAGGACTAAGCTATTATGTGAGCACAGAAAAATGAACTTCTAATTCTAAATGCTGCATAAAACTGAATCTACTCTCAATGGTTCTCAACTTTCTGTGCATATTAAGAGTCTTTGTCGAGCTTTCTAAAAATACACATGTTTCTGGATTTTCATGGGTGGGGGGTTGTGTCCCAATAAATCCAACACAAGTTGAAACTATCATTAATCAAAATGCATTCAATGCACCTACTGAACATCAGAGCTTAGCAACATGGTACTCTGTAGAGCAAGTATTGTTTGGACCACATGGCTGACTGGGAGCTGTGACTCACTACTGCCTCCCAGCTGCCAGAGAGAATATCACACCACGTATTGCTAGGGAAAGGATCAAAACTCAAAATTCAAAATGAAGTTTCTACTGAATGCATATCTCTTCATATCATTGTAGAGTTTAAAAATCATAAGTCAGGGGTCACCTACACTATACAGATGCCTAGCCCTCAACCAGAAATGATGTATGTGTGAGTTTGGTGTGGCCACATCTTTAAAGCTCCCCCTGATGATTCTGATGACCAACCAGGGTAGAAACCTGCTAACCCCTGTTCTGAATACGAATATCTCAAAATTATGCAAATATAATGAAGGAATTGATAGCTCAAGGAAAAATAGCAGTCAACTTGTTAAGATAGTGGATTTCATTATTGTGATTGTTATTTGTAAGATATGCAAAATAATATCATGTGTCTGTGGGTTGTGAGTCATTCGCTTCCAGAAGGAAACATCCACTTGGAAGCTAGTTAGAAGGCAGGGAAGAGTAAGAGGGTGTGGCTATAAGAAGGTGCCAAAACAGCATCACCTGCATGGTGCTCCCCACACTCCATCTCAACCCACTCTGCCCAGCTATAATCCATGGTCAAGTATTCTCCATGTCCATGTTCAGCTGATGCTCAGGATACATACTTTATGCAGTCTATGAAGGCCACAGAATACCCTCAGCTCTCCTCAGCCTCCCATACCTGGATATTTCGACTTACGAGGCAGATTACATAATTTCTGCAAAGCCCCACTAGGGTCACAAAGGGGTATGGAAATCTGCTGTTGCAAAAGAAAAAAAAAATCCATCTTTAACTAGACACTGTGAGAAAGGAGAGATGGAAATGGCCATATTGAAACTACATCTTTTTTTTCACATGACCATAGAGTATATTTTGAAATATTATATATGCATAGAATAAGTATAACTTGTTCTGATTAGGATTCCATCATTGTGGTAGTACATGATGTGGAGTTACATTGGTCATGTCATTTATATATGAAGATAGGAAAGATATGTCCATTTTATTCTACTGTCTTTCCTATTACCATCCCTCCTCCCTTCCCTTCATTTCTCTTTGTGTAGTCCAATGAACTTCTATTTTTCCCCTCCCTTGTTGTGGGTTAGCATCCACATATCACAGACATTCTGTCTTTAGTTTTGGGGAACTGGCTTATTTCACTTAGCATGATATTCTCCAGTTCCATCCATTTACCAGCAAATGCCATAATTTCATTCTTCTTTATGGCTGAGTAATATTCCATTGTGTATATATACATTTTCTTTATCCATTCATCTGTTGTAGGGTGCCTAGTTTGGTTCCATAGCTTGGCTATTGTGAATTGAACTGCTATAAACATTGATGTAGCTGTGTCACTGTAGTATACTGATTTTAAGTCCTTTGGGTATATGCTGAGGAATAGGATAACAGGGTCAAATGGTGGTCCCATTCAAGTTTTCCAAGGAGTCTCTTCCATACTGCTTTCCAGATTGGTTGCACCAATTTGTAGCCCCACCAGCAATGTATGAGTGTACCTTTTCCCCCACATCCTTGCCAACATTTATTGTCACTTGTATTCTTGATAAATGCTGTTCTGACTGGGGTGAGACTGAATCTCAGTGTAATTTTGATTTGCATTTCTATAATTGCTAGAGATGTTTAACATTTTTTCTATATTTTTGACCATTCATATTTCTTCTTCTGTGAAATGTCTGTTCAATTCCTTAGCCAATTTATTGATTGAGTTACTTGGGTTTTTTTTGGTGTTACATTTTTTGATTCTTTTTTTTTTAAATCATTTTCTTAGGCTATTTTGTAAAATAATTGGGTATGCATAGATTTGTATTTGGCATTAATGGGTTTTTGATGTAATGGTTCTCAGCCTGTAGTGAAGACATAATCCAGAGGCAAATTCATAGAGAAGTTCCTGGTCTAATTTATACAATAGCTGAGAAAGAGCAAAAGGGAATTTTTTTGAAGTGATATAAATTTTCATATTTTGGTAGGAGCTTAAATTATCCAAGTGAATAATTTTGCCAAATCTCAGTGAATTTATACGTAAGATATGTACATTTGTTCTTTTCTTTGTATAAGTTTTGTAGCAAGAGAAAAATTCTAAATTAATATTGAACAAAGTGGGGGGCGGGGAAGCAAAACAAAAAAAAAAAACCCCAAAACTACATCTGAGAGCCAGGCTGTCAGAAAAACACATGCTACTCTGAACCATGTAGGATGAATGTCTCTCATTTGCATGGAGAATATGGAGGGGGGTGCCTTTTTTTTTCCCCCAGTATTTAATGATTGTCTAGTTTAATGTTCTTCAAATGTCAATACCTTTTATGTTTGTTCACATCACTTCTGAGGAAGTCCATTGATTGAACAAATACTTACTCAGATCTTAACATGAGCCCAGGAATATAGCAATAAACAAAACACAAAAAAATCTTTCCCCACTGGAGCAAAGTGCTAATGAGGAAATTATTACCTATGGTGGTAATTACTCTCTTTATCTAATCTCTCTCCCTTGTTGTAAACTATTTGGCACATTATTTGCCTGATTTTCCTCTGACCAATTTAAAAACAGTTCCTGGTAAAGACTTAACATCTTAAACATCTGTTGAGCTAACAAATATCTTCTAAAGACTGGCTAGAATTATGAAGCTTTAGAGATGAGCTCCCTTTGTCTACAGGCAAAACTAATACCACCCTCCCTCTTTGGTCACAAGTCTCTATTTCAGCTGCTATTCCAGTACAACTGCAGAAAGGTTGGTTTAAGTCTTGGTGTCCTTAGATTGGGAACACCTTTAGATAGAAAGCAGCTTACATACCAACACATTCACCAGCACTAAGGAAACTCAGATTGTTATTCAATTCAATGCAATGTTGATTTTTCATCAGTATGTACTTGCAGGCTAATCTCCACATCCATACAAAGAAAGCAGAGCTGGCATGTCAGGTAAGTCTCTGGGCTCAAGCCCCAGTCACGTGGTCACATAGGATGTGACCATAAACAACTTGCATTCCCTCCTGAAGCTTTAACCTGCCAAATTGTGCTACTTAATATAGTTTAAGATTTCTTTAGCCCTAGAATTTTAAGCACTAAACAGATATAAGTTGGTGAAGCATGGCACTCTAAAGTAGAGAAAATACTATTTGCTAATCTTTAAAGATCAAATTTATTTAAACTTGACAATATGTTTTTAAAGTATTTTATTCTTCTTTTCCTTGGTGGTATGGCAGGACTTGGATAAGATGCAACTTTTTCAAGGTCAGAATGATTATCCAGCTTTTGAACTCAAACTGTCCAAATCCAAAAACCCACCATATTGTCCATGACTGCAAGACTGACGTGTAGGTGGCTTTGCTGAGATATAACCCTGTTTCATCCTCTTTTTGCTACAGGACATAATGGAAGAATAAACTGTAATGAATTAATAATATGAAATTATCACTAAATATACTTTCATGACTCATGTCCCTTCACATTTTAGAACTAGTGATAAGTGCTAGAAATATTTAAAAATTCTTTGAATTGAGCTATTAAGAATGCAATTGGGGGGCTGGGGATGTGGCTCAAGCGGTAGCGCGCTCGCCTGACACGCGTGCGGCCCGGGGTTCCATCCTCAGCACCACATACAAACAAAGATGTTGTGTCTGCCGAAAACTAAAAAATAAATATTAAAATTCTCTCTCTCTCTCTCTCTCTCTTAAAAAAAAAAAAAAAAGAATGCAATTGGGGCTGGGGATGTGGATCAAGCGGTGGCACACTCGCCTGGCATGCGTGCGGCCTGGGTTCGATCCTCAGCACTACATACAAAGACGTTGTGTCCGCCAAAAACTAAAAAAAAAAAAATAAATAATTTTTTAAAAAAAAGAATGCAATTGGGGGGCTGGGGATGTGGCTCAAGCAATAATGTGCTTGCCTGGCATGCACGGGGCACTGGGTTTGATCCTCAGCACCACATAAAATAAAAATAAAGATGTTGTGTCCACCGAAAACTGAAAAATAAATATTAAAAAAAATTCTCTCTCTCTCTCTCTCTCTTAAAAAAAAAAAAAAAAGAATGCAATTGGGGGCTGGGGTTGTGGCTCTGTGGCAGAGCGCTTGCCTTACACATGTGAGGCACTGGGTTCCATCCTCATCACTACATAAAAATAAGCAAAGATATTATGTCTGTGTAAAACTAAACAAATATTTTAAAAAGGATGCAATTAGGGGAATGAGGTTGTGGTTCAGTGGTAGAGTTCTCTCCTAGCATGCATGAGACAGTGTGTTCGATCGTCAGCACCACATAAAAATAAAATAAAGGCATTGTGTCCACCTAAAACTAAAAAATAAATATTAAAAAAACAAGAATGCAATTAGTTCCTATTAAATAAAGACAGTTAAGCTAACATGACCTCCTTCCCCACCTCACACCCACAGTACATTTCCACACAAACCCAAATTACTCAAAAGAATATGCCTCTGGCTTCAGGATCCAAGCTCTGAAACCAAAAGAGGGTATTTATAAAAAGATTTGATTGGTTGATATACATCTTCAAATATGAGAAATCTTCTTAATCAAGAGATTTCTAGCATCATAAATTGTACTTTCAGTAAGTCATTGTTGAAGAGATAGATCATGAAAAGCAGCCATGAAGTAAAATCCTCTAAACAAACTTTAATTTCCTTCATTATAATGCTTATATTTCCCTGAAAAATAATCATATGCATGGGGACAAGTGGGACAATAGTAAAGAAGCTTGAGTGACTTAAAAAAAAGGTTTTTAAGTAGAATAATAGGATCCTTTTTTTTTTTTTTTCAAAAAATAACTGAAATTAAAGAGGAGGACCAATGGTTTGGGGAGAGACTGGCAGCAGGAGGTGAATTAGGAGCTGAGAAATGACAACTGGAAGCAATACACAAGATAGGATTTCCAAAAAAATAGCTGTACCCATTGATCAGGTGAGAAACTGATATGACTCCATTTTTGAGAAACCAGCTTCTACCTCAAGGCCTGTCCAGAGGGAGGGGGCGTAACCCTTGTCCTTGGAAAACCCCACAGAGCTCCTAGGCACATAGCCACCCTGCTGAGTTGTTTGTAAATAACAGTAGAGTGCCAGGTGTCCCTGACTCAGTTAAGCTAGGTGAGGACCCATAGCAACCCCCTAGCAACCCACCAATCAGCATGAGACAGGGAAAATCTGAAATGCCAGGTGACCCTCCCAGTAGTTTCGGTGACTGATAACATGATTAGGCCACCTGCAGTTTAGCATATACACTCTTGCAACCCCTCATGGCCTAAACCAATCAGTTCAAATGTATCCACCACTTGAACTTACCAGTCACCCTTACCCAACTTGTTCCCACCAGTTAATGTGCTAATCAATATTAAGAATTGTTGTTTGATTTTCCCACGGTATGAAATGATTTGCTGTGTGATGTTGTGACACATAGACTATCCCCCAAAAAACTATAAATTCTCACTGAACTAAGGGTCAGGACTCACTCCTCAGGACCACTGCGTTGGAAACACTTGTGAGTCTAGGCTCGAGCTTGCAATAAAGACTCTTGTATGATTGCATTGGATTCGGCTCCTGGAGGTCTATTGGGGTCTCAGGAATCTGGCATTACACAGGGAGACCTTTATACCTGCGTCAACAACAGCACGTGGCAGAAGTAATGCAATGTCACTTTTAAGTCTAGATCATAGAAGGCCATAAGGATTCTTCCAGGTTCTGTCCCCTAGGATTGTATCTTGGGAACTCTAAGCTGATATATAAGAAGGATGATTATCCTGAAGATGCTTTAATGAGAGGCCACATTGTGAAGCCTCATAGAAATAGGAAAAGGTGCTCAGGAAGCCCAACTGGGCCAGCCCCCAGCTATTTGAATCTTCCTATCACCAACCCAGGGCAAAGAAAGTCTTATGCCAATGAGATCTGTGAGTGTGGCTTTTACATAATGGAGTAAAACTCAATAAATTTCAGAGAAGACCTATACAGTTTTTAAGAGAATTATATGGGAGAAATATTCAGTTTAAGTTAAAAGGAATAGAAACAGCACAAAATCAAAAGAGGGCTTTCACTTTCCAAACAACTATAGGTAGGAAGGAAGCTGAGAAAATTGGCTGCTGAAGCCAATTTTTCATTCTGTATCATGAAAACCATTGATGACTCTAGTGCTAAAGCAAAGAACTCAGAAAAGGGAACTAAGAAAAATTAATTATAGACTGTAAAGCTGATTTCTAATCAAGAAACTGGTCGAATAGAATGTACCCGGCCTTATTTCAAAGTTGCTTTGAACAGTGACTCCTGTGTGCTTCCCATTTTCCCTTCATTTTAGTAGTGATCCTAAATCTGTTATTGTGTGTTGGATGTTTGGGAAGCATAGAACTTGTCTTTCTAGTCTCAGACCTTTCAGATCAAGAGAAATTGTACTTAAGTTGCTGAACACAAGGAACTATATGCATCCTCCTCTTCACCAGGACCAGATTTACATGACAAGATCCTGGACTTTGATCTGATGTCATAAAGAGCTGATAACTGAGAGTCTTGAGGGAAAAAAATGATATTTTGCATATGATATAGATATAATTGTTGTGACTAAAGGTTGGCCTGTGAGAGTATATTTTCCAAAGATGGTCACAGCTATCCTAACTGCTCTTCTTACACTGTGACATTGCCATTCTTTTAGATCATTGTAATTGCATCAACTAAGACCCTGAGGCAGTGACACGCTTGGACTTCGAAGCTAAATCATAACAAGGTGATTGGGTCCCAACTGGTTGGCTGTATTTCTTAGGACATAGGCCCTAAGTGCTGATGTACTAGAAGCCTCACTGCTCTGAAATTGCCATGCTGGAAAGACTTCATGTAAAAATAAAAAGACCTGTCCAAGGAGTCCCAGCTATTAACTCCAGATGTCTGAGTCTTCCTAGGATCACCTGTCAGACATATGAGCAAAAGAACCTTCAGATAGTTTTAGCCCCCAATCTTCAAATTCCCTCAGCTGACACCAGGCAGAGCTGAAACAAACACTGAACACAATGACTATGTGAGGAAAATACATGTAAAACTAAGTTTTAGGGAGGTTTGTTATGTGGCCATAATAATTGGAATAATTCCAAATTGCCCCTGCTGCATTGAATCTAAGAAAAACATTTTCAGAATGTAATTATCTGGAGTAACTATATTCCACATAAGAATATTCCCAGGCATCATCCAGGATTCTGTTGCCCCAATACTGACCTCACTGAATATCGCTGGAACCCAATGGATGGTGCCTCAACAAGGCACCATCTTGGTGGCTAAAAAGCAGTCCTCAACCAGACACCAAATCTGTTCAGCAAACACTTAGGCACACTCAACTCAGAATTTCTCAAACTCTGTCTTTTCAGAAACTAATAACGACAACCCTGAGCATGAAAATTATTTTCTATCCTTATGATTTAAATAATCACTTAGTCTTCATTATTCAGCCCTGATGTTTATTCCAGTTTTAGAGAATAATTAAAATAAGCTTTAACTATCCTCCCTTTCCCAAGCACACACAATAGTCCATACAAGGTATATCTGCAGATTCCCTATGGTTATTCCTCCAAAAACCAAATGTCACTGGCTCAGCTACTCTGGCTCCATTGACTTCAGAGAAGAAAACATTGAACCCCCTCTGCTGTGGTCTGATGCATGTGCCCCTCCAAAATTCACATGTTGGAGCTTAAACCCCAAGGTGATGGCATTGAGGAGTAGGGCCTCAGGGCGATGATTAGGATATGAGAGGGCTCCATGCTCATGATTGGGATTAATGCCTTTATAAAAGAGGCTTCAGAGAGCTGCCTGGCCTATCCATCTCTTCTGCTATGTAAGGATCCAGCACTCTTCCCATTTTGCCCTTCTGTTCTTCTATAAGGACACAGCAACAAAGCACCATCTTGGCAGCTGAAAAGCAGTCCTCACCAGACACCAAATCTGTTGGCATTGTTATGCTCGAATTCGGGACCCCCAAAAGACCACCAGAGACCAAGATCAATGTAAGTAGCAAAGAGGTGTTTATCGCGAGCTAGCTAGGTCCTCCACTTGCACACAGCAACTGGTGATGCTGAGAGGCCCTGAGACCAGGGTTTGCAGCAGTTTTATACATTCTTTGGAGAAGGCAGGGACCCCCACAAACATCATAGCATCTCTTAGCAAATCATCACACACCACAGGAAAATCATAAAACAACTCTAAAACATGATTAGCACATTCACTGGTGGGAACAAGTTGGGTAAGGGTGATTGGCTAGTAAAAGAGGGGGATTCCTTTGAACTGATTGGTTTAAGCCATGAGGGGTGTTCCTGCTGAACTACAGGGTTTCCCAAAAAGTTATCAATCACCATAAACTACTGGGAGGGTCATCTGGCATCCCAGGTATTTCCCTGTCTCATGCTGATTGGTGGCTACTAGGGGGTTGCTATGGATCCCTACCTACCCTGACTGAGTCAGGGACACCTGGCACAGCAGATCTCTCCTGTTATTTGTAGATAAACAATTCAGCAGGGTATGTGCCTAGGAGTGCTCTGTGGGTCTTTCCAAGGACAAGGGTCATGCCCCCTTCCTTGGATAGGCTTTGCACTGAGGTAGGGGCTGGTTTTTCAGCATCTTGATCTTGGACTTCCCAGCTCCAGAACTATGGGCAATAATCTCAGACATTTAGTTATAGCAGCATGAATAGACTAAGATACCCATCCAGACCAGTCTCTTACATTAATGCTGGTGACTACCTAATCCATTCTCTACCCATTCTCCATGTTCTACCCTCCAAGGTCCATTGCCATCTAGCCAATTTAGAGACGAAAGTGCTTATGTCTCTGTTTGCCTTCACCTTCGAAATTTTACAAAAAGAAGTCTCCATATGTCTCCTCCTCATTGTTACCCCTTTACCTCTCAAATTTAAAAACAGTTTAAAGAGCACAGATGGGTATAGAGGTGAAGTCTAGGCTTGGCTGACAGGTGGCAAGCCAACACAGCCTCAGGAAATATGTTATTTTTTGAAGACGTGAGGATCTAAAATTCAGATTTTTGCTTTTGCATCCAAAAGATTATATATTTTCAGGATCTATAGTAGATTCATGGTGATCAGACTTATTCTGAGATGTAAATTGGAATTCCAATATTTTACTTTAAAATAAGAAATATCATCTGACTTGTGGGACAGGATGCTTGCACCCACAAGAGCAATTATTGCTTTTTCCCTCAATTGTAAATGTACAATAAAAGTCTAATTCTTCTATTCTGTGGTAGAAATACTAAAACACACCTTGTTTCCTTCCAATTTTAACCTCCTCAAAATCAGAATGCTTCTTACAATTGACCGTGTTTTATAATCATTGTCAGCTAGGTGGCAGTCATGACATAGTGGATTTAAAACCTATTGATGTAGTAGTTCCTCAAAAAGCTAAACATAGATGCTATCTGATCCAGCACTTCCAGTCCTAGATGTAAATCCATGAGAACTAAAAACATATCTACACAAAAGCTTGTACATGAATGTTTATAACTTGTTATCCATAGTAGCCAAAAGAAAGTGAAAACAACCAAATGTTTATCAATCGATACATGGATAAATAAAATGTGGCATATACATATAATGGAATACTTTTGTATCATAAAAAATGAATGAAGTACAGATTCATGCTGTAGCATAGACAAACATTGAAAATGTTATGCTAAGAGAAAGAAGCCAGGCATCAAAGGCTATATATTATATGATTATAGTTATATAAATTGTTTAGAATAGGCAAATCCATAGAAACAAAAAGGAGGTTAGTGATCCCCAGAAGGTGGGAAAGAAGAGAATGGGAAGTAATTGCTAATGGTACAGAGTTTCTGCTTGGGGTGATGAAAACTGTCTTGGAATTAGATGGCAATTGTATACATTAAAGGAGTGAATGTTACTGTCTATGAATATATCACAGAAAAGAGGACTTAACAAGAAGTCATAAAACCTATGTCAAAAATGGAAAATGACAACAATGATGACACTAAAACTGCTGATGAGATTAAGAAAGTGCCATCATCAATGTGTCTGAGGGTCAATGACACAGTATGTGAAGAACAGCATTTGCTGAGCTCTGGCAAGGTCACAGAATGATAAGGGCATTCAAATGACCAAGAGTTGTCATAGATGGAGGTATCCATCTCCTTTCATTTCTGCAGCAGGGGTCAGCAAACTGTGGCTCGTGAATCATATCTGAATATTGCCTGTATTTCTTTTGGTATGGCCAACAAATTAAGAAGAGATTTTACACTTTTAAATGGCTAAAAAAATAACAAAAGAAAGTTATTATTTTATTACAAATAAAACCCTGAAATTCAAATGTTAGCATTTATAAATAAAGTTTTATTGGATATAGGCATGCCTATTTTATGTGACAGTGGAATAGTTGAATAGTTATAGCAGAGACTGTATGGTTTACAGAGTTTAAAATATTATATGCCCATTTACAAAAAAGTTTACCCTCAACTCAATTAAAATACTAATTGTAAGAGTTATGTGGTCACAAAATTATCACCAAGATTTCAAAGGAAAGCCTAAGAGGCCGTCAGAGTGTGGCAGGGTTAGTCTCTCCAACCAGCCTTGACGGGGTGATATGTGGAGCTGTGAAAGTGAAGCCAAAGCTGCAGTTGAGAGCCCAGGAAGATAGAGATGCCAATAAAGTGCAATGCCTGCCAAGGGAAGCTGCAGGCAGCTAGCAAAACCTGCCCAAGAGAGGCCACTGTGTTCTGCAGCCAGCAAAATCATAGGGATAGGGCTGCCTCAACCACTGGCAGCCAACCTCCTGCCACAGTGTATCCCAGATGCCGACACTAAGATCTGACATTTACCCTGCTGGGTTTCAGTCTCACTTAGATCCAATCCTTCCTTATTTTCTTATTTCTCTCTTTAGAATGAGAATGTCTATTCATTTTATCTTGGTAGTATGTAATTTCCTTTTGATTTTTCATAAAGACTGAGTTTTCCTTGAGTCTTAGAGGAGACTTCAGAATTCTTAGGGATGGACAAAATTCATTTTGCATTATGAGATGGACGAGAGCCTTTGAGGGCCAGGACAGAATGCTATAATTTGGATCTGGAATGACCCCACCTCCACAAAGGCCATATGTCCAAAGCTTAGTCCTCAGCTTGCGAGGTGGTAGAAACTTTAAGAAACAGGATTGAGTGGGAGGTTTTAGGTCATTGGAGGTATGCCTTCATAGGGGATTATGGGACTGTGGTCGTTTTCCTTTCTCTGACTTCCTGGCCATAAGATGAACAGGTATGCCATGTGTGCCTGCCATGAATGTGCTGCCCCTCCCCCACCATCAGCGGCACAAAAGTAACAAGACCAACCCACCTCAGACTGAAACTCTGAAGTTGTAAGCCAAAATAAACCTTTCCTCTTTTCAAGTTGATGATCTCAGGAATTTGTAACAATGATGAAAACCTTGCTAACACACTGATATTATTGAAGGTGCTGGAAAACTAATTAGTTTGCTAATAAGAGCACTCAGGGTCTACAGCCATGCAGCTCCAACATATTTTTTCCAGGTTTGTTTTTTCCTGATGACAATTCCAGCTTCCTTTGAACACATTAGCCTGAACATATGGGCTACAGTGATTTTTTTCCCCTTCCTGCTCAATTAAGATATATTTTCCATGTTTCCTGTTGATTTTAATAGGTAATCTCTTAGAGGCCTACGGGCATCTTCTTGTTGCCAATGCATACAGTCATTTCCCTTGGACTGGGAGAGGAGACTCAGTATTCCTTCCATATCCTTCAGACCTTTTAGTGGGCTTTATGTGATTTCCACTTGCCTGTATCTATCCCTATTGCCTGGAGTATTTTTGTCAGAAGCACAATGTGTCTATCTACGCTTCTGACAAGTGAAAAGTGCAAGGGAATTAGCACCCCAAGGAATGACCTCAGTAACTCTTGGGAATTGGCTTATAAATACCTGAGCTGCCTAACCCCTTGGCATTTTGCATCTTTTCCCAGAAGTCCTCATGGGATTAAGCTCTAGCCTTTCACTGTGATTGCTTGTTCTAATATTTCCTCTTTTTATTTGCCTTCCCTTCCCTATTTTACTACTCCAATTTATATCAGTGTTTTCTGAAATTCCCAAATGAACTGTTTTCAAAGAATGCTTGTCTCAGTCTCTGTTCCTAAGAGAAATCAAACACACACACACACACACACACACACACACACACACACTCTACAGACCTTTAAGTTTTATCAGCTGGAGTGAAGATGTATTTGGAATAACACATAGAATTTTCAGAAATTTCAACTCTTTCAGCAAGGGGTCAAGTGGAACACACATACTCTAAATAAATTTGCTCTTCTCCCAAGAGAAGTGAAGAACAAACACTTGCACTAAGTTCCTCCTTAGTCTCTGCTTATGTCACTGGGGAGATGGTCCAGGGCTATCTGAAGCTCTTACTCATATTGCATCAGTTTTAGACCCACATATATAGCAGCTTAATGGACATCATCTGGATGTAAATCATACTTCAATCTTTATATATTGAATGTATATGTATCTTAGTCAGCTTTTCATCACTGTGACAAAAATACATGATGAGAACAACTTAGGAGAGGAAAAGTTTATTTTGGCTCGTGGTTTCAGAAGTTCAGTTTGTGCTTGGCTGGCTCCATTGCTTTGGGTCTAAAGTGAGGCAGAACATCATGGTAGAAGAGCAGGGTGGAAGAAAGCAGTTCAGCTCATGGCATCTGGGAAGCAGAGAGACTGGTGGAAGCGGGGATGAACAGCCAAGAACAAAATATACTGCTCCCTAAAGGCATGCCCCCAGTGACCTACTTCCTCCAGTCACACCCTACCTACCTATAATTTCCACAAAGTAATCTATTCAAATTATTAATCCATTAAATGGATTAATCCATCAATGATGTTACAACTTTAATAATATATAATCATTTCACCTCTGAATATTGCTGCATTAGATATCATGTTTCTAACACATGAGCTTTTCAGAGGACGCTTCATATCCAAACCCTAACAATATGTAATGAATATATGTATATATGAAATTCATGTATATATATGTTTATGGTTGAATATGAAATGTCCCCCAACGGCTTATGTGTTGAAGATTAACATCAAAGTTCAGAGGTAGGGCTTTTGGGAAATGATTGGACCATGAAGACTCTGGGTCTTACCAATGGATTGATCCACTAATAGGTTCATAATTGAATGGACTATTGGGAGGTGATGGAAATGACAGATCATGTGACCTATATGGAAGAAATAAGTTCTGTCCTTAAAGGGTATATCTTGTCCCTGGATGTTCCCTACCCACTCTCTTTCCCAGCCACCATGATTGTGCAGTTTTCTCTGACAGGGTTCCCCATCATGATATTCTGTCTCAACACAGGTTCAGCAACAACAAAGCCAAGTGACCATAGATTGAAACTTCTGAAACTGGAAGCTAAAGCAAATCTTTATTCTTTTAGATATTTTCCCCCTTCAGGTATTTTTATCACAGTGATGAAATAAGTGCCGACTAACACAACATATATATATATATATAAAATCTAACTCAATATTATTTGTATCTGCCCATACTCCAATTTCCTTCCCCACCAAAACAAATCAATCAATGAAATATTGCTTCCTCTGATATTTCTTATTCTACTCATAGTACTGTCTTCCAACATATTCTTCAAATATGGAGACATCCTTGGCCATGCCCCATCTAGCTGGGGTTAGAGGTGTCTCTATATCACTGTGGCTCCTCACATCATCTACCTCCTAACTGACCTCCTGCTACAGGACTCTCCATATGTTATTTGGCTCTCCACATTGCTGCCAAAATTATTTTTCAGAAAATATAATCAATCAAATTCTGTCACTTTGCTTTAAATCCTCTTCTGACTTCATCTTTCCTACAAAATAAATTTTAATCTTCCTGGCATGTCTCCCAAAGCCTGTAATAATTGGTCCAGGTTCCTTATAGTTAGCTATTTTTCACACTTGAGTGAAAATTTTTCAAACAGATAGAGATGCCGTATATTAAAGAAAATATAGATACATTTCAAAGTTTTAATGAATGTATACTGATTTTATTCAAATATTTTTCAATCAAAGGGATACAAAAAAGTATAACTTTTAGCATGTAAAATTGCAACTTTCTGAAAATTAAAAGAAAAGATTCTCATACTATAAAACTTGGAAGCAAATCATATACTATATAGTATAATAACAATTTTTAATTATAGTAAGAATATTTAACAGAGATCTGCCTTGTATCAGATTTTAAGTTTACTCTACAGTATTGTTGTTTATAGGGATAATGTTGTATAGCAAATCTCTAGAACTTATCCATCTTGTATTACTGTAATTTTATATCCATTAATTAGCAATTCCTCATTTCCCTCCAACCCCCAGCCCATGGCAACCACTATTCTGTTCTTTGCTTCTATGTTAAATATTTTAAATACTTCCAATAGTGAAATCATGTAGTATTTGTTCCTCTGTGACTACTTTATATCACTTAGCATCATGGCCTTACTTTAAAGTCCTTCAGCACTTATTCATGTTAAGTAACTTTTTAAGGCAATGTTATTGGAAGCATATAGAACTTAAAAAATAATGGTATATTTGGCTGGAATGTGTTTAGTTTTATGTTAGAGTGAGAATGTGTGTATACAGTGTGAATGAGGCTGAGGGGTGGAAAGGAAATTCTCCCAGGACTTGTGTAAATAGAGAAGATATTATACTTCATTTTTTATTCAATTAAAACAAACTGGGTTCTTTGGTAGGTTACTTCTTTGGAAGTAAAGGCATCCCAATTGTAATACAGTAAAATTTAAGGTACAATCACACAAAAAGGAAAGATAGAAACAATTTTCCACCTTAGTAAATCCACTGGCTTTTTAAGCAGCATCTTGTGGTAACCAGAAAGAGAGGACTGAATTCAAAAGGATTTGGGCTCAAATCCTAGGAAGACTCTGGGTAACTATAAGACATTGGACAAGTCATTTCTCTGAGACTGTTGCTTGATAAACTGAATAAAAGACACATTCTAAAACATGATAATTTCAAATTAAATCAAGTTGTTGTTTTGATATTAATGTATTTTTTTCTTTTTACTTATTACCTATTTCTAAAATTATCATGCTCCCAAATACTTCATACATGTTTAAGGTATAGCCTTAAATCTTTCTTAGTTTACAGATATGAAAAACAAAAGAGGTAATGTCATTGTATCATGAAATGGTAATTATAGAAAAACCACAAAGGCCAATAAGTTTACAAGGATTGCTAAAAATGATCAAGTTGGGCAAAGCTAAAGACAAACAAAAAAATGATATGAATCAAAAAAGATATTTCTCTAAAACAACTGGGAGTCTTACAGAGACATGAAGAAAGAAGATGGTGGATCCAAGGCTAGAGATTGTTACACATATATGGAAAGATGAAAGGGCAAGAAAAATAAGGTTTCAGAAGGAGAAATATTGAAATTATGGGCCAGAGGTGGTAAAGTTGACAAAGAAAGAAGTAAAGCCACACAGGCAAGTTAACAGAGAGTATAGAGAATTAGAAAGAAACAGAATCCAAAATATTGAGCAAGTTGTAATAGGTAAGACAGTAAAAAATCAGAGATGAAACAAAGATTTGGAAGAGGAAGCTACTTTGGATTTTAAAATCATAAAATAAAATAATAGCTACACATGAATTAAAAACCTTTTAAAATACTAAATATTAAGAATCAATGATGGGAATTCTTTTGGCCTGCCACTCTCTTAGAAATTATGGGTTATCAAAGGATTGACAGGCTCCTAATGAAAAACTCCAGGACACAGAGATGCATGAATTCTGAGGTTTGTTAGAGATGACCAATCCACTTCTCATTTCTCTACCCTAACGAGTCTTATAAAACAAAACAGACAAAAACATATGCAGGTAAGAGGGGGTCTCATGGCAGTCTTAAACTGTCAGGGGCCACCCTGAACAGGAGCTGAGCACGCCCCCTTAACCTTGAGTAATAGAACTGGCATCACATACAGTGCGAGGCAGGTGGGCCTCATCTTCACTGGGCAAGGAAGTGCAGCTCTGGGAGTGGGTGTCACCAAATAGGACTAGGCTACACCCCCCTGCTTGCTGTAACACAATCTCTTCCCTTATTTGGGTGGAATTTTCCATCAAATATCTTTCCCCTAAATAAAAACAGGGTTTCGGGGTACGCTCCCTCTCTTGCCTCTTGCCTCCCTTGCTCCCCTTGCGTTCCAGCATGGGAGCTGACACCTGAGGTCTCAGAGCCATCCCTGACCACCAAGAAAGGTATTTCTATGTTTGTGTGGTGTTTTAGTTGCTGGCTCAGCCAGCTGGTGACATTATACCAACTAAAAACCCTATTCTCCTCTTTCCCAATTTCTGGCCAAGCCGGACTCAGCTTAGCCTTATGCCTCAACACCAAGGGCCTCAGTACCATTATTCAGACAATACTCAACAAAGCGTGTTTAGCTGCCAAAGAGATCCCTGTTTCTTTATCTACTTGCTGGGAGACAATTCTCCATAGGTTTTTGGTGTTTCTGCATGTCTTGTGAGTAGAGGCACTGATTGTATCAAACTGTCTTTTCAAGAATAGGTTGTACAGGAATAGTCTTGGAAGATAAAGATAATATTTCTCTCTAGAGCAAAGGGAAATTTTGTTTACTGCTCACCATAAAAGATTCAGGTTCTATAATGCCAAGGTTCTTCTTTGTACCTATCTGCTCAGTGCATAAGCAGAAGTCACCTAGTTCTCTTTGCATTGCCCTGTGGGAATTAGAGTCTCAGAACCATTGCAAGAAAATACTCTCGCTACTGCTATTACTATAATAAAATCCTTTGTCTCTGACTCAAGGGTCTCATATAATCTGTCAACATTCATAAAACTGTCAGGCTAACTTGTTAGTTTGCAAGTAGGGGGAAAACCTCATACACTTTACGGTTCTTGACATTTGGCAAGTATTATTAGCAATAAAGATTGCTTTTAAATCCTTGAAGCAGAAACTTTATATAATGGGCTTCCCTAATGGATTCCCTCAGACCACTACCAACTAAAGCAGACCTAGAAATAGCAATAATAACCACTTATGTATTGTATGAAACTGTTAGTGCCCCATTAAAATCCCCCTTGGATGCCTTCTGGCAGCTCTGTGCACTAATCCTCCAGCTTCTGCAAGATTTTGCTGCTAACTGCTTTACTGTGATCTTCTTCAGAGAATTGACCTTGGACCCTGAAGTCACTTCACCTCCAGGAAGTGTCCTGGAAGTGACTGGAAGTTTATATTTCTTGCAATGAATGAATAAAGTGAGAGTAGGAAACCTCTGCTCCTTTTCTTCAAGGAAGTACAAAGTTGGGTACAATTTATGTTCCAGAACTTCCTGTGAGATCAGGCTATGGCTGGAACTACCTCTAAAATGTTACCCTTGCCTAGCTTCTTTCCCTTCCCTTTTCTGCTTCCCTCTCTTCTGAACTATGTCTTGCAATCAGAAAAGAAATAGGTCAGAATAACCAAAGTATCTCTGCAGAGAAAAGTGAGCCCCATTCCAGCTATTCAGAGGCTGCCTGGTTTGCTGCACCACATATATGTTGTTTCTGCTTTTGTTTATATCTCCTTCAGAGACAATGATTGCCATGTTTTTGTTTTTCTCTGCACTTTCTTCCTGTCCCCACTCCCCCATGACTGTACATTATCTGCTATGTTATTTCTCCTCCTATAGTCAGAACTAAGAGGACATGGTAACTGACACAGACTTGTTCCATGGATTGGTATTGAATTAATGGGTGGTGATCTGTTAGCCCTCTACACACACTGCCACCAACATCAAAAGTCTTTCTATTTTGTCCCCATACTGGATGCATCCCTCCTTCCTCTGGGTCCAAAGCACTTGGGGCTTCACTTATAGTGGCTATTCCAGTCTAACCTGACCTAGAGACCTTAGGTTAAGTCCATGTCTCCTGCCAAGGCAGTGAAAATTCAGAAAAAGAACTTGCTTTACCCACTAACTCCTGGCATTGAGTAGGGGCTGGGATATCTGCTTCATTTGTCAACATTCTATTTTAGTATTACTTGACCAGTGTCTGATTCCTTCATCACTAGGAATGAAATCAATGCTGGAGAGGGGAAAAAAGCATAAGGGCAGATCCCAGTGATAAAATTCCTTTTTAATGTAAATGCAAATAACCTTGAGACATCTGAATTTCCATATCTGTAAAATGAGTGGGCTAAACCAGCTCTGCAGATGCTTCCAGTCCTACCAATTGAGTACTACATAGAGAGGAGGAATCTGAAAACATGGCACCATAGTAAAGCTGATCAGCCTGACTTGTAGAAACAGCAGAATAACTTTTAAATATGTATTATTCTCATTTGGAGAATAAGAAAGAATCTCAGAGCTTTGATTTATTTATCACATAGTATGCCTAGGATTTGACAAATCATTTTGACTTTTTAATCACATCCTCAGTGACCCACCTCCTCCAAATCTGTTTGAACCCACAGTCCACCCTCCATAACCTCTACACATTCTTCTTTTGGGGACTGACCAGAGGATGTCCTGATGATACTGGCTGAACTGGTGGCTTCCTTAGAATGAAAAATCATTTTCATCCTACTTTTTGTCATAGGCCATCATTGAAGAGTTTCATAGCATGGCATTACAGTATTACTAAATGATGTCTTTTTCTTAACTGCCTTAATTCTCTTACTAGAGCCCATTAATAGAACCAGAAGACTTTAACATTATTTCGTTTAAATGATTGAAAATGAAGAATAAAATCTTTCCTTGCTCTACACAGGCTTTAGGGTATCCTACCATACAATCCTCCTTCATTCCTCCCCCAAATACCAAATTTAATAGTTCAAGTTCATCCTTGAAATGAGAATCTATGCCTTCTAAAGCTTGGCTAAGAAAACTATTTTCATCATTGAACTCTCAAATGTAGGAAAAATATTTCATGAAAATTTTGATCTTCTTGGTCCCTTCTATTTATATTGGGAATCCCTTTACTACCAAACATAAAATTTCAACTATACCCCCCAACTGTTCTTTCTTAGTAACCAAAGACTGAGAAAAATATGTGATTAAAAAGTCAAAATGATCTGTCAAATTTTGAAATAAGTTTTTATTTTCTGCATCTCAATAGCTTCCACATCCATCTGAAAAAATAAGACAAGCTGGGCCAATTGTTAAGGGCCTTGGGTGGCATATGGAAGATATTGAAATATATCCTGTGGGCAAAATAGAGTCAAGAGGTTTTAAAGCAAACTGGCAGGATCAGAAGATGATCTTGTCAGCAGTGTGGAAAGTCAAATGAAATATGGGAAGAACAGTGGCAGGAGGTCAGGAAAGAGGCAGGAAGTAATGCCAGGAGCCACAGTGATACAGAAACACCTCTGGCCCCAATCCTGGAGGGCTTGGTGAACAATCAGATATGGACAATATAGGAAATGGAGTGTCAAGAGATGCTTCTAGATTTGAAAACTTTTGCAAAGAGTATTACCCTTTAAAGAGTAACTATCAGAGTAGGTATGTTTTGTTGAGTTGTATACCTTGGGTGGGATTGGGAGTTGGAGTGATGAAATGGTTGGTGAGACTGATAATACTAATGTGGATTTATGTGTATTAAACTTTGCTTTAGTTGGCTTTTTTGCTGCTGCAACAAGAAAACCTGACAAGAACACTTTTAGAGGAGGAAAAGTTTATTTTAGGGCTCATGATTTCAGAGATATCCATCCACAGATGGTTGACTCCATTGCTCTGGGTCCAAGATGTGGCAGAACATCATGAAGGAAGAATGTGGTGGAGGAAAGCAGTTCAGGACATGGCCATCAGAAAGCAGACACACAGAGAGAGGGAGAGGGAGAGGGAGAGGGAGAGAGAGAGAGGAAAGAGTTTCAGCAAGTAGGAAGTAGATTCCAATCCTAAAGATAGAAAGTGAACATTAATCTTGAGTTAATGTGGGAGCTCCAATGCTTGAAGGACAATGGGGAAATACCAGGGCAGCGTGGCAGCATTGCTGGAGCTATAGAAGGTTAATTATCAGTATCATGTCATAATTGCAAGGGAGAAAAAATAACCAGGCTTCAAAACAAGAACATCATTAATAGTACTAATATGGCTAAAAAAGAAAAACTGATAGGTCTATTTGACATACCTGGAACAGTTAATGCCTCTTGCTAAGGTTTCCACTACTGATATAAGAAAAGAGTATCCCCTCACTATCTATCTAATTGTGGCCAAAATCGAATTGAAAATATAGCAATTACAAAAATGGGGAGGAAGGATAATTTTTGCAACTCAGAAATAATCTTGTCAACAGCGAAGAGCCCATTTCATTCCCAACAAACAAACAAAAGAATCTGAATATTGGTTTAAAAATGATATTCAAACAAAAAATGGGCAAGTATGCTCTTTCCCTCTCTAGTAAATCCAATCCATCCACAAATGCCATTAGTTTCATTTCCAAAATCAATTCCAAATTCAACCCTTTCCACAGTGGCCTTCTACTATCTACTGAGGGAAAATATAGTGTTTCTCACTCAAATATTCCTATTGCTAGTGGACACCATCATTATTCTCATTCTTTTGTCCACAAAGAATGAATCCTCAGACATGTTGGATCAGGAAAGAAGAAATATAACATTGGATCCACTGGAATAAGTTGAATCAGGTATGTCAAGGGGAGATTGATCAGGCATTCGCTCAAGGTGATGATGTGGATTTAAAAGTAATAGCTGTTACTGTGTTAAAGGTACAGTTGTGTGTGTGTGTGTGTGTGTGTGTGTGTGTGTGTATTTCTGCCAGAAATGATTATAAGACCTAAGAATTTTTAAGTGTCCCCTCGTGGGCAGTTTCATCCTCATTGAGAATGCATAATAGAGATCCATTCAATTCCAGCCACCTAGTTCCAAGCCTAGTGTATAGACCACATGCTTGAGCACATTTCTGCAGCCTAACACTGCCAAGCAAAGTTGTAGAGAGGACACTGCATTTAGAATCACATAAATTATATGAAAACCCAACTTCATCCCCTTGCAAATTGTGATACTTCAAGCAAGTATCTTTACCTCTTTTAACTTAAGTGCCTCAACTGTTAAGTGAAATTAAAATATTCACACTGCAAACTTATAAGGTATAGAAGTACATACGATGCCTGGAAAGGTGTAAATTACAGTGTCTAGCAAGGGCATGTGTTGAATGAATGGCAGAAATAAACTGGCCATGAATTGGAGGTTGCCCTCTACCACTTCATACTTCAATTGAGATCCATTGCATTTGGGTCCAGTAGCATTCTAATGTCCTCGTATACCACGCCAGCAGGAGTTAGTTGGCTGTATCCCTTACAGGAAAAAGAAAAACACATCTCCTCCAAGTATCTGCCTGAAGATCAGGGCATCCTAAGGCAGTAGTGCTGGAGTACAGTAGAACCTGTGACAGGTTTATCAGCACAAGTAAATACACAGACTTCAACCAAAGCCACAACTATAATTTGTAGCCCTGGTCTAGTCTCTTCAACTCATCACTATCCCTGACACTTAGCTACTAGGTAAGCCTGGGCAGCCCGGGTCTGCCACACCACTCTTTATCTCAAACGCCTTCAGAAAACCTGACTAGAGTTCTGTTTCAAGCATCATTCCCAACCTCACTTGCACCATTGACCCTAGCTTGTCTCTTGAAATGCCTTCCTTCTCAAAAATGTTATCAGCTACCACTATGCTCTTCATCAAAGGGATTCCCCACCCTTCTCAGACTAACTACCTCCTAGACTAGAACCTCGACCCCCAGTGAATTGAAGAGTTCCATTCAAAGATGGATATGTTTTTCTGCCTATTGTCCAACCACAACCAGATAGAGTAAATTAGCTCTCACCCCTGTATTTCATACTCTAAAGACATCACAGATGTCATTCTCCAAAAAAAGAACCTTTTTACTCAAAATGATAATTTTCCCTTCTTCCAACTTCCAGTTCTTCATTCCTTTAGTATTCACTTGACTTAATCCAGTGCCCAGCAAATAGCCCTAAATAAATTCCTGTTGCCTGTTCTCCATTGCAAGTATCAGAAACACTCATCTCTACAGTCTGTGTGACCTTCCTACAGGTGACTTTACATCCCTAAGCATCAATCCCTTCACCTGTCAAATGGCAGTAAAAGAACCACCTCCTGGAATTGTCATGAGATTTGGGACGATTAAAGAATTAGAGATCTAGCCTGGAATCTGGCTCTCACTTGGGGCCTCTCCAGTGAGAGAGTAACTCAAAGAGACAGTTGCCCTAATGCTGCTGCCTGAGAACAGATGGCTTTGCTGGGAGGAGAAGTAATTTCCAGCCTCCTTTTTAAATTTCAGGATGTAATAAAGAAATGTGATATATATAATGAAATATTATTCAGCCATAAAGAAGATGGAATTTGCTGATACATGGATGGAACTGGAGACTCTCTTGCTAAGTGTAATAAGCCAATCCCCAAAAGCCAAAGGCCAAATGTTCTCTCTGATATGCAGATGCTAATTCACAATAAGGGGGGCAGGTCGGGAAGATGTCATTGGATTAGACAAGGGGAATAAAGGGAAGGTATGAGGGATGGGAATAGGAAAGATAGTAGAATGAAATGGACATAACTTTCTTTGTTCATATATTCATACAAAACCAGTGTAACTCCACATCGTGTACAACCTCAAGAATGGGAAGTTAGCAGGGTATGGTGGTGCATACCTGTAATTCCAGCAACTCAGGAGGCAGAGGCAGGAGGATTGCATGTTCAAAGCAGCCTCATCTGCAAGGTGCTAAGCAACTCACTGAGACCCTATCTCTAAATAAAATACAAAATAGGACTGGGGGTGTGGCTCAGTGTTTGAGGGCCCCTAAGTTCAACCCCTGGTACCCCTCCCCTCAAAAAAATTCCAGTCAGTTGAGGATCAGTACTTGCGCAAATTAAAACAAAAATTGTATGGCAAAATAAACAAATAAATAAAAGAGAGCCTTGCCCAATCTTCCTTCTGTTAAAAAAAAAAAAGGGAAGTTATACTCCATGTATGTACAATATGTCAAAATACACTCTACTGTCATGTATATCTAAAAAGAACAAATAAAAAATATAAAATAAAATTACATAAAAAAATCAGAATGCAGCTAAAGACCAAGTTATATCATACTGCAGTTCAAACTTATTACTAAAGAATTATTATTACTTTTTTCTTGACATTAACCCCTTCCTATATTAGATCTATTAACAAGTTAAAAGTCTCACCAGGAGCAGAGAGGAGGGAAGAGAAAAGGGAAATATTGGGGAATGATACTGATCAAATTATATTATTATATTGTGTGCATGTACAAATATGTAGCAACAAATATCACCATTATATACAAATAATGTACCTGTTTAAAAAAAAAAGGTGGAAAAAAGTCAAAGGTCTCTTAGGATTCTCTCACATAGAAATCTATTGAGTGTTGTTGAGCTGCTTTGGGGGCATCTCTAGGCTGCTCAGAACGCCTACCAACACCAACACCCATGCCAGGAGTTAGCACCATGCAGAAAATATTAAGACCAAAACCAAGAATGAGAAGGCCCCTCCTTTTGACAGCCATATTTTCAACCAGAACCAGACCCAAAACTGCTGGTAGAGCCAACTGGACTTCCATCCTGATGAGACAGCAATGTGCAAATGGTACCAAACATTTACAAGTCTCAACCACTGGGCCGAAGGCATGTTTCTTGAGAAGAACTGGCTCCACTGTACGTCTCCTTTTCCCGCATCCTTCTCTCAGGGTGGTAAAGGGAGAACTGGGGCACACGGTGAGCCCTGCCCTGGGATACTGAATCATGGCTTAACTAATAATAAGAACTCATGGGAAAACATTTTTCAAAATATTCTACCACACAAGAATCAGAACTTACTTCAAAATATTTAATATTTCAACAAGTTAAGAAAACAAGTTAGGTGGAGAGAAATAAACAGGACCCTCACAGTGTTGGCTTTTCTCCATAATGTGCTGTTGGATTAGTCAGCCAAGTATCCTCAGCCCACCAGATGCAGGGACACAGTGATGATGTGACCTTCCCAGGAGAGTGGAGTCTAAAGTTTATGGGGCTCTGCAAATTACTGGAGCAGAGTGGGGGTCTCGAAGAATGGGAGAGATGGAGACAGCAGAAGCAGCCAGCCGCAGTTTTCCCCTGGGCTGTCTTTGCCCTCTTATGCCCTGCTCATCAGGCAATTTGAATGCAGACCAGACATTTCATCATTTTTAACAAGTACTTATGAAAAGGGGAATGGACTCTGATGCCACCACGAAGATTCTAGCTTAGACTAGAGGCTGAGGTGTCAGGAAGGAGATGTTGGAGAGGAGGAGGAGGAATCAGTGCTGTATTTGTAAGCCAGGAAAGAAATGTGACTCTGGATGATGAAGTTTGGGCTTATAAGGTCTATTTGTCAGAGAGAAAAGAGCCCCTATTCCCAGACATTCCCAGACATATTATATTTATTTATCCTCTTTCAGGGAAAAGAGTCTAAACAATATCAGCATTATTTTTCCCTTCTGCATCTTATTTTCTCCGACTCCCTTAATTTTAAACTATTAGTTGTCATCTTCAAATAAAAAATCTCACAGTCCAAAATTAGAACATCTACTCCACAGATTGAATGTATTGAATAAATGATGAGGTGAACGGGAAGAGTCAGAACAGTAGAAGACTCTCATCAATTCAGAGCAGATTTCCCAGAGCCTTCCTTTGCATCCCCAAACAAAATGAATCTTCTTTCATTTTACTTCTTCGGCACTTGACACAGTGCCAAGTGCTCTTCCAGTTCACCTGCTCCATGGTTAGTGGAGCTGAGATGCATGACTTACTGTAGACCATGGTTCTCAGCATGGTCCCTGAAGAAGAAGCATCAACTGGAAACAAAGACATGCACATTTTTGCCCCTGCCTTCAGACCTCTGAGTATGGGACCCAACAATCTGGGGGTTATCAAGCCCTCCAGGTGATCCTAATGCAGGCCAGAATAGTTCCCAAACTCTACCTGAGTTCCTACAGGTAAAGCCACCTCTGAGGTATACCTTTCAAGACCTGGGAAGGAAGAGAAGCAAGACAATAATGTTTCTAGTTTTGGAGACTGGCTTGGCTGTCGTACCATGAAACCAATAAGGAATACAAGAAAAGGTTGTAATTCCATTTTGTATTGTTTATCTCCTGGGAGATGTCATTCATAGGAAGGAGCACATAATAAAAATGTTTTTTATGTCTATTTTCACATGCCTGAGTTCTATACATGTGTTTTCCACTAGGCAGCTCAAAGCATCAGTGTGGAAACCCGAGGTCCTAGCTGGGACTGTACAGCAGAAGCCACAGTAGTCAGGACTAGAGCCCAGGAACTGGGTGGGGCAGCTTTAAATCCAAGCCCGCCATTTTTAATTAGAATAGTCATACCTACTCCTTAATGTTCCAGAAGAAGGAAATGAGATGATGTTTGCAAATCAATTAGCAAAGTTCCTGGCTCACAAAAATGCCTGATGCTGTCATTCTATAAATTTGTGAACTTGCAAAGTGTAGAGGAAAAATGTAGATGACAGAGTAGATCTGATTACATGGATTCATAAGAAAGATAAAAAAGAGTCTGGAGGATGCAACATTGGGAGGGAGCCCAGGAGAGGAAAAGAGGCATAGGTGGGAGGCAGCAAGAGTGTCAGGAGCAAGGGGTCTGGGAGTCAGTGGGGGAAGGGAGTGAACCAACAGGTGAACAAACATCTTACAGCCGTTAAGCAGGATTGGAACAGACAGGCATTTTCATGCCTGTGAGAAAGTCACTGGTTGCTTGGAAAACAGCAATGTCAAGCAAGGTCTCAGGGACTGGCAGAACCCACTAGCTGACTCACGCAATTCTGAAGTGCTCTAAGTTTAATCATGGAAATTTATCAATCATTAGAAGAAAGAGAATGGAATCCACATTAAAAACAGGAGGAACCTAATTAACGACCTTAATACATATAATGGAATAATTTTTATTTAAACCAAAAATCTTGAAATTATCCATGGTTATTTTCTTTCCTTCATGTCTCACGTGTGATTCATCAACTTTGGGTTTATTACCAAAATAAATCCCTAATCTATCTCTACTTTGACTTGTTGCCATCACCCTGGTCCAAGCAACCCCATCTTTCTTCTGAACAACTGCAGTGGCTTCTGCAGTCTCCCCATTTCCTCTCTTGGTTGCTTTCCAACCCCCTGCTCTCTTCCCAGCAGCCCTAAGGATCTTTATTATGTAAATTAACCACAGCAGTCCCCTGCTTCAAACTTTTCAGTAGCTTCTTATCACACTTCGCAAATAATCCCAGGAGGACTCCTTATCTTAGTTAGCAAAGATTTCACTTAGGTAGTTTCTGCTCATTCTGTAACTCCATACTATCCAATACCAGCCACATGCAGCTGCTAAATATCTGAAATGTGGCTAGTGAAATTGAAAAGCTTTCTTTTAGATTTTTCTTAATTTATATGAACTTAAATGTAAATGGCCATTTGCATAGTGGTTAGCATCTTGCACATTGCCATTACTGCAGAAGTTCTATTGGACAGCTTTGCTCTTATCTGGTGTCCCCTGAGCTCTCTCATGCTTACTGCAGATCAGCATCATGGGCTGACCTTCTCTCTTCACCTGCCTCAAGCTCCTTATTCCTAGAGGGTTTTTCTAAAGATTGTTCTCTCTGTAGAGACTTGATGTTCATTGATCTTCACATGATTGTTTTGTCTTAGCTTCATGTCACCCAGAAAGGCTTCTATTTACCACTTCAAGTCAAGTTTTCCTATGCTATCTTCAAAGCATATTTGGCTAGCAGAAAATATTCTTCATGGATTGTGTGTTTATTACCTATTCTCCACTTTGGCATAGTACCTCCCCAAGAGTAAGGACCTTATTTTTTAGTGTGGGTGGAAAACTTGAGCTTGAAAAGGCAGAATTTCCACTTTTTGGAAATAAACAATCAGGCAATGCATTCAGGTGTTTTCTTAGAAGAAGGAAAGATGCATTAAAGATTGTATCTCAAGATTTCTGTTTTCTTACAAATCAAAACTACTCTAAGATTTCATCTCATTCCAGTTAGAATGGCAATTATCAAGAATGCAAGCAATAATAAATGTTGGTGAGTATGTGGGGGAAAGGTACACTCATACTTTGCTGGTGGGACTGCAAATTGGTACAAACACTATGAAAAGCAGGGGAGATTCCTCAGAAAACTTGGAATGGAACCTCCATTTGACCCAGCTATCCCACTCCTTGGTTTATATTCAAAGGACTTAAAATCAGCATACTATAGGGACACTGCAACATCAAGGTTTATAGCAGCTTAATTCTCAATAGCTAAACTAGATGCCCTTCAACAGATGAATGGATAAAGAAAATTTGGTACAGATACACAATGGAATATTACTCAGCCTCAATGAAGAATGAAATTATGGTACTTGCAGGTAAATGGATGGAACTAAAGAATATCATGTTAAATAAAATAAGCCAATCCCCCCAAAAACAAAGGCCAAGTGTCTTCTCTGATAAGCAGATGCTGATCCATAGTGGGGCGAAGGGATAGGGAAGAATGAAGGAACTTTTTTTTGTGTAGAAGGGATTAAGGGGAGAGGTGGGTTGTGGGGATGGGAAGGACAGTAGAAAGAGACAGACATTATTACCCTATATACGTGTACGATTACACTAATGGTGTGACTCTGCACCACGTACAGTCAGAGGAATGAGAAATTGTGCTCCATTTGTGTACAATGTGTAAAAATGCATTCTGCTATCATGTATAACTAATCAGAACAAATTTTTTAAAAATTCTGTTTTCTTTGAAAAATAAAAGGCAAAGTTGTCTGTTGAGTGTGAGCTTGCTAAGGATAAAGTGATTTCATGATCCCCAGTAAGGAACTAGGAAAAGGGATTTAACCAGCTACAGTTTAAAGGATTCACTGAGCACCACTGAGGATCCAGAAGGGAAGGGAAGGGAAGGGAAAAATGGTTTGTGGTACAATCTGTGGTATGAATTTTCTTCAATAAGAGAGATGATCCAGATGTTCTTATCACATTTAATCCTTATAATCTCTGACATATGTGCCAAAGTAGCCCGACTTTACAGATGCACTACATTTCAAAAAGGTAAATTATACATTCTGTGAGCTCTCATTAACAAGGTTTTAGGTAGAGGAAAGGGGAAAGGGGTGCAGAGGGACGTGGGGGCCCAAGATCTAAGGGGGAAAACTACAAGAGAGTTGAGCAATGAAATCATTTGAACATCCCTTCTTACCCCAACATCAGCTAAGCATCCTTCTTTGGAGATGAAGGAAGGGTGTGGACCTCTCTGGGCAATGCTTGTCCTCAATCTATTCATCAGAGAAGTGTAGACTGCTGGTATCTCGGAACAAAGACTTTCTCTCTTCTAACTCCAGGGTACTAGAAGAAGGGAGACCCTAAACCTCCTGGTAGATCCCACTTAAATGTAGCAAGTGTTTCAAGAAGATATGCAGTTAAAAAGGCAGCAAGGCCCCTGAAGGACATCTTTTAATGGAAAGGCTAATCACCATGGTTATTATTTCCCTCTAATTCCTCTCTCTTTGTATGTAGAGAGTAGTATGACTGTATGTTATTTACCACTTTAAGTAACAGGTTGCAAAGCATAGTAATGGACACGAGCTATAAAATCAAACTTCCTGGGTTCACATATTGGACAAGCTATATAATCCCAGTTCCTCATCTATAAAAGTGACATGATGACAATACTGATACTACCGCTATAGGGTTATTGTAAAAAATAAAGTTAAGTAATACCTGTGAGCTCAATAGGACAGTATCTGTCACAACCTAAGAATTCTATAAGTGTTCATTTTTACTACCCTACTATAAATATTCCATAATGTTTGACAGAAAGTTAATGCTCCAAGAATGTCTCCTAAATGAGATTGATAACAAAGGACATAGCTGGATGAGAGATGGGTTTATGCTATCACATATAAAGGGAAATGGGCCAGTCCTTCCCAGTTGTTCCCAGGGAAACCAATCCCTTGTTCTTAATTGCACATATCACACTTGGACTACACAGGAAAGCTGATGTATATACCAGCCTTGGAATATGGTGGCTGCACTTGGAGCTGTGGCTTTACCCTAGCCACAAGCTCTTCTTCATCTTTTTAGCCACTGACACCCAGCACAGTGACCAGACATTTGATTATTGACCAGGTTCATCTTTTCTATGAAATGGGAGACAATGTTAACCAGAAACCAAGAGCATTAAGTTACCTGTGCAGTTTTATCATTGACTAATTATATGGCCTTTGGCCATGTAGCTACACTCACGTTTTCCTAAAGGATGATGTTGGACCAGATGACAATGACACTTGTGGAGTTCATAAACAGTAACTAATAAGCTATTTTGCTATGATTCAACCTAATACTTGCAGCCCTCAAATTCTATGCAGTAAGTCAGTGGTTCTCAAAAGAGTTATGTAGTCTGAGAGGAAGAAAAAACAATACTCAGACACAAAATAAAGTGTGCCCCCTTTATACAGTACTTAACAAGTATGGGCTATTTTGCAACACAGCACTAAAAGAATGGAAGTAAGTATTTATTAATATTTAGGATAATAATCAAGCAACTTTCAAAAATAAGCATTTCCCCATACTTAAAATGAAAACACAGATCCCAAATGAATCACTTATAAATGATACACAAGTATTGGGTCTAGTTCAGGACCCCCATATCACCCCTAAGTCTGAGTACAGAGCCCCAATTCTTCCCATTCTAGCCCTTTGCTTTTTCTAAGGAAGCCTAATCTAATTAATAATAATTTCAGTACCCTGAAAAGGATGACTGACAGAACAGTAGCCCCAAAGAAAGTGGATAATAATGCAAATACTCTACTTTTGTACAGCAGAATGTAACTATATTTCAACTCTACCATTTATTATAAAATATGTCTTCATGACTTCACCCTACTCCAATACTGAAGTCCTACTGGTACATTTTTTAATTTCTTAACTGAATCTTCAAGCTTTAAGAATAAAATCCTCCTATGCACAATGAAGCAGAAGAAGATGGTTGTGAAAATCCTAGTCTGATTCCTGCTATTTGGTGACTATATAATTTGGCACAAGTTACCTGGCCACCTTCTGTCTCAGTTTCTCACTTCCTTAAAAGTTAAAATAATATTGGTAGCTATTGTAGAACTGTAAAGCACACCTTCTTTTTCTTAAAATAAAATTGGAACTAAAAAAATACATCTGTCTTATACTCTGTCCTTGGTTATAAATCAATCAGTTCAGGAACCTTGGATCTTGCCACTCTTGAAGACAAAAGAGTGATTTGGAAAGTACAGATACTTTATTGACATATACAGTTGTTATAAAAGGCCTTATTTTGAGAAGGTAAGGAAACAAAATTCAATCAATCAAAATTTAAGTAAAAGAAACCTCCCCTCAAAGCACAGCCCTAACAAAGAATCATTTTAATTGTTCTGTGTGACTCACAACAGGTTTCCTCTGTGATTTCTTCCTTTCACTATAAAGAAATGGGACTCTGTGGTTGAATTTTTCTAACTCATAAAATAAATGACAATTACTTAATTTAAGGTGTAAGTGATGTTTTATAAATTCTTTTCTTTTTTATTCTTCAAAGAGACATCATTAATTGAGAAAACTTTTGTGTTTTAGAAATAATAATAAAGATTATTGAGCTCCCTCCTGCAAAAGTTAATTAATTATTACTCTTTTATTTTTACAAAAAAATGATCATATTTAAAATAATAAGGAAATTAAAGTACTGGCAGTTTCTAAATCTGAACATAACATGGGGCTTTGTTCATAGCTTGACAATACCATATGATGTTGTGATGATTCGAGGAGTCAGTTCATGTACAGCACTTAGGACAATGTCTGGCACAGCTCAATGTTCAGGAAATGGTTGCTATTATTTCATCTTAGACTCAAGCTATTATTTTTTACCCACCATATTTATTACAAAATAGAATTTGGTCTTGGCATCAGTGAACACATATATGGTATAATTAATCTCACATTTTTAATTGATTATGATTTTTGTGTTTTTAAGGCAGTCTTCTTGGTTTATGAGTTAACTGGACCAATGTTTCCCAATCATTTTTCAAAAATTAAATCCTTAACACAAAAACAAATCCACAGAACTCCACAATATAAATTGTATTTTTTGATATCTCCTAATTTAAAGCACACACACACAAAGATAAATAGCTACTATAGGCTGGGCATAATGGCACATGCCTGTAATGCCAGTGGCTCTGGAGGCTGAGGTAGAAGGATCATGAGTTCAAAGCCAGCCTCAGCAACTTATCGAGACCCTAAGAAACTCATACAAGACCCTGTATCTAAATAAAATATTTTAAAAAGGGCATGGAATGTGGCTCAGTGGTTAAGTGCCCCTGGGTTCAATTCCTAGTACAAAAAAAAAAAAAAAAAACTACCTTGAGATTAATTTGCATTTTATTACAACATACATTTGAAAATTCATCTTTGAGTCAGATACATTCTCACCATAGTCAAATTTATTAAATACACAGATTCATGGGTGTTTTTAATAAATTCAGGGGCTTGTAGGAGTCCATAGCAAGCAAATGGGAACAGTGAATTAGAAGGGTCAGCAAACTTTCTCTGCCAAGGGCCAAAAGCAAGTCACCTATGCTGGTCACTTATGTCTCTGTCCAAACAACTCAACTGTGACATTGTAGTAGCAGGCAAAATGTAAATGAGTGGGAGTGGCTATGTTTCCCTAAGACTTTATGTACAAAAACAGGTTTGGTCCCATGACTGGAGCTGAAGACCCCTGATTAGATCTCTAATTAATTATCATTTCTAAAAATGTGAACTATTTGTTAGCTGTGTATTCTCCAATACTTCTCCCAGGCCAGGCACTAAAAAGAACTGTGCAGGTGCAGAACTACAGATTTTTACCATCAGGCTCTTTCATGCTCTATAAATTCCTGTAAGTGTGCTAACTTCAGGAAGGAAACTTGAAGAAGTTTTATACTTTAGATATTATGTTCAACTTTAATACAAATTCCTCATAAATCAGTTAGAAACTCACAATCCTCCTACATAAAACAAGGACAGCACTATTAAAAATTATAAAATGTTATCTTTTAAATTCATACTTCTCTATATTATTTGACTTGACAACAGCCTAAGTTACTTTTGTAAAGTGCAATAAAGCAATGTATTTTCAAAAGGTTATAAAGAACTAATTTGTAGAGCCAAGTAATTCATGCATTAGAGACTTACTTATTTGTTGCCTTATCCATTGTCTCAACTATCATTTATTAAATATCCCACAGGTACAGAGATCAAGGCTAGTCTGGATATATGAAATGCATAAACCCCAAAACTAATGCTAATTAATCGGATTCATTGTACAGTTAAAAGAGGTGAAGACTTGGAATACAAAGTAATTAACACAAAACTGATAGAAAAGTGATACAAGTACTAAATTATTTATCACTCTCATCAATGTAATTACTTTTCTCTTGTATCTTCTGCAAAAAGTAATCAGAGTTAATTTGCCTCAGGGTATGTGTTAAAAGTTTCTGTAAGCCAGAAGTGTTAAGTTTGCCAGGTACCTAGAAGTCATTTCTATGCAAGATGGAACCAGAATTCTGAATTGTCCAGGGAGAAAGGATATCTCCAAGAAAGTAGAAGATGACAATCTCTTGGAGAAGAGAAGGAAAGGCAGGGGTGGGCTTTAGAATTTCTCTAGTGGCTCAGAGGACAGGGCTCTGGGTTAATAGAAACTCTCACTGCCATGCCTCGGAGAGCAATGGACCTTGGATGGGAGTGGCCCATTTAGTAATTTTCTGGATGGTTGGACACTATTCCAATCTCTAGGTATAAATTTGGCACAGAAGTCATGAAGCTATCTGCCTTAAAGGGATCATGTGGACTATAACAATGACCACAGTGGCCTTAGGATGAGAGGTTCCTTCCAGGGCTGTGTGGACTCCCTAAGCCTAGGGAAGGAAGCAATATACTGAATAATATCTTAGCTTGAACACCCCATCCATACTAGAGTTCAGAAAAAAACTGAATTGGATTTAGAGGAACAAAATAATGTTTCTTTGTTTTTCTACTACAGTTTTAAATCTACATATATACTACCTATCCTAAAATAAAAGGCAAAATTTTGCTTTAGGGGAGAGAATAACCAGATGTCTGAGAAAGTCAAGGGAAAGTTTTGTGGAGCAGGTGTGTTATGCTCGAATTCGGGACCCCCAAAAGACCACCAGAGACCAAGATCAATGTAAGTAGCAAAGAGGTGTTTATCGTGAGCTAGCTCGGTCCTCCACTTGCACACAGCAACTGGTGATGCTGAGAGGCCCCAAGCCCAGGGTTTGCAGCAGTTTTATACCCTCTTTGGGGAAGGCAGGGACTTCACATACCTCATAGCATCTCTTAGCAAATCATCACACACCTCAGGAAAATCATAAAACAACTTTAAAACAGGATTAGCACATTCACTGGTGGGAACAAGTTGGGTAAGGGTGATTGGCTAGTAAAAGAGGGGGATTCCTTTGAACTGATTGGTTTAAGCCATGAGGGGTGTTCCCGCTGAACTACAGGGTTTCCCCAAAAGTTATCAACCACCATAAACTACTGGGAGGGTTATCTGGCATCCCAGGTATTTCCCTGTCTCATGCTAATTGGTGGCTGCTAGGGGGTTGCTATGGGTCCCCACCTAGCCTGACTGAGTCAGGGACACCTGGCACAGCAGATCTCTCCTGTTATTTGTAGATAAACAACTCAGAAGGGTGGGTATGTGCCTAGGAGTGCTCTGTGGGTCTTTCCAAGGACAAGGGTCATGCCTCCTTCCTTGGACAGGCTTTGCTCTGAGGTAGAGGCTGGTTTTTCAAGTGACACTTACCAATGATAACAATAAGGATACCTATGGTTTGTGAAGTAGCTAACATATTTAAGATAGTCTATATATTTCATTTCTAGCAATTATACCAGCATTATAAAATGAATGTTTTCTATCCTCATCTACCACCTGAAAAGTGGAGACTCAGAAAGGTGAAATTATTTGCCAGATACCCTATAGCTAAGATATGACTGAATTAAGTAGCTGGGATGAGATTCAAATCTTAGACCAAATGATTCTAATGTCATGTGACTTCCAATAAAATAGCACTTTCTAAAAACTGAATGATGGTAGATTTTTCTTGGAAGGAAATTTAATTTAATTAAAAAAAAAATAAAAGAAAGAATATTCTATTCAAACCTCCAAGGGTTGGGGGTGGGGAGAGAATATATGCATATGTGTGTTAAAGCAACCCCTCACCTCCACCCCCTAGTGATTTTCACAGTCAGCAAGGCTTGGGAAGCATTGCATTGCCCCTCAGTGAAGACCAATGGAGGGACATTTCACACATGGACAGTGACAGTACAGCAGGGAAAGTCTAGGTAAGTTTTGAACCAGGTCATCTACCAGAGCTCAGATGGTGATGAGCAGTGGTGGAAGTTAAGGCTATGCAGAGGCACTGTTTCATGTTCTAGAAGTTGTAGGAGACAATGTTGAGAGCATAGTTCCTTCTGGAGATAACAGGGTTAGAAAGGTTTTTAAGCAGGAGGTGGCATGATCAGATGTATCTATTGGCAATATAACTAGTGACAGTGTACAGGGTGGAGCTGGTGCACACACTAAGTACATAGGTAAGAGGGAAGGCAGCAGTACAGTCTGTACTTCTGCCTGATAGATGAGGGAGCTACAGGATGATTCTGATGTTTCTATCACTGGAGACCGGGTGGAAGGTGGCACTAGAAACATTAAGTCTGTTTAATAAGATCATCTGACTTGAATTCATTTACTCAACAGTAAACCTTTCCACCTGAGATTTTCTTCCTGTGTATTTTTGTTGCTGAGCATACTAATAAAGCAGATTTTGCAGGAAGATGAAATACTCAGTTTTGTCATGTTTAAATTCAAACATGGCAAACAAACATCCCATTGATATGCAATAGAAAATTAGATGTAAGTCTTCTGAACATAGGTTGTCACTCTTTGATGTAAGTGAAAATACTTATGAAACTTTAAAATAAATCACAGATGGAAGACTCACCCTTTGGAATTCTGTTTCACCGGGGCCTAAAGGGAAAAGAAATATGTATTTTTCAATCTTCATGAATCAATCTTATTTGAAGCAGAGATAGAAAATCATTACCTGAGAACCCAAGCCAGAGTCTATCCACAGATATACTAGGTCAAAGACAGGACAATGCTTAAGAAGATCAGCTTTGATGTCATTGGAATCTGAGTTTAAGTCCTAGCTCTGCTACTTACTAGCTCTGTGGTCTTGAGCAAAATAATAAGTCTTGCAAAGTCTCATCTACAAAATAGACATACTAACAACTCTTGGCTCAAAGTAAGGACTATAGATGATAAATGTTGAAAAAAAAATGCCCAGCATATAAAATTTGTCCAGTAAGTGTTGGCTGTTACGTTAATGTGAAGAAGAGAAGGTTAACTAAAGATAGCAACATGTCCAAAGGAAAAAGAATAGAATGAACTTTATGAATTGCAGAGTCAGACTAAAACATAAAAGTTGACAACAAGTATCTTGCTTTATCCTAAGTACTCTGAACTATAAGCAAATGAAGTCTGGTCCTTCAGAATATTGTATTATAAAAATAGATGTGTCTGGCTTTTAAAACTTGAGGCCATTAGCCATACAAGCATACAATTAAATTCCCTGGCTTGAATTTCCCAGCTTTCCAATAGCACTTATATTTAATTTCTACTAAGAAAGAATGCATTAGTCACATAATATGTACATAAATATTCTGATTTACATGACAATAATATTTATCATTGTAACCTAATAGATTAATATTTTACCTTATACATCAGTCACTTATAAGTTTGATTAGTATTAAATCTTCTAGGGTTCGATCAACCCTAGAAAAATCCAGATTATCAAACCCTAGGTTATCGTAACTTTCCCAGTAAAGAATCATCCCATGAGATGTATCTCAAAGACTGAAAAAAATGGCATCCCCTTATCAACATCCCACTATCCTGATGGTCTTCTAAACTGCAATTAATGGTAGAAGCCAAACACAATGCTTTAAAGAGAAAAAAGGAATAAGAAGGTGATGATGACAAGTGTGGACAATGGTTTAAGATGGTTTAAGAGTTTATGGTCAGAAATGTTTTGTTTTGTTTTGTAGATTTTTTTTTAAGAGAGAGAGAGAGAATTTTTTAATATTTATTTTTCAGTTTTCGGTGGACACAACATCTTTATTTTTATGTGGTGCCGAGGATCGAACCCAGTGCCCTGCACATGCCAGGTGAGCACGTTACTGCTTGAGCCACATCCCCAGCCAGATCAGAAATGTTTTGATGACAGAAGGTCTTTTATTTAGGATGGAGGTTTAAGAGTTTATGGTCAGAAATGTTTTGATGACAGAAGGTCTTTTATTTAGGAATGGAGGAGATAAATTCAGGGGGTGAGAGAAAAAACTCTGACTACAGAAAAATCTTCTTTTCACATGGAGGCTGATAAGCAAAACAGATTTCCCAGAGGATGGCTAAGGAGAAGGAGCTTTGTCCCCAGAATGAGAGAAGGGGCTCCTATCTCTCTGCATTAGATAAAATGGCAAACTTTGGGTATTACTAGGGGTAAGCCTCAAAAGAGGAATTGAGAGATAGAAAAGCTTATATCTCATGGCATCTATTTTCTTGGTAAAAGAGATTATTGGCTAGGGAAAAACATGGGACCAACAGTCAATGGAAGCCATAAATGTACAGCAGAGAAATCATGGCAAGGGATGGCCGAGTTGCTGCAATAACTATGACAATTAATTCATATTTTGGTGTTTTCCTCTACTTCTGGCTCCATATATCCAGGAGAGCTCCCAAAGACCTATGATAGGATTGGAGAGGAAGATTTAACATATTCTTCACCTCCTACCTTATATTCTGCCACCTCCAAGTTCTCCCAGTATTCCTTATTGAACCAAACAAGTGAGAAATGATATAAATGACACAAAACTATTTAATGAAAATGAATACTGTTTTTACAAATTTCCAGAATTTAGGTCTTATCTTTTTCAGTGTGGTGGATGATATCAATTCAATTTAGGATGGATGATTAGTGAGGGAAATCCTCAGATTCACAGATTTTACAGATTATATCTGTTCTCTTTTAAAAATTGCACATAGACAAGATCAGAAAGGCAAATGGAAAAATCACAACAGTTAATTCATTGGTAGTTGGTGTCTGGGCAAGTTTTCTCTTTGTTTTATTAACATTGTGTGTGTGTGTGTGTGTGTGTGTGTGTGTGACCATTTTATGTAATTTTTCATTGATTTTTTTTCTCCTAAGAGTACCTATTGTGTAAGGAAGCTATGAGAGTAGACAAGGTAAGGTAGAGCTGCAGGACAGTTGAGCATTGGTTCCCTCTGGTTTCCCCACTCTGATAATTCCCACCCATAGTCAGGTGACATGTTCACAGGTATGAAGATCCTTTGCAAAAACAAACAAACAAACAAAGCTTTCTTCAGGTTTCTGCAGGGCTATCTGTAGGAAGAAGTTACTCTGGGTTATATTTTCAGGTCCTCCATTTTCTCTTGCTACACAGGATGGGATCTGCTATAGGCCAGAAGATCAGCTGCAAATTCTAGCCTACATACAAAAGAGCCAGAAGAGGACAGGGGCAGGTTCATAGGAAGGTTTGTGTGCTGTGATCTTGTAATGCCAGATTTGTGGGTCCCCAATAGACCTCCAGAAGCCAAATCCGATGCAATCACACAAGAGTCTTTATTGTGAGCTCGAGCCTGGACTCACAACCGTTTCTGATGCAGTGGTCCCGAGGAGTGAGTCCTGACCCTTAGTTCAGTGAGAATTTATAGGTTTTGGGGGGATACTCTATGAGTCACAACATCACACAGCAAATCATTTCATACCACGGGAAAATCAAACAACAACTCTTAACATCGATTAGCACATTCACTGGCGGGAACAAGTTGGGTAAGGGTGATTGGTGAGTTCAAGTGGTGGATACATTGGAACTGATTGGTTTTGGCCATGAGGGATTGCAAGAGTGTATATGCTAAACTGCAGGGTGACCTAATCATGTTTTTAATCACCGAAACTACTGGGAGGGTGACCTGGCATTTCAGATATTTTCCCTGTCTCATGCTGATTGGTGGTTGCTGGGGGTTGCTATGGGTCCTCACCTAGCATAACTGAGTTAGGGACACCTGGCACTTCAGATTTCTCCTGTTAAACAACTCAGCAGGGTGGGTATATGCCTAGGAATGGGTTTTCAAAGGACAAGTGTCACACACACACACCCCAACCCCCTTGGACTGGCCCTGCTCTGAGGTACAAGCTGGTTTTTCAAAAATGGAGTCACATCAGTTTCTCAATCTGAAGCAGTTTCTGGGTACATGGAGAAGGACAGGAGTGCCACTAAAATATGAGTTATTGATTTTCTGGCTCATACTAAGAATTTTGCACTAAATTAGGAGGATCTTCCTTGTTGTCTACATCCCTTTAATCAGTTGCCAAGATCCTGCCAAATTAATTACCAAAGTAAAGCCAGTTCTCTGGGCTCCTACCAAGAAGGTTATAAGAGAGGTGGTCTTGGGAGAAACCCCAAGTGACTCTCACATCCAGGTGGGGGAATTACATCCCAACCAGGACGACTCAGGCAGTTGATGCACCATAGAAATAAACCAACATATTTTTGAGTCTTGTAAATCAGAATGTTTATGTTTAAACTGTCACATTCATTTCATCCACACTCTGCCCCTAGGGTGGAAGTCTGGGAGGAACAATATTGCAGTTTATTCATCATAATTACAAACAGTGTGATAAACAGCTCAGCTTACTTGGTGTCTTATGCTTGATAATTTTAATTTGGCCTTCTGGATCTTTGGGGCTGTTTGGCTTCAGTGTAATTGCTCACCAAATCTGCTACCTCTTTAAGCCTTAAATCATCCTGGTAAATATCCTGACCTACCAGACTGTATTGCTGGTCATACTGATTCTGAGTATCCATATTTCTTTATCTTTTAGTAGCTTCTTGCTTCCACCCAGGTAATTCCATTCTCATCTGCCTGGTCAGACACTTTTTATCTCTCTGCTGCAGTTTTGCTAGATGATAATAAAAGTAAGAGCTATAATATCTTGTGTAAATTGCTGTTACAGTTCAGCTCAGAAACCTTGCTGGCAGCTGCTGTGCTGAGAAAGCCCTGCTGAGAAGTTATGCAGTAATCCAGGAAAGAGGTAATAAGGATGTGGACAAGGAGGAGTCAGGGAAATGAGAAAAAAGGAAAGAATCCAAAGAATTCACATGGAGCCTGCATATAAATTAACAGAGGGGAAAGACTAAAGAAATTGAAAAAGTAGGGCTCAATATTCAAGAAAGAGGAAAGTTTGACAAAAGGTTAAAAAATAATCACCAAAACATATTTTACCTAATTCTAGTAAGGTAGAAAAAGGCAGCATCTCTGAAAAACTTGAAAAAAAAAGTTTTTAGAAAGAAACAACTTTTTATACAATCAGTTCAACTCATACTAACTTTTTAAAAGAATTTCCTCTGATATATGATATAGCCAGCTCCATATAAGCTACTCCCTGCTTCTGTGTTCAGATTCCCAAATGGCCTGATCTCCCCTGCTAAGATGCTCACTCCTGGCTTCCTTCAGACATTTCAAAACAATACTCATCATCCACTCCCAGCCTCAAATTTGTTAATAATTGAAATTTTCCTAAATACACTTTTCACAACATTGTATCATGATAACTCATAATTTCACTTTCAATAATAACAAGGGAATTATTTCTCTTTCCTAATACTATAGTTAAATCCTGCTAAAATGGATTGCTTCCATTGAGCCAACTTGTCTGGACATTGCTACAGTTGAGTCCTTGAGTTATATCCTTCCTGGTTTAGTCATGTTGCTGAGAACCATGGCATGTACAATATCTTGTATTAAAAATCACCCCCAAACTTCTTGGCTTATAACAACAAGCATTTATTATCTCAGTTTCTGGACATAGTTTTGTCAGTACCTCTGCCTAAGGCTTCCCATGGCTCTGGTTTCCCCTTGAGGGTTCAACTGAAAGAGGACCTGCTTCCCAGCTCACGGATGTTGTGGCTGGCAGGATGGAATTCCTCTCTGTTAACCAATGACCTCTCTTTGCCATATGGGCCTGTCCGTGGAGTGGCTCACAACATAACATCTGACCTTTATCAAAGCAGGGGAGCAAGAGAGCAAGTGGGAATCCTTAAGGCAGAAGCACTACTCTTTGTAAAATCCAGTCTCAGAGTGACATTCCTTCACTTTTGCCATAATCTATTCATTAAAAATGAGTTGTTAGATTCAGTCCTGAACGTGAGGAGGTTATGCAAAGGTGTAAATGCTGGGAATCTGGGATTGCTGGGAGTATCTCAGAGGCTGGGAACCACACAGCCCTATGCACATGAGCTCCAAAACGTATACATAGGAACATTAACGTTTTAGAGGTGTTGATAGGTGTTTGGGATTTTAAAAGATGGCACTGCATTTTGCACTTAAAATTTTGTATTTTTAAAAAATTTTTGCATGTGATCTTTGCACAATGAATGTATGAGTATTCTTTACATTGTTCTCTATAATTTCTTTATGATTATAATGTATCAAAATGAAAATATTTTAAAAATATATAATAAAAAATTTGAACACACTTTTAGATTATTGCAATTAAAATAAGAAAGCTAAGAAAAAAATAATAAAAGAAAAAGCAAAGAAGGCATCCCACTAGTTTGGCAGATAGGGTCTCGAGTCATAATTAGTGTATTAAAAAACCTAATTGTTTCCTTTGCTGTGCAGAAGCTTTTTAATTTGATGCTATCCCATTTATTAACTCCTGGCCTTATTTCTCAAGCTTCAGGGGTTCTACTGAGAAAGTAGTTGTCTGTGCTTATATGCTGGAGTGTTGACACTACGTTTTCTTCTAGGAGTTGCATAGTTTCTGGTCTAATTCCTAGGTCTGATCCACTTTGAGTTAATTTTTGTGCAAGGTGAGCAATAAGGATCAGTTTCATTCTTCTATATAACCAGTTTTTCCAGCACCATTTATTAAAAATGCTATATTTTCTCCAATGTACTTTTGTGTGTGTGTGCTGGGGATCAAACCCAGGACCTTGTACATGCAAGACAAGCACTCTACCAATTGAGCTATATCTCCAGCTCTCTAATGTACCTTTTTTGGCAACTTTGTTAAGAATCGGTTGACTATAGATGTTTAGGTTTGCCTCTTTGTCTTCTATTCTGTACCATTGGTCTATGTATCTGTTTTTATGCCAGAACCGTGAAGTTTTTGTTATTATAGCTCTGTAGTATAATTTAAAGCCTCAGGTATTGTGAGGCTTCCAGCATTGCTTTTTTTGGCTTAGGATTGCTTTGGCTATTCTGGGCCTTTTATTTTCCAAATAAATTTTAGGACTGTTTTTTTCTAGTACTGTGAAGATCTAGAAAGTCATTGGTATATATTTTCATTTTTTTTTCTTTCTTTAACTAGGAATTAAATTCAAGGAAGCTTAACCACTGAGCCTTATCCTGAGCCCTTTGTATTTTTCATTTTAAAACAGGGTCTCATTAAGTTGAGTAGGGATTCACTAAATTGCTGAGGCTGGCTTCAAATTGCCTCCTGAGTTGCTGGGGTTACAAGCATGTACACCTGGCTTCTCATTGGTATATTGATGGGAATCACACTGAATCTGTATATTGTTTTTGGTAGTATGGCAATTTTACCAATATTGATTCTGCCTTTCCATGAATATGGGAGGTCTTTTCATCTTCTGAGGTCTTCTTCAGTTTCTTTCTTCAATGTTCTCTAGCTTTGATTGTAGAGGTTGTTTACCTCCTTGGTTAGATTTACTCCTAGGTATTTTAATTTTTTGAGATTACTGTGAATGGGATTGTTTTCCTGATTTCTTTCTTAGCAGATTCATATTTGATATATTTTGTAACCTTCTGCCTTGCCAAATTTGCCAAATTTATCAGCCTTGCCAAATTTGCCAAATTTATCAGCTCTAGTAGTCTTTTGGTGGAGTTTTTGGATCTTCTAAAAAATAGGATCATAGCATCTGCAAACAGTTGTGATTTGACATCTAATTTTTCTATTTTTAATCCCTTTTATTTCCTTCTCTCGCTTAATTTCTTAATATTAAATAGAAATGGTGAGAGTGGACATCTTTGTCTTGTTCCAAATTTTAAAGGAAATGCTTTCAATTTTTCCCCCATTTACTATGAAGTTGGCTTTGGGTTTTTCATATATAACCTTTATAATGTTGAGGTAGGTTCTTTCTATTCCTAGTTTCCTCAGTGTTTTTTATCATGAATGAGTGCTGATTTTGTCAAAGGCCTTCTCTGTATCTATTGAGATGACTAAGTAATTTTTAAAATTGTATTTATGTGGTGAATTACACTGATTTGAATATGTTGAACCATTCTTACATATCTGGAATAAAGCTAACTTCGTTGTGATGTACAATCTTCTTAATATGTTGTTGAGCACAATTTGCTAATATTTTATTAAGAATTTTTGCATCAAGCCAGGTGTGGCACATACCTGTAATCCCAGTGGCTTGGGAGGCTGGAGCAGGAGGATTGCAAGTTCAAAGCCAGCTTCAGCAACTTAGCAAGGCCCTAAGCAATTCAGAGAGACCCAACGAGATATTTTTAAAAAAGGTCTGGGGATGTGTTTCAGTGGCTAAGTACCCCTGAGTTCAATTCCTAGTACCCGCCCCCCGCCCCCCAAAAAAGAATTTTTGCATCAGGGATATTGGTCTATAATTTTCTTTCCTGTATGTATCTTTCCTGTATGTGTCCTGCTTTTGGTATGAGTGTGATACTGGCTTCATAGAAGGAGTTTGGAAGTGTTCCTTCTCTTTCTATTTCATGGAATAACTTAAGGAGTTCCTTTTTAAAAATCTGTAGAATTCAGCTGAGAATCCATATGGTCCTAAGCTTATTATTATTACTGCTTCTATCTCATTACAAGTTATTGGACTGTTTAGGTTTTCTATGTCTTCTTTTTCTTCTTTTTAATATGTTTATTTTGTTTATTTAGTTTTTTAAATGTGGTGTTGGGGATCAAACCTAGTGTTTCACACATGCTAGGCAAGAGCTCTACCACTGAGCCACAACTCCAGCCCTTCTATGTATTCTTGATTGATTTTTGGCAGATCATGTGTATCTAAAAATATATCCATTTCTTCTAGGTTTTCCATTTAATTGGAATATACATTTTCAAAATAGTCCCAAATGATCCACTAGATTTCTGAGATATCTGTGGTGATCTCTTCTTTTTCATCTCTAATTTTATTAATTTGGGCCCTCCCCCCCACCTCTGTTTGACTAAGGTTTTATCAATCTTATTTAACTTTTCAAAGAACCAATTCTTTGTTTCATCGATCCTTTTGTTTTTGTTTTTTTTTCCCAAGTTCATTGATTTCAGCTCTGATCTTGAAATTTGTTTGTTCTTCTTTTTCAAAGGCCTTGAGATACATCATTAGGTTGTTTATATGGCATCTATTTTATTTTCTTATGTAGGCACTCATAGCTAAAAACTGCCTTCATAATGTCCCGGAGGTTCTCAAATACCATATCACTGTTCTCACTTGGTTCTAAGGAATTTTAAATTTCTCCCCAATTTCTTTTAACACCCATTCATCATTCAGAAGTGTATTATTCAATCTCAATGTGTTTATATAGTTTTTGCAGGGTTTTGTCTTGTTGATTTCTAATTTTATACCATTATGATCTGATAAGATGCAAGGAAATATATATATATATATATATATATTTTTTTTTTTTTTTTTTGCCAAGAGTTGCTTTGTGGCATAAAATATGGTCTATTTTGGAGAAGGTTCCATCATACACTGAGAATAAAGTGTCTACAGGTGTTGTTGGAGGAAATATTCTATAGATGTTTCAGGTTCAAAGAGTCTTTACTGAGTTTATGTCTGGATGGCCTATTTCATGGTGAGAAAGGTGTGTTGAAATCACCCAGTATTATTGTTCTAGGGTCTATCACAGGCTTCATTTTTAGTAGTGTCTCTTGTATGTAATTAATTGTACCCACATTTAGGGAATAATTACTTATTATTGCTACAACTTCTTGTTGTATTGCTCTCTTTATCAATTTGAAGTGACCTTCTTTGTCTTTTTTGATTATTTTTGATTTGAAGTCTGCTTTGTCAGATACGAGAGTATCTACTCCTACTTGTTTCTGAGCTCCATTCATATGGTATATCAATTTCCATCCTTTCATTTTCAGTCTGTGGCTACCTTTGACTGTGAATTTCTTGCAAACAACATCAAGTTGGGTTTTGTTTTTTAATCTATTTTGTCAGCCTATGTCTTTTAATTGAGTTGAGAACATTTACATTCAATGTTATTATAGAAAGATGTTTATTAATTACTACCATTTTGATTAATTAATAATATTAAATTTGGTGTTGTTTCTCATTTGCCTAGCCACTTTTCAAGTGAGATTTGTTGTTTTATGAACTCTGGGGTTTGTTTTTTACTTCTTCTGTTCAGAGTAGTTTTTTAAGTAAGTTATATAGTCCTGGCTTAGAGTCATGGATTCTTTTAGTTTCTGCTTATCTTGGAAGGTTTTCATTTTATCTTTGATTTTGAGGGATAACTTTGCTGGATACAGCAATCCTGGTTGACAGTTCTTTTCTTTTTTTTTTTTTTATGGTGCCAGGGATTGAACTCAGGACCTCTTATATCCTAGACAAGTCCTCCACCACTGAGCTATATCTCTAGCCCAACAATTATTTTCTTTTAGGACTTGAAACACATCATTCCATTCCCTCCTGGCTTTTAGAGTTTGTACTGAGAAATCAGAAGTGATTCTGGATTGGCTTTCTTCTAAATACAACCTCATGTTTTACTCTTGCGGCTTTTAAAAATTCTATTCTTATTCTGGATGTTAGGCATTTTCATTATAATGTGTTGTGGAGAGGTTCTTTTTCTATTTTCTCTATTTGTGATTCTGAATGCCTCCTCTATCTGGATGTTCATCTCATTTTCCAAGTTTGGAAAATTTTCTGTTATTATTTTCCTGAAGAGGTTATTCAGCTGGGTGTGGTGGAGCATACCTGTAATCCCAAAGACTTGGGAGGCTGAAGTAGGAGAAACACAAGTTCAAGACCAATCTCAGCAACTTAGCAAGGACCCAAGCAACTTGTTGAGACTCTGTCTCAAAATAAAACAATAAATAAATAAAAAGGACTGGGTTTGTGGACCAGTGGTTAATTGTCCCTGGACCAAAGATGGGGCGGGGGGGGGGGGGACACATACATATGGGATAGGGGTTGTTAACCCCTTCCTCTTTTTATGTTGCTCTTTCAGCAGCCAGTTGAAGTGGCCTAAGACTGAAACTGTTTGCAATAGCTCTCATCTTCCCTTCTCACCAGTATAAGGTAGGATGGCATAGAAAATACAGTCAATTGGAGTTTATTCTGCACAGACCAGGTCCATGCACTCCCACAGTGGGGCTGTGGCAGAGTCCTATGGGAGGAGTTCCAGGTACTGAGGCTTAGGTCTAATCAGGTCTTCAGGGCTTTATTGGGTAGTATGTGCTCTGGAGAGATTAGATCAACACACCCCCTAGGGCCCAGCAGTTGCTGATCTTTGTTAGGAGTCTGGATTTCAGGAGCCTCCCAAGAATTCTATTCACAGAACAGGGGAGCCTATCCTCCACACACTCTGTTGCCCACTATAACCTTCTCAGGATTAGTGCCTCTGTGTATTCTCACTGACCTGTTCAGATTCCTGATCTGCTTCAGCAGGTCACATGAGCCAGTCAACTCAAAGGAAAAGTGAGTTTCACTCCCTTTTCCTTTTCTGACTTGAATCCCCCTGGGTACCATCTTCTCTGTGCCTGATTCACTCACATTCTGTTGGGTACACCCTAGGCTGAAAGGTAAGGTGCTTACCAGGACAGTATGTCAAAGGTCAAAGTTTGCTACAACTTCCCAGATCCTGTAACAGCAGCTGCAGCATGGCCACCTCAAGATGGCTACTGACTCAGTTCTCCATGGCCAGTTGGGAAACATGGAGTACTTTTCAAACACCAGTTCGTGGAGCAGCCTTTAGATCAGCTGAGTGCAGGCTGCTTTTCTGATGTTTTCCAGGTTTTCTCCCACCAAATCTGTTGTGTTACTCTCTTTGTTATTCCTCCCCTCTGTGGTGAACCATCACTGTTGCCAATTGCCTGCTGCAACTAGCTCAGCTCCAATGTACTCTTTCTTCTTCCTTCAATGTACCCAAATTTTGCACACTGAATTTTAGTGAAATCTTTCACCCACTTCACTAAGAAGCAGTACTCCCGCTGCTTGAATCCCAAGCCACTGAGCAACTAGGAATGCAGCCTTCCTCTAATCCTCCATCCTGTATCTTTGTGAAGGGGCACCTTTAAAAAGTATTCACAAATGTGCTTTATAGGCTTAAAGCAGTCCTGCATGACTTCAAAATTACCTAGAAGTATCAGATGTCCTCAGAGTTGAAATGAAAAGCCCTTCATTCCTTTTATAATGTCAAAAACACAGTAAGAGGGGCTGGGGTTGTGGCTCAGTGGTACAGTGCTTGCCTAGCATGTGTGAGGCCCTGGGTTCAATCCTCAGCACCACATAAACATAAATAAAATAAAGGTATTGTGTCTAACTACAACTAAAAAAACAAAAACAAATGCCAAAAGAACTTTTGTGACCACATGAAAAGGCCATAGGAGAATGGTGTCTGAGAAAGATGCAAATAATGGATCAGAATGAAGCACAGGTCTAATTTCAGACTTACCTGTTTTAGTGAATGCAACAAAACCCCATTTGTGTAAATAAAAAAACAAAGGATTTATTGATAAAATGAAAAGAAACTTGACAGAATCAAAAGCACAATGAGCTAAAACCTAGTGTATTAGGAGTTTATCCTCTCTTTCTGGCTCTTCTCAGTTCACTTCTGTATATCTGCTCTACTCTTTAGCTTATTTCAGGAAACATATTTCTCTTCTATTTATTACATAGCTTTTAGCAAAAGATGGCTCCTCAGTCTCAAGTCTAAGGAACCAACTTTTCACACATTCACTGTTCTCTGACCACCGTGTCTACAGATTTGGATCAAATTCCCAAGGGACAAAATGGAAAATTTCTACTTATTGCATACTCAAAATTAGCACATCATGTACAACCACAAGAATGGGAAGGTATATTCCATGTATGTAAAATATGTCAAAATGCATTCTACTGTTATATGTAACTAAAAAGAAGAAATTAAAAAAAAAAAAAACTAGCACGTATGTGCTTTGTGAAGAGAACATTTCTACAAACCTTGATGAGGAGAGTGGATAGATATCTACATTGGGCTGTACAGATCAGCCTGTAGCTATTCCCCAATCATTGAGCCACAAAGCAAGGAAGAATCAAGACAGGACACAAGCAACTTATAAAAACTGTCCCAAAAGTGATGAATTTATTGATGATCAATAGTGAAATAAGCATGCTTTAATCTTCCCTGCGCTATATAAACTATTGGACTGACAGACTCAGATATATAATTTATCAAAGAGGAACTAACCATGCTTTTTAGATAGAATGCCTAGGAAATTAATGGATCTGCAGCTTAGGGAAACAGGTTATTCCCCTCTCATTCAACAAAATGCATCCCTTGAATAAATATGTTGTTTTGGGTGTCTGGGTTGAAACTTGTTACCCCCAAAGAGTACAAAACATTAAGCCATAAGGATTGATCTCTCTCTAGAGGGAGAAACAATGTATGTTTTCCCCTACTTACTGTCTTGACTGAAAGAGGACATTTGTTTGCCCCAGTACATGGGCCACTGCTCCCTGTACCCATAGAGTTGAGAAACACTGGCATTCTCTGGCTATCCTCTCCTGGTTACAAGCCATTTACCCAAACAGTGGCTATTTTCAGAGACACTTGTCAGGTAGGGATCTTAGCTTCTAAATGCCAGCTCTGGGGTCAGACTCATACCTAAGATATGCAGAGGGAACCCAGGGGAAAGTAGGTTTCCTTCCTTGGCTATTCCACTTTAAACAGCTCACGAGGAACCTCCCCTTCCCGATTCAAGTGCTGAGCAATAGAGCTGACCCAGTGTCTAAGGCTCAAGAAATAAGGGCAAAGAATAGCCCTGGGTGCTGGCATCTTCAATCTTAATTCCTGTGGTGCTGTTTGTCCTGGTCTGTCTAGACCAAAAGGGTCAGCTCATTCTTGATGGCAGAAGCAAAGTTTCCATTTCTGAGAGAAAAGGAGGGTATATTATACTGACCAAAATAGCAAGAGTATCATTAAAAATTACTCTGTGTTGTTTAAGTAAGCTGCATATTGTACATTTGTCCCCCGACCCTTTTTTAATTTTAATTTTAATTTTTTTTTTACATTTGAATTAAATGGGGTATAATTTCTCATTTTTCTGATTGTACAGGTTGCAGAATCACATTGGTCATACAGTCACCTATATACATACAGCCATAATAAAGTCTATTTTATTCTGCTGCCCTTTCTACCCCCCTTCCCCTCCTCCCTCCCCTCCCATCACATCTCTCTACCCAATCTAATGTTGTGACACTCTTCTTCTTCTTCTCCTTCTCCTTCTTCTTTCTCCTCACAACATCATATGTGTATTCTGTATAACAATGAGGGTCTCCTTCCATCTTCCGTGCAATTCCCCTTCTCCCTCCTTTTCCCTCCCATCTCTCTTCCCTATTTAGTGGTAATCTTCTCATGCTCTTCCTCCCTATCCCATTTTGAGTCACCCCCCTTATATCAGAGAAGACATTCAGCATTTGTTTTTTAGGGATTGGCTAACTTCACTTAGCATAATCTGCTCTAATGCCATCCATTTCGCTGCAAATGCCATGATCTTGTTATTTTTTTAGTGCTGAGTAATATTCCATTGTGTATAAATGCTACATTTTTTTATCCATTCATCTATTGAAGGGCTTTTTAATTAAACTGGTTATTGTGGTTCTCTCCAGACACTTGCCTTAATCCTTCACTTGGAGAGCCCTGGTCCCAGGCCTGTCTCAGGACACAGCTAAAAAGGGTGGTCTTTAATTGTCCACAACTCACACCACTTCTAATGTGGGATTCCAATGTCCATCACATTCCACCATCATTTCTAACCCCATGCCCCCTCCTTACATCCCTGCAAGGTATTAATACCAATGAATGCTGAAGTATGACACCAGAGAATCACGCCTAGGAAAGTGTAGAGTGGAAAGTAAAAGGCTTTATTCAAGGATAGTAGAGAAGACTACCCCACCACCACCACCAAGAAAGGGATCAGAAAGGTGGAATCCAAAGGTGGAATCCGTGGGATGGGGAGGTCTTATGCCTTTTATATCTAAGGTCTTCTTTTGTCCTCCTACATTTCTGTCCTTTATCTTGCTTATTTCCCTCTATCCTGCACATGATTGTGGATGCAGGTGGGAAGACCAAAGATTGGAAAACAGGAGGACAAGGGGGCGATGGGGCGATGGGGCGATGGGGCGGGGGAGTGATCCAGGCAAGAAGAGCCTACTGGTGATTTGATTAGCACCTCTCCATTTGTCGGGGGCTGCTTCATTCATAGTTCTTCAGAATGGACCTGGGCCTTGGGGACATTGACATTTCAATCTCCCAGGTGTAGTTCTGATTTCCCGGGCTCAGACCGGACTCCATTTTTTTTTATTAGACTTGATATCAGATTCGATTTACCTAGCTACACTACCTCCCTATCTTTAAATCTGACTTCAATATTGTACTATAATTTAAGAAGACATCTGGCTTTTCTCCATTAACACAATTGTTTTTGTGTTTTGTTTTTCTTTTGTCACATGTTTTATTCTGTGCTGGGATTCCTTGACTTCCTAAATGAATTTTAATTTGTATACATTAAGGTTCACCCTTTGTGCTGTAATGTTCATAGGTTATAGCAACATAGAGTGCCATCTATACATTATTACAGAATCACAAGCAGTGATTCATTACTCTAACAGTGCTATGGGCTTCTCTCCTAATCAACCATTTATTCTCAAACTCCTGGGAAGAATTGATCTATTTATTGCCCCTATACTTTTGTCTATTCCAGAATTTCAAATATATGAATCCTATATTATATAGTCTTATCATATTGACTTCTTTAAAATATTAAGACAGCTCTGTTTTCACATGACTTGGAGTTTATTTCTCTTTATCAATTGAGTGGTATTCCATTTTATGAATATACTATAATTTATCCATTTGCCAATTGAAGGGTGGTCAGTTGGTTAATTCCAGTCTTGGGTAATTTTTTGATTTATATATGACAGCAGAAATGCATTACAATTCTTTTTTTTTTTTTTTGAGAAGAGAGAGCGGGGTAGAGAGAGAGACAGAGAGATTTTAATATTTATTTTTCAGTTTTCTGTGGACACAACATCTTTATTTTATTTTTTGTGGTGCTGAGGATCGAACCCAGCGCCCCGCGCATGCCAGGTGAGTGCGTTACCGCTCGAGCCACATCCTCAGCCCCCATTACAATTTTTATTACACATATAGAGCACACTTTTTCATATCTCTGGTTATATATAAAGTACATTCACACCAATCCATGTCTCTATACATGTATTTTGGATAATAATGTCCATCACATTCCACCATCATTTCTAACCCCACGCCCCCTCCTTTCCCTTCCCACCCTATCTAGAGTTGGTCTATTCCTCCCACGCTCCCCCTCCCTATCCCAATATGAATCAGCCTCCTTATATCAGAGAAAACATTCAGCATTTGGTTTTTTGGGATTGGCTAACTTCACTTAGCATTTCTTCTCCAACTCCATCCATTTACCTGCAAATGCCATGATTTTATTCTCTTTTATTGCTGAATAATATTTCATTGTGTATATATGCCACAGTTTTTTAATCCATCCATTTATTGAAGGGCATTTAGGTTGGTTTCACAGTTTAGCTATTGTGAATTGTGCTGCTATAAACATTGATGTGGCTGTGTCCCTGTGGTATGTTGCTTTAAAGTCCTTTGGGTATAAACTGAGGAGAGGGATAGCTGGATCAATGGTGGTTCCATGCCCAGCTTTCCGAGGAATCTCCATACTGCTTTCCATAGTGGCTGCATCAATGTGCAGCCCAACCAGCAGTGTATGAGTGTATCTCTTCCCCCATATCCTCATCAACACTTATTGTTGTTTGTGTTCATAATAGCTACTATTCTGACTAAAGTGAGATGGAATCTTTGAAATATTATCAAAATGATCATAGTACCAAAAGCGCTATACAGATTTAATGCAATTCCTATCAAAATCCCAATGATATTCCTCACAGAAATAGAAAAAACAATCATGAAATTCATCCATCTGGAAAAATAAGAGACCTAGAAGAGCTAAGGCAATCCTTAGCAGGAAGAGTGAAGGAGGTGGCATCACTATACCAGACCTTAAACTATATTACAGAGCAATAATAACAAAAACACCATGGTATTGGCACCAAAACAGACTGGTAGACCAATGGTACAGAATAGAGGACACAGAAACTAACCCACAAAATTACAATTATCTTATATTAGACAAAGTTACCAAAAACATGCATTGGAGAAAAGATAGCCTCTTCTGAGAAAACTGGAAATCCATATGCAACAAAATTAGATTAAACCCGTATCTCTCACCATGTACAAAACTAAAAATGGATCAAGAACCCAGGAATAAAACTAGAGACCCTGCGTCTAATAGAAAAAAGTGTAGGCCCTAATCTCCATCATGGGATTAGGCCCCAACTTCCTTAATAAGATTCCTTTGGTGCAAGAATTAAAATCAAGAATCAATAAATGGGATGGACTCAAACTAAAAAATTTCTTCTCAGCAAAAGAAACAATCTGGGGCTGGGGATGTGGCTCAAGCGGTAGCATGCTCGCCTGGTATGCGTGTGGCCCAGGTTCGATCCTCAGCACCACATGTTGTGTCCGCTGAAAACTAAAAAATAAACATTAAAAAAAAACTCTCTCTCTCTCTCTCTCAAAAAAAAAAAAAATGATGCATTGCTAAATTATTTTAAAAAAAAGAAAAGAAAAGAAAATCTGTGAGGTGAATACAGAACCTACATCTTGGGAGCAAATTTTTACCCCTCATACATCAGATAGAGCACTAATCTCTAGGGTATATAAATAACTCAAAAAGCTAAACACCAAAAAATAAATGGGTCAAGGACTTGAACAGACACTTCTCAGAAGATGATATACAATTAATAAGTATATGAAAAAATGTCCATGGACACAATTGTATAGGCATTGTGATCACCTTGCTGGTAGAAGAGAAAGTCCATGTGACAATCTATTATTAGCTGGAGCTACAACTTGAACAGAGTCAGAGACTGGCAAAAAGAAGTAATAGCCAACGGGTAGGCAATGAAGAATGAATTATCCTCTATTGACAGGATTATGTGGCAGAAACACACACAGCAGGGTTTGGGTGGATTAAAGGGAGGACTGGAGATAAACAGCAGGCTCTTCCACATCTTCAACAACAGGCCTCAACCTGCCTTACTGTGGAGATTGTGAGGCATGGGTTTCCTAGGAACATAGGCCTCTGTGCTCAGCAGGTTCCAGGCAGGCATTTACACGCCTGCTTTTTCCTTGCTTGCTAATGTGCATGCCATCCAGCTATAATTCCTTTCAGTCCTCTTCACTGCAGTCATCTACTGTGTTAGGGTCACTCTCTAGCATTCAGTAAAATCCTTTCCGCTCTGAGTCCTGAGAGATTTCACCCACTATGCATATAACCAGGCAGCAGTGTTACTTCATAAGTCTTGCCTCTCCTTTGCTGCATTGTCCTCAGACTTGCAGTCCGTGGAGCTTCTACTAGATCCTAGAAATTTCACTCAAGCAAACATAGAAGGCAAAAATTCCAGCTCACTGGAATCATCATCTATTTGATCTTATGGCTTACTTTTAAGAATTCTGTGAGTCATATATTTGACAGAAGCTTGTCGGGGTGGGCAGGATGTGAATGTTGAATTAACATAAGTTTTATTTTTGTTGTCTGGACTCTTCATCCTTAAGACTTGCAGATAAAACATTGAGATCAAGTTCTCCTTTTTGACCAATAGATGGCAGAATTGCTTTGAGACAAACAATAGCAATGCCCACAAGGGCCTTTTGTTGTTATTGCTCCTGCTGCTGTTACTGTTACTAGGGATTGAATCCAGGGACCATTTATAACTAAGCTACATCCCCAGCCTTTTTTTATTTTTTGAGACAGAGTCTAATGCTGTCCAGTCTGACCTTGAACTTAACAATCCTGTCTCAGCCTCCAGAGTTGCTGATATGTTGCTAGTATTACAGGTACGTGTCAACATGCCCCACACAAGTGTCATTTTTAAGAATTCTAGATATATGTCTTTATTTCATTCCTAAATTCTAGGCTTCAACATGCCCAATTACAAACGACAATGGAATAAATCGCACAAGATGGTACTTGAATAAAATTAATGAGGGCTCACCAATATCACTCCTTCATTCAGAATCTTCTTCCTTTTGGAAAGAATTTGCACCAGCCTCTGGGGGTATTGAAATGCCACCTGCTTCCAGGGAATTGTTCCTCCCACCAAGGAACTATTAATGAATGCTTCCTGGGCCTCTCCCTTGGGACCTAGACTCCTGGGTGGCTTTCTTCAGCCCTTGGCCCATGTTTTGGTCACAAGTCACTTTGGTCACACGTCAACCTAAGCAGGATGGGAGGAGAGGCCATGAGAACAAAGGAATTCTAAAATGTATAAAAGGGACTGGATACTCCTATTTCTTTGGATACCAGCCATGGCCCACTTCTTCCCCCGAGGAAAAGTATGTTTCCATTGTTTAAATAAAACTTGATTTCTATGCTTGCCTCAGTGTTTCTCAGGTGTTCAATCTTCACATCTAGGGAAACAGAACTCGGCCTTCTATAATTTTCATCACCATTAGCATCAGTCCTGCCCCTCAAAATAATGTCATAATTTTCATTATACTATTTAAAATGTCAATGACACTATCTATATTACATGTTAACAAGTATATGATTGCTCTTTAAAACTTAAGAAAATACAGATAAATAAATATCACTCAAAATCCCATCTCTAACTATAATCCCTGTTAACATCATAGTACACATTATTCAAGATATTTTCCCACATAAAGTCATTACATACAAACACATTCAACTTTGATCGAATTTGTGGGAGATGTTTTTCTTTAGTTTTAGTGCCACAACTGAAATTAGGAAAAAGACACAATTCCTTGCATGAGTTCAAAAAAGTCTGTGGGTTTGTGGGGTGTTTTTCTTTTTCTATTTTTTTTCTGTTGTTGTCTCTGTATTTCACTAATGGCTTAAAACAGGACATGACCTTCCATGTATTTTGTACCCTTATTACATCCTCAGGTTTTCAAGCTGTCAATGATAAATCAATCCAATTCATCCCAGTCTCCCCCAACATTTTCCATGTGGAATCCGTAGTCCTGCTGCAATGTGGGCTGGTTTTAGGCTGATTTCTAAAGCTTTCGGCTGCTGCCTCACACTTGGGGGCTTTATGGTCCCTGCTACACTGGGTTCCAGTGACTATTTTCACCTCAGCGCCAACATACACAATTCTCATTCTTAGATTACTCTCTTTAATTGCTAAAACCCACCTTCAAGAAACTTTTTAAGAAAGGGATATTAGAGATAAAATTTCTAATCCTTAAGTATTTGAAATGCATTTCCCCATCTATTGAAAGATTGGCTAAGCATAGCAGTCTGGATTTAAAATTATTTTCTTCAGAATTTTGAAAGTCTTGCTTCATATTTTTCTTAGTAGCTCATGATACAGATAAGAAGCTTGATGATAGTAGACTTTTATTTCCCTCCCTTCCTCCCTCCCTCCCTCTCATCAGGTTTTAAGGTATATGAGCTGTTTATGTGGTTACTGCTGGGTAAAAAGGAATGTGTTTCTTACTGTGGGAGGAAAAATAATGCTCCCCTTCAGAGATGTCCATGACTTAATCCTTAGGATTGATGAATTTTTTTATTTTATAGAACAAAAGGGATTTGACAGAGATGATTAGGGTTGGGTTGATGACCTTGAGATAAGGAGATTATCTCAGATTATCTGGGTGCACACACATAATTAATTACATGAGCCCTTGAAAGAGGAGGACCTTTGCTGACTGGGTCAGAAATGAAACAGGAGATTGAAACATGTATGGAACTTGAGCCACCACTGCTGGCCTTGAAGACAGAGGAGGGGACCATGAACCCCAGAATGCAGGTGGACTTCTAAATCAGTAGCCATTAAACAGGAAATAGATTCTACAGCCTAGAAATCCTAGATCCTACAAACAAATCATAGAGCATGCACAGACCTGATAGTATTTTGATTTTAATCTGGTAAGACCAGTAGCAGACTTCTAACCTATAGAACTTAATAAATTTATTGTGTGTCTTTTAATATTATTAACAGCATTAAAAGCTGCTGAATTTGTGATCATTTGATACAACATCAATAGACATTAATATACTTATATTTTGATAAATGCTGCCAAAATTTCATCTTCCAAAATTGAATTCATTAATACTTAATACCAACAGCTGATGAGGAAAAACTCTCAAAACCTCTTGAAATCCTGAAAAATATTTCATCTTTGTTTTCACTGATAGTCATCTGGTTTTTTAAAAAAATAAGTTGAGCATCTTTTAAAATATTTGCTAAACATTTTTTGTATTTATACTATCTTTTTAACTAGATTGCTAAAATTTCATATTGTTATGACTATATATGTAACATGTATCCTGATAGGTATTTATTAGACATTTTTTAATTTAATGATTTATATCTCCTTTCTGCTCAAGAAATTATGTTGCATATTAAACCACATGGCAGAATCTGCCGTTGGCCTAACTGAATAGCAATAATCCCTGCCTTAGTAAGACAATCTGACCTTTTATCTGGTCATATTGCTGTGTAGATAAAGGATACTTCCCTCAGTGAATGAGGTGTAAGCTTGGAAAGCTGCTTAAAACTAGTTGCCACAGCTTTAGAGGCCTTTCTTTCCCCCCACTTCTCTTTCTGACTTGACTTTTTTTTTCTGGCTTGAATCTAGATACTATGACTCCAGTTCCAATAGCCATCTTGGACCACCAGGTGGCTATGTAAGTAGAAATCTTTTTGTTAAATGGCAGAAATGGAAAGTCATCTCATACCTTGAAATTCCTTTTAATTTTATCAAATGAGAAACTTTTATCTTGTCTACCTTAGATCATTTTGTGATGTTTCTAAGGTATGTATAGTCAAATCCAGTAAACAGAATTCTATACTGATCAATGTCTTTCATCTATTATCCTCCCCGCCATGTTATATTTCTAGGCGAAGTTGTTGATTTCATCTTTGAAACCTTATCTTTTATTTATGTAATTATTATTTTATTTTATTTTCTAAGAGTATTTCTTTTTATAGCATAATGTTTCTTGGTTATGTACATGATAATTAACTTCCCAAATCTTAGAAGTCACCAATTGGAAAATCTCTCCTATTTTGAAGTATAATTCTTCTGTTATACGTTTTTTTTTTTTTATGTGAAAAGAGTTTTCCTTCTCATATTGAAGATTTTCATCTGATAATTTGTGATCCTTGGTTGTTGCTCACATTAAGAATGAGACAATATGGTTTATACCCAAAGGACTTAAAATCATCATACTATAGTGACTCAGCCACATCAATGTTTATAGCAGCTCAGTTCACAATAGCTAGACTGTGAAACCAACCCAGGTGTCCCTCAATAGATGAATGGATAAAGAAAATGTGGTATATATACTCAACGGAATATTACTCAGCTTTAAAGAAGAGTAAAAGTATGACATTTGCCAGTAAATGGTTGGAGTTGGAGAATATCATGCTAAGCAAAATAAGCCAGTCCCACAAAACCAAAGGCCAAATGTTTTCTCTAATAATGGATACTAATTCACAATAAGGGGGGCGGGCACTAGGGAAGAATATCATTCATTACCTTATATTAGGTAGAAGGAAGTGATGGGAGGGAAAGGGAGGGGATGTGAGGATAGGAAAGATAGTAGAATGAAACAGACATTATTACTGTATGTATATATGAGACTGAATGACCAATATGATTCTGCAACATGTACACTTAGAAAAATGAGAAATTATATTTCATCTATGTATAATATATCAAAGTGCATAAATGCATTCTACTGTCATGCATAACTAATTAAAACAAATAAAAAATTAAAAAAAAAAAAGAACAAGGCAATAATGCCAGGCATGGTGGCGCATACCTGTAATACCAGCGGCTTGGGAGGCTGAGGCAGGAGGATCACCTGTTCAAGCCAGCCTCTGCAAAATGGAGGTGCTAAGCAACTCATGAGACCCCATCTTTAAATAAAATACAAAATAGGGTCGGGAATGTGGCTCAGTGGCCAAGTACCCCTGAGTTCAATTCCAAGTACCCACCACCCCCCAAAAAAGAATGAGACAATAATGAACAGATTACCATCATGTGTTTCTTGATGAGATATACACTAAGAAAAACACCATCTCCTGTCTATTTATGGAACAGAGAGAGAGAAATGTTATGTTAAAATGATAATATTTCAGGAACTTGAGTTTACTGTACATAGAAATATTTGTACATTTCTTACAACCTTTCTGTAAATCTAAAATTATGCTAAAATTAAAAAAGGTTTACAAAGACTTTCTGGGAGATGAGAGGAGGGCTTGTTAGTGACAGGCTTCAGTAGAATGTGCGCAGGCATGAGCCGGCTTGAACTCTGGGAACCCTCAACTGACAGAATTAAGAGGTATTTATTTACACTGGAAGTATTTTCCCTTGTCATCTGCCCTATATTTTTCTAGGCAGTTTTTAAAAATTATTTAAACCCTCCAATTTGGGGCCTGGAGTAAATGACTATTAGGGTTTGGATCTGGAACATCCCCCAAAGCCCCATGTATTGAAGGCCTGGCTTCCAGCCTGTGGTGCTACTGGGAGGAGGTGGAACCTTCAGGAGGCGGAGCCTAGCGGAAGGAAGTGAAGTCCTTCCAGACACACCCTTGAAAGGGATTCTGGGACCCTGACCCTTCTCTTTCTCTGCAGTCTGGATGCCTCTTCTATCAAGTAGGCCCTCTACCATGTACTATGCTACCACAGGCCCAAAGCAATAAGGCCAAGCAGCCCTGGTCTGAAACCCTTGAAACTGTGAGACAGGATAAACCTTTTCTCCTTTGGCTTATCTCAATAATTTTTCAGTGATGGAAAGATGACTAAACACAATGACTGTCTACAAGTCCTTTCAGTCCAATTTCTGAGGTCCATCTCCCACTGTACAAGCTATGTCAAGTCTAGAGCCTCTCTAGGGACCTTCTTAGTCAGCTCCATGGCATCCCCTTAGCTATGGCTTTCTCTGACTTGCTCCATCATTGTCAAGCTTCCAAAAAATAATTAAAATTTCTTGCCTACAAATTATCCCTTTCATTCTTCTTTATTATTTTAAATTTTATTCTTTTTTTTAATGATGTGCATTTCCACTCTCTTTTTTTTTTTTGAGAGAGAGAATTTTTTAATATTTATTTTTAGTTATTGGCAGACACAACATCTTTGTTTGTATGTGGTGCTGAGGATCGAACCCAGGCCGCACGCATGCCAGGCCAGCGCGCTACCGCTTGAGCCACATCCGCAGCCCCTAAATTTTACTCTTTATATATTTTTTCCTGTGCATGTGCTTCATTAGCCATCTTGAACCAAAAATATTTATACAATTTAAAGTTCATTTTAATTTATAATTTATTACTGGAGGAAAACAAACATTTTTTAACAGATTTTTTTAAGCGTATGTGACAATTTCGATATCTTCAGCTTTTTTCAACATTCCATATTGTCAAAAGCTTTCTCGGGTCACTTGGATTTTCACCCCTTGGTACTTCTTATCATACTACTCACAGGGCCACTTAGTAAAATGATATAATTATTTTCATGTGTTGTTTTCTATAACTTAACCATATAGATTTGGTTTGTCAAGGCCAACCATGATTATGTATTTCTTTGATTTTATCTGAAGGAAGGGAATGCCCAGAAGAACTGGCCACCTAGCACATCACATGCCACCTCTCCTTTCCCATGCATGGCTGATGAAGCCAGATATCTATCCCTAATGGGTAGCCAATCCATTGGTTGATCAGAGACCTTCATTGTATGGCTTAACTAGAACAGATGATTATAACAATCAGATTTCCTCCATAATTAATCCAAATTATAAAATATAGAAATTGTTACTGCTCAGGTGTGAGAATTGGAATAGAAAAGTGATGTCAACTTAGTGGTTGAGGAAGTTATTTGTAAGATGACAATTAAACAAATGAAAAATAATCTTCAGAGAGATTAAAATGTATATATGTGGTGGGGGAAGCTGGGATTAAGTGAGAAGGAGAGAGAGGATTTATCTCGGTTCTGAATAGCTTTCTAATCTGTGTGAGGCTCAAGTGCATAGAATTCTGTTATATATGGCTATCACATAAATCATTCTAACTAAGCTAGATTGGACAGGTTTCCAGTTTTTACAATAAATAAATAAATGCTATAACTTTATTATTTTAATTTCCCAGTTTTTGTTTTTAAAAGGGAAATAATTCTTTATTAATAAAACTATGCATAAATATTGACATCCCATCAATCAGTACACAAATCATCAGAGAATTAGCAGAAGGTATTTTTTACAAGTTCTCTGACAGAATGTGAAATGTTCCTCACTGATCATTGACTGCTTTTAGTGTGCCTAATGAATTCCGGCTACTAGAGTTAAAATTTCTTCCATAGAAAACTTGGTGCAAGAGTCAAGATTTCCTTTGCAAGCTCTCCTGTAAGAGTTCCTGCCAACAACTGATTAGGGAAACCTAATGCTTCCTGCATTCCCTTCCTTTTGTCCTTCTTCCTCTTTTTTCCAGAATCAGTGGGTGAAAGACCCAGTGTCCTTCAATGTGTTTCCATGTTGTCATTGTGAAATGAGTTCTGCTGTTTGCATCATGACCTTTGAAGCTCGAGTTTCTTCTTCTTTCTATATCAAATGTATCAACTATATCATGGGTTATAGAAAGAGTGTATAGAATTATAAAAATATTTAAACACACTTAAATAAACTATAAATTTGAAAGAGAGTTATAAATTACTTTTACCATAGTTGTACAAAATGAATTCCCAAATACAGACATTATGTCCTTTAATTCCTTTGTTTGTTCCCTACAAAGTGAATAAAGTAGATTCAGAGCTATGTAACCTTCTGCTGTCCAACAGTTGTGGGTTGAATTGAATCATTTCAATTACCAGAAGAAAATTTTATTAAAATTTTGTGCCAAGTTTCAATATGAAAATACTTTTCAGACAAAGTTTGGAAATAACATTAAATTTTTTGAATTGCAAAAGTAAGCAATTAAGAGTAAATTCTGAAACAAGCACAGCCTATTTCCTGTGAATAAGCAGTTTATTTTGGCAACTGCAGAAGCTTTTCTTGGGTGGATTCATAACTATCCTGTGTCATTGCTGTTCCTGCCCAGACCAGTTAGAGATTTATTTTTTATTCATATATGATTTATAAAGCTAAAACAAATTTGTAATCATATTGATTTTTTCCCATTTTTTAAAAAGTCTGTCTTCATAAAAGAAATTTTGAAAAATATGTTAAGTTTAGGAAAAAAATATTATCCAGAATTCCATCCTTCAAGATCTACCTTTAACATATTCTCTGATTATTTCTTATCATATACTCTAAAATACATTAATTGTTTTTTATATAAGATAAAAAGCTAATCTAAGGGGCCGGGCACGGTGGCGCATGCCTCTAACAGCAACAGCTGGGGAGGCTGAGACGGGGGATCGAGAGTTCAGAGTCGGCCTCAGCAATGGCAAGATCCTAAGCAACTCAGTGAGACCCTGTCTTTAAATAAAATACAAAATAGGGCTGAGAACATGGCTCAGTGGTTAAGTGACCCTGAGTTCAATTCCTGATACAAAAAAAAAAAAAACCAAAAACCTAGTCTACATGAAAGGTTAAGTTACTTATTATCTGTACTACAATGTTCCATTTGTTCATGAACTCACACATAATTACCCTTGTACTCTAGGTCAAAGTTACTCTTCTGGGAGAAATGATTTGGCCCCAATCACAGAATCAGGTATGTATGTTTTGAGGGAAGAGATAGAACGATCCAAAAATAATACTTCTATATAGGGGGATCATTTGGCAATCTTGTTAAAATGCAAAGTTAAGCTACTGAGCAGTTGCCACAACCCTGACCCATTTCAGGGAAGACATGGGACTATTTCTCATATCTGGAAAGTTTCCTAGCATGAGGGTGGAGTAGGGCTTATTGGCTACATCACAAATGAAAGTATTGAGCAACTGTGATGAGTCCCTGCTCCGCATAGGAAACCTTCTAGAGATCACAAAGTATCCATTCATCTCTTTTTGCTTGACAGTCAACCTATCATAGCTGGGCACCTGACTTCCTAGAATATAGGCTACATTTCCCAGACTCACTGGAAGCTGGATATGGTCATGTTACCAAGTTCCAGCCAATGGAACCAAAGCAGAAGCATATGTACAAGTCACGTTTTAAAGATGATAAATCATCATCATCATCATCATCATCATCATCATCCTAGTTAGGTTAAGTTACAATCCGGGTGCAGTCAGATAAAATGTAAATTGAAAGTTCCACTCCAAGAGTAGCATCAATGTTCTAATAGGAAAACCCATATCTTAGAAGTGACTACTCTGTTCCTGTCATTTAAATGTGGTCCAACACTGGATTCTGCTAATATTCTCAGTGAATTTCAGAAATGGGTTTTTAAGGGTTAATGGAATTAATAGTCTCCTAACTAGAATAATGAATACTAAAGGAACTTTCATTGGTTAAAATAAAGATACTTACAATATAAGGTTGACTATATTTAAAATACAAGGTTGACTAAAATATTTTGGAGACACTTGTTATTCTTGCACGAGTAGAGCAGAATTCAGGAAGTGGCCTGTGCCTGTAGGAATAGTGCCTGTACTTAATCTCTAAATGATCCTAGGTCCTGCCTTTGGATTTCGGACTTCCTGACGCTGACTACACAGATAACAGTTTACTACTTTTGGAATATGGTCATGCCTGCCTCAGTTGAATTTTCCATGCCTTGCGAGATTGGCAAGTGGAAGAGTAAGAGCTGATACTTCATTGAATTGAAAGAATAAATCATATCAACTATTTTTCTGCTTGCTGTAAATAAATGTTTTGTTATAAAGGTTTGTATTTTAGCAGAATTTGTACTGGGGCTTGCATTCCATTCAGCCTGGTAGCAAGGTTGGAGAGGCTACTAATACTTCTCTACCAAAAAAACTCCAAGAGTTGTGTGGAACCAAATGGCTTGGGTCAGTTCACATAGAGAGCAACAGGATAGAAAGACCTCTGAAGACTATGGAGCCAACTTAGATCCACAAAAGTGCTCTCTTCAGATGTATTTTCATGTCAGTGAGAAATAAATTTAATTTGTATCAGACATTATCATCTTATCTTTTCCATTACTTACAGCAGAATCTATCCGATAATCCTGCATGCCCTAGTTACCATCCCAGAGAAAATGTCCCCTGGATAGCTTTCATGATTTAATCACACACCCCCCCCTTTTCTGTAATTTGAGTATTTTCTTCTACCTCTTCCTCTTCCTCCCTGTATTTTCAGATACTTTGTATTCCTTTTCAATTAATTCCAATCATAAATGTCTACTTTCACAGGAAAGGGTTTTCTATAACCTTTCTGACTTGGTAGGGACTTTACTTTTTCGTGGAAAAGAGTTTCTAATTTTAATTGTTTTCCAATGACAGATATGTTAGGAGTCAAATTCTATCCTTAGACTTCATATTTTAACACCTATGAATTTAAAAATAAAAAATGAGTACACTACAGATCAAATATAACCCAAAGCCCACATAACATGATATGGCATTTCTAGTTATTTTCCTTATCTTGTTCTCTGAATTCACTTCACAATTTTTTAAAAAGCAGCTTTATAAGATTACAAAGGCCTCATGATTACATAACATGGCTTTGCCAGTTGGAATGTCTTTCAAAACGATTACCATTCTTTTTCCCTCTCTCCCTATTTCCTTCCCTAATTATTCAATAAAAAGAAGAAAAGTAACTAAACAACACACTCTTCTAAGACCTCTCTGACTTTCTGCACAGCTCAGTACCATAATTTGAATTCTTTGGGAATTTCCTCTGTATGCAAATTCCAATTCATGATGAAACCAGCAGAGTGTGCTGATTTAGCAGTGCTTTAGAATCAAACTGAGTTCAAATCCTGGCTTAGGCAAATTACTTGACCACTGTGCTCCAGTTTCCTCATCTAAAAACAAAAATAATAAAAATGCCTCCCTCACAAGATTGTTGGAGCAATTAAATGAGATGATATATTCAAAGACATTGGTATAGTTCTTGGCATGAAGTATTTCATAGCATTCAGTTGTTCAATAATTACTCAGTGTGTGCTACAAGCAAAGTACTGCTGAACACTGCAGGGACCTGGAAACTGAGGTAGACTGCATTCCTTCTTTAAGGAACATGCAGTCCTGTAGCAGAGATAAAACATGCAAAGTAGATAACTATAATAGAAATGGATATAATTCAGATAAATTATTTTTATATATTAAGGATCGTTGCAAATCCTTTTCTCTTCCTGCTATTGAGTCTAATTTCCCTTGCATTGAATCTGGATTGGTCTTAGTGATTTGTTTAACTAATAGAATGTGACAGAGTGATGGTCCAGTGATTCTGCTGGGTCTCTTAGAATGCTTCCTGTGGGGAAAGCCAGCTATCATCATGTAGCAAGTATCTGAGCCCACCCAGCTCTAAGGAAGGCCAAGACATCCATCTGGTGAACCTGCACAGGCATAGGATTAGGCCCAATTGTTTCAGCCACCTCAGACCAGGAACCAAATATGTAAGAAGAAGTTCTGGTGGCCCCATTATGACAACCACAAAGTGGAGAAGTACAAAGAAACCCAACATCCAGAACTGATTCCCTAGATCTATAGCCTAATTGAACTATCCTAACTAACTAGATACAGCTTTAGACAAGCTAATCAACCTGTCAATGCTACAAATTAGTTATCTCAGACAGGATTATGAGAGTTGTCATCTATGTGTCTTTCATGCTGGAATAAAGAAAATAATATTGCAGAAAAGTGTTAACATCCTGGCCCAAGACTGCTGTCCTTAGAGAGGCCTGCTTGCAAGGCCAGCTGTTAACTGGCACCTTGGAACTTGGCTGGCAAAAAGTATCTGAGACTATTATAAAACTTTGCCTGAACAAAAGTGTAGCTTACTATGTCTAGACTGTGCAAACAACAGGGTTCATGCTGAACACCTCCTTTCCTGTTGGAAGTCTGGAATTTTGGTATGTAATAGGCAGAGGATTCCTATTTGGCCAATCCTTGATTTAAAACTTTGGGCAGCAGGTCTCTAATGAGCTACCCCAGTAGACAGCACTATATCTGTACAGCCACAAGCTATTGTTGAGAGAATTAAACTCTCCCCTGTTAGAGGACGCTGGGAAGCTTGTGCCTGGTTTCCTCCTGACTTCATCCTGTGCTCCCATTCCCTTTTCTGATTTGGCTTATGTCTTGGCAAGATAGTAAATCTTAACCATGGTCCAAATATATGCTGGTTCTACAAATCCTTCCATCAAATTACTAGACCTGTGGTTAGTCTTGGGAACCCCTGACACACATAGGGCTTTAAAAGTTGTGAGAGAGTAGATTGTTCTTCACCTTTCATAAAAGGAGGTATCCCTAACTTTCTCACATTTTTCCTCTTTCCCTCATCCTTCCCAAGGCATTTACTCCGACTTTCCCCATTCATTTCCCCATTCAAAGTCCAAAATGGCATGTGGACATAAACATAACTGTCAGCAATAACACTTTTAGATCCTCAGCCCTAGAGAAGCTGTAAAATTCCTACCTTGCAAACAAATATAACACTGGTTTGTCTGCATTTTACTTTTTATCCAGCTGTGCTTTCCTTTCATGGGTGTAGTATAAAGGCTTTTTATCTTCTTGGGCTAAAGGTATCTCTGAAATTTCTTTATAGAGTATTTACCCAAAGACTTATTTGGTGATGAAAAGTATTTACTTTGTAATTACATAGCAGGCTTTCTTAAGTTTATGGCTAGTTACGGAAAAGAACAGACCAGGAATTTATACCCACCATGTAAAATCTATACAGAATATTTTGCTTTGAAGCACATCCATATCCTGTTGTGGAACATCATGACTTATTTTCAGATTATTTTCCTGATAAGTTTTATGATTATATTTTGACAGAGTTGAGTGTAATTTCCTTAACTGTGGAGAACAAAAAGAGCTTATGCATTATGGCAAACAGAGTTCTTAGACTTAGGTCTAAAATAAAGTAAACACCATATACTTTAAGAATTCCTACAGTAAGTCAATAATGTGCAGGGACTCTGTTAAACACTTTAAATCATATCATAGATATAGGACTGATAGTTAGCAGACCCAGTTCTGACTCAGTCTATGTTCTAAAGATGTGACCTTGAGAAAGTAATTTATCCTTCCTGGATCTCTATCATGCCATCTGTGAAATGAAGGGTTTGAGTGAACCATTTTTTTTGGATCTCACATGTTCTATGGTTCAATGAAGTGTGAGATAAGTTCCAAATGAGAGGGTACAAATGTATTTTGTAGAAGGGAGAAGTTCCTAGGAACAAAATTAGGAAAATGCAGTTAGCTATAAAAGAGCTTGGGGAAGGTATAGAGACAGAATCCACTCTGAGAAATCACAGGGAAGTGTCAATGTGAAATAATGATGATATTAAGAATAGCTAACTTCTATTGAGCATTAGCCATGGTAATGCTTTTATCTCATTTAATTCCCAGAACTATCCTAGGCATTATTATTATTATTGCCATTTCACAGGAAGAGAAAACAGAATCAAAAGATTCAGAATTAGCATGAGGTCACACAGCAAGTGGTAAAATCCAGAAGTGAACCTAAGCAATTATACTCCAGAGAATAGCTTCTAATCACTGATAAGATAGTCACAAGTGAGAACCAGCAGTAAAAGTCTCTACAGAAGCACAATAGATTAATGAATTTGACGAGAAAGCTAGCATAAACCAAAAATGTTAGGCCATCGTCTAGAATAAGGATAGATACAATTCATGGGGTGCAATTTTGTGTTTTCATAGATTATTTCCACTCTCCATGTATGTTTTTGGCTTTGTTTTGAACTACTACTGTAGAGATAAGAAATCTAGTTTCAGCACATTCAACTTGTGCAAGGTCAAAGTTAGTAGATAGTATGGCTGGGATTCAACTCAAACTTTGTTTGACCCTCCCAACTTATTCCACTATGCCATACTGCATTCTTAGCAAAGAAAAAAAAAAAAACTTCTAGAAGATATTGAAACAGTTGAAATTCTAGAACAGGAAAAACAAGTCTGTAGTGAAAGCAGATAGAAAGCAGATATGGTTTCTTGAGGTGAGGGAATTGCCTACAAAGGGTTACAAAGGACATTTTTGGAATGATGAAAGATGTTATATAGCTATTTGCTTGTTTGTTTGTTTTGATATGGGAACTTACTGTGTTGCCCAGGCTGGGCTCAAGTGATCCCCCTGCCTCTGCTTCCCAAGTGGTTGGGATTATACATATACACCACTGTGCCTGGTGATTTTATATCTGGATTGTGGTGGTGATACATTTACATTATCTGTCAAAATGAATTAAATTGTGCACTAAAATAGGTGTACAATATCTGTAAATACATTCTATCACATGCAAATTTTACCTCGATAAATTTGATTGTTTTAAAAAGCCCAGATGAATCCAATATTTAGTCCTTTGGGTAGAGACTGGGGCCATTGGCATAATATGTCATTTTATATGCATGAAATCATCATCATGGGAGATTTCAACCACTTTATAAGGTCTCTTCCTGAACTATAGAGGCTGAAAAGCTCAAAATTAGATTTTTCTGACTCCTTCATAGCTAGCACTTTAATTATTATTAAAAGGGACTTGAAAGGCAGCAATGAGGCTAGGGCCACCTGCCTGCTCTGATGTTTGTTGCTACTGGCAATTAGGGTTATGGAGGCATTAGGTTTTTCTATAAGAGCACTTCAAAATCCAGCATCTAGCTTCACAAGTGTCACAGTCAGTGGCTGCAATGATGACAGTGGCTTTACCATTCTTAGATTGCAACTGTAGCAGTGTGTTCAAGGATTCAAAAATTTCCATGGCAGACTCTTTTTTTTAATTAATTTTTATTTATATATGACAGTGGAATGTATTACAATTCTTATCACACATGTAGAGCACAATTTTTCATATCTTTGGTTGTATACAAAGTATATTCCCACCAATTCGTGTGTTTTACTGGGACCTTAGATTAGAAGTAAGAAAGCTTACCAATAATCACAGGTATTCTTTCAAGTTAAAAGTTAATGAAATAATTATAGGTATGCTCTAAAATTAAAAGTTAATAATAGATCAGGAGACATGTAGTCTAGTTGCGTAGTCTAGCACCTAGTGATTGAGGTGAAAATGTAAAAACTTAATTATGATTGGCAAAGGTTACGGGAAAATATTTTAAACAGTGTATTCAATATCTTAGGTAATCAATATATGTTGAAAAGATTGCAACTCTTGAAAATTATGTAAATCAAAGAAGTTTCAAGCTTTGAGGCTATCCATTAGCCACCTCAAAAAACACCTGCAAAAAAGGTATAAAAATAATGTCCCCTCTAGGGGCAGCAGATCCTTCTGAAGGCTGCTCAGTCTAGTTTCGATATATATAACCTAAAACTTTCATTCACTTTAAATTTTGAGCTCCCTTTGGACTGGAAAGCCTACCAATGAAGAGGACATGCTGGGCTTCAGCTTGTATTGTGTGTGTGTGTGTGTGTGTGTGTGTGTGTGTGTGTGTGTAGTGGGTTTTGTTGGGATTGAACCCAGGGCCTTGTGCTTACTAAGCAAGCTCTCTACCACTGACCTGCATCCCTAACCCTTTTAAAAATGTTTTTATTTTGAGACAGCCTTTTGCTAAGTTGTCCATTCTGGCCTTGAACTTGTGATCGTCCTGCCTCTGCCTTGGAGTAGCTAGGGTTAGAGGCATGGGTTACTGCCATGTGGTAGCTCTATGACTCTGTAAGAGGCTTCTCCCTCTCCCCTTTACCTTTCCCCTTCCAATGTCTCCCTTTCCCTCTAGACTGCCTCAAGATTCTCTAGGTGTGGAATGTAACTGAGAAGAAAAACAGAGAATGGGGGAAGTCTCTAGAATGGTCTGGATGTACTCAGACATCAGGGCCCTCTGGGTGTGGCATATTCCCCAGTGCTGATTCTTTCTCTGCTTGGGTGCTAATATAGATTCCTCAGACAAACCCCCATTGCAGCCTTCCAACTGTGACTTCTCTAGACTGGTCAGTAATGAATTCTCCTCAGTTTCTACCTTCGATAGTACACTCCATCTTCTTTTGCCTGAGGTTCATCTTGGCAGAAAGTCCCCCGGGCAAAGTCTTTTGAAATGACTCCAGGATAGTTTCACCCCACAGGCCCACTGGACATACTAGAAATTTCCCTCTTCTTTATTTTGCTGTCAGTGGGAAACATCTAAGCTCCTGTAGCCACTAAATATGCAATTGCCAGCTGTCACCTTCTACATATAATTATCCTGGGCTTGAACAGAACATCAATTCTTCCTCCCTTCATGGGCCCTGACCAGTGACTTGAGATAGTAGGAAGAAAAACTTTCTCTAAAAGAAATTCCCTTGGCCTCATCAGCATTGATTCCTTTTCCAGAAGAGACAGATGATTGCCTATACAAGCCCAAATAGCTTTAGACTTTCCAAGCATGACCTATATGAGTAGTCTAGCCACTCACTTTAGAATACAAGAATACTTTGAAATTAATTGTATTGCTTTTGAGTTTATGGCTAAAAGACAGAAGGAGTCCCACTCTAATGCTACATTATACCTATTTTTATTTAAGCATCACAGCAACTCTACCAGTTAGCGATAAATGACCTCATTTTAAAAACAGATAACTGAAGTTCAAGTGGTCAAAAATGGGGTTCCAATACAAGTAAGTCTGACTCTAAGGCTTTTGTTATTAACTATCATAGTTACACAGTTATGCTGACAACTGCTATGGATTGAGTTATATGCCCTAAAATTTGCCTGTTGAAGATCTAGTATCTTAGAATGTTACCTGACTTGAAAATAGGGTTGCTGCAGATGTAATTAGTTAAGTCACAATGAAGTCATCCTGGAGTAGGGCGGACCCCTAATTCATTATGACTGATGTCCTCTAAAAGAGGGGGGAAATTTGAACATACACCCACACATAGAGAATGCCCTTTGAAGACTGGAGTTAATCTTTCCACAAGTCAAAGAACTACCAGCTGCTAGGAGAGAGACCTATGGCAGATGCCTCCCTAGTGCCTTCTCAGGGAGAATGGTCCCACTGACAACTTATCCTGGATTTTGAGCTTCCAAACTGTGAGATAATAAGCTACTTGGTTTGTATTCTGTTCTAGGAGTCCTAGAAAACTAGTAAAACTATTAAGTGGTAGCTATGGCAATATGACTAAAATTTCAGTTCAAATATGCACTGTGTGAGAGAGCACCTGAGCTTCTCAGAGAAGAATAGGTATCAGAGCAGCCAGAGTGGGACCTGGTATGTGTCCATGTTGGATGATAGGAATCTGGATTGATCATTAGGAATTTCAAAAAGGATAAGTAGAAAGTTTCTAAATTAATTCCACTTCCCTTACAACAGAGAGATTTCTAAGTTTACCTTGAAATGGCTTAGGAAAATAAATCTCAAATTGGAATTTTACATAATTATTTCTGTGAAGGTCTAAATAAATTTGGAAGTGGTCCACACAGGATACTGTACCTATATCTGAATGTCCAGAATTAGGAGTCCATGAAAGGGCAATAGAGTAAAGGCTTATATTTAATAGTTAATGTCCTTGCTATCTTTGAGAATAGGAATTCTAAGATATTGGAAAAATTTTAATGGAATTTATATACATTATTTTGGAGAATTTAGGTTTATTTCCAAAAATACTGGCTTAAGTGGCATAGCTATGCAATTGAATATTAATGAAAATATTAAAAAATTCTCAATAGCTTATCAAAATAAATATTTGTTTTCCATTCACATCATAGTCTAGCATGGGTCAGGCTTTCCCACAACTTGCTACTCTGCTACCTAGAGTGCCTGATCTACACTGAAAGGAAAGAAAGGGATAGAAGGCAATCCAAAAGAGACAGTGTCATATCTGCTAATAGTTCATTGGCTAGAACAAGTGACATGATTTCCAACCTAACTGCAAGTGAAGCTGGATAATATAGGAGAATACCAGGAACAGCCGAGGGGACACTGAATGTCTTTGCTATGAACCAACATAGAGAATAAGTGTATAAAATACATTAACCTAAAAGGTCAGGTATTTGTTAGATGTTAAGTCCAGTGAGTGGAGCTATCATCAGTAATCTTAACAAGGCGATGCTCTGATGCTTTCCTAACTGTATGTGAATTATTATAGCATGGATGATTGCTTAAATTAAATGCTACTCAAGAGACTCCCCATTTCTTCTGGGAATTCCCAAAGAAGTGCATCACATGTCACCCCCTCAAAACTAAATTGTGCCATGCATTTAAAAAAAAAAAGATATTAGGGAGTTTTCAGGGTAGCCTAGGAGGGGAGAGGCAACAGTGATAGTGTGCCGGATTTTGAAGAGAGAAAAAAATGAAGAGGAGGATCTCAAAATATTTCAGCCAGATGGCCACAGGCAGAAAGGTAGCCAGCAACATCTCTTGTGTCAGGAAGTGATCTCTAATAGTAAAGTTTAAATCAGTATCAATTATTTCCTTAGCTGTAGTCCTGACTAGGACCTAAACAACACTAAAAGTCTGCTAGCCCAGAGTAGGGGTCTGGCCTTTAGGGTTAGGGAGTGTTGGAATAGTAGCCAAGATCTTGACCCCATGTTTCTTAAGGCAACTCCACTACTTTGTTCCATATTTTATAAATTGCAGTTCTTAGAGTTTGTGTTCTCCCACATTTTTTTTTTTCAAAAAAATATTGTCACAGTGGAAATCATCTCTGCAAGAAAACAGAAAAGATTTTTCTATGCAGCATGTAAGACCCCATAGAGAGGAGACAATAGCACGGATTTGAAAGTGGGTCCAAACAGCATATTTTCATTGCTTCTGCCAATGATATTCAACAGAATTATTTTTTTATATTTTCATTGTACTATAGATACATAAATAACCTACAGGGGTACCAAAGCTAATCAAGAATCTACGTAGAGTAGGGGAAGGGAGGAAAAAGGCAAGTGAGGGCAGAGCTGGGAGCATGGATTTCTACTGTAGACCCTTTCATATATTATAAACTATGAATTATGTGAATATATTATCTATCCAAAAATTTTGAAAGCAATAAAAAATTAGAAGTCTTCCAATCATCATAGTCTTATATTCAAACTATTTTTGCAGAATAAAAAAAAATAGGACAAAGTTTGTCCTGAGTAAAGCAGTACAGAAAGATGACAGAAGCCACAGGAAGACAGATAATGTCAGGATACACAGGAAGGGCGAGCAAGAGGAGATCAAGATGAGCCCCTGACTCATCTCCTTACTCCTCAACACTTATAGGGGTGGGTAGGGCAATGAAGAGGAAGGTGATGGTCTTTCCATAGATTGGGAATGAAAACTGGAGACTTTAAAAAGCTGGATGTTAGAGGAAAAGGTGGCCCTAGACAAATGGGGGACTTGGGACATCAGGTGGCAGACACTTGGATTATACTAGTATAGCATCCAAGGCCCTTGGTAATGTGACTGACACTTGCTGAATCTCACTTTTCTTCTTTTTGTAGCACTTCTCACTTGAGGACCAGTCCAGGCCAGGTGTTAGGGGCACAGATGATTTAAAGATTAAGGAGCTCTGAGGCTGGTTGCTAAAAACTGACTTCAAGTAACAAGTTCTCTAGAGCTTCATTTAAGTGGGGGCTGAAGTATGGAGTGGTCAACTGTGCCTGGGAAAATAGGTAATGTGGCTTCATGGCTTCATCTCTAAGTCTTGGGAGATGAATGGAGATGACACTTGGGTGGGCCGTGGTGAGCAGAGTGTTCCTGGCTGAGGGGCTTTTTGCTAGAAGCAGGAGCTTCACTCTGTCCACACACTATCTCATCATTTGGTAATCTAATTCTTTATGCATGGTGGCTGACTTTCAAGACAGTGAGAATGGAAGCTGCAAGGCCTTTTCCAGGTATTTTTTGCTGTGAAACAAACCATCCTAAACAACCCAAACATGGATAGTCATGAGTCACTTAACAATAAGGAAATATTCTGAGAAATACATTGTTAGGTGATTTCATTGTTGTGTGAACATCATAGAGTGTACTTACACAAACTTATGTGATACAGGTCAACCATTCAACATGCTTCTTAATGCAATCAAAAGACAATGTAAACACAAGATATACAAGGCTTCTGCCAAGGTAAAGTGTATTTTGTTAGAGCAAACTTTTTTTTAATAAGTAGAAGTGTGCATTCTAAAACAATGATAAAAGTCTACTATACAAAATACATAAACCAATAATGTAAGCTGTCATTATCATTTTCAAGTACTATGTTCTATACATAATTGTATGTGCTATATTTTTAGATGACTGGCAGTACATTAGGTTATTTTATTCAGCATTACCACAAAAATGCGGGTAATGCATTGCACTAGGACATTGTAAAAGCTACAATGTCACTATGTAAAAGGAATTTTTCAGCTCCATTATCATCTCATGGGACAGTTATCATGTACACATTCTACCAAAATATTGTTATATGGCACATGGCTGTATTTTATGTATTTGCTCATGGGTATGCAATTTGGGCAGGCATTGGCAATCTGCCTCTGTTCCACTTGGTGTTGAGTAGGGCAGCTTGACAAAAACTACCAGATTCAGGGTGCAAGGTTTCAATTACATATTTGGAGCCCTAGCCAGGGAGACTGAAACAACCAGGGACTGTGTGTGTTTCTCTTTTCCCACTCCACCTCTCATCTTCCAGTAATCCAGCCACTACTTCTTTACAGAAGGTTTGACCCAAAAGTCAAATGAATTCTGTGAGATCTTTAAGGTTTAGGCCTGCAAGCCACACTGCATCATTTTTACCACATTCTATTTATTAAAATGAGTCACAAGGCTAGTCCAAAATCAAGGTACAGGAAACAGACATCAAAAGTTCCTGATTCTAAAAAAGAGGCTGGGATCATAAGGATTATGGAGGCTGCCTTGAGAAATGAACCACCCGGTGGGAAAGATTGAGATATCTACAGTTTTCCTACAGATGCTCCCATCACCACTCATAAAAGATTCTCTCTCTACATATAGCAACCTTAGATTAACCATCTGAAATGCATTCTTAAGCATGGGCATCCCCCATCATGTGCACTATTTTTATGACCCACCACTAAACTTGAACACTGTAGAGAAAAGATTCTACTTTAATCACTTCTCTATAACAGAATTTAGCATGATGCCTGGCACTTTGTAACAGAGTAAAGCATTCAGTAATTGTGTGCTATTATTGGCACTTCCCCTATCTCAGAGATAAACACTCTGCATTTATTGATTTAAACATTACAACCTGTAAACAGGTAACTATTATTCCCACTTTCAGATTAGAAATTTGAGACTTAAAAAGCTAAATATACTCAAGATTATATACCTTGTGTTGATGCCCTGGATTTGGGTCCACTTTCTCTGGCTCAAAGTCTGTGCCCTGAACCACCAGTTTTGATGCCTTAGCAAAAGTATAAACAACTATAGTGAAGACAGGACTGAAAACTGAAGAAATAATAGACTTGGAAAGTGATCATTATCCAAGGTATGAGTCATAAAGAAGCATTATATTATACTGTTAAGAGTATCAACTCCTGAGACAGATAATTTCAGCCCTGCCAAGTACTACTCTATTATTGTGGTTGGGATTCTCTCTCTGAGTCTGCTTTTTCATATGAAAAATAAGTTTAAGAATAGTGCCTATCTCATGGGGCTGTGGTAAGGCTCAAATGAGACGGGGCAAGAACAGTGCTTATCTTAGTTTTTCATACATAATGAACATTCCATGAGCACTCAGCATTAATCTCATAGATAAGGAGTAGGGAGATGAAATTGCACAGCAATGCTTAAAAGAAAAAACTGGGATTGAACGTAGGTAGTTTATACTATACATGATAAAATTTCCTCCAAAAGTATTTATTTACTATTTTAAAATAAAAAGACACCTAATTTTTTTTGCATAAAAAGAAATTAGAACTCTTAAAGCATTAAGAGAACTTTGAGCATTAAAAATGTCACTTGAGGGGGAATCCAAGATGGCAGGCTAGAGGGAGGCAGCATTCTGTGTCGCTCTGTGACCCTGGTCTCAACTAGTGGGAATACTGCTTTGCTGAGCATGATTGAAGACCCCTCCTCAGCTGATCCAGTGTAGGAATCATGACCTCCATGCTGCGCAGGGCCCCAGGCCTCAGCATTAGACTCCGGACTACTGACTACTCGCCCACGCAGTTCTTGTGGATGACTTAGCAGGACCACTGGCATCAGCAATGCAGCAGAATTCTCAAATGCTGATCCCACAAAGGACACTCAGCCACTACCCATGCGCAGGAACGCAGACCCCTACTCCCATGTGGACTCCCATCTATCAATGTGGGGCTCCTCCAGTTGCCTCCATCTTGGGACTTGGCAGCTACTGCCATAGTCCCTTACTCGTGGAAGCCTGCCTGCACCTGGGGACATCACAGACTCTGAAGAAAGCGGGAAGCTGCAACACTGCACACCACAGAGCTCATTTTTTTAATGCATCCCACAACACCATCACCTAGCTCCCCCCACCCAACCCAAAACCTCATTGCTGAAAGCAGCTGCCTCCATCTTGCGTTACCTCCATCACCATCTTTTGTTGGGATAATACCAGTTTTGAATACTAGATAGCAGGTACCCATAGTTTTCTAATTCTCCCTAATCCCCAGCAGCTGTTAACTTGGCAGAGTGACTGCCCAGTTCAAAACAGCCCTCCGTGACAGGTGTGCAGCTACCGGAGTGCAACACACAAGACCCCCAGAGAGAAAGGTTCCTGATTAGAAAGTAGAAAGGGTGAAAGTGAGGGAGATACACTTTACAGACTAATTTAGAGGGCAGGAATTGTGAGGTCTACAGGCAAGATGAGGAGATAAGACCTGGTGCCCACATCACAGGAACAGACCCCAAAAGGAGATCCTTGAGGTGCAGTCTCCCAGTAGGACCCACAGGTGCTATACCCCACTTCCAGGTGCCCTGCACCCAAAACCTGCAGGGCACCTGGAAGTGGGGTATAGCACCTATGGGTAACCCCCACAGCACACTGGTAACCCCCACCATTCTGAGGGAGGAAATATCTTCTTCTTTATATTTCTCTTTTAAACTTCCTAAGATATAATGACTGTATATCCTCATCTCATACCTCCTCAGCATATCTTCCTACACCTCACCCCCGGTTCTTTGTCCACCATCAGAAACTGTAAATCCTTTTACAAACCTACTGATTTTATTGTAGATAATAATTGAATTCACCATTTCTGTACATTGTTGCCAAAATTGTGAATGTCCTAATAACAATGATTTGTTTTTAGGTGGTATTTTGTTTATATTGGAATCTGTTAACATTGTCCTTCCCCTCAAAGGATAGGTATTAGATCTCTACAGGGACACTATAAGCCTATAGGGTAAAAACGGTAACACCTCAGATCCACAGAGCTAGAAAGGAAGACACACGAGCAACATGAAAAGACAAGGGAAGAAAGTGCCCCCAAAGAAATCAAGAAACCACATTATTAGAATCCATGGACAGCACAGCAGATGAAATTACAGATAAGAAGTTCAGGATGTACATAACTAAAATTTCCTGTGAATTAAAGGTTGATATAAGAGAGCAAATATAGGCAGCAGAAGATCATTTTCACAAAGAACTACATAAGCAAATACAGGAAGCAAAAGATTACTTCAATAGGAAGATAGAGGTTCTAAAGAAAAACCAAACAGAAATCCTTGAAATGAAAGAAATAGTAAACTAAATTAAAAGTTCAATTGAGGGGTTGGGGCTGTGGCTCAGTGGCACACTTGCCTGGCATGTGTGAGGCACTGGGTTCAATTCTCATCACTGCATATAAATAAGTAAAAGTCTATCAACAACTAAAAAAATAAAAGTTCAATTGAAAGCATCACCAACAAATTAGAAGACTTGGAAAACAAGACCTCAGACAATGAAGACAAAATATATAATCTTAAAAAGAATGTAGACTATACAGTGAAAATGGTAGAAAATCATGAGCAGGACATTCAAGAAATATGGGATAGAATAAAAAGACCAAATTTAAGAGTTATCAGGATAGAGGAAGGCATAGAGTTCCAAACTGAAAGAATGAACAATCTATTCAATGAAATAATATCAAAAAAATTTCCAAACATGAGGAACAAACTGGAAAGCCAAATTCAAGAGGCTTACAGGACACCAAATGTACAAAACCAAAACAGATCCACATGAAGGCACATTATAATGAAAATGCCTAAATACAGAATAAGGAGAGAATATTAAAAGCCATGAGAGAAAGAAATCAGATTATGTACAGGGGAAACTAATTAGGTTATGTGCAGATTTTTCAACCCAGACCCTGAAAGCTAGAAGATCCTGGAACAACATATATCAAGCCCTGAAAGAAAATGGATGCCAACCAACAATGTTGCATCCAGTGAAATTAAGCTTTAGATTTGATGATGAAATAAAAATCTTCCATGATAAACAAAAGTTAAAAGAATTTACAACTAGAAAACCTGCACTACAGCGCATCCCTGGCAAAATAGTCTATGAAGAGGAAATGAAAAACAACAATGAAAATCAGCAGAGAGAGGTATTACACTAAAGGAAAATCTAATCAGAGGTGAAACTAAGTCAAGTTAAATTCCAAAAATAAACAAAAATGGCTGGGAATACAAATCATGTCTCAACAATAACCCTGAATGTTAATGGCCTAAACTCACCAATCAAAAGACACAGGCTATGGATGGGATAAAAAAAAAAAAGACCCAATAATATGCTGACTCCAAGAGACTCATCTCATAGGTAAAGACAGACACAGACTGAAGATGAAAGGTTGGGAAAAATCATCCCACTCACTTGGACTGCAGAAGCAACACATGTTTCCATCTTCATATCAAATAAAGTAGACTTTAAGCTAAAGTTAATCAAAAGGGATAGAGAAGGACATTTCATACTGCTCAAGAGAACCATATACCAACAAGACTTAACAATTATAAATATATATGCCCCAAACAATGGAGCATCTATGTTCATCAAACAAACTCTTGTCAAGTTCAAGAGTCAAATTGACCACAACACAATAATTCTGGGTGACTTTAACACACCTCTTTTACCATTGGGTAGATCTTCCAAACAAAAGTTAAACAAAGAAACTGGAGAACTGAATAATATAATCAATAACTTAGACTTAATAGACATATATAGAATATTTCATCCTTCAATGAGCAAATATACTTTCTTCTCAGCAGCACCTGTATCTCTAAAATAGACCATATATTGTGCCACAAAGCAACTCTTAACAAATACCAAAATGTAGACATACTACCCTGCATTCTATCAGATCACATGGAATGAAATTAGAAATCAATAATAAAATAAAAAATAAAAACTACTTCAATATCTAGAGACTAAATAATATGCTACTGAATGAACAATGGGTTGCAAAAGACATCAAGGAGGAGATTTAAAAATTCTTAGAGGTAAATGAGAATACTGATACAACATATCACAATTTCTGGGACACTATGAAAGCAGTACTAAGAGGAAAGTTCATTGTATGGAGTTCATTCTGTAAAAGAAGAAGTCAACAAATAAATGACCTAATATTACATCTCAAAGTCCTAGAAAAAGAAGAACAGATCAGCATGGAAAGCAGTAGAAGACAGGAAATAATTAAAATCAGAGCTGAAATCAATGAAATGAAAACAAAAGAAACAATAGAAAAAATTGACAAAACAAAATGTTGGTTCAAGCTGGGATTGTGACTCCGTGGCGGAGTGCTTGCCTCGCATGTATGAGGCACAGGGTGATCCTCAGCACAGTACCACATAAAAATAAAAATATATATATAAATAAAATAAAGGTATTATGTCTATCTACAACTAAAATTTTTTTTAAAGTTGATTCTTCAAAAAAAATAAATAAATAAAATTGACCAACCCTTAGCCATGCTAAAAAGAGAAGGAGAGAGAAAACTCAAATCATTAACATACACCAAGAGAAAGGAAATTTCAAAACAGACACTACAGAAACACCACGACAGACACTACAGAAATATAGAAGATAATTAGAAATTATTTTGAAAATTGCACTCCAATAAAATAGAGAATGTCAAAGGCATCGACAAGTTTTTAGAGTCATATGAGTTGCCCAAATTGTATCAGGATGATGTACACAAATTAATCAGATCAGTTTCAAGCAATGAAATAGAAGACACCATCAGCAGCCTACCAACCAAGAAAAACCCAGGACCAGATGGATGCACAGCTGAGTTCTACAAGATCTATAAAAAAGAACTGATAACTATACTCTACAAATTATTTTGTGAAATAGAAAAAAAGGAAGCACGTCCAAACTTATTCTATGAGGCCAATATCACCCTGATTCCTAAACCAGGCAAAGACACACCAAAGAAAGAAAACTTCAGACCAATATCGCCAATGACATAGATGCAAAAATTCTTAATAAAATTCTGGCAAATTGAATACAAAAACATATCCAAATGATAGTGCACCATGATCAAGTGAGGTTCATTGCAGAGATGCAAGGCTGGTTGAACATACAGAAATCAATAAATGTAATTCATCACATCAATAGACTTAAAGATAAGAATCATATGATTATCTTAATAGATGCAGAAAAAGTATTTGACTAAATAGAGCACCAATACATGTTCAAAACACTAGAAAAACTAGGGATAACAGGAACATATCTCAACATCATAAAAGCTATCTATGCTAAGCCTCAGGCCAACTTCACACTAAATCGAGAAAAATTGAAAGCATTCCCTCTAAAAACTGGAACAAGAAAGGGATCCCCTCTTTCACCACTTCTATTTAACATAGTTCTTGAATCACTGGCCAGAGAAATTAGATAGAAATTAAAGGGATACACATAAGAAAAGAAGAACTCAAATTAGCACTATTTGCCGACGATATGATTCTATACCTAGAAGACCCAAAAAATTCCACCAGAAAACTTGTAAATGAATTCAGCAAAGTAGCAGGATACAAAATCAACACCCTTGAGTATCAACTTGACAAAAGAGGTAAAAGACCTCTACAATGAAAACTACAGAATGCTAAAGAAAGAGATTAAAGGAGACCTTAGAAGATGGAAAGATCTCCCTTGTTCTTGGATAGGCAGAATTAATATTGTCAAAATGACCACACTATCAAAAGCACTATACAGATTTAATGCAATTCCAATCAAAATCCCAATGACATTCCTCATAGAAATAGAAAAAACAATCATGAAATTCATCTGGAAAAATAAGAGACCCAGAATAGCTAAAGCAATCCTTAGCAGGAAGAGTAAAGCAGGTGGCATCATTATACCAGACCTTAAACTATACTACAGAGCAATAGTAACAAAAACACCATGGTATTGGCACCAAAACAGACTGGTAGACCAATGGTACAGAATAGAGGACACAGAGACAAACCCATATAAATACAGTTATCTCATACTAGACAAAGGTGCCAAAAACATACATTGAAGAAAAGATAGCCTCTTCAACAAATGATGCTGGGAAAACTGGAAATCCATATGCAACAAAATGAAATTAAGCTCCTCTCTCTCACCACGCACAAAACTCAACTCAAAGTAGATCAAGGACCTAGGAATTAAAACGGAGACCTTGCGCCTATTAGAAGAAAAAGTAGGCCCTAACCTGCATCATGTAAGATTAGGCCTCAACTTCCTTAATAAGACTCCTGTAGCAACAGAATTAAAATCAAGAATCAATAAATGGGATGTATTCAAACTAAAAAGCTTCTTCTCAGCAAAAGAAACATTAGTGAGGTGAATAGAGAGCCTACATCTTGGGAGCAAATTTTTACCACATGTACATCAGATAGAGCACTAATCTCTAGAGTATATAAAGAACTCAAAAAGCCAAACACACACACACACACAAACAACAACAACAACAACAACAAAAAACCAAATAGCCCAATCAACAAATGGGCCAACAAACTGAACAGACACCTCTCAGAAGATGATATATAATCAATCAAAAAATATATGAAAAAAAATGTTCAACATCTCTAGCAATTAGAGAAATGCAAATCGAAACTACTCTAAGATTTTATCTCACTTCAGTCAGAATGGCAGCTATTAAGAATACAAACAACATTAAATGTTGGTAAGGATGTGGGGAAAAAGGCACATTCATACATTGCTGGTGGGACTACAAATTGGTACAGCCAACATAGAAAGCAGTATGAAGATTCCTTGGAAATCTGGGCATGGAACCACCATTTGACCCAGCTATCCCACTCCTTGGTCTATACCCAAAGACTTAAAAACAGCATACTATAGGATCAGAGTCACATCAATATTTGTAGCAGCACAATTCACAACAGCTAAACTATAGAACCAACCTAGATGCCCCTCAGTAGATAGGTGGATAGAGAAAATGTGGTATAGATACACAATGGAATATTACTCAGCATTAATTTTTCAGGTAAATGGATGGAGTTGGAGAATATAATGTTAAGTAAAGTTCTCCAACCCCCCAAAACCAAATGCCAAATGTTTTCTCTGATATAAGGAGGCTGATCCATAGTGGGGTAGGGAGAGGGAGCATGGGAGGAATAGATGAACTCTACATAGGGCAGAGGGGTGGGAGGGGAAGGGAGAGGGCATGGGGGGTAGGAAAAGTGGTGAAATGAGATGGACATCATTATCCTAAATACATGTATGAAGACACAAATGGTGTGAATATACTTTATACACAACCAGAGATATGAAAAAATGTGTTCTATATGTGTAATATAAATTGTAATGCATTCTGCTGTCATATATAACAAATTAGAATAAAAAATGTCACTTGAGCTGTTTTCTCCTTTATCAAGTATGCTCTACTAAACTTTTGGAAGAGGTAGATTATATTTTTAAAAGTTTTTAAAAGGATAGTATAGGAAGGGGGTGGGGAAGACTAGGGAAAATAGTAAAGCATTATAAATCTTAGGAGTTAGGAAGACTATCCAAATGGCAAAATACAGAAAATGATCAAACTCTTTAAGAAAGGAAAAGAAAGAAAACCCCAGCATGCTAAAAGCTAATGCTCGTTTTCAAATTAAGGGTCAAGAACAATATAAAGAAATCAATATGTAAGCTCCAAGTGATGAAAGGTTTGAAACCTACTGACACGGGTTTTATTAAAAGGAGCTCGTGCCAGATAAGTTGAATGAGTCTGTCATTGATATCTGATGAAAGAAAAGTCGAAGGCATGGTCACTGGGATTGTCTAAATAATTACTTTTTTTTTCTGGCATAAGGACCAAGTCTTTATAAAAATATTAGCAAATAACTCTGTAGAAAGAGAAAATAATGCATCTTATATTAAATTTCTATAATCTTTCCTTAATCTACTGTGGCTTGCTTGCCCTTCTCTACCTTTTCCTTCTTCCTTTTCTCAGGTGTGGGAGGGGAGCAGGAAGAAGAATCTAAGCAACAGCAGTGGAGCTGGGAAGGAGGCAGATGCAGGCTTCTGAGGACACACTCATACAGAAACCAATAAAGGATGTTTTTCCATGTAAAAACTGGATGCATTGTGTCTTCTAATATAAAAACAAATTAAAGTAGAAGATTATGAAACTATACACATCTCTCTTAAAAGAACTGGCCATACAAGGTTCTTATAAGACTCCACAGGGTTTACAATGTTCCTTTTTTTACTTTAGCTATTCATTATGCAGCTCTATGTACTGTACATGATGCAGCACTATAAGCACTTTTTGGAAAAGAGGCAGAAAAGGCAATATTTATTTTAGGTATAAGAAGCATAAGAGCATTTTTAAAAGGAAAGATAAAATAATGTACAAGGTTACTTGACTTTCATTAACTAAAACAAAGGGATTCATTTAATCGTCTGTTCATCAAATATTTGTGAAATACATACTATGTTCTAGGCACTATCCTAAACGCTAGGGAAATAGCAATAAGCAGGACAAATTCATGTTGTTTTGGGCTCTGCATCCCAGTGGAGAGAAACATGCAATAAACAAACAAACAAACAAAAACTTGTAAGAAGTCATTGGGGCTGGGTATGGTGGTACAAGCCTGTAATCCTGGCAACTTGGAAGGGTAAGGCAGGAGGATGACAAGTTTGAGGCCAGCCCCAGCAACTTTGCAAGGCCCTAGGCAAATTAGCAAGATCCTGTCTCAAAATAAAAAATAAAAAGGGCTGAGGACATAGCTCAGTGGGAAACTACCCCTGGGTTTTCTAGTTAAAAAAAAAATACAAAAATCCCAAGTCCAGACCACTTCTTTCTCTTTTGCTCTTTCTCTCACCCTCTATCTGTCCTTTTTCCTTCTGCCTGTGGCATTCATTGGTTGACAGAATGAGAAGACTCTCACCAGATGCCAGCTCTCACTGATCTTGAAGTTTCAAGCTTCCAGAACTATAAGAAATACATTTCTGTTCTTCATAAGTTATCCAGTGTCATGTATTCTATTACAGCAGCACAAAATAAACTATGACAATTGTGAACTGTTGTAGGAATTTTTTTAGTCAAGTCTGCTAAAGACACCAATGAATCTGAATCCAGGGCATCATACCATTATCAAAAAAAGGGACCCTGAGCCTACTAGAAGAGAGAGTAGGCCCCAGTCCTCACGTGTCAGCTTAGGAACTGACTTCCTTAGCAAGACTCCTAAAGCACAAGAAATAATATCAAGAATGAATAAATGGATGGATTCAAACTGAAAAGCTTCTTCTTAGCAAAGGAAATCAAGAACATGAAGAGACTACAGAATGGGAAAAAAATCTTTACCACATGCACAGATAGAGCATTAATCTCCAGGATTTATAAAGAACTCATAAAACTCAGCACCAAAAAAAAAAAAAAAAAAACTCCAATCAATGAATGGGTCAAGGAAATGATCAGACACTTCACAGAAGAAGGAATACAATCGATCAACGAATGTATGAAAAAATGTTCAACATCTCTAGCAATTAAGGAAATGCAAATCAAAACTACTCTAAGATTTCATCTCACTCCAGTCAGAATGGCAACTATCAAGAACACAAACAACATTAAATGTTGGCAAGGATGTGGAGAAAAAGGCACACTCATACACTGTTGGTAGGACAGCAAATTGGTGCAACCACTGTGGAAAGCAGTATGGAGATTCCTTAGAAAACTTGCAATGGAATCACCATTTGACCCAGCTATCCCACTCCTTGGTCTATACCCAAAGGACTTAAAATCATCATACTACAGTGATACAGCCACATCAATGTTTATAGCAGCTCAAACTATGGAACCAACCTATATGCCCTTCAACAGATTTTTGGATAAAAAATGTGATATATATATACATAATGGAGTCTTACTCAGCCTTAAAGAAGAATGAAATCATGGTATTTGCAGGTAAATGGATAGAGCTGGAGAATATCATGCTAAGTGAAATAAGCCAGTCCCAAAAAACCAAAGGCTGAATGTTTTCTCTTATATGCGGATGCTAATTCACAATAAGCAGGTGGCATTTAGGTAAAAATAGAGGTACTTTGGATTAGGCAGAGGGAAGTAAAGGGAGAGGAGGGGATATGGGGGTAGGAAGGATAGTAGAATGAATTGGCCATTATTAACCTAGGTACATATATGATTACATGACCAATGTGATTCTACAACATGTACAACCAGAAGAATAAGAAGTTATACTCCATTTATGTATGATATGTCAAAATGCATTCTACTGTCATATATAACTAATTAGAACAAATAAGTTTTAAAACGTCAATTTCTTAAAATTGCCTTTTGACTTCAAAATGTCATGTAGCTTCATAACATAAGCTCAAATAGTCCTAACAAAATAGTAATTATTCTCTCTTTAAGGCAAGCAGGATAGCTCATTGACTTTTCATTGGCCTTGGCTGTAGCTATTTTACAAGTTTACAAATGTTATTCTAAGACCAACTAAAAGGCTAACCACACATTCAACTTGACTTTCATTAACTAAAACAAAGGGATTCTACCATGCTACCATTTACTGTGAGCCTGCTTCTTAATATTATGGTCAAATTTAAAAAGTAGTCATATTTTTTGAAAACCTTACTCAAGAGCATTATGCTGGTTCTTTGCAGTGGGAAGAGTCTGGGTCAGTCTTGTCACAAACCACCGCTTCCCCTCTTATTTGCTGTTGCAGCTAATGTTCTGAGAACTACTTCTCATGGGTCCCACATCTCAGAAAACTACTATTATGGGCAACAGTACATACCCCCACTCTCGTTCACATTGGGCTCACAGAACTTTCTACATTTCCCACCACTTCTTTCTGGGATCCACACAAGCTGCTAAGTTATAACTGCAAAAAGTTTCTGTTCTCTGCTCTCATATTACTCACCATTGCTTTTGTTTAGCACCTGAAACATTTGGATCAGCCTTAATGAAACTGAAATTCCAATGGATTACATGATTATCAATGAGAATTCCTCATAGGAAGTACTTGAATTGTATTAAAGTATTTATATGTAGGCAGTATTGATGTCAAAGGGGTGCCCCCTTACCTGGTTATGTCCAGTCTGATATGTAAGAATGCTCTACTATGCCCCAAAGTCTCTCTAGAATATCAGGATCAGGAGAGCAAGAATTTTTTTCCATCATGTGGTTTTTAAATACCATCTGTTAGCTGATGACTCCCTAATTTATGCTTATAGCACAGGCTTCTCCCTTGAGCACCAGACTTACAAATTCAACTACCCACTCAATATCTGCATATATAATAAGCATCTCAAATTAATGTACCCTAAAGCAAATATATGATCTTCCCCAAATATGGTCTTTCCTCATTTCCCCATCCCAGTAATCAAAACAAAACAAAACAAAACAAAAAACTCATCCCTTTGGTTGTTTAGGTTAAAAGCCTTGGAACCATCTTTGATAGATTGATGACATCTAATCTATCAGCAAACACTAGTGACTCTGCCTTCAAATATAAACAGAACCAAGTAACTTCTCATTGCCTCCTTGGAGCCACCATACTCCAAGTCATCTTGCCTTTGCAGTAGCCCCCCATCTGATATCACCACTTTTGTTCTTACCTCTATTAAACAGAGCCAGATCATGTCACTCCTCAGTCCAAAACCCTCCAATGGCTCCTCATCTCACTCAGGGCAAGGCCAGTCCTTTAACAGGTCTGTAAGGTCTGTATATCCTCAGATACCTCATCTACTCCCAGTCCCCTCTTTCCTCATTTAGCTTCAGTCTCATTTGTCTTGCTGTTCCCCCAAAATGCAGGGTATGCAGGTCTAGGGGACTTTGCACAGGCTATTCCCTCTGCCACTGATGTTCCTTCCTGAGATAATCAGGTGATTTTCTCTGTAACAGTCTTTGATTCTGTCCTCAACTGTTCCCTTCTCAGTGATCACCCTATTTAACAGTACAGCTCCCACCCCCAGCACTCTCTATCCACTTTCACTGCTTTGTTTTTCTCCATTGTATTCATCACTGTCTGATATTCTGAGTATTTTGTTTGTTGGCTTATGGTGGCCCTCTCCTCAACCACTAAAATTAAGATTTATAAAGGAAAGGAGTTTTGTTCTCCCCTTTAAAAAGTCTAACTCCAGATCAAGAACCTGACATATTGCAAGTTCTCACTAAATCTTGGTCACATGATTACAAGGTAGTCAGTGATTCCTGGTGATAATGAGTCTCTAGGGTGTTTCCCAGTGAGCATGATAGGGTGCCACAGGTCCTAGAGACCAGTGGAATCAAAGGAGAACCTGCAAGGGAAACTTAAAACTTCTCAAGGTTTTCCCTCATGTGATATGTGGGAGCATACTTGGTAGACATGTTATTTCATTCCCACAAGTGATCCCAGGAACACAGAGCTGCAAAGGCCTCCCCATCTGATCACCACATACTATATGTAACCATATCCATAGGAAGTTTTTGTAGTACTAGGGATTGAATTCAGGCCCTCACAAATGCCAGTCAAGCACTCTACCAATGAACTATATTCCCAGCCCTCTTTAGTTCAAGACAGGGTCTTGATAAGTTGCCAAGGCTGGATTCCAACTTGCAATCCTCCTGTTTCAGCCTCCTGAGTAGCTAGGAATGCAGGCATGTGCTACCATGCTGGCTATTCACAGAAGTTCTTTTAATTGTGCATTGCTCCTGACAATTTCTGGGCTCACACTAAGCTTCTGGACCCCATCTCCCTCTCCTTTAGGCTTTAGAGCACAAAATGTCTCCTGTTTCTCTGAAAACAGAATTTCACTACCTTTGAGAAAGGGCCCAGACCACAGAAAAGCCAGTTGATCCAACCTGGAGGATAAAAGGGTTCAGAATTTGGAAACTTTAAAGAATACAGACTCTCCTTTAACCTCTCTCAATATTGAGTATGTATATGTGTTCCTACCATTTCTCTTCTGGATTCACCCGTGTCTCCCTTCTCCAATAGGCCCCCACCTTGCTATTCCTGCTATTTGACCACTGGGGGAAATTGAAATAGTGCTAGAATTCAAAGTGATATAACTGAACCCATTTTTTTTTTCATATAAACCATAGTGAGAAATGACTGACTTAACCAAGGGCCTAAGGCACTATCAGGAAGACATTGTTTAATTAATTATAAATCATATAGCTATGGTGTAGGAATGTACAGACCTAGATGGAAGCTTGTGGAACATATCTAGCATGCAGGTTTCTTAAATACAAAATTTAGTTGAATGCTACAAGATAAATAAGCTTCTTATTAATTGGAAAACAATAATTTGTATTATTAAAAACCCATACTATTATTAAAATGCTCATTTCCCTAAAGCATAGTTTTAATTGATATTTCCTCTAAGTGAAGTATGGAAACAAAAGTACACACTACTTACAAAGGGCACAATGAGTTGACTAAATTGTCACAATCAGCAAAGGAGAGACTTGACCCTCCAAGAAACAAGGGCATCTCCATGTTCAGATGCCAATTCAACTTACTTAAAGGTAATCAAACAAATTAATGGTTATGTTAAGTAATAACATCAGGACATAAGCCAAGGTCAAGTACATAGAAACAAATGATTGTAAGGAAAGTGGTTGCCTAAGGAGTAGTAAAAAATGAGAAAACAGATTCTCACCTATATTACAGTGAAACATTATTACCTAGAAAATTATCTCTGTTATTCAAATATAGCAGGAAAACAAATTTGAAATCACTGTTAGGTATATCTCTGTTTCAAACTTTAAAATTGTAAAAGGAAGGAAAAGCACAACTCCAAACACATGTAAATTTAAATACAAAAAAATATATATAAGTAAAAACCAACAACTGGAGAAATTTACTTCAGGCCAAGCATATCCATTATTCTATTTCATCTTCTCCAAACTCAAATGAGATGGGCATTATCTTATCTATTTTACTACTAATAAAAGTGCCTCACAATGAGGTCTTGTAATGGATCAAGTCTTAAAACCAGGAAGTTCTGATACTGGAATTTGAACTCAGATTCTCCTGAATCTAAAAGCTTATTTATTCCTCTTCATGACCCAGCCTCTTTTCTGATCTCTACATAAGGGAAGTTCAGGCTATGATTCTGGGTGCCTGGGGATGGGGTGGAACAGTAGTGAACTCTGAGCTCCAGAGCAAGTAACAATAATAATACTAATACATCAGACACAAAATTATGATGAAGAGCCAGGAAGGCAGTCAAAAATCTAACAAAAGATGCCCACCAGCATTCTAGAAGGAGCAGGGCTCCCACTGTATCATAAAAATACCTGAAGAAGGGTGGGGTCTTTCACATCCAGAGGGTGAAGTGGTAGAGAAGGAAAAGCCACTCTCACCTGTAAGTGGGTGACATTTGATAATGGTGAAAACCCATTACACAAATACCTACAGGGACTGGGGTTGTGGCTCAGTGGTAGAGTGCTTGCCTAGCATGTGTGAGGCACTGGGTTTGAACCTCAGCACCACATATAAATAAATGAATAAAAGTCCATCAACAACTAAAAAAAAAATCTTAAAAAATACCCACAGGAAGTCAGGGTGAGGAACAGATGTGACCTCTGTATCTGTCTCAAGAGATCACTGTAGTCATAATAACGCAGCAGTGAACACTTACTGAGGCCTATCAACAACTATGCTAAGCACTTTGCAAGCATAAAAACAACAGAAACATATTTGGTCACAAAATTCCTCCAAGGAGGGTGTTCTTGATATTCCTATTTTCAAATAAGAAAATGGAGGCTCATGGAGCAATATGGCTCCTGAAAGCTTAATCATTACTCTATAAATTCTGATTTCTTATAGAAATACTGTATCTTCAGTGAAGAAATTTCAACATTTAATATAACTTATATCCTATATCCCCATAGTCTCATGCAAAGATTTATCACCTCTAAACTCTTCAGATTTCCTCCCCAACTATTTAAAAGTGTAAGAACAGTTTTTTAACCTATAGGACATACAAAACTAGGTTGTAGACTAGAGTGTGTAACTCCTGTTTTGGAGCAAAGATCACACCTATTATCAAAAGTAGTTCACACCATATTAATGTGTATGCAATTTCCTCTCTAATATTAGGGAGGGATGCCATTCTTTTGGCATGGTTATATTAAAGACTAGTTGGATATTTTGAGGTGGTGCTCACCACTTTTGTGGGCCCCAGAAATGATACTAATAGTAATAATAACTAAAATTTACAAAGAGATTAATATATGCCAAGCTTTGTTCTTAGTGATTTTTTTATGTCTTATTATATCATGTCTTCACAATCCTATGAGGTAGGTATAGACATACTTATGATGAGAAAACTGAGGTTTCAAAAAGGTAGAATAATTTTCTTAAATGACTCAGTTGCTAGTGGCAGAGCTGATAAATGAGTCCAATTCTCCAAGATTCACCAGAACGTTATTGCTATTGGTAAAATTTTAAATTAATTCCATAAACTAAGAGTAATCGATTTGAGTCATTTCAACAACTGGATATACAATACACACTAATCTCAAAACTAAATAACTCTGATTCCTATCTCTGTATCATAAACACAAGAATGATTTTGTTTCCTCTCCATAGGGTTTATTCTGGATTGGGCGTACATAAGCCTGCAGATCTGCTCTGTTAGGCAAAACCCTTCTAACTAGGACTTTATTTGCTTTAGCATCACATATAGTATTGCCATTTCCAGCAGAGTTAGGGGGCTCCTATCCATACATAATAATAACTAAAAATATGGTGGCACTGTGTAGTAGAGCAGAACCCAAGTATGAGTTGCAGAATCTTCCTGTTCTTTGCATTAGGCAATATAGGCAGAGTAGTTTCATAAAAAATGGTTTGATACCTAAAAAAAAAAAAATTATTTCACTCATAATACAAAAATAAAAACTAAAATTAACAAGTACTAAAATAAATGCATATAAAGGACAGTGTCTTAAGTACAGTGGACAATTGCAGCTAAGCCTTCATTTGGTTAGATGGAAATGGTACTTTCTGCGAGAAATGTTCGCCTTTTAGTATATTTGATATGATGTGAGATAGAGCCCATAAGTACAGAGGGTCTGAGTAGTGCTCCCCTAGCCCAGCGCCAAGATGCAGGTTGGGCTGCTCCCCATGGCATCCCCAGTCCTCTCCATTCCAGGCCTTGAACAGGAGAGGTTTCTTCTCTAGAGCCACACCCATTATGGCATCTCCATGAGAAGCCTGGCTTGCAGGCATATAGAATGTATACACACTTTAACTTCTAGTTTACTTACTCATGGCTCATTTCTTCTCAGCAAATAGCAACCCCCTTCCTCTCTTATTTTCTGCCCTTCTTTCCTACCCAACGGAAACCCATCTGATAATGCTGTCTCCAGATTCTAGGAGGTACCAAGAGGCTGCAACTGATCTCAGACTTGCAGTGTGGCAAGTTTAAGATATGTCTGCCAAACATAAAGGCAGAACATAAATTAGAGACTGATAAAAGATGAATTATTTTAAAATTACATTGAATGGATTGCATTCATGAAAGGCTCAGGAAAATAAATACAAGGTGATACTAAAGTTTACATTTCCATTGATATCAAATCTATTTAAAGTTTCTTTGTGATTTTATTGATAATAAAGGATTATCATGAAATATTTGGTAAAAAAGACTGCAAACTAATATAGGCAATATGATCCTATTTTTGTTTTAAGCATGTAACTGGGCATTTCTTAAAGAGTAGAAAAGCCTAGAAAGGTAAAAACAAAAATGTTTAATAATAACTTTATCTGGATAATGGGACTAAGTAAAGAATGTTTTTCTAATTTTTCCACAATGAAAATAAATTGTGGTTGTAAATTTTAAGATAATGAAAAACATCACGGCCCAGTCCTCAAGAAACATTTGACTATGGAATATAGGGAGTAGTATTTGTTTATTTTGGGGGAAAATAAATAATTAGTTAATATCAGTGAATACATTTTTAAAGAGAACTTCACTAAGTATCAGAAAACTCTGGATCCATTTCCTAGGTCAGCCGTGGAACATTTGTGTATCTTGGGCAAAACACTCTGAGATACGGTTTAGCAATCTAAAAAAAAATAAGGATGTAAAAGTACTTAATCTATATTTTTTCCCCAAGACTAACATTCTTTGACTTCACCTTCTTAATTCTATGGTTATGAGTATCTTTTTTTGCTCTTCAGATATATTCTAAAATTCATTAATTTATTCTTTCACTCCTGTATCCATACATCTATCCATTTGTTTAAATAACATTTATTGGCAAACTATTATGCACTTGGAACATATGAAAGTAATGTCCGATTATGCATATGAACATAGGAACATAATGTTTGATTCATTCTACTGAAGCATCTCCTATAATTTTTTGGTGAAGTTCACTTTCTAGGTAGATTTCTCAGGGAATCATAGTCCATGAGTGCTTGTATGTTCATAATTGTTTTGTTTTTATAGGTTTTATGCTTCAAAATGAGTTTGGGTTGCATATAAAAATCATTGTTTTATATTTTCTTTCTTTTTAATATCTTAAATATGTGGCTCTACAATTTTATAATGGAAAATAAATTTGATATAAATATGATTTTATTTTCCCTTCATAAGTGACTTGGTCTTTAATGACAGAGTTTTTTCTGTTTTCCAATTTATTGCAAATATATCTTGGTACTGACTATTCAGTGTTCATTTTTTCAAGGATTTAGTGTATTCTTTCAACATAGATTTTTTTAACTTCAGAAAAATCTTCTTGGATTATGAATTTTGTATTTTCTTTATTTCATTGCTTTTGGTTTTCCTCTTCCAACACTTACTCTCTCTTTTCCTATCTTCAATATTTATCCTTTTTCTCTTGTATTCTTTTTCTTTATTTCTGATTTCTCCCCTTTTGTTAAAACTGTATTTCTCAAATCCTACTGCTGGCAATGATGGGCTAGGTTGAGTAAGAACAATTTGAAGGTACTGAAAGGCACTCAATAAGGATTCATGAGTCCAAGACTCAGAAGAAAAGGAAATCACATGGTATGTGTCATCACCTTTATTTTTTTTAAATTTTTATTTGTTTTTTTTTTTTTTTTTTAGTTATACATGACAGTAGAAGGTATTTTGATATATTATGCATACAGGGAGTATAACTTTCCATTCTTATGTTGTACAGAGTGCAGAGTTACTCCAGTAGTGTTTTCATATATGAACAAAGGAAAGCAATATCTGATTCATTCTTCTGTCTTCCCTATTCCTATCACCACTCCCTTACCTTCATTCCCCTTTGTCTAATCCAAAGTACTTCTATTCTTTCATCCCCCTACCCCTTATTGTGTTTAGTATCCACATTTTTGAGAAAACATCTGGCCTTTGGTTTTCAGAAATTGGCTTATTTCACTTAGCATGATCATCTTCAGTCCCACCCATTTACTGGCAAATGCTATAATTTCACTCTTCTTTATGGCTGAGTAATATTCCATTTTGTGTACATTCAAATTTTCTTTATCCAGTCATCTGACCTAGGTTGGTTCCATAGCTTAGCTAGTGTAAGCTGAGCTGCTATAAAAAATGACGTGGTCTTGGCACCACAGTATGCTGAGTTTTAAGTCCTTTGGGTATATACTGAAGGGTGGGATAATTGGGTCAAATGGTGGTTCCATTCAAATTTTCCTGAGCAATGTCCATACTGCTTTCCAGAGTGGTTGTATCAATTTGCAGTCCCACCAGCAATGTATGAATGTGTCTTTTTCCCCACGTCCTTGACAATATTTATTATTATTTGTATTCTTGATAATTGCCATTCTGACTTGAGTGAGATAAAATCCCAGTGTAGTTTTAATTTGTATTTCTCTAATTGCTAGAGATGTTGAACATTTTTTCATATATATATATATATATATATATATATATATATATACACACACACATACATACACACACACACACACACACCCACACCCACACACACCAATTGCATTTCTTCTTGGGCCATCACCTTTATTACTAAGTTATTTGATTATTTGAGAACAATTCAAGAGGTTAGAGAAAATTGGAGTTCAGAGGTCTTCAGAGAGGAAGAAATTTGTAATATATCCTACTCCTTGCAATCCATCTTACCATCATGTATGGGTGAGAAGGGACACCCTCACAGGTCAATGACTCAGTCCAGTTCTGAATTATGCCAATCTTCCGTTGATATTTAGCCATCTCAGTTCTGAGTTTTCTGGTTAGATTATATTCTGCTTTAAATAGTTTCTATTGTTTTCCTAATTTCTTTTAGATAATTTTGTTATTATTAAGTTTAGCTCTAAGTTTCTGATTATGTATTTTGTAACATAAATAGTTATTGTTTCATAATTTAGTTCATTTTTCTGTAGTAGTAGATTTGGTGTTTAACCATATCCTTTTCTATAGATTACATATAAAAAAAATCAGGTATTCTGTGCTTTTAGGAAGTGGTTGTCTGGCAGGAGACTGGGATGTTGTTTTAGTCACATTTTTCGCTGCTGTGACTAAAAGACCTCAACAGAACAAGAATAGGAAAAGTTTATTTGGGGGCTTATGATTTCAGAGGTGTCAATCCATAGACAGCTGGCTCCATTCCTCGGGGGCTTGAGGTGAGGTGGAAGAGTGTGGTGGAGGGATGTGGCTCACATGAATGATAAGAAGCAGAGAGAGAGACTCCACTCACCACATACAAAATATATACCCCAATATACACGCCCCCAATACCCACCTCCATTAGACACACCCTGCCCACTGACAGTTACCACTCAGTCCCATCAGGAGATTAATTAACTGACTGGGTTAAGGCTTTCATAATCCAATAACTTCCCCTCTAAACTTTCTTGTATTGTCTTACACATGAGCTTTTTGGGGGACACCTCACATCCAAACCCTAACAGATGTGCTGTACTAGCCTTACACTACTTAAAAGCTCTCTCCTCTGGTATTAACACAATAGACGGGTACATATATTGATCAATGCATGCTGATATTTCTGAGTATTTTAGCCATCCCACTGCCTTCTGATATCTCCATGAATCCTTAGTGTATGGTTAAGATCTTTTTCATGTTATTCACCCATAAATTGGAGCATGGAACCTTCTTTGTTTTTTAACTATTATTTTCACAATATTTACTTGCTTAGATTTTTACTCAAGGTGGCCTCTTTATACTGATTTGTTCAAAATTTCTGCAGGAGCAGAACTCTTACTCATTCCTCACCAAAACATCTGCACAGCTGCTAAACCCATGCCCTGTATGGATCCTGCTATTATCTGTGGTTTGGGTGGGGCAATATGCACTATCTCACTGTTCTGAGGCTTATGAGGATGTTTTTCTTTTGGTTTGGGGGAGGATGTGGTAAGTTGAACTTTTGCTATTTTTGTTGCTCACTATGTTTTTAGGAAAGGATTTGGAGAAATTGAAAAGCTACGTATCAGGATCTTGCCCTGACCTAAACTCAAAATGGGCTAATTTTAAATCGTGAACCTATCAATCAAGACAACTCAGTCACTATCTCTGTGTCACTCTTGTCTTGTCTGGCTTCTAAGACTTACTTACTTTCAATATAGTTTCTCTTTAATTTAGTAGTTTGTTAACCTCCCTAAAGATATTATTTGGAACTATAATTAGTCTCTATCTCAGAGTTACCCCTATTCCAATATTGCTTCTTCTTGCTTCACCAATCCTCTTCAAATTTCAGTTTCATTCATTAGCTAGCCTCAGTTAAAAAACGGCATGTACATTTTGAACAATTTCCTCAATCAGTGATACTTTTTCCTTTAAAATCAAAATCGAGAACTGTATTAACACTAAAATTGCTGTATTTTTCTCCTAGTCATGTTTCAAATTGTTCTTTAAATTTCCAGAGCTCCAGTCACAATGCCTCCTTAAAGTTCAGAGGACTTGCTAAACCAAAAACAATTTTCTCAAGTTACTATTGTCTTGACTTTATAGTATATTCCTTTCAAATGAAAAGTAGAATATTCAAACCTGTTACCCTCACATTGCTAGAGTTGACATATTTCTCTGATGAGTAAGTAAAATTAGGCATTCCTCTGTAAGTCTGTAGCGTTCTCCCTCATCCTTAGAATGTTAGAATGTTTTCTTCTCTGTACAGAGAAATGGGAGGTAAATTGGGGTCAGGTGGGGGAGATTGGTCTCTACTTTCCAGTGATCTACTGCAGAGTTCTATGCCTCACTCTTCTCAATTTAGTTCAATCATGAGTACCTCCTATGTGCTAAGTTTTGCGTTGAATAGAAAAGATAAATAAGAAATCATCCTTTGGATACTGGAGTTACATATGGGTTAAAATTCTAATTTACTACTTACTAGAAGGTTATCTGAGTCAGCTCTTTAATCTTTCTGTTTCAATTTCAATATCTGAGTGCAATAATTTCTATGTGATACAGTTGTTGTGAAAATTATATATATATATAATATAATATATAATTATAAAAATATATACACACACATATATATATATATATATTTGCATACAGTGAGCCATCCATATGTAGATTCCACATCCATGAATTCAATTAACCATGGATCAAAAGTATTCCAAAAAAATTGCACCTGTACTGAATATATACATACTTTTTTTATTGTCTAGCAATGCAGTATAACAACTCTTCACATGACATTTACTTTGTATTAGGTATTTTTAGATTTTGGTATCTGGGGGTTTTGGGAACCAATCCCCCATTAATACTAAAGGATATATATATATATATATATATATATATATATATATATATATATATGTGTGTGTGTGTGTGTGTGTGTGTGTGTGTAGCAGGCACTCAATAAATGTTCTTTTGGAAAATATTATGACCTACTTATAATTTGATAATATTCCTTCCTCTTTTTTTCTTTCCAACCATACAAAATGACTATTACATGGCATATTGTTTTTCTTAATAAAATGAAATACATCTATTTTATTTTTAAGAATGTTTCAAGTCACTCTTCCTGTCTGTAATTGTGGGACATCTGTGAAATTTATTGAGATGACCAGCAGGGTTTTAGAGGTTTAAACTCCTGAACGGATCAGGGAGTTTTTGAACCTTCCAAAGTTGTATTAAATAGAGTAAGTTTGTAACTTTTACATTTTTGGAGGGAGGTAATTTATGGTTGTCCCCAGATTTTTAATGGGTCTGAGAAACAGGAAAAAAAAAGTCAAGAATCACAAGGATGTTATAAAACCACTGGAACTCAATAGCTTGTCTACTTTGGAGATCAGAAACTATCCACATAATTGCCTTTTTACAATGCTTGTCACAGAACCATAAAGAGTCAAGAACTTAATTTTTATGACAGTAATAACAACATTTTTTTCCTCTACTAGGAAGGACAGGTATAAAAACTAGAACTGAAAAATAAAAAGGAAAAGACTAGAAGGAGGCAGGCCAAATACTAAGTGTTATACAAAAAATTAAAAAAGCAAAGGGAAAAAAGAAGGGAAAAAGGAGGAAGAAGAATGGGAAGGAGAAAGAGATAGGGAGAGAAACAGAAATGTAAGGGAAGAGAAAGTGGTGGGTAGGGTGTTGGGTGCTGATGGTTGGTTCCCTCACTTCTTGTTTTCCTCTCCAATAATCTTCTCAAGGCAAAGGTTTGCCTAAAGTCCAATAGAAAAATAAGCCTTACACACTGAATGAAGGTTTGTGTGAATTCTAATTTTAGCTTAATTTGATTGTAATACCTTCAGCAAGTCAGTGTTCTTCCACTTTATTATTATTATTTTAAATCTACAAGCTTCAGATAATGTTAGTAAAGTAGAAAAGGGTCTTGTCTCCATATGGATTGTATTGATCCAATTCCAAGAATGTGTTTCCCTATAGAAGCAGTGTCATCAACAGTTTTCATAAAAATACACTTAAAATATAATAGAAGAAAAGGGAACTAGCCTGTCAGCTAGCAGTTCTGAGCTTGGCAAACTGGAACATAGCATTTCTTCTCATTTACTTTCTCATACCCTAGGGTGGTTTTTACCCACCCATATTTATAAATTTGGGGATATGTTTGCACTTCAGAGATAGAAGGAAGCAACGCCATAAATGGTCATCTGTACATAAGAAGCAAAACTAGTTAAATTCCCTGATCCTTATTCTCTCCCTCAATTCTTTCCTGTTCCACATATGTGTCCTTTCTGCCCCTAGTACCTCTCCACATTTTATTTTATTCTAGTTGTATGCTGAGGGGCCTGCCCTTCCAGCATTGACTGTGGGGATCTTGAGAGCATGGAGAAACCCCTCCAGAGATGGTTTCAGAGAACAGCGTCTGCTTTGTGGCACAGCAAAAATATCTTTTATAGTGGGTATGTGCCAATTTACATATAATAGTCATGATAGGCCAGAGGTGATGCACAACATATCATCTTATAGGAGTCCAGACACTAAGAGTTCAAGAACTGCCACAGAGGTCGACCTTGTACCAACAGGAGAATAACTTCTTTTCAAAGGAGCAAGAAAATTGCGCTTGCCAGTATTCTGACAGCACTTTGTCCCAAAACATAGTGTTCTATGTTAGGACTCTCCTTCTGCACAGTGAGCAAGATAAGCATTCCTCCATGAGGGTCCATGGTTAGGCCCTGCCACCGTACTACCTCCTAGTAGAACTGGAATGCTGATTCTTCCGAACTCTAGAAGATTCTTTCTGTTCTGCTTGTGCATACCATCTCACCTTCCACCTAGATCTCTCACTCTTCAAATACAGTGTGTTACCTCCCTGTTCCATTTCCACCTTCCACCTTCAACCCTTAGCCCCTGCCATTTCCAGTCAGGTATATCCTTGCCAAAAGTCTGACATATAAAAGAATGGGTAGTATCTTGATTGTCAATGCTCTAATATGTATATTAGGTGGTTGATGTACAGCAGAGAGGGAGAGAAATGCTATCCTGTTTCTCATGAGAAAGGAGGTCAAACTCCTCTTAGGTAAGAAGTAGGAAGATAAATATTGAAACAGATATTTAGAAGAGGAAGAAAATAAAACTGGTTTGTGTCTCTGCTACCTTGGATCTATTCAGTAAAAGAGAAGTCAAGTCCAGCTTAAAGTAGAGGTAAAGTTTTACTCTATTGGTTCCAAAGTATGGACATAATATACATGTAACTCACTGCTAGCCACAAAAGATGAAACAGAGGATGTGTGTCCAAGTAGCTGTTCAAAGGTGTGAAGTAGTAGGAGGAATTTTTCCAGAGGAAACCAGTTTCCAGGACTAAGGTTAACAGATAACAAAAGGAAAGCAAAACTGCCTTCTGTTTAGACAGAACTGCCTCCATACACAAGGACAGTATTCATCATCAGAAATAATTAGTATTGCAAGAAAAACAATGAGCTATAAAAATTAATTTAAATACAGTTTAAGCAACTACAAATCTGGAACAAAATAATGGACAGTAACTTCCATTTTTGTAATAATTTGATTATTACTACTCTATCCTGACATATATTTTACACAATGTTGTAATAAAATTAAGAGTCTAAAATATTTGCACTTAGACCACTAGTAAAGAGGACTTAGAATTACAGCTCTGTTGATGTTGACATGTAACCTTTTTTTTTTCTTGTAGTAGGGATTGAACACAGGGGTGCTTTACCAATGAGCTGACATGTGCCCATTCTTACCAAAGACAGACTCAAAGCAAATTTTTAGAAACAGTTACTTCTGGTTTTTGAAAAATCATTCTAATCCATAGACTCTTGAGGCTTTAATAGTTGAAAATGAATTTAGAAATCACTTAATCTAACGCATCTAGTTAGAGATAACTGCCTCTTGGGTGAAAATCACTTACACACATTTCAGTATAAGCATCTTTATGGTGAGTATCTCTATGTTTCCTAATCAATATTTGCTTCTAGTGGATTAAAAAATGTGGCAGTAAATTTAAACATCTGTTGAGAAGATATTGCCACTTAAAATTTTTGGTCAATCTTCTTATTATCATTATAACTGTTGATAAAAAAATAACTAAATTTACTAAGTACTTGTAATGTACTGGGGCCTCTGCAAATACGCTCCCATGTAACTACTCTAAAAGATGGGGCATCATCATCTCCCTTTCACAGTTGAGGATCAAATGTCTCAGAAAGCAGTTACTGAGTAACAGAGCCAGGATTAAAACACCTTTTGTTCAATAGTTTGTACTCCATCATGTTGTGCCATGGTGGAATTTTCAAAAAGTTATCAGAAATATAACATGAATACTTTCTCAACTTTGTATAGTATATGTTGTTTCAAATATCCTTAAAATTAAAACATTTGTACATGGGCAGATTCTACTGAGGTTTACCTCATGGCAAAGAGAGTATTAGAGGTCATAAAAAGGGCTGGAATACTGAAAGTATTTGAAAATTCTCTAGTTAAATGTGAAACATTCAAAAACTTCAGTAATTGTCCAAATCACCATTGGTCAGCATGGATAAATGATTATGAGCTCATTTGGGGGCGGATAACACCACCAATAGGTTTTCACAGGGTCTATCTTTCTTCATTTCTCATCTGGAACATTGATGTTAATGGATCTACCATGGATGAAGAGCTCACTTTAGTCAAAATTATGTCACCTATTGACTTTAGATACTTAAAAGGGGCTTGAATTTCAGGAGGATTGAGAAAGAGCTCTCTTTCTGCTTCAGGTTTTATTATGGGCTGGTTCCCAGAAAACGAATGAAATGGAGCTCAGCATGCAGAAAGCATATTAGTGAGTGCTTTTGAGATCAACACCTGTAAAAAGGAAGAGAAAGAAGCAGGAATAGGCAGTTCTCTGAGAGAACTTGGATTCCAGGAACAAAGTTTGATTGAATGAACATCTTTTTTATGAGAGGAAGCTACCCCATCCAATTAACATCAACTTTCTTATTGGGGCCAGACAAGGCCCTGCCTGGCCAGTCCTAGTACAATGATAGACAGACCATACCTGATCAATATCACCTGCTTTGGCAACTGTGCAGCCCTGGGCCATGGGAACCCCCCACCATTTCCCTCACTTTCTTATCTATAAAACTTCAAAGTCATCCTCAGACCCTTAAAGACAGGGCTAAGAATATGGGTCCTTTTGTCTTCCTAGTGTCGTTAGGCTGATTGAAGCTTCTTCCATGCTTTCACTATTACCTTTTTTGTTTGGTTTTTGGGACAAGTGGATGGACCTGATTTGCTAGATTCAAAGTCAGGCCTCTAGCCTAGGATACGGGTAACAAGAGTCAAAACAAATGCTATTTTTTGTACATTGACGTCTTTAAGTCTCTTCTTAGACATTCCAATTCCCCCAAATTTGGATCCCCTGGAACCTCAACCATTCCCTGGCCAATGGCCCCCACCCATCTTCTCATAGTAACCAACTATTATTCCCCCAAGCCTGTTCTGTCTTCCTCTTTTTTCCCTTCTCTGAATGAGCAAAATCAATCAGCTCCTCATTCCAGACCAAGCAGCTTTGTTCTTGTCTCTAAAGGCTTGGTTGGTGTTGGAAATATAAAATCCAGAGTCTTATGTTCTACTCCAGCCCTCAACAAGGGTTTTGATTTCCTTTCAAAGAAAGACATTTTTCTTCCAGAGAAATTCTAGTACAATCTATAAAAAAAATTCTCTACTTTCACAAGGAAATTAATAAATTCATGAAAAAAGATAGTGAATGCAGACAGGTGATAGAGAAAAGGAAGGAAGGGTGTGTGCAATTGTTGTAGAGGACAGTAAGGTAAAGGGATGTAAAAACCAGAGGTGCAGGAGAAATTAGGAATATAGGAAATGTGTAAATTAGTCCAGGCTTCAAAAGAAGGGAAAGGGTCTCCAGAACAGGATGGGGCTGAAAGGACAACCTCAAATGGAGGAGGATACTACTGTAGGAAGTTTGCAGGTAGAAAAGAGAGCTGAGTGCAATTATTTTTTAAAATATCATCTGAAGTTCAAAGCCAGCCTCAGCAACTTAGTGAGGCCCTAAGCAACTTAGCAAGACTCTGTCTCAAAATAAATACTATTAAAAAGGACTCAGTGGTTAAGTGCCTCTGGATTCAATGCCTGGTACCAACAAAATAATCTGGTTAGAACAAAGGGTGAGGGAAAGTAGATAAGGGAGCAAGGATATTGACTCAAGTAATTAAAAAAATTCTTTTTAGTTGTAGATGTGCACATAATTTTATTTATTTATTTTTATGTGGTGCTGAGGATCAAACCCAATGCCTCACATTTGCTAGGCAAGTGCTCTATCACTGAGCCACAACCTCAACCCGGTTCAATTAACTTTTATGGGAAATGGAGAAGGGAACTAATTGCAAAAGTAAAGGAAAAGCCCTCAGGCTTCAACTGAGACAGCAAGATTTCTTCCAGCAAACCTCCTGTTTGTGCTGTTGCAGCAATTCATAACAGTTATTATTTTATGGCTATAAAATGTTTCATCAAGTTATGTATAATAACTATCCATCTATTTTACTTGATTCCTTAAAAACTGAAGTCCAGCAGTTTTAAAAAGACAGTTGAGCTCACTTTACCTAGATGGTCTACCTACAAATAATTAAAGTCCCCATAAAAAGGAATTAAAATAATAAACACATCTGCCTTTTCTGCAATTTTATATTTTTCTTTAGCAAAAGATTATAATTTTTAAAAACATATGCAAGCTGTATTGCTTTTTATTGTGACAAAATATATACAGCATAAACTATGTCATTTTAAGGGTACAATTAATGGCATTAATTACGTTTATACTATTGCACAAATATCACCACCAAAGATTTCCAAAGATATTCCATCGCCCCAAACAGAAACTCTGTAGTCATTAAGCAATTACTCACCCTTGTCCCCTCCTCCAGATCCTGGTGATCTTTAATCTCTATTAATTTGTCTATTTTGGACAGTTCATGAGTGTAATAACACAATACTTGTCCTTTTGTATCTGGCTTAAATCACTTAGTATATTGACTTTACAGTTCATTCCTGTTTTGTCATGTATCAGAGCTTTATTTCATTTTATGGTTGAATAATTTTCAACAGTACATATATACCATGTTTTGTTCAGCCACTCATTCATTGATGGACACTGGATTTTTCTATATTTTGGCTATTATAAATAATGTCACCATAAATATCTCTTCAAAACCTCTTCTAACTCTTTCAGGTTTATACCTAAGAGTAGAATTGCTGGATTGTATGGTAATTCTGTTTAGCTTTTTTAAGAAACTACCCAGCTTGTTTCCACAGTGGTTGTACCATTCTATATTCCTGCTAGCAATGTACAAGTGTTCCAATTTCTCCAGATCCTGTCAAAATCTTTTACTTTCTTTTTTCTTATAGCTGTGGTAGTAAGAGTGAAAATGTACCTCATGGTTGTTTTGATTTCTATTTTTTATTTTACTCTAATGACTAAGTATCTTTTCATGTGTCATTTGTTTATCTTTTTTTGGAGAAATGTCTATTCAACTCCTTTTCCATTTTTTAGTCAGGTTGTTTGTCTTTTAATATGCTGTTGAGTTCAGTTTACTTGTATTTTGTTGAAGATTTTTGCTTCAATATTCTTAAGGGATATTGGCCTATATTTTTGTGATTTTTTTTTCTGGTGATTTTATCAGGGAAATGCTGGCCTCATAGAAGAGTTAGAAAGTGTTCCTCCTCTTTTATTTTCTGGAAGAATTTGAGAAGGATTGGTGTTAATTTTGTAGGATTCACTATTGAAGCCACCTATCCCTAGACTTTTCTCTTTGGGAGATTTCTGATCTCTGATTCAATCATTTTATTTGTTATAGTACTATTGAGATTTTTCTCTTTCATTTTGAGTCAGTTAATAATTTGTGTGTTTCTAATATTTGTCACATTGCACCTGGGTTATCTGATTTGTGGTATGCAATTGTTCATGGTATTCCTTATTATTCCTTTCTAATTTTTAAAGTTGGCAATCATGTTCTCACTTTCATTTCTGATTTTCGTTTGTCTTTTTTTTCTCCTCGCCAGTTTTGTTAAAAGGTTTGTCAATTTCAATAATCTTTTCAAAGAATCATTTTTTTTGTTTTGCTGATTTTCTGTATTGTTTTTCTGTTCTCTATTTATCTATGCTCCAGTCTTTATTATTTCCTTTCTTCTGCTGGTTCCATATTATTTCACTCTTCCTCTTCTAGTCCCTCAAAGGAGAAAGATAGATCATTAATTACTTCTTTTCTAATGAATGCATATACGGTTATAAATATCCCTCTCAATATTGTGTTCACTGTATCCTGTAAGTTTTAACATGTGTATGCTTTTGTTTTCATTGGCCTTATGTCCTAATCTTTCTTGTATTTTTGTCTTTGACCCATTTGTTATCTACTAGTGTGTATTTAATTTTCACTATTTGTGAATATTCCAGTTTTCCTTCTATTTTGATTTATATAGTTTTATTATACTATGGTTAGAAAAGATACTTTGTATGATTTTAACATTTTTAAATTCATGAAGATTTCTTCTGTGGCTTAATACATGGTCTATCCTAGAGAATGTTCCATGTACCCTGAGAAGAATATGTACTATGTTGTTATTGCTGGGATGTTCTCTATATACCTATTCAGTGACGTTTGTGAATTATGTTGTTCGAATGCTTTAATTCTTTGCTTATCTTCTCTCTAGGTATTTTATTTTTGGAAGTTCTATATTGAAGTTTTCAACTATCATTGTAGAAGTTTGTCTCCATTTAATTATGTCAAGATTTGCTTCAAGTATTTGGGTCTGTTTATTGGTACAAATATTTTTATGATTTTTATATCTTCTCCATGAACTAACTAACCCCTTTATCAACATACAGCGTTCTTTGGCATTAAGACAGCATTTGACTTGGAAGTCTTGTTTGCCTGATATTAGCATAGTAACCTTTCCTTTCCAATTTATCTGCGTCTTTGGATTTAAAGTGAATATCTTGTAGAAAATATGTTAGTGAATCATATATATTTATCGATTCTGCAAATCTTTGCCTTCTGATTGAGGCATTTAACGCTTTATATTTAAAATTTTACTTGCAATGAAGAACTTCTGTTATTTTACTCCATGTTTTCTGTCTTCCATACAACTTTCTGGTCCCCCATTTCCTCCCTTATGGTCTTCTTTTATGTTTAGATAATTTTTGTAGTGAACTATTTAACTCTCATTTTATTTTGTATATATATTTTTAGACATTTTCTTTTTGGTTACCATGGTGAGTCTAAATAACTTTAAATATATATATTAATATATAAATAAATAAATATATATATATATATATATATATATATATATATATATATATATATAAAGTATATTTCACACCTTAAATTTATAGCAAACTATTTTGAAATGGTACCAACTTATTCAAAAACATACAAAAACTATTCTCCCCCTTTATGTTGTTACTGTCCTTAATATATTTTATATGTTATATGCCCAATAGATTTATAAATTTTTATTTATGTGACTTTAAATCCTGTCAGAAATAAAAGGCAGACTTATAAACAAAAATAAAAGAATACTTGTTTTTATATTTTCCCATGTATTAATGTTTATGGAAATACTTATTACTTCATATGGCTTTGAGATACTCTCTAGTATTTTTCATTTCAACTTTAAAGTCTCCCTTCAGCATTTCTTGTATGGTGGATCCAGTGATAATTAAATCTCTCAGCTTTTCTTTATCTGAGTGTGTCTTTAGTTCTTCCTGATTTTTTGAAAGACAATTTTTGTTGAACACAGACTTCTCAGTTAACAATATATTTTTTTTCCCCACCACTTTAAATCTCTCTCCCTGCTGTCTTCTAGCTGTATGGTTTCTGTTGAGAAATAGGCCTTTAATCTCATTAAGTATTCCTGTATGTGATGAGTCATTTCTTTGCTGATGCCTTCAAACGTTTTACCTTTTGCTTTTGACTGTTTGGTTAGAATGTCTCATTATGGGTATCTTTGAATTTCTTCAACTTGGAATGCACTGAACTTCTTGGATTTGTAGGTTAATATCTTTAATCAAATTTGGGACGATTTTGTTCACAATTTCGTCAAATACTCTTTCTGCCCCTTTCTCACTCTTTTCTCCTCCTAGAATGTCTGTAACATATGTTGGTTCACTTGGTGGTATCCCATATATATCTTAGGTTCTGCTCACTTTTTAATAATTAACATATTTTATTTTTTTCTTTAAAAAAGTCAATTAGAATCACAGTGAAACTGAGTGGAAGGTAGATTTCTCATAAGTTCCTTACTATCATATATGTACTGCCTTTTCCACTATCAATATCCCATGCTACATTTCTATCAATAAACAACACTGACACATCATTATCAATCAAAGTCCACAGGGTTATATTGGGGTGAATCCTTGATGTTATACATTCTGCTTAGACAAATTTATAGTGACATTTATCCACCATTATAGTTTTATAAAGAAGAGTTTTCCTGCTCTAAAAATCCCTATGTTCCATCTATTCATTCTTCCTTCCCCTAAAACCTGTAGCCCACCCTGGATCTTTTTACATTGTTGCCTTTTCCAGAATATAATCTGGCTGGAATCATAAAAGACATAGCCTTTTCAGATTGTTTACTTGGTAACATGCACTTAAGGCTCTACCATATCTTTTTGTATGTTGGTTGCTTAATTTATAGTGATGAATAGTATTAATTTGTCTAAGTATACAGAAGTTTATTTATGCACCTACCTGTGATAGACTTAGGCTACTAGAACAAAATACCACTGGCTAGGTAACTTAACAAACATTAATTTTCTCACAGTTCTGGAGACTAGAAGTCCAAGGTGCTTATAAATTCAGTTTCTAGTGAGTGCTCTCTTCCTGGCTTATAGATGGTACTCTTGTCTTATATCCTCATAAAATTTTACCTATAAGTATGGAGGAAGGAAGAGAGGGAGACAGAGTATGCACCAGTGCTCTGACATTTCCTATAAGAACATCAATATTTTTGGAGCAGGAACCCACACTTATGACCTCATAAAACCTTCACTATTTCCTTAGAGACCTCATTTCCAAAATAGCCACATTGGAGATTGGGGTTTCAGCATATGAATTTTGGACACTACACAAACTTTTACTCCACAGAATAACCATTGAGGGCCATCTTGGTTGCTTCTGAGTGCAGGCAATTCTTAATAAAGCTCCTATATTCACGCAGTTGGTCGTGTGGACGTAAGTTTTCAGTTCATTTGAGTAAATATCAAGGAGAACAATTGCTGAATTGTGTATCAAGACTATGTAGTTCTGTAAGAAAATTGCCAAACCCTCCTTCAAAGTGGTTTTGCATTTGCATTCCAACAATGAAGAAGGTTCCTCATTCTTCTTTTTTTCTGCTCCTTAAAGTCAATAATTTTAATTCAACTGTCCTTCCCCAAGTACACTGAATCTTTTATAGGCTTGCTCAATTTCCCTGGATATTTTTTTCATTTTAATCATTGTATTTTTCAGCTCTAGAATTCCTTTCTTGTTCCTTTTCACAATTTCTATGTATTTATTAGTATTCTAATTTTGTTCAGGCATCATTTTTCCTAGTGTCTTTTTGTTCTTTGTTCATGTTTCTCTTTAGCTCTTTGAGCATATTTAAGACAGTTGTTTTAAAGTTTTTGTCTTGTTATTCCTATATCTCGAATCTTTCAGGGATGGTGTCTGCCTATTTGTTTTGTTCCTTTGAGTAAGTCATACTTTCTTATGTCTTTGTATAACTTGTAACTTTTTTAAAAAATGAAAACTGGACATTTGGCTATTGTAATATGTTAACTGGAAATGAGATTCCCCCTTCCCCTTCTCCAGGACTTCAGTTTCCTGAATATTAAAGACTGTGGCAGTTTATTTATTTATTTATTGTTGTATCGGGGGAAAATGCCTCTCAAAAAAGGCAGCTGTAAAATGCAGAGACCTCTGTAATAATTACTTGTGTTTTTTTTTTAAAGTAAAATAATGGGTGGGATCCAAGGAATCAAAGCAGTAGATGGACAAATCAGGAGAATCTCCTAAGTTATTTTCAGGAAATGAAGCAACAACATGCAAAGGTAAACTTTTTCCATCAAGGAATTCTTCTAACTTCAGCTTGTCTCATATATTACCGTGCCCTCTCCTTTAGTGGAAAACTGTGACTTACTGCAAACCAATTGGCAGTTCATTTATTTAATGTTTTTCCCAAACTTTTATTGCAGACTGTATTCATTGTCAGTGAGGTCACTAAAGTCTCTTTTCCTTGGCTTGTGTTCAGCTAGTGTTCTGACAGGGATTTTCCTGAATGCCATCTACTCTCCCAGTCTTACAAATTGGCTCTGAGCCAGGGTCATTCTTTAATTATTCACATTTGCACTGTGCCAAGGGATCAGCTCAAGGTGAAAGCTTATTAGGGATTTCTCAAGTGTTTTCTGAGCATATGTCTTACCCTGGTATATGTGCATAGCTTTCTAAATTCCCACGTGTATATGGTTGCTTTTGAATTTCCTAATTTCCCAAAGAAATTTGACCCAACTTTTGCCTAAGTATTATATGTTTCAACTATAATCTCACTCCTAGGTTGTTAATTCAGCCTGCAGTGTTTTTAGTTTTTTTTGGCCTAAGTTATGACTTAGTTGAAATAGGGAATAGCACTTGAATCAGTACTTCTTTATTAGTCTGTGTGGGCTGCTATAACAAAATACCACATGCTGAATATCTTTTAAAAATCAGAAATTTATTTTTCATAGTTCTGGAGGCTGTAAAGTACAAGATCAAGGTTCTAGCTGATTTGGTTTCTAGTTTCACCCTGTTTAGCTGATGGGGTACTTCCTTCTGTGTCCTCACATGATGGAGAGAGGCAGATGGAAAAGAAGGAAGAGTGGAAAAAGTGAGAGAGGGGAGGGAGACAGAGAGGGAGAAAGGAGAAAGGGAGGAGGGATGGAGGGAGGGAGGCAGTTAGAGAGAAAGAGAGAGAGAGAGAGAGAGAGAGAGAGAGAGAGAGAGAGAAAAGAAGAAGCACACTATGGTGTTTCTTCCTATTATAAGAGCACCAGCCCTATCAGATTGGAACCTAATATTATGACTTAATTTATTATGACTTAATTTCTAAGTACAGTAACATTGGAGGTTAGAGTTATAACATATGAATGTGTGGGCGCAAAGGAATTCAGGCCAGAGTACCTGTTCTAACCAATCGGGTTAGAATACAATAATTTGCAAACAAGGTCTGCTTTGCTTGCTCCTTTTCGAACCTGGTAAACAGCTCCACACTAGGGATAGGGGCTGCTAATGCTTTTAGACTGTACTGCTGTCAGAATGTTGCTTCTTTATGACTGTAGCAATTGTATAACTGCTGCTGCTTTGCCATACTATTGCCACAAGACTATTGCCACTCTAAATATCTCCATGAGGGAAAGGGGGTAGTGTAAGGACAAGCAAAATCACCATGAAACATTCCTACTGGTTTCATGTGCCTTTTTCTTGATTAAGTGCTTAGTTGGTTGCTGTTTACCTTTATCTATTTTTCAGAACTCTCGCAAAATCAGTTCTAACAGTTTCTGCTTGTGTTTGTGTGTATGTGTGCATATGTGTGTTTTGATGTCTCTGTGGGAGAACAAGAGCTTAGAGCTTCTTACTCTGCCATTTTGTTGTCTTTATTCAAAAGACTGTAATATTTGCAGGCTTTTTCATAGGCTTTATGCTATTCCTTTAGACCGAAGTTTTCAAAATGTGTTTTACTTCTTGTAGAAAAATAAAATATTTAGGTTTCTTTTAAATGAAGTGATAAAATATATCTTAAATAGTGCAGAAGTTATGTATTCTAACTAATTTAACCAAAAAAGTGTCATTCAATACAAGGATACAGGGTAAGAGCTCATGGAATTGGGCAGTAGGGCCATTTGTGGGGTAGTGGCCAGGGGAAATCTGAAGGGGACCAGAAAGCTCCTCTCTTTCCCTTTCTAAAGGAGCCCCATAACTCAGGGTTAATTAGTTTTCTCAGACAATTGGCTTCATTCCTTTCTCTCCCTGCAGAATGATTTCTTATTTGGGTTTAGCCTGATTTAAAACTCATGTTTGGTTATAGTTTTAGTGTTCAACAGAGAATAGCAAAAGCCTTTATGTCCCAACTCCAAATTCCAGACGTGGGAATCTCATTGATTCAGAATCTATCAATGACCAAACCTCATCCAATCACTATGGTCAGGTAGGGAGAAAGGTCCTCTCATATCAATATACCTAATGGATGGTTTGATCAGCTTTTTAACTGTTGTGACCAAAAGACATGACAAGCACAATTTTAGAGGAAACATTTATTTGGGGGCTCATGGTTTTAGAGTCTCAGTCCATAGGTGGCCGACTCTATTCCTCAAGGTCTGGGATGAGGCAGAGCATCATATCAGAAGTGTGTGGCAGAAGAAAGTAGCTGAAAATATGGCACCAGGAAGGAGAGAGAGAGAGAGAGAGAGAGAGAGAGAGAGAGAGAGAGAGAGCGAGAGAGCGAGCGCACTCTGCTCAAAAAGGACAAAAATATAAACCCCAAAGGTACACTTTCAGGGATCTATCTCCTCCAGACACACCCTAAAGTTACCATCCAGTTAATCTCTATAAGGGGATTAATGCCTTGATTTGGTTAAGACTTTCATAACCCAATCATTTCACCTCTAAACATTCTTGCATTGTTTCCCATGTGAGCTTTTGGGGGATACATAATATCTAAACCATAACAGGGAACCAACCTATAGATGGGAGTTATAGTAAAGGGCTAAAGAACAGGGTGCATCTCAGCAGAGGTGACAAAAACCCAAAATGGTATCTACTACAGTTCATTTTTAAATTTTAAGATAAAATTTAAAAGAAAGAAAAAATATGCCATAGTACATAACTAAATATGTTTAGTTCTTTACAATAACAATATCAACATTCATAAATAATTTACTCCTGTGGAATTTCAAACTAAAGCAAGCTTTGCCCATTCCATTTTACAAAAAACATTTTCTGCTTTTGGTGAGCCACCAAGGAAAACAACTAAAGAACATTATGATTCTTATTCCAAGGAACTAGAAGAATACAGAGTAAAACCATCAAGCCTAACCTCACAAGTTGAGAATATTTCTTGCAATAACACTAATTCCTTGATGCACACATTGTAGTCATGCTGAATCCTCTTCCCTTGAGGTTAAAAGTAATTCCTAGACTTTCTTTTTTCTTTATCTTCTCCTCGTTCTGAACTGGCAAGTATTGTGAGAAATTTTGTTGAAAACACACTGTCACCAGTCTTCTCTCTTCTCAGTTTCCTAGTGTCCATTTTTTCCCTAGAATTTTTCATTACTACCATAGATCATCTATAACCACATATAGTCCAGTGTCTAGTTAAGCCAGTAATTTCATGTGATTTGGGGTTACAGCAAGTAGCAGAAAGCAAGAAACAATACAGCTATCTTCCTCTGTCCAGTTTCACTTTTTGAGGTTTCATTTACCCATGGTCAACTGTAGTCTAAAAGTATTAAAAATTTCCAGAAATAATCAATTCAGAAGTTTTAAATTGTGTGTCATTCTGAACATGTGATGAAACCTAAAGCCATCCCACTCCATCCTACCCACCATGTGAATCATCCCTTTGTCCAACCTATCAATACTGTACACACCGGCTGCTCATTTTCACTTAGTAGCCATCTCAATTATGAGGTCAACTATCATGGTATTGTAGTGAGTGTGCTGAAATAATCTTCACTTCACTTATTAAATAATGACTCCAAGGTGCAAGAGTAGTGATGCTAACAACCTTGGGATGGCAAAAAAAAAAAACAAACAAACAATAAAGTACTTTCTTTAAATGAAAGGTGAAAATTCTTGACTTAATAAAGAAAGAAAACAAAAGCATATGCTGAGATTGCTAAGACATACACTAAAAGAAGATATTTGGGAAGAGAGGATACATTCACATTAATATAACTTTTATTATAGTACACAGTCAAAATTATTCTATTTTTATTATAGTTATTATTATCTCTTACTGTGCCTAATTTATAAATTAAACTTTATCGTAGGTAACTACATGTAGTAAAAACAGCGTATATGTAGGTTTTGGTACTAGGTACAGTTTCAGGTATCCATGGGGTCTTGAAACTTATTCCCTATGGATAAGGGGGGACCACTGTTCAAAAACCCAGAAATCTAGGATAATTCATCTACTATGTAATCAAGACTTGAATCCTACACTAAGGCTAAATAAATCTTATTCATCCTAACATATTTATCTGTTAGGTTACTCATGCCAAACTGTACATTGTCCATAATTATATAATATTTACTTCTGACATTTCATTGTATAAAGCCTTTCTCTGTGTGCACAAGTCCTCCTCTGTAAAAGAGAAAGACATATATTCTACCATATATATACTTGCTGTTGGGCACAATTTTGCTCTAGGATGAACACTTAAAACTAGCTAAATGTGTATTTATTACTAAGAATATTTAAGTATTGCTGGGGCAAATACCTAGCTACAGTTAGAAATTAATTAATCAAAAGGAAAAGGAGTCAGTCATAATTATGTATTCTTCTTAAAGCATAGTAAATTTTCAACAGGCTAATAAAATGAGATCTGACATTTAATAAGCTACCATCCTGCCACACACACTTAAGCCTAAACTGCTTGCCTATGAATGATGCTAATATTTACAAATGCACACAGTAAAATCAGCAAGTAAATTACCACCATTTGAAAGAAAATTCTCTATGGGATTCACACCTAAATATGTAACACTTATTTGCTTAAAAATTTAAAAAGGCAGATCTAACCAAATTAATTGAAAGAGTGTTAATACACTATTACATAAAATCATACTGACTATCTTTTGAAAACAGATTGAGATTATTGTCCCCATTTAATGAATAGGGAAATTGAAATTTAGGTTTAAGTGACTTTTCATAAGTCACCCAGTTAATTAGTGATAAGACTAAAGACATAATTCCAATTTCAGGATATTATTGCTCATTCCACTCTGATTTTTTTTTTTTTTAACATCGAGGACCACCATTGTTTCGATCTCAGTAAGATTCACAATTGATCTCTTTATGATCATATTAAAAAACCCTTATATAATTTAGGTGTCAGGGACCACAGGTAATAATAGCATTATATGTAATCTATTAAAGTAAAAAAGATAAACTCCACTTTAATCAATTGTTATTCAAATAACACCCACTTATGTGCTGCCCATTGTGTTAGGCTCTATTATAGTTAACTGTATTAGTTATTGAATGTTATATAACAAAGTATCCTAAAACTTAGTGGCTTAAAACAATTATTTAAACATGTATTATCTCATTTTCTGGGGGCCAGGAATATAGGAGCAGCTTAGTTGAGTGGTTCTGGCTCAGGGTCTCACTTGAAGTGACAGTTAAGATGCTGGCCAGGGATGCATGATGTCATTTCTATGTTGGACTATTGTTGGAGGATCTGCTTTCAAGGACATTTGCATGGCTGTTGGCTGGAAGCCTTAATTCTCACCAACCGGGCCTCTCCATAAGTTGCCTAAGTGACCTGATGATAAAGACATGACGGCTACCTTTCCCTGAGATAGTTGGGCTTTCAGGGAGAGAGAAAAGGACACCCTTACTAGATGGAGATCTAGACCTATAAGCATGATCAGTCATGTTTGTCCTTTTAGCTAGAGGAAAAAAGCATTCAACATATGCTTGTATGAGATCAACTTGAACAAAAACATAATCAATTCAAATGTCATCAGATTCAAGCTACACAATATACCCATAACTGATCTGTAGCTAGACTATTTAAATAAGATGAAACATCCTGATTCACAAAAGCCTGCCCGGGAACCTGCACTTTTCCTCCTAGGAGAATCATTCATATAGTCAGGGAGATCAACCCTGTTTGAATAACTTGTCTTACCTTCTATGAGAGGCCAGGGGCATATGCACCCTGCCTTTGGGGTGTGTATACCTTTAATTTGCTGTCTCTATTAATAAATTATTGCTTGTGCCTTGCTTTCAATACATCCTGAAATGCTTTTACATGGTGTAAGGCAAGAACCTGCCTGGGGCAAATGGAGGGTCCCAATGTCCCCTAGAGAGACCTCCTTGGACCCCTGTCTGGTGACACTTTCAGCAAGTAATTCCAGAGAGTGAACAAAAAGAAAGCTGGCATATCTTTTATAAACTCCCTTCAGAAGTCCACTATGTCATTTTCATTTTATTCTATTCATGAAAAGTTACTAAGTACAGCCCAAACTTAAAGTTAGGGGAATTAAGCTCTATCTTTTGAAAGAAGCATGAAAGAATTTGTGGATATATTTTAAAACCACTAAGTTAATCTATAAAATTCAAGTTATTATAAAATGACTTATTTAATATTTGGATATTCAATGGAAAACTAAGTTTATTAGAGAATATTTTATCACTGTGGTTAGCTTGCATATTCTGTCCCATTTTCATCTTACCCTATCAAAAAAAATTGTCAACACACTGCTATATAAATGATAATCTACCTCATTATATCAATAAGGAACTATATTTTAAGACTTATAATAGAAAGCTCATATAACAAAATCTTATATAGAAAAAATTTATTTTTCCTCACCTAACAACAACCCAGAAATGGCCAGCCTAGCTGGTAAGCTGGCCCTCCAAAGCAATCATGAACCCAGATACGTCTGGCTTCCTACACCATTAACACTGAGTGTGTGGCTTTTGTCATCATGGTTGAAGTTTTGTGGCTCTACCTTCAGCATGGTGTCCTAGTTCTAAGAAAGAAAAAGGATGGGTGTAGGTCAAATGGCTAAGAAACATTTCCTCCATAAAGCTTTCCTTAAGCCCTAACTTTCATTTCATTGACAGGTTACATGTCCAGTACTGACTTAAAAGAGTCTGCAGAAGTGAATGTTTTTAACTGGACACATTGTTACCCTGAAAAAAATCATGGTTTTGCTAGTAGGAAAAAAAGATTTCGGTTTAGACAACTAGCAATGTCTACCCTCCTGCTCCAAGGAACTTCGATATACATTATCAAAACATTAGACACTAACCAGACAACACTATCCAAGGTTTATTAATGTTTCAAATGTGGTTCAGAGGGGAAAATCTGTTCAGTTTTAAGTTCACATATAAAGTATATTTTTCAAAGTAACCATAACTTTGTTTTTCCTAGTTGATAATGTTGAATAATCAGCTGACACAAATGTCATTTTTAGGAACATGTCCAAGATGATAACTGTACAGTTTGCATAAAGCAGTTTATTGAAGAGGTATTTACAACAGTAAAAACTTGGGGAAAAAACCCACAAATGTCAATCAATACAATACTGCCAAGATTTATGATCATACACACATTCACTTAATAGATACTATGCAACTTTTTAAAAATGATGTTATCTATGACAGTGAGAAAAGAACTATGAATGCAAGATATAGTTTATGAAATATTTACTTCTATTTTCTAATGTATTATTTAGTTTTAGAGAGATGTTTAGAAGAATGTAACAGAATTTTTTAATGGTTAGATTATGGGATTTGAACAAATTATAACTATCTTTACATTTTTATTTGAAGGTTTTGAATTTGTTTGCATAAGCATGTACTGTTTTCATAAAGCAATAACTATTTTTCAAAAACACCAGAAAAGGGATGGGCGATTTGATCAACATTCCTTTTTGCATATAATTTCCCTAGATTTGACTATGGCTAATCTTATCATTGGAAGGGTTTACCTTTGTTCACTGGGGATAAAAGGGTTATTCTTTGTTCACTATAGCTTTCAATTAAATTAAAATGACACAAAGGAATCCTGAGTTTGGTTTGGTTTGTATTTGGAACACTGTGACCCCTAGAGGAGTATCTTTTCTAGTTTCTTTGTGGAAGTATATGGAACCAAGCTGTGGTGGGGGATGGGCCTGGGCAACAACTACACAGAAGTTGAGGAGGAAAGGAAGTTAAACGTGGGATATAGTAAAGAGAAGTCTGGAGGCATGGGACAAGAAAGGGCACCAACCTGGCTGTCATGATTCTGGCATTTCTCTTCTGGCATGTTCTGTTAGTTTATCTTTCTGGCCTCAGTTTCCTCATCTGAAAAAAGACATCTAAATTAGAATCACTAGATGTTCCTTAAGTTTTTTAGGGGGAGAGGGGGTACAGGGGATTGAACTCAGGGGGACTTGACCACCGAGCCATATCCCCAGCCCTATTTTGTAATTTATTTAGAGACAGGGTTTCACTGAGTTGCTTAGCATCTTGCTTTTTGCTGAGGCTGGCTTTGAATTCGCTATCCTCCTGTCTCAGCCTCCTGAGCCACTGGGATTACAGGCGTGTGCCACTGTGCCTGACCATTAAGTTTTAAAATTCTTTTGGAAGACTCTTTTGGATCTACTGATGTTAACTCGTGGCAAACTATACACTAAAGCTGAACCCAAGCAAATTACAGGAAAAATAACAATAACTAAAATATGCTACTTATTATTTCTCCCAGGCATGCTAAGTAACTTGCTAACATTACACAGCCAATAAATAGGGGAAGGGAAGCAAGGTTCCAGCCTGTTATGGTTTGAATATGGCTTCTCCCCATCATAAGATGTTAAGAGGTGGAACCATTAAGAGTTGATTAGGGCTCTGCCCTCATGAATAGCTTAATCCACTCACCTGATTAATGTATTGATGGGTTAATGGCTGTCCAGACAGCAGGTCTGCTATAAAAGGGAGCTTGGCTAGGTCTATTATGAGCTCCCTGTTTCTTGCCAGGTGATATTCTGCTTTGCTTCAGGGCACTGCCAGCAAGAAGGCCATCGGCCAGAACTTTGCCCAGAACCACAGCCAAAATAAAGCTCTTCTTTATTTTGACTATGGCTAATCTTATCATTGGAAAGGTTTACCTTTGTTCATTGGGGGGGGGGGGAGATTATTCTTTGTTCACTATAACTTTCAATTATTAAATTAAAATGACACAAGGAATCCTGAGTTTGGTTTGGTTTGTATTTGGAACATTGTGACCCCTAGAGAAGTATCTTTTCTAGTTCCCTTGTGGAAGTATATGGAACCAAGCTATGTTATAGTTTAGCAACAGAAAATGAAGTGAAACAGACCAACCAGCCTGTTTTCAGAGTCTACTTTTAACACTTACAGGTTATTAAAGAACTGCCCAAGTCACGCATTTAAATGAAGCAGGCAGTAGCTTTCCGATCCTGGAGCTTGGCCTTGTAGAGGGTTAAAGCCAATGACATATAGACCTTCCACTCACCTCCTCACTACGTGGTGGGGTTGTCTCGACAGGTGGCAACCACCCCCTAAGGGCAGATGATTTTTGCAAGCTTTGAAGAACTTCTTCCTGCTATATTGTAGGACAGAAATGAAGTACTGACAGAATCAAAGTTTATGCACGTGTTCTTGCAGAAGGCTTTCTGATATCACTGTTTTTCAGTTCTTTCTGGTTCACACATCACGTTATGTAGCACCTTTCTGCATAGCTCATCTTGCCGTATTTCCTTTAGTTAAGACCAGAGAGAAAGTGAGAATATGGGGAGAGGACTAGCGAGGAAAAAAAAAAAGGACGGGTTAAGAGCAGGTTAGAGGCCAAGATACTACTACAGAGTTAAGAGTCCGTCTCTCAGACAAAGGTCCCTCAGTCACGACCAGTCTCAGTTCTAGTTTCCTTCCTTTCACTACGTTCCTCTCCTCCTCAGTCTCCAAGTATGGAAGCTAGTGCAGAACCCAACAGCAGAGTTGGAAAGGTGAAACCCGTAGATAAGATGCGCAACAGGGCTGCAACTAAGCGTACAGCTTCTGAAAGCCCCGACTTCCCAGACCCCTTCGCAGAAGGGCGGAGCTCGTGGTCGGCGCCCTATCCCCGCGTCCGCACGTCGCCGTAGCCCCGCCCCTCCCTGCCCCCTCCGGCTCCGCCCTTCCCTGGGGCTGGTGCGGCGGCGGCGACGTCAGCGCTCGGAGACCCCTGGGTGGCGGCTGCGCCGTAGGCGGGCCGCGGCCTGGACGCGCTGCAGGGAGGGGCGGAGCGAGCGGGCGGGAGCGCGCGCCGGGCCCGCCTCGGCTGCCGCCGCCACCGCCGCGGGAGAATGATCTGGGCGGTAGCGGGCGGCCCGGGCTAGCGGCCACGAGCCAGTTCTGCGGCTGCCCAGACGAGCAAAGGTCGCCAGCCCCGAGTCGACCCCCTCTCCGCCCCCCAGGAGGGGCGAGAGGGAGCAGCTGCTGATGTCAGGTACGGCCAGGAGAGGCGCCCTCAGGCTGCGGGTCGGAGGTCTGGGCTCCCCTCGCCCTCCCCCCTCTCGGGGTGTGTGAGCCCGAGCGTGGAGGGTGGAACCGAACGCCAGGCGCCGCCAAACAGGTGTCTTGGGGTCGGGGCCGGGCTTGGGGCGTTCGGGCTTCTGAGGGAGGCGCGGGGCACTTCGAACTCCTGGTGCCTCCGCGAGCTGCCACGGGGGCCGGGTGCCCACGGGCCGTTATTTTGACGACATGTAGCCACTTGTCTTGGCGGGTCCTTCCTTTCGCCCTCCCGCACAACTCACCTCCTGCGCTCGTGCTGCTGGGCGTCGGGCGTCCGCGTGAGGCGCGGGGTGCGCCCCGGCTGCGGGCCGGATCACCTAGCGGTCCTGTCCTGCCGGGCCCTGCCTGCCCCGCCCCCGGGTCCTCCCCGCCCGGGTCCCCAGCGGCGGTCTAGCCAACTCGACTCAGGTGTGGGCACCTTCCGCGAGAGCCCGGCTGCAGCGCAGCCTGAGCGCCCAGCGAGCGGGCGCCGTCCAGAAGTGCCTGGGGCTTGCTTGGATCATCAGGTTTGTCTGTAGCTGATTTATTTTTTAAAGTTTCCCTGCCGCTGACAGTGAACAAGCCAGGTGCGTATCGGGGCACTTGCTACCAGAAAGAGGGGGGAATTTTTTTTTTTTTTTAACTCAAAATTTTTTCCCCTTTCCCCCTGCAAAGTGTGATGGATTACTGGATTCTGGCAAGTTGTCCATAGTGCTTTGAGTTTAGATAAATTGCATGCTTCTAATAGACCGCAGTTTAGGGGTAGGGATTTATTCAGTTTTAGCCCTTAGCCGCCCCCTCCCCCTTGCCATTTTTTAAAATAACATCATCAACAACAACAACACAAGACTCACATTCTGGAAAAGCTTATTAAGTATTCAGTTTTCTAAATTCATTGTGAGTATATAGCCTTATTTCCTTTTAATGCTTTAATGATTAAAAACAATGCTATGAATTGATTTCATTATGAATTAAAAAGTTACAAAGTGGGTTGGGGCTGTAGCTCAATTGGTAAGAGTGCTTGCCTAGCACGTGTGAAGCACTGGGTTCGATCCTCAGCACCACATAAAAAATAAAATAAAGGCACTGTGTCCATCTACTATAAAAATATTTAATTTTTTAAAAAAAGTTATAAAGTTAGAACTTTAAATAATTAGGCAATAAGTAAGGGCCAGAAATATGTTAATTTAGTAAAAGATGGATGTAGAACATAGCTCCGCCTGGGTGCCAAGAAAAAAAGTGTTGTGCTTAATTTCAAGTTGTTTAATTCTGGTAAGTTTGGGATGTGGGAATCCGAGTTTTTGAAGGTATTTAGATGACAGCTTTTCACTCCAGTATCAGAGAAATGTCAGATGAGGCTCATGCACATGATATGGAGAGTTCTAAATATTGTATGTAATAAACTGTATTTGTTTTATTTTCTGCCAGCTTTAGTATATATTGATGTATAGTTTAAATGAATATAAAGCTTCAAGTTACCAAACAGTTAACTCTTTTCACCATATGTTAAGTAAAACAGTGATTTAGTAAGGAAAGTATGACTCATTTAAAATTCTTCATAGTGAAAGAGAATGATTTTTCAGGACTAGTGGAGAACTATTAAATATCTTTCTCAAATTTGCCTGGAATTTGTGTTTTTTCAATATCTTTTTGCTTAGGATTCAGCATTTAAAGATAGTTTGTGGTTATTATCCATTTAGAGTTTAAGTATACTGTCTTTAGATTGTATGAGTCTATATTTCTGAATAAATTAAATATCCAGAAATAAATATGCAGATTTAGTTAGGCACAGACGATGAGTTAATGTTTACCTAATGATAGAAATATAAAAGTGATATTGTTAATTATATGCGAGGTACTATTTGTATGTTGTTATGTGCTGCAGTAAAAATTATGTTATACTGATTACCTTTGTAAGGCATGTTAATTTAGAGTCTTCATGTGGTAAAATTACTGATAGTAATTTTTGTGACAGTATATTTATAAATCTTTTAATAGAAAATTATCAGCTTGATGCTACATTAAAAGTTTAGGTTTCCTAATAGAAATTTTTAAGTGAAGAAGGAAAAAAAATCTGTTCCTTAAAATGTGAAGTTAGCATTTTATTTTAAAATCTGGTTATAAAGGAACTCCGTGTGAAATTAAATTTTTATTTTGCACCTAATTCAAGCATCCCAGGGGAAAATATGTGCCCAAATTTTAATGTGTGAAATTATGAAGTCTTCTTTGGAGGAAAAAAATAAAGAAGATGCTCCTTGTGAGTTAAGGAAACCCCTAAGAAGCTGGGAAAAACCAAAAAGAAAATTCAAATAAACTGTCCAGCCCATGTAGAATGATCTGTCTTGCACATTGAAGGGACACATTTAGGACAAAAAACAATGTTGAGGAAATTCTCAAACAGGAAATCTGATTAAAATGAAAGCTATGTATTTAAAACATTACTTAAACTGGTAGAAGTTGGATAATGGGCAGAATTTGGGATTACATACAGCTTGGTGTAGTTGTTTGCATTCTGTTCCCCACCCCCCCCAGGATTGCCATAATAAATAACCACAAACAGCCATTTAAAACAACAGAAATTTATTGTCCTAGTTCTTGTGGCTAGATGTCTGAAATCAGGATGTTGCCAGGACCATGTTGTCAAGGTTCTAGGGGAGAATCTGTTCTAGGCCTCTTCTTGTGTCACTGACAATTCCTTGGCTTGTAGCTGTATCACTTCGTGGCATTCTCCCTGTGTGGCTCTGAAACATTAGTACTACAAGTGTGGTCCCTGGATTCTTGTATCACCTGGGAACTTGTTAGAAATGCACATTTTCAGAGTCCAGATCTTTGTTTTGAAAATTGTTATAATTAACTTTCCAGATGATTCTGATGCAGACTTAGGTTTGAGAACACTGATCAGGGTGGAAAAGAAAGACAGTATACAAGATGAATTTAAAAAATAATGTTAGATATTAATAAGTGCTATGAGTAAGAGTAGGATGGTCAGGGAAGACCACTGAGAAATAAAGACCTGAAGAAATAAAGACCATGGGGAGTGAGACATATTAGTGTCTGGGCATATGTCCCCAGCAGATAACAGCAAGTATAAAGACCATGGGCGTGTTAGAGAGATGTCAGTGAATTCAAAGGTAAAACATGGAGAAATAGTATTAAAGTCGATCCTGTGAAATTGTTATTTGTTTGTTTCTTACCTCCAAAACCACTAAGTCCAAGGAAAAAGATCACAAAGAAAGGGGTGAAATAGGATGGCAGATTATGTGAAGGTCATTTTAAGGTTTGGGCTTTTTAAGTGAGATTAGGAAGTTGTAAGGGTTCAGAGCAGTTGGGTGACAAGATACAAGTACAGTTTTTAAAAGATCACTCTGACTACTCTAAAAAATAGAATGAAGGAAAGGTTAAAGGGGGGGAAAAAAAGTTGATTAGAAGGATTTTGCAGCAGTTAAGAGAAAGGGGTGGCTCAGACCAGGGCTGTAGTTGTGGAGAAGTTAGAACAGGTACAAGACTAAAAACAGAGTAAATGTGAAAAGTAAACTTTTTTTCTTCTTATCTAGTTACCTCTGTCATCCATATGCCCTCCTGAAAAGCAGCTATTCTTTATATATATATATATATATATATATATATATATATATATATAAAGTATTTTATGTACATATGAGAGACTTAAGTCTCAACAAGTTAAAGGAATAGTTATTGACTGGGGCCGATTTTCTTCTCCAGGAACATTTGGCCCTGTCTCGAATTTTTGATCAACCAGTGAGAATGCTGCAGGTATTTAGGAAGTAGAGGCCATGGATGTAGCTAAAAATCTTTTAACAGTGAACAGAACCGCTCCAACAACAGTATTATCCAACTCATGGTGTCATGTCAGTAGTTCCAAGATTAAGAAACCCTGATTTCATGGTATTTTCAGAGGTGATAGTGGAGAGAAGAGAGGTCATTGTAGTCAGATGTATAGTAGGAATAGTGAAGCCAATACATTGGATGCTTAGAGAACTGTTGATAATTCAGAATTGCTGAAGTGTAAGGCACAGGATAGCAAAAGATGAAACTGGACACCTGGAGAGTCTAGATCAAGGAGAATCTTTTATATCATGTTAATTAAAGATGCTTAGTTTTTGAGTTGTAGGCAGTGAAGTTCCATGAAAAGCTTCATGGTATGACACAGTTAGCTTCATTTTATAGAGGTCATTATGGCAACAGGATGAGGTGGGGAGAGAGAGAGAGCACTTAAGTTAGAGAGGAGATAGGTTAGATATTGCAGTACTTAGATGTGAAGAATGTATGAAATAGGGCAAAGAGTAGAAATGGAGAGATGATGGATTAGAAAACTGTTTAGAAAATAAAATTGACAACACTTGATAATTGGATTTGGGGTGAGGATAAGGGGGATCATTAAGAATGTCTCCCAGGCCTGGGGGTGTAAGTCTGTGAGACAGCACATGCTTCACATGTGCACAGCTCTGGATTTAATCCCCAGAACCCTTCCCTGGCAGAAAAAAACAAAAATGTCCCCAATTTCTCCTGTAGATAATCAAGATAGCTCTAAATGAGAAGGGAACCTATTGGTGAGTAACTTAGATAACCACCAATAATTAATATAAGAAGTTTTAAGGGAGTAAAGTAATGATTCACTTTTGGACATGAATTTGAGATGCCTGTAGTCCAGGTAGAAGTATTTAGCATGTATCTGTGCATGTGACTCTGAAACTTAAAGTTTGAAAAGTATCAAGAGATCCTTTTGTGTAACAAGTATGGAAAAATTAATGCACTTTGATTTTTCACTCTCTAGATAAAGTAGTCTACTTTTATTTAGTTTTTTTTGTCAGAAAGTAATCGGTGTATACCTGATTTAAAAAATAAACATGAAAATTAAGCACTAATTTAAAATTAAGAGTGAAAAAAAATTGTCCTTCTTGCCCATGCCACCTTGCTAAAGTTTTTATTTATACAGTGTACACACACACATTTATATATATTTTTTGTATTTTATATATATGTAAATGTGCACTTACACATAAGCATTTAAAATGGGACTGCTATGCAAACTTCAGTAATTTGTCTAAAAAAATAAGTCTTTTACATAGTTCAAATGAATGAGGTTGTGGTATAAAAAGACAAGTGAAAAGGATAAAGTAGTGGCTAATGGATATAACATGATCTGTTTAATGCATATTAAAAGATGAATATACATATATGGTGACATAGGCTTTACTTGTTCTTTTTTTTGTTAAGTCTTTAAACAATGGATAATAGTTACTTTTGGTGAGAACTAGTGATAGAGATGGTAAAGTGTATATAATACTTTTTTGTATATTTTTCCTTCTCTAAGTATGCTTGGGTTTCTTATCTCATTTTCTGATTTAAAAAGCATACCTTATTCATCATTAATACTAATCTTAGCCAAAAGTACAAACATTTACCAGAACACATAGATGATTGATTTTGACAACTATATTCTGTTGTATGGTATGATACCTCCATACATACATTTCATCAACAAACATCTTGGTTTATAGCTGTTGTGAACACCACGGAAGGATTCTGTGATTTATATCCTTGAGATAAATTTCTAGGTGTTTTCTCCTAGTTTTAACTTCAATTTTTTAAAAAAATTTAATTGTTAATTATAAAAAGAGATCCTGCTTTTTACTTGTTATGTTTTCCAAAAGATCAATTATTTCATTTTTTTTTTTTTTTTTGGTATTATATATTGAACCCAGGGGCCCTCTACCTTTGAGCTACATCCATCCATCCATCCCCAGCTCTTCTTAATTTTTATTTTGTAACAGATATCACCAAGTTGCCCAGGCTGGCCTCAAACTTGTGATCCTCCTGCCTTAGCCTAACTTGCTCCTATAAGGGAGACATGCAGCAAGTTAAGTACCAGCATTCAATGAAGAATAAACCAGGGTTATAGGATTTCAGACAGTGGTGAAGGCACAACTTGAATGCAGCAGTAGTTGATAGTTTAAAACATAGCAGGACTGTGTGTCAAGGAGTTAACAAATATGAGGCCTGGGCCTAGAAGCAGACTCAAGTACTTGTTTCCTTGGAGACTACAGTTAAGATAAATGTGGAATGTTGTGTCTGGAAACCCTTTATCTGAAGTTCTGAGTTGGAAATTGAAGCTGCTTCTGTTTTATAATAATCTGTCATTCATGCAAGGATGGGATAGTCCATTCTCATGGATACAGTTTCAAATAAAATAGTTTCTGACACAGTATTGATTATAGAGAAAAGTTTCTCAGTACTATGTATTGAGTGTTAATTAAAAATGCATTTTATATACTAATTGTTGACTTGTCTGTTCATTCTGAATATCAGATTATTTTAATTATTCTGTTTTTCATTGGTAGTATATTTTAATATGTGGTAGAATTTGTCTACTCCCTTCCATTCCCCTTTTAAGAATTTTCTAATTACACTCACATATTTATTTTTTTAAACATTTAGAATAATTTACCATGTTATTTAATTTTTTAAAAAATATTTTATTTAAAATTGATCAGATAGCTGGACATGGTGATGCATGCCTGTAATCTCAAGGGCATAGGAGCCTGAGGCAGAAGGGTCACAAGTTCAAAGCCAGTCTCAGCAAGTTAGTGAGACCCTGAGCAACTCAGGGAGACCCTGTCTCAAAATAAAAAGGGCTGAGGATGTGGCTCAGGGGTTAAGTGTCCCTGGGTTCAATTCTTAGTACCAAAAAAGCAGGGTAGGGGATCTGATAGGGTTGAAAAAAGTATCTCTGTGATATTGTTTTTTCATTTTTCTATAACTTCCCATTTATGTTCGCGTTTGTTTTTCCACACTTTTAGAAAAAGTTTTGCGAAGTTATTTAACAAATCTTCCTGTGTTTTAGCTGGGATCATGTTACGTACACAGGTGAATCTGCAGAAAATTGACACCTTTAACGTTGATTATTTTTTTAAAATTATTTTTACTTTGGTGAAATACACGATATAAAAAAATCACCATTTCAATCATTTTTAAAATTTACAGCTCAGTAGTATTAAGTACATTTATGATGTTTTGCAACTACCACCACCATCCTTCTCCTGAACTCTTCATCCTGTAAAGCTGAAACTGTATCCATTTAAATAATTCCCTGTTTTTACTTCTCACAACCCCTAACCATCAAAATTCTCATTTTTACTTTTAAGTATTTCATCTAAGTGGAATTAAGAGATATTATCAACAGGAAAAAGGCAAACCACAGAATTTGGGCAAAATACTCACAAATCATATGAAAAAGAATAATATTCCAAATATATAGAGAACTTTTAAAATTTAACAACAAAAAACATATTTCAAAACTAAACAAAGGACCCGAATACACATTTCTCCAAGGACACACAAATGGCAAGTAAGCCACTAAAGAGATTCCTAATATCGCTAATTATTAATGAAATACAAATACAAACTACAGTGAGATGCCACTTCGTACCGGTTAGGATGGCCACTCTTATCAGGAAATAACAACTGCTGGCAAATATATGGAGAAAATTGAAACCTCTGTACATTTTTGGTAGTAATGTAAAATAGTATAGCAACTGTGATTGGCTTATTTGACTTTGGGCATAATTGCCTTGTTCCTGATCTTATAGGAAACCTTGTCCTCAAGGCTCATATGTAGACTGTGTCAGAATTTTTTTCCTTTGTATGACTGATTATTATTGTTTTGTGCCTAAATGTCACATTTTGCTAATTAATTTATCTGCCAGTGGATACTGGTTTTCCTCCACATTTTAGTTATTTTTAATATTGCTATTATGAACATGGATGTACAAATACTTCTTCAAGACCCTGCTTTCGAGTCACTTGGGCAAATATCCAGAAGTGGAATTGGTAGATAACATGGTAATTTTTCTTTTTCTTTTCTTTTTTTTTTTTGTACTGAGGATTGAACCCAGGGGTGCTTAACCACTGAGCCACATCTCCTGCCCTTATTTTGTATTTTATTTAGAGACAGGGTCTTGCTGAGTTACTAAGTGCCTTGCTAAGTTGCTGAGACTGGCTTTGAACTCTGAATCCTCCTGCCTCAGCCTCCCAAGCTACTGGGATTATAGGTGTGTACCACCACATCCAATTCTTAGTTTTTGACAGACTGCTAATGCTGTTTTCTACAGCTGTTTATTTGTATTTTATTAATAATTAGCGATGTTAGGAATCTATGTGCTTACTTGCCATTTGTGTGTCTTTGGAGAAATGTGTATTTGGGTCCTTTGTCTAGTTTTGAAATGTGTTTTTTGTTGTTAAATTTTAAGAGTTCTCTATATATTTGGAATATTATTCTTTTTCATAGGATTTGTGAGTATTTTGCCCAAATTCTGTGGTTTGCCTTTTTTCTGTTGATAATCTCTCTTAATTCTTTTAAAAATTTTGCTGAAATCCAGTTTGCTGCTTATTTTACTTGGAGTTATTGACTCTGCCTTTTTTTTTTTTTTAAAGAGAGAGAATTTTAATATTTATTTTTTAGTTCTCAGCGGACACAACATCTTTGTTTGTATGTGGTGCTGAGGATCGAACCTGGGCCGCACGCATGCCAGGCGAGCGCGCTACCGCTTGAGCCACATCCCCAGCCCTTGACTCTGCCCTTGGTATCATATCTGAGAAATCATTGCCAAATCCAATGTCATGAAGCTTTTGCCTGTTTAGGCCTTTGATCTATTTTAAATTAATTTTTGTATATTGTGTTGTGTAAGGGACCAACTTCATGCTTTTGCATGTGGCTATCCAGTTTTCTCACCCCATTTGTTAAAAAGACTTTTTCAAACCTCATTAAATGGTATTGGTTCCATTGCCAAACATGATTTGGCCATAAAAGTATGGCTTTATTTCTGGACTCTATTCCATTGGTCTGTATTTCTGTCTTTATGCCTGTACCACACAGTTTTGATTACTGTAGCTTTGTAACAAGTTTGAAATTAGGAGGGCTGAGTCTTCCAGCTTTCCTTTTTTCAAGATTATTTTTGACTACCCAGGGTTTCTTCAGATTCCATTTTAGGATGGATTTTCTATTTCTGTAGAGAACTTTGTTGGGATTTTATTAGGGATTCCATTGAATTTGTAGATAGCTTTGAGTGGTATTTACCTCTTAGCAGTATTAAGTGTTGAAGTCCTAGAACATGGAATTTTTTCTTCTTACTCCTGTCTTCTTTAATTTTGGTGATGTTTGGTTGTACTTATTGCTCAAATCTTTCACCTCCTTTGTTAATTCCTTGGTTTCTTTTTAATGTTTTTGTGAGTTAAATTGTTAACTTTCCTCCTAAATTGTTCATTATTGGTTTCTATATTTGCAACTTATTTTGTATACTGATTTTGAATCCTGATAATTTTACTGAATTCACTTATTGGACCTAACAGGTTTGTCTGGGTATTAGTTTTTTTTCAATCTAATTTAGAATTTTCTGCATATATGATCAGACTATGTATAAGTAGAGAGGTAGAGATAATTTTAAATACTTCTTTCCAATTTGGATATCTTTTTTTCTTGCCTATTTACTGAGGCTGGAACTTCCATTACTAAGTTGAATATAAGCAATGAAGGCAAGCATAATTGCCTTGTTTCTGATCTTATAGGAAACACTTGCAGGCTTTTACCATGTGTATGAGGTACGCTATGGATTTCTCGTTTATGACTTATTATGTGGAGGTAGTGTCCATCTGCTATTACTTTGTTGAATGTTTATGAAAGGGTATTAAATTTTGCGAAATACTTTTTATTGCATCAATTGAAATGACTGGGTTTTTCCCCCACTTCATTCTGTTAGTGTGGTATACTACCTCGAGTGATTTTCATATGTTGAATTATCCTTGCATTCCCAAAATAAATCCCATTTGCTAATGGTGTAAAACTGCTGAATTCAGTTTGCTAGAGTTTTGTCAATAATTGTTGTTCATATTGCTTATTGTTTAGTAGTTTTCTTGGAGTGTCTTTGGCTTTATTATCAAGGTAATAGTGGCGCCACAGAATGAGTTAAGTGTCCCTTTTCTATTTTTTGGAATAATCTGGTGTTTTAGTCAGCTTTTTCACTGCTGTGACTGTAAGACCTGACAAAAGCAATGTAGAGGAGGAAGAGCTTATTTGGAGCTCACAGTTTCAGACATGTAAGTCTGTAGATGACTGGCTCCTATTGTTCTGGGCCAAAGGTGAGGCAGAACATCATGGCAGAAAAGTGTGGTGGAGGAAAGCAGGTCAGGACATGGCCACCAAGAAGCAAAGAGAGAGTGTTCCCATCACCATGAACAAAAATATAAACCTCCAGGGCACACACCCATTGACCCAGCTCCTCCAACCACACCCTACGTGCCTGCAGTTACTACCCAAGTTAGTCCTTATCAGGGGAGTAGTGCACTGATTAGGTTAAAACTCTGATAACCTGATCATTTCATCTGTAGATTTTCTTGCATGCATTGTCTCACACATGAACTTTTATGGAACACTTAATATCTAAACCATACCATTTGGTAAGTCTTGGCTTTTGTTCATTAAATGTTTGGTAGAACCACCTTTTGAATCCATCAAATCCAGAGCTTTTAGTTTGGGGGAGTTTTTTGGTTTTTTTTTTTTATCACCGATCCAATATTTTTGATTACTGATTCATTCTCCTTCCAGTTAGTAAGGATCTTCAGAGTTTTTTTCTTTTTGACTTAGTATTGTTATACTTTGTTTCCAGCAGTTTTCATCAGTTATACAGTTGTTGGCATCAGTTGTTCATAGTGTTCTCCTATAATTCTTTTTATTTCTGTGGAAAGGGTAGCAGTGAACCCATTTTCATTTCTGATTGTAGTAATTTGAGTCTACTTTTTTCTTAGTCAACCTACCTAAAGGTTTGTCATTTTGCTGATGTTTTTGATGACCCAACTTTTATAGTGAAAAGACATGTATTAAATATTGATAATCTAGCCATTTTTTGAAGAAAACTGAAATACTATTAAACAGAAAAATCATTGAAAGCAGCTATTTGTAAAATTAATCACTCATTTATAGATAATCAGCAAATATGATAGAAGATTACACTACAACAGCAAACAAAATAACTAATCTTTGTTATTTTCTTCTTTCTGTTGGCCTTGAGTTTACGTTTTTTGTTGTTGTTTGGTTGGGTTTTTTTTGGTTCTTTAGGTTGTAAAGATAAATTGTTGGTTTAGCTTTAATAATTGCCCATGTTTACCTTTATTGTGATTCTTGTTTCTTTATACTTTATTATCTAGTGTCCTTTTGTTTCAACCTGCAGGACTCTGAATTTCTTGAGAGCAGGTCTAGTGTATTGAATTCCTTTAGCTTTTGTTTACGTGAGGATGTTTTAATTTTTGATCTCTGTACATGTCTGGGAATTGTGGCCAATGATTGTCAACTGTAAGATGATTCTACTGAAGTGGTTTATTGTGCAATCTTTTGGGGAATCCATAATGTGATTCCAGACCAAGTAGTTTTTAATTTTCCCCTCCTAAAAATCATAACAGACCCATCAACAGAGCAGTGGCATTATCTGCTATCTCCTTCTTGCTCTATGGTAGTCTCCTAGTGTGTATGCATTCCCAATTCTAGCTCCTATGGTTTTTTGTGGGATGGCTGTTCTCATAGTGACAAAGCCTGCACTTACCTATATAGGTGCTATAGAAGCATCTGGGAAATCTATTTCTTAGGACAGATATTAACCAGTGACTGAAGGTAGGAGTAAACTAAATTGTAACCTCTATTGTTTCCAGAGCTACTCAGCATGAGCTACAGTTGCCCTCTATGGGAATTTGCTTGGTATGTTCCTTTTGCTTTGTTCCTCTACCTGTTTTATTACCTTATAAAAGTTTCCAGGAAATACTTTTGTTGACCTTTAAGAGAAACCGAGGTACAAGTTGATTAAGGAACAAGTTTATTTGGGTTAATCTGAATTGGAAATTAGTAGACACAAATTTCAAGCAGCTGAAATGTGCTCTGAGATTCTTAACAAATAATAAAGGCAAAAACTCCAAATGAGGAGGGGGATTACATCAGTTGTTTGTCAAGAATAATTTAGAGACTGGAAAATTTGAAGAATATACATAAAGCAGTTCTTAGGAGATGGGGAAGAATAAGAACAGATAAATTCTTGGGAAACAAAGGGAGTTAGATGACCCTCATGGCTATAAGATTTTTTGCTCTACTGAAAACTATAGCTCTCAGAACTTAAATTACAGAATATAGCAAGTTGCACAGGGTCAAAGTTTATTTGAAGGTAGCTGTGATTAAAGTCTGCTCTCTCATGTCCTTCTCCACTCTTATGGGAGGCTTTACTCTGCCTTTATCTTTGTGATTTTAATTTTTTTGTTCTCCAATAAATCACTTTCACACAAGTGCCTTGGACTCAACTTAAGGTAATTACTATTTGTGTTGCTTTTTCTTTAATACTCTAACATGGGAGAATGAGATTGGATTCTGGTTTACTGTGTTATATATTTTTGAGATTCTCTTTCAAATATTGGTCTCAAACTTTTCTGTAAAAGAATTGATTAAATTCTGAATTTTCTAAAATGATCTATGTAGAATAAAAATTATTTATTGAGGGATTGAAATATTTCATCCAGGAAAAGTCTGGACCTTCTTGATGTCTGATTCTCTTACATTATTTCTTTTATGGTTATTTAGGTTTTATATCTGGAGTGAGCTTTGATAATTAGCTTTCTAAAAAAAATATGTTTCATTTGGGCTTTTATGTTTAATATTAAAGTATTGTTTTAAATCTGTGATTATGAATATGGTTTGAATTCTCATTTGAGAAAACCAATGGCAAAAAGACATTTCTGAGCTAATTGAGGTAACTTGATTACAGACGACAGTAGGAGAAATTTATTACAAACTGTGAGTTAGATGAAACCAAAGAATTAATGTTAGTTTTGTTAGGTATTTGATAATGGCATGGTAGCTTGTAAGAAAATGTTCATGTTTTCAGAGAGGACTATCAAAGTATTTAGAGATAAGATGACTTGAGTCTGAGACTGGCACTAAAATACCATAATTAACTGAAGAATGAATACATGTTATTTTAAAGTTATAATCAATCTGTGTACTGGATATATGGGGTTTTTTGGGGGGCGGGGTTAAACTTTAATGTGCAAAGATTTTTTATAATTGAACTTTAAAAAAACAACTCTTGAGTTGCCCCATGATGAAATTAGAATACATAATTCTTAGAAGCACAGTATCTTTCCTCCTTCTCCCCACTCTCCAGCTCCATTGTAGTTGGAACTGATGTCATTTTTGCCTAGATCTCTTAATTACTAGTATTGTTTTAGCCTACATAGCTTTTTTTACAGGATAACATTTCTACGTTGTGAAATAGTTACCACAGTTTCTTGATAGTTTTATGTTGGAAAGAATCACGTGTCTCTTACCAACGATGGTATGATTTCTCCATTTCTGAGAGGTATTCTTTTATATTTAGATTTCTATCTTAGCTGAATTATATCTTTAGGTGGTAAATATACCACCTAAAGGTATATGGGTACTGAACCCTTGCATATTTGAAAATTCTTCCTGTTTTGATTCTTAAATGACAACTTGCTTCATATTTAAGCCTATGAGCACACGTTTTTCCCCCTGAGAAACTTAGGTTTTGTCGTATTTGTCATTAAATAATACTAGGCGCTTTTTAAAAAATCTGCCTAATGTTTTGCTTTTGTCTTGCTTGTTCCTGGATACTTATCAGAGTCTGAGTGAAATTCAAGATATCTTTTAAGTACTGATCTATATGTATCAGATTTTTTGGGTCATGTATGAGATCTTTATTCAGATTTACAGTATTTAGTACTTTTAAAGATATGTTTTAAAATATATATATATGTATTTTCTATTTATATATTATACATACACACACACACTATTGTTTGGAGAATGTGTTATTCTCTTTTGGCTCTCCATTGCTTGTCTTTCATGTCTGTCATTTTCTAAATTAATACAAAGCAGTCCTATACAGTTGCATTTTCGTTTTTAATGAAATATTTAGAATTGCTCTTTTCATCTTTTTGCATCCTTTTTCCCCACTGCAAGATTTTTATATAGGTTCTATAATTTCTATTTATTTATTTTAAATAGAATCAATTCTCCTGGTATTGCTTAAAAATTGTGTTGGATGGAAACCTTTTTTACTTACCCTCCATATATTTTTATGTACCATTTGGATCTTTCCTTTGTGCTACTGCTGGTTAATGGTTTCTCTCTAGTCATTTGGTTCCTGAGAGGGGTAAATAAGCAAGGTGTGGCACCTTGGGCAGCTGCTTTTCAGTAATTTTTTTTTTTTTAAGGAGAGATGAGGTCAGAAAACTTCACTAGTCTAGAGGTATATCATTCAAACTTGGTATTTTTCTTATTTTGTCTGGGTGAGTAGTTTACTTTGACAATAAGTTATGCTTAATGTGTTAGTACATTTTTCTGTGCATCTTGATCCATAGCAACTGGTCACCATTTTACATTCCCACTTGCAGTGTACAGTGATCCATGTTCTCTACATCCTCACTAGTGTTGGGTAGTGTCACTATATTTTTAATTTAGCCATTCATATAGGTATTTAGATTTTAGTTTTAGTCTCATCTTTCTAATGGTAAATCAAGTTGAATATCTTGTTATCTTTACATCTTTGGCAAAATGTGTTTTGTACATTTTCTAATTGAATTTTTTAAGTGTTTTGGCTTCATTAGTTTTTTCCTTTTATGAATTGTGCTCTTTGTTGGGGTGGCAAGGGGGGTTACCAGGGATTGAACTGAGGGGTGCTTAACCACTGAGCCACATCCCCATCCTTTTTGAGACAGGGTCTTGCTAAGTTGCTGAGGCCGGTCTCAAACTTAGAATCCTCCTGTTCTAGCCTCCCAAGTCACTGAGATTAAAGACACTGCTGTATGTGACTGACTATGTTTGATATGAAGTCTAAGAACTCTTTTTCTAGCTCTAGATCCTAAGGATTTTTTTTTAACCCTAAATGTTTTATACTTGCATGTTTTAGCACTTAAACCTGTAATCCATTTTGAATTAATTTTTATCTAAGAGATAAGACTTAGGTTCAGGTTTCTTATTTGGATGTTTTAATTTTGTTGTTTTTTTTTTTTTTGGCCTAGTATTAAAAAAAATGTTCTGCCTCTCCATTCATTTGTTTATGGACCTTTGTCAAAAATCAGTTGAGCATTTTTACGTGGGTCTGTTTCTGGGTTTTCTCTTCTGTTGCATTGATCCATGCCCTCTGCTGGTACTATATACTTTTAAATTATGATAGCTGTGTGTCTTGAACTTATGTAGACTGACTCAAAATTATAGCTATTCTGGTTCATTTGCTTTAATGTAAGAATTATAAGATAATATTGTTTATGTCTACAAGATAGTTTGTTGGAACATTCATAGGAATTGATTAACCTTGCATATCATTTTAGGGAAACTTGACATCTTTTTTTTTTTTTTTAAACTGAACATGGTATGTCTGTTTAGGACTTGTTTTTTTTTTCATCAGCATCATTTGACTTTTATTATAGAAGTCTTGAACATTTTTTGTTAGCTATACACATTTTTTGAGCAATTTGATGTCCAAATTCCTATTAATATTGATATAATGTATATAAAGGGAGTTTTTTTTTAACTGCTTGTCTTTGGTGTCTACATGTTCATCATTAGCATACAGAAATGCAGTTGATTTTGATATGTTTGTATTGTATCTTGTGACCTTGTTGAATTCACTTATTCTAGGATTTTTTTTTTTTTTTTTTTTTTTTTTTGCAGGGGTGGGGATGCTGCAGCAGGGTACTAGGGATTGAACCTAGTGGCATTTTACCCCTGAGCTACAGCCCTGGGCCTTTTGGAGACAAGGTCCTGCTAAGTTGCTTGCTTAGGGCCTCACAAATTTGTTGAGGCTGGCCTCAAACTTGCCCTCCTCCTGGTTCAGCCTCCCAAGTTGCTGGGATTACAGCAGGTATGCACCACCACACCCAACTAGTCTTTTTTTTTTTTTCCATAGATCTCTAGATTTTTTTTCATAATCATGTATTCTGCAAGTAGGGACAGTTTTAATTTTACATTCAATCTGTATGTCATTCATTCCCCTGCCCCCACCCTGCCTTTTGTGGTTCAGGTCTGATATTCATTTTTCTCATTTGTAATAGGGATACTGCTATCAAATTTTTAGGTTGCTGTGGGGATCAGAGAAAATGTTAAGTTTCTAACATGGTACCTCACGTGTACTGTATTTTAAACCTTTAAAATGTGCAATACTATATAGGAGTCATCCCAGTTTTACCAGGAAAGTGTTAGAAAAATAAAAATCACAGCTCATTTTAATGTAGTTTGAAGAGAGAAGTATACTTTGAATATGTAGGTGCAACAAATGAAAATCACAATCCAGAACAAAATTACAAGTACTAGGTATTTTGCATTGGTAAAATATGGAATAAAGCACGAAATAAAAAATTAAAAGAAAAAAAAAGATAGAGGATTTTAAGGACTTTATTAGGAATTGCCATGACTTTCTCAGCCTAAAAATTGTGCAAAGACTTGCTTTCTTGGTTAAGGGTGTTAAAGTCTTTAGAGAGTATTGGTGATTTGATCAAGTGACTGAAAACCAAGCATAAAAGAAGATTCAAAAGGCACACCTTAAAGATACCATGAGTGCAGTTCCAGACCAACTTGATAGAGGAAATGTCGCAGTAAAGCCAGTTAGAAAAAAAAATTTGGTTCTCCGATGTATGTAAAGTATGTGTCCACAATACTGTAAGTAAATAATAGCATTATGTCTAAAAGACCCAAATGTATGCACCTTAATTTAAAAATTTTGCTCAACAATGTCAGCAGTTACCTGAACCCTTCATGAATCAATAATTTTGCTGGTGGTCTTGCCTCCATGTCAGTGGGTGCTCATTGATGAGGATGGTGGTTGCTAAAAATTGGGGTGGCTGTGATAATTTCTGAAAACAAAACAATGAAGATTACTACATCACTGGATTCTTTCTTTCATAAAAGATTTTTCTGTAGCATACCAGCTGCTGATAACAATTTAAAAAAGAGGGGTCCTCTCATACCCTGCCACTGCTTTATCAGCTAAGTTTATGTGATATTATCATTCATTTGTTGTCATGTCTATATCAAGAAACCTCTTTGCTCATCTGTAAGAAGCAACTGCTCATTCATTATATTTTTATCATGAAATTCCACAGTTCAGTCACATTCTTAAACTCAACATCTGTAGTTACTTCCTCCACTCAAGTCTTGAACCCCTCAGTCATTCATGAGGATTGGAATCAGCTAGCTTCCAAATTCCTATTGATATTGACATTTTGACTTCCCATGAATCAAAAATGTTTTTAGTGGCATTCTAAAATGGGTGAACCCTTTCTAGAAGATTTTCATTTGCCTTTGTCCAAACCAGAGGAATCAGTATGGCAGACAGCCTTATGAAATGTATTTCTTAATTAGACTTGAAATAACTCATTGTTCCATGGGCTACAGAATGGTGGTTGTGTTAGGCATGAAAACAACATTAATAATGGATACAATATTATTAAGAGGCCACCATCAGGCATCAGGCTTCTTACAGTGACTGGATGCATTATCAGTGAGCAGTAATATTTTGAAAGAGAAAAAAATTTTTTTTTTTTTTTTTTTTTAAGCAGTAGATATCAGCAGTGCCCTTAAAATACTCAGTAAGCCTTATTGTAAATAGATGTGTTCTCATCCAGGCTTTGTTGTTCCATTTATAGAGCTAAGGCAGAGTAGTTTTAATGTAATTCTTAAGGGCCTTAGGATTTTTCTAAATGATAAATAAGCATTGACTTCAGCTTAAGGTCACTAGCTGCTCCTAACAAGAGAACCTGTCTTTTAAAGCTTTTAGCTATGACTTTTCTTTAGCTATGAGCTTCCTCTTTGGTATCTTTTTCCAACATAAGGCTCTTTCATCTACTTGGAGATCTAGTGCAGTCAACTTCATCTAATGATCTGCACTAGATCTTGGGTAACTCACAGTGGTTTCTACATTAGCACTTTGTGCTTCATTTTGCACTTTTCTTTTGCTAAACCTCATGAATCAACTTCTAGCTTCATATTTTTCTTTTATAGCTTCCTTACCTCTCAACCTTCATAGAAGTGAAGAGAGTTAGACCCTCACTTTGGCTTAGGCTTTGGCCTGTTGGAGTATTCCAGTGGATCTATCCTCCAGACCACTGAAACTTTTCATATTAGCAGTAAAACTGTTTCATTCTCTTATCATTTGTGTGTACACTGGAATGGCACTTTTAATTTCCTTCAAGAAGTTTTCTTTGACTTTGATCAAGCTTTTGATTTAAAATAAGAAATGTATAAATCAGTCTTTCACTTGAACATTTATAGGCCATTGTAGGATTATGAACTGACTTGAACTTCAATATTGTTGTGTCTTAAGGCAGTAGGGAGGCACAAGACAGGAAGAGAGATGGGGAATAGATAGTTGGTGGAGCAATTAGAACACAAAACTTAAGTAGTCTTACTTGGGTGCAATTCATGATGCCTCCAAATAATAATACAGACAAAGGTCACAAAGCAGCATAAAAGATTCAGTAAGTTTGAAATGTTGGGGAAATTACCAAATTTTGGCAGACACGTAAAGGGAGCAGGAGCTATTTGGAGAAATACTTGCTTGATAGAGGATTGTCACAACTCTTCCATCTGTTAAAAAACTATTTCTGAGGCACAGTAAATCAAAGAACAGTAAAACAAGATATGTCTGTATCTACAAGAGTTAAAAAAAATCAATCCTCAAACTTCTCTAGTGCCTATGTAAGAAGACTATTGAATAATATCTAATATCTATAAAGTTCTAAGGAGAATAATATTTGTACATGGTCAAGTTGTGCTTTGCATACGAAGATAATAGCAGACATTCTCAGACATGCAAGAATTTCAGTGTAGCACCAGTTAGCACTGATAAAAGAACTGCTTGCTGAAATCCAGCCCTCAAAAAATGTAACATTAATGAAAAACTCAAAATTTAGAGGAGCTGTAATATAATTACTGTTAGTGAGCTGAAATCCAGTTTAATGGGTCCAAGATTAAGCAGTCATGAAATTACAGTTAATAAATTTTTACCAAACAAAAATAATTCACAAAAACTGTGTGTGCATACTGATTTCCACATTTCATACATCAAGAAACCAAGAGATACTGTCTAAAATGGAAATATGTAATTAAATAAAGGGCCTCCAACTGCTTTGTGTTTTTCATAATTTTCTTTTTCTAATCTTAAAAGGGATCATTCGGAGAAGAGAGGGTCATACTTTAAATGTTCTTTTCATTTCAGTGTCTTCCTATATTCAGATAGCTCTAATTTATATGTTAAATCTTAAAATAACATGACTATTTCCAGTTCTGTAAATTATAACTTAAATGTGGTTAAGACTTGGAATTCTTGACTCATAGTGTGTCTGTGGAATGTTTCTAATCTCTGAGTTACATCTGTAAAATGGGAATAATATTACCTGCTTTATCCATGTAAAGCTCTTAGTACAGCACATAAATTTATAGTTACCTCTTCTATGACCCTGTTATTCACAGAAGGAAAGATCTGTAATGATATTCACCAAATGCTAATAGTTTTTTCTGGGTGATAAGATTTGGGTGATTTCTTCTTTCATGCATTTCTCTATTTATTGAAATTTTTTCTTTACAATAAATAACAGAGCTCTCTTTAAAAACAAATTTTAGTTGTGTTAGCACTTTTTTGCATTTAAAATCTCAAATGCTAAGCCTAGAAATCTGTATTTTTTAAAATGTTCAAGTGATTCTGCTGATGCATCAGATTTGGAAAGCATTTGGCATAAATAACTTCTCTCCACCCAATTCAGTTGAAATTCGAAGCCCCCATAATTGCAGCATGGTTAAGCAATCTCATCTTCTAGTCTGTTCTGCTGCAGTACTGTTTCAGATTTGTTAAAAATCTGAAGAGGTACACATGATTTTGCTAGAAATCTGAGTGGGCTTTGAGGGTACATTCTACTTATCCGAGATATCCTAGGATCAGGAAAGAAAAGTAGCTTACAGATACTTAGTCATTAAGGCAGGTGTCCTTGAAATTGGAAGAGGGTGAGGTAAAAGTAGCAAGGAGAAGCCAGCGTATGCTGAGAGGGCAGAAGAGTAAGAGTATGGCATCACAAAACATTTTAAAATTAAATCAAATTATATATAACATCAAGCATTGTTTTCCAGGACCTCCTAGAAGATAGACTTTGAGCTTTGATTTTTCTTAGTAGAGAGAAAATGAAGCTATTTTCTCTTTCAGAATCAGTACAGACAACCCTCCAAATCTACAGGTTCCACATCCATGGATTCAACCACCTGTGTATTAAAAATTCTTAGGAGAAAAATATAGCATATGTATTGAGCATATATAGGCTTTCTTCTTGTCATTTTCCCCTAAATTCCCTAATAACAATTTCTGCAGTATAACAGTTATTTATAGAGCACTTATATTGTATTAGGTATTACAAATAATCTAGAGTTAAAGTATGTGACAGAATTTATATAGGTTATTTGCAAATACTTTGCCATTTTAAATAAGGAACTTAAGCATCTGTGGATTTTTTTTGTGTGTGTGTCTCCAGGGAGTTCTGGAATCAAAGTCTGTAGATACTGAGGGACAGTTATAATTGTCTTGAAGAGTAGAACTGTGCCAAATATCTGGTTAACCTCTCTTGACTTCTCCTTTCTTACAGATCTTGGACCACAAATTCTCACTGCATTGATATCTTAAGTGTCTTCAAACTTATATATTTTGAGTAGATTTTTCTGATTGTGCTTTGATGTTTGGTCTGAAAGCCACTCTGGAAATATAATATATATAAAATATATATTTAATAATTATATATAATAATATATATTCTTGAGATATAACCATGTGAAATTGTTTGATATTTGTCGTTATATTGATAATCTTAGTTTGTACATCTTGGTTTCATATTTAAAGGTAATTTTGATTGGGAGGCTTATCTCCCAAACTTTGGTCTTTATTGTATATGTCCTTTGTCCTTCGGCGTGAGTGGTGATTGGGTGTAGACTTTGAGAAATGTAATGGAAAGAGCACTGACTTTTCTTAAGCAGTCAGATCTGGGTTTAAATTGTGGCTCTTCTTGATTGTGCCAACATATATTAGTTATTTAACTTTTAAAAAGTTCTGTTACCTCATCTGTGAAATAGGCATAGTGAGAATGAAAACGAAATTATGTATGGACAGTACCTGGCATATGGTAAATGCTTAGCAAACTTACTGTTTAAATTATCTTGGAGAATTAGAAACTATACATCTAGGACCATTCTAATAGCAATTTAGAGGAATTTATAATTTCATAATGTATGAATGCTTAAAGGGGCCATATATTTTGTGGGAGAGTTCATTAGGTATTTTTTGAGCAGCAACTGTGTTCCAAGCATCCTAGTTAATCTTGTAATAGATAGATATGATCCAGGATCTTGCAGTCCAGTGGGATAGCAGAGAGAGATGGTAAGAGCATGGTGTAGTTACTCCAATATCATGAAGTTGGGGTATTAATTAGAGCTGGAGCCAGCAAACTTTTTTCATAAAGAGTCAGGTAAGGCTTTGTGGGCCATACTATCTTTTTAGAACTACTCTGCTTTTGTACTCTTACTCCAAGTTACAGCTATCAGAACCAGCACACAAATTAATGGGTATGGATATGTTCACATAAAACTTTCTTTACAAAAGCAGATATGAGGCTAGCCCCTTCACAGACTAAATTACTTTGACATTTTGGTATGGGGGGCAGGGATTGAACTCAGGGGCACTTGACCACTGAGCCACATCCCTAGCCCTATTTTGTATTTTATTTAGAGACAGAGTCTCTTTGAGTTACTTAGGGCCTTGCTGAGTTGCTGAGACTGGCTTTGAATTGGCGATCCTCCTGCCTCAGCCTCTAGGCATTCACCATGCCTGGCTACTTTTACATTTTTAAAGAGTTGTTTAGAAAGAATGAGATGCTGTAGACAATATGTGACCCTGGAAGCCTAAAGTTTAATTTCTAGTCCTTTACAGAAAAAGTTTGTTAACCCCTGAGTTGGAGAATAGAGTAGCTTGTGATTGCTATAAAAGAAAGGTAGATTTTAAGTACTATTGAGTTATTGACAACTAAAGAAGTAAAAGATCATGGCAAGCAGTCTTGGGTTCATGAAGGATCCTGGTGGGAAGAATGGGAAATTCTGCATGCAAATACTGACAATCATCCAAGCCAACAATGGTTATTCAACTTATTACCCATGTGTTTTATTTAATTGTCTATAATATGCTGTTATAGCAGCAAATAAGGTGGTAAAGTCAGAGATAAGTTAAATACTGTTAGAGTATTTTTCTGTATGAAAGGAATTAACTTTCCATGATTGCTGTAAACATCAGACTTTTTATTCTTATGTATATTGCTTTATACTTTTATAACACCTTTTTTTTTTTTTCCCCCTCCAGAAATACACTTTCGGGAAATGGCCTCTAAATCTTGGTTGAATTTTTTAATTTTCCTCTGTGGATCAGTAATAGGTTTTTTTTTATGCTCTCAGCTATTTAGTATTTTGTTGGGAGAACAGGGTGACACACAGCCCAATATTCTTCATAATGATCCTCATGCTAGGCATTCTGATGATAATGGACAGAATCATCTGCAAGGACAAATGAACTTCAATGCAGATTCTAGCCAACATAAAGGTATGGTTTATGTTATTAAGGAGTATATTAGTCTAAGCATTGAGTGTTGGGAAATTTATCTATATGAATTTTGTTATATCACTATGGATTATTCCAGGTATTAAAACAAAATTTTATTTGCCTAATGAGAAGGAATTGCTAAAGCCCATATTTATTTAGGAAATAAGTTATTTTAAGTTTATTTTTCAGTAAAAATGGTTCAGAAACCATGATTTGGAAAAAGGACCAAGTTTTAGAAAGTTTTTCTTTAGGCTCAATTTTGTTATCATGGTTCATCTGTATATGTGGGTTTTGCTGTTCTTTTGTTTTGCTCGCGGTTTATGCTGAGTCTTGTTTTTCTAGCAAAACTCAAGGTTATATCTTATAATATTATAAATATTTATATTATAAGTATGAAGTGTTACATATGTTTAATGTAAATATAGAATAATATTTACATATTAACTACTGATACAAATTGAAAATTGAAGTTTATATAAGTGATCTTCTATCCTTTTGAGAAAAAAAACAGGGAAGTAAAAGTACAAAGGATGTGTTATAATGACTTCATTTTTCTCTTGGTCTCTTTAACCAGATATTTTCAGTTGAGTCTTCCATGTTCCACTTAATGTTGTTTTTCTGCACATTTCTATCTTCAGTATTTCCTTTGTATGTGAAATATCGTCAACTTTCATGATTTTAATTTCCACCTGTTCCTTATAGTGTTTACCTTCAGCCCACTTCCAGACACTTTGAGTTGTTTCTTTCTTTCCACTAGTAAATTAATTCTTCCCTTCCTTTCATGCAGGTATCAAAGGTGGAGGTATGATAGCCCAGTTGTTTTATCAACCATGCATACAATGAACAAATTGTCATGTTACATGAATGTTTATATAACAATGATTGAGCTCTGACTAGCCCTCTGTGTTCTTATTATAGACCAGTTTGGTCACTGTGTACTTGTTCTGTAGCATATCTGTCTCAGATCATTAATTTGAGTCAGACTTCCCTGCTACCTGTAGGTTATATTATGCCTCACTGCAGGTGCATTTTTTGATACCTTTTGTTCCACCCAATGGCCCACACACTACATGATATGCTAAAAATTTAACTCCTTTTCTTTTTCTTCTCTCCTAAAACTTGTTTTTCCTATATTACCATCTGCCTGAAACAGAAACTATGAACTCATGGTACCTACTTTATGTACCAATCAATTCCATTTGTCACTGAATTCTAATGTAATTTTAGATATTTCTTCCCCTCAGTCCATGGTACATTTTCCCTAATTCAAGCCTTTAGCTGTATTCACATAATTGCACTTAGCTGAACTTTCCCATATCTTTTGTTCTTTCTTTTGACGAGTTCTACTCATTTTAAGTTCTATTTTCTATATTATCCCAAGTCCTTATGTCATTGCTCTATAGGATTTATCATCTACTACTTTCTTTTCCTTCAGCACATGGAACCTTTGTACATATATTCTCTTAGTATGTAGCAGTTATTTCTTCACATGTCAATCTCCACTGTTAAACTGAATTTTTATGTGGCAGGAAGTATGTTTTACTCACCTTCATCTCCTAGGCTAGTACATGCCTGGTACAAAGTACTTAATGAATAATTAAAAGAATGAGAATATCTGCTAGGTCTAAAAGTGGGGAGAAAGCTGTCTTTTCCTAAATAAGACAGATCAATGACTCCCACCTATACCATTTTCTGTGTCCATTCAGTGTTTGAGATGTCTGTATAGCTTAGAGATTGGGTTTCTTGGGTATGCGAGCAGTGAATGCTTTTTTACTAAAAATAGTGGAATTTTTTTTTCCTGCTTTTATCCTTTTGGATTGTGAATTCTTAATCTTCAGAGGACCATGAGAATACATGCTCATGCCCCACCCAGACATTTCTTCTGTTCTCTCAGTTAACTAGCAAATTATACCCTTAATGTAAATTTTTCACAGGACTGAAGTTTTATAACACAATGTTTAACCTCAACTTTAAAAGTATGCTTCTTTAGAATAACCACCCTAAAACATTTCTACTCAAAAGTGTATTTTGTATACTCATGCTGGTCTGCAGCTAAATAAGTGTTGAAGTTGGGAGTAGACAAACTTTTATGATAATTCTGACAAAGTATTTTGTCTGAATCTAAAAATAAAGAATTAGGGCTTATGTTTTATATTTCTTTAGTTCACATTTTCTAATGATTTTTTAATTTTCTTTTAAAAAGTCTGTAATGATTAGAAATAAAAATTGGTCCTTCACCACAAATCATTTGAGAAGTGCTAGTCTAGAATCATAACTGGGCTCTTCCTCAAGACTAAACCAGTGCTTCTTATAATGTGGTGCTGGTCTAACAACCAAATAAGAAGCTTGCACCCAGATATAAATTCGTTTAAGTACTTAAGCTCTCTACTTAGTTGAATACCTTTTTTTTTTTTTCCTCCTTCCTTTATGGTAGCAAGCCTTCCTTGATTAAAGAAGCACCTTATTTCTTTGTAGTAGTTTAAAAAACACTGCTCTAAAGCTGGGGATATAGCTCAGTTGGTAAAGTGCTTGTCTTGAATACACACTGCTCTAGACAATCTTGGAAATCCTGTACCCCTTGTTCTGTTTTGTTTTTGAATGGCGGATTTGCATTTTTGAATGAGGTATGTATAGAACCATGAGAAGTAAACACAGCCATACATTAACTCCTTTGCTAAGTTAAACAGGTGTAATCATGAGATGTTTTAGGGCCACCTTCAGGGTTCCTGTGGACAGTTGATAACAGTGGACCTTCAAAAATGAACTGTCAACTTCAGCAGCATGTTTTTTCTGCCCTTGAGAAGCTCATTCAGAGCAGTGTGAAATTCCTATGAACGTTGTGCTAAAAAAGAGCTGAAGTCCTCTTTATAGTATAAAGTACCAAGCAGAGACTATTTAAGGTAGTATTTAATGTTCATCTGAATCACCAGAACTTGTTAAAATTCAGAGTCTGATTCAGTATGTTTGATGTGAAGGCTGAAACTCTGCATTTCTAAGAAACCCCCCAGGTGATGCTGATACTTTTGGTCAGTGAATTACAGTTTGAGTAGTAAGAATTAAGGTCCTAGTGAGTCTAGTGAACTCCTTGGATGAAACTGACATAAAACCAATAAATCAGAATGTAGTTCACAGTAGGTTGTTTTCTTTCATCTAAATTACTAACGGATTGATAGTTTTTTGAAATTGTTTAAGAAATGTTTTACTTCATCATAATTTGGATTTTGCATCAGTCTAAGTGTAACTTTTAAAAATGTTTGTTTAATAGATGAGAACACAGACATCGCTGAAAACCTCTTTCAGAAAGTTAAAATTCTTTGTTGGGTTATGACAGGCCCTCAGAATCTAGAGAAAAAGGCCAAACATGTCAAAGCTACATGGGCTCAACGTTGTAATAAAGTGTTGTTTATGAGTTCAGAAGAAAATAAAGACTTTCCTACTGTGGGATTAAAAACCAAAGAAGGCAGAGATCAACTCTACTGGAAAACAATTAAAGCTTTTCAGTATGTTCATGACCATTATTTAGAAGATGCTGATTGGTTTCTGAAAGCAGATGATGATACATATGTCATACTAGACAATTTGAGATGGCTGCTTTCAAATTATGACCCTAAAGAACCTATTTACTTTGGGAGAAGATTTAAGCCCTATGTAAAGCAGGGTTACATGAGTGGGGGAGCAGGATACGTACTAAGCAAAGAAGCCTTGAAGAGATTTGTTGATGCATTTAAAACAGAGAAATGTACACATAGTTCCTCCATTGAAGACTTAGCCCTGGGAAAATGCATGGAAATCATAAACGTAGAAGCTGGAGATTCCAGAGATACCACTGGAAAAGAAACTTTTCATCCCTTTGTACCAGAACACCACTTAATCAAAGGTTATCTACCCAAAACCTTTTGGTACTGGAATTATAACTACTATCCTCCTGTAGAGGTAAGTTTAGAAATTTTGATATTTATAAATATTTGAGACTGATGGACTTTTGTTAACTTAAAAAAAAACTAGCTAATATGTATAGATTTTTTTAGTACCAACAACTAGAACTCTTCCTATGGCAGTTTAACAAAGCAGATGAGAACGGGCATCAGCCACAGTCATTCAACAAATATCTATAAATACATTTTAGATGAAGAGATACATAATGAACAGGGAGACTAGTAAAGATATGTTTTTAGGTAGTGGTAAGTAATAGGGGTAAAAAAAAGCCAGTTAAGAAAGTGAAGAATGACCTATAGTGGATGATATACTCTTTGTTAGATGATGATTAAGGAAATCCTAAGGGGTAATTTTTTATTAGTACTGAGAATTGAACCTAGGAGGTATCTATCACTAAAAACTACATTCCCCCCCCCCCCCCCCCCCCGCTTTTTTTTTCTTCAAATTTTGAGACAGTCTCGATAAGTTACCCACGCTGGCCTCAGTCTTCTTGCCTCAGCCTCTCAGGTCACTGGGATTACAGGCATGCACTCTCACAACTGGCCCAATATAACTTTTGAAGAAAAACCTGAGTGATTCTAGAGAGTAGATTGAGATGATCTGGTTAAAGAACATTTTTTTTTTTTAACTACCTTTATTTTGTTTATTTTTTAATGTGGTGCTGAGGATCGAACCCAGTACCTCACACATGCTAGGTGAGTGCTCTACCATTGAGCCACAACCCCAGCCCCTGGTTAAAGATCCTTCTATTCCTCAGAAACAACTTATGAAAAGACTGAGGTTCAGAAAGACTGAGGTTCAAATTCTGCTCTCCTATTTAAGAGTTAAATGACATTGAATGGACAGAATTTGGCTAAAATCTGAACCTCAGTTTCTTCATTTGTACCTTAGCTTACATTCCTGAGAATTTTATCTAAATTGTAAAATATTTTAAATTTACAAACATTTCAGAATAACGATAACTAGTATTTATTAAAGTTAGATGATGAATATAATCTTTTGCCATATTTGCTTCAGATCTTTTCAAAGAAAAAAAGTGTTACAGTTGAGGCTTATTTAATATCCTCCTTAGTTCCCATTCTACTTTCTACAGAATCAAACAATATCATGAATTTGATATTACTCATTACCATGCATGTTTTTGTTTTTCATACATACTTATGTATCCCTAAATATTTTTTTAAATAAATAGAATTATACCATCTGCATTTTTACCAATTTCACAATTCACACATTGAGATACATGTATTAGCTTAATTAATTTAAACTGTTGTGTAGTAATCTATGAACATACAGCAATTTGTCCATTGGATATTCATGTTGGTTATTCTAGTTTTCCACGGTTGTAAAATATGCTGCATTGAACAAGTGAAGGTGCTAGGAATCATGAAACCTAGCTTTTATACTCGATTCTGTTGTTACTTCTCTATGCCTTCTTCTGTCTGGCCCTACGTACTAACAATTCACTTCATGATACCACTCTTTTCTTCACAAGCCAGTGCTTTCAAATCATTATCTAGAATAATGGCTTTCAACCAGGAGCGATTTTGATACTCAGTGGGTGTTTGATAAGGTCTGGAAACTTTTGGTTGTTATAACTAGGAGGTTGGGCTGGAGTAGTGGCTTAGCGGTAGAGCGCTTGTCTCACACATGTGAGGCACTGGGTTTGATCCTCAACACCACATAAAAATAAACAAAGGTATTGTGTCTATCTACAACTAAAAAAAGATATATTAAAAATATATATTAAAACTAGAAGGGAAGTTGCTATTCCAACCTAGTAAGTAGAAATCCATTAGATTTTTAACTGTTCACAATGTACAGAACAGTCCCATCCCCCAACAAAGAATTATCTGGTACAAAACACATTGCCAAGGTTAAGAAACTCTGGCCTAAAGCATCTGGCCCAAGCTTAACATAACTAGCTTTAAAAGGAAATTTTAAGGTAAATCACTACTGCTGCTGCTGTCAACCACCTTTGTTCTCTTAGTATTATACAGACGTGGCATCTAATCCTTAAAATGTTGTTGTATTTAATAGGTGACAAAACTGAAGCTCAGGAAAGTTAAGTAACTTGACTAACCGGGTAATAGTTTAGGTAGTGTTGCAAACCACCATTATTTTTTTAAAAAAGTCTTTCCCATTGTACTGTTAAGGAGCTCCTCGGTGATTAATAGGATGTGTACCAAAAGAAGTGGATCAGGGTGGGTATGTTAAAATAAATATTCCATTGTTGAGGTAAAATTCTATGTTAATAAATGAATTTTTAAGATTCATTTCTATGTAATGAGACTATTATAATTTTATGCTAGCATTTTATTGCTTATTCTAGCTACAACAGTTGTAAAGTAGGTATCCCGATATGCTTTTTGATAATCCATTTTTCTTTGGAAAAACAGATCTCTTAACATATTCTGACCATTTCAAGATTACTTGACCTTCCTTATTTCTGCCCCCTTTCCCATTAAAAAACATTCTAAAATTTAAAAACTTTACAAAGCATCTAATACACCAAAATGTGTATTAGTATTACTAAGTATATCTGATAATTGGTACATACGTTATAATAGCAAAAGGACAACATAATTGTGATTATTTTATAACCATAATATATCCTTATATCCTGTCTTCCTTTTTAAGAGTTAAAATAAGTGGAAATCATAGTCTAGAGCTTATATAGGTATATTAATATTACTATGTAATTGTAATATATATTATACACTATGTTTAAGTTTTTATAGGTGTTCCACATCTGGGATAATGAGCAAAATAGATTAAATGTTCAATTGAATAGATCAGCATGAACCTTCTCTAGGAATTTGCTGCCCTGACAGAAACATCAGATCGTGTCTTTTTTTTTTTTTTTTTTTTTTTTAATTCTTCAGATACTAATTCCTATCCTAGATTGATATTGATATTGTGTTAAAATAAAATAAAAAAAAAGACTGGTGCTGGAATTAAACCTGTTCACCAACCCTATTAAGAATTAATGAGAATTATGTAATTGAATAAAGTTTAAATTTGACCAGCTTACCTGAGAGCCTCAAAAGATTCTATGAAAAGGTTACAAAAGGTTCTATAAAAAGATCTCCTTTTAATAAACACCTTTTGCAGATAAGAAAATTGAAACTTTTGGAGATTTCATAAGTTGCCCAGGATCAAGTACGTATACTCAAATTTGTATTCAAATCGAGGTCTGACTTGAAAGTTCTTCTCACATACTATACTATTTGGGTTGACAAAGTATTAGGTTGCAGACCATAATGGACAAGGCTTTGTAGTTGTTGAATGCTCCAGAGGTATCTGAGTCTCAGCCAAGTGAAAAACTACAGTAAGAAAATTATGAAGTAAAAGCAAAAGTTGAAAACAAATCTAATCTTAATTCTTTGTATACCTGCGCTTTTCATTTGAGGAAGTTTGAATAATTTTATCTGCTGAAACACTGAAGAGTGTGAAAGAATATTGTATCAGTTAGAAATACTTTGGTAATTTCATGTTTGGTATTAAACCATTAGGAACTCAAAGTACTTTTGGTTTTTTCCTGTAGGTCTAAAAATTAGGTGCTTCTGTTTTACCTTGCCAGTTTAATGCTTGGATTCTTTTAAATTAGTGTATACCCTCTAAGAGTGTTATAATGTCATATGTGCTGTTGATTAACAATATCTGTTTCTGCTGCTCTTTTAGGGTCCTGGTTGCTGTTCTGATCTGGCAATTTCTTTTCACTATGTTGATTCTACAACTATGTATGAATTAGAATACCTCGTTTATCATCTTCGTCCATATGGTTATTTATATAGATATCAACCTGCCTTACCTGAGAATATATTAAAGGAAATAAATCAAGAAAACAAAAATGAAGATACAAAAGTAAAATTAGGAAACCCTTGAAAGAAAAATGTGAATGAACCGAGGTAAAATGTCCAGCATTGCAGTGAAGAACTTCTGCATTTCTGACATAGAACCCTGAAATCCCATTGAGAAATTCATTCTATGAGAACATTCCGTATAGAAATCTTTCAACTGAAAGACTGTAAACTTAAGCTTTAAATGAGCTGTGAAGTCTGTTAAAATGTGTTTTGATACAGTAATATATAAATATAAATACATATATATATGAAAAATTTGTGTTTTCTTAAGACAGTGGCAAGGTAGAAGAACTAGAAGAGATTTTGTTGCCTGCTCCTGACCGTGTGTAATATTGTCACTGAAAAACTGAAACAGTTAAATTTGCTAAAACTGCACTGTACCATGTAACATACACAATGCTAAACAGATCTGCCTTAAAGAAAATTTAGAAGGAAATATTGTTGCTCAGTGTTGTTTATACTCATTTGCTGTGTGATATAAATGAAACAATCCCACCACACAGTTGTCTAATGAAAATTCTGCTGTGATTATTTATAATCAGCAATATTTATTCAAAAAAGGTAGAATAAGAATGGCACTTATCCTAAAGTGCATTAATAAAATTACATTTTCAAAGTTATCATGGGCCTTGACTATATTATATACTTGGTTCTAATTAATCTTTTACCTGGTCCCTATTCCCTCCACACCAAATATGTTTAACCACTCTCAAATACTGTTCTCCACTATTAATGTTTATTTACAAAGCATTAATATCATTCTGTTAGCATGCATTTAAAATATTTTTCAGGTTTACCCATTGTTAATTATGGGTATTAAAGCTATTTGGGCATGCTTTTCTTGTATCAGTGCCATTCTCAGGTATTGCTGACATTTTCAATCGATTATTTAAAACTCCAACTACATGAATATTATTCCTTTCATTCTCATCCTATTAAGATGAGAACTTGTTTGTGCCTTTCATAACTTGTTTAAAGCCATTTTAAAATTCATTTTTAGTCTGAGGTGGCTAATACACTGGCAAAATATTTTGAATGCAGGTTTTGACCAGTTAATTTAAAACATTAGAAAATACAGAGTGCTTAAACAAACTAAAATGTCATATAATTAAAAGACCAAATACTTAATTCTAAGTTTGATGCTGACTTATTACTTTGGGATAATTGTCTTGCCAGTGAATAATTCTAACAAAGCAGAATACCCATTCAAGACTGCCATCAAAAAACAGTTAAGATTATTATTAATGTTGCATACGATTTACATTTCTTATTATGCTAAATTTACATGGTTGTCCCTTCATTGACTGTTGCTTGGCTAATATATTTATTGTGCCAAAACATGTCAAAACCATGACTTCTCTGGGTGGTATATTTGAGAGGATGTTCATTTCAGTGGCTATTTATGGAGTACCATGTCCACATAGTGAAAACAAACACCTTTTTTAATCCAATACATTTGTTCTTGTTGATTTCATGATGGTTCATTCCATCTGGCAAAATTTCAAGGCCATTCATTCTGTTCTTTGAACAACTATTTACCATGGTGTGGACATGGACTTATCTGCTTTCTTTACTAGAAATGTAAATGGCTTAGTATGAACATTCAAAAATCTTAAAATTCACTTGTAGGAAATGAATGCTGCAATGAATCCTGGGCTCTGCAGTCAGACTGCCTGGGTTTTAAATCCTTGTTCCATCACTTCATTATTTTTGTAATCTTGAACAATTTACTTATATCTCTGTGCCTCAGTTTCCTCATCTGTGAATTAAGAATGATAATACTACCTACCTCACAGGATTTTTTTTTGAGGATTAAATAAGTTAATATATGTAAGGCTCTTAGAACACTGTCTGGCTCAGAATAGGGAGCAATAAGTATAAGGTTTTATTGTTCTGTAATCTTAAAGAGTATAAATATTAAATGAGGGAAGGGATCAAATCAGATACTGAGGGAAATATTTTGTATATATCTTATAATAAGTAATAGCTAGTATTTATCTAGTGCCTACTGTGTGCCAGGTACTGTGCTTTACTCTGTGTACATGAGTTAATCCTCACATATTGGGTGTTATTCCTATATTACAGATGAAGAAACTGAGGTTCAGAAAATTAACTTTTTCACTGTCACAAAGCTAGTAAGTAACAGAGGTTGGATTTTTACTCATTCTATGTGCTCTCTCACTTGTATTAGCCTTGAAGTTAGTCATTTAGTATTATTCCCATTTTCATATACATGGTATGACCTCTGATATATTGGCCAGTAATAGTCATATTGACCAGCCAAATTCTCATAGTGATTCTTATCTCACGCTCTTGCCTGGGAGCTTGTCTAAATGGTCTCAAGACCCTAAGCCCAGAAACTCTGATTTTTAGCACGGGCTGTAGGAGTTACATTCTTACCAGATAATCTAGAGTGGTGGTTGTCAAAGTGTAGTTCCAAGAAGCAGAGTCAGCATCACTTGGGAACTTGTTGGAAATGCAGCCCCTCTTGGGCCCCAGCCCAGACCTCCTAAATCAGAAATTCCAGGACAGGGGCTAGTAGTTCTGTTTAAACAAACCATGTAGGCGAGTCTTACTGATCTTAGGAGGAGAACCACTGCCTAGCTACCTACATGATTCTGGTGCAAATAGTCTCAAACACTCAGGATTACTACTCCATGGATAAATAATTTTTTCAAAGGTTTAGACACAGAATATTTTGAATGAGTGTAGTCCAAGATCACACTATATTAAAGGTAAAATACTTTAAAGATAATTTAAAGAGTCTGTGGATCATTGATTTTGACAATACACTTTAGCTTCTCCATATTGACTAATATTGAGACCTACAGTAAAATCTACAATTCTCCCAAGTTTAGTAATTTCCCATTGGACAGGAAGGATTAGTGCTAATTAGTACACAGTAATTCATTTAAAACATACATCATTAGTGTCATAAGAAATATCCACAACTAGCCAGGCATGGCAGAGAATGCCTGTAATCCCAGCAACTGGGGAGGCTGAGGCAGGAGGATTGCAAGTTTGAGCCAGCCACAATTGTTATTAAAACTTTTTAAATAGAAGTAGCAAAGTGCTATTTAATAAAATGCAAAGCGTTTTTCTGCTAATTCATACCATCAACTTAAATTCCATCACTTTCAAGATTTTGACTATCCTATATGATCTAAGAAGCAAAATAATTCTAAGTTCTTGATAAAGCACATAAAACAGGATTTCATGGTGATTCACCATTTTAGCTTAAGATCTTTGTCATTTGGATAAATGATTTTAGTGTGATCTCAAAGCATAAGGCTTTTGCTGTCTTATGTTTTTTAAATACAGTATACTTATAAAGGTGAGAAGTTCATAGGTTTGAGGCAGGGTTTTTGTTCCAGAATTTGTTTTCAAATACCTTAATTTTCAGGAGTTTTTGTCACTGTAATAAGATTAGAAAATGCTGACCAGTTTTTAATGTTTTTGAATATGGTAATTAGACTTAAGCATTAAACTTGCTGATTATTTTCATAATTGTTTATTTTTCACTTCCTTGAGCCTACTATCAAGCTGTATTAGCAGACTGAGACACTGTTGTACTTGAAAGACCCCCTCATTTAATTGATCAGATCATGTCTAGCCTTTTATTCTTCATTTAAATTTTCAGTTCATTAGATTATTATTCTGTTAATTTCTGTTCCTTTGTATTTATTGAAGTTCTTTATTTCCTTTATAAGTACCACTTTTAGTTACTCTTAATGCTGCCTTCATAAGGTTAATTTGGCTGTTACAGGTGATTAGAATTTGTATGACTTGCTGATAATTTTATACCTACTAACTTTAGGTTTCCCTAGGATTAAATGTCTAAAATCAAATAATGCCTGCTGGCTCTCAGGATACTTGCCCTACTTAAAAAGTTACAATTTTAAACTAACCCTCCATCTTTATTAAAGGAGGTAGTTACTTGAATCTTACCTACTCACCCTCTTAAAAATAAAACTCATTTGCGCTATTTCTCTACTTCTTTATAGTAGGTTTGACAGAAACATACTTAAATCTGGGAGATAAACTGTGGTATATTTTATGCTAAGTGTAACATCTATTGATTTTAAAATGACACATTTATATATCAGTTGAAATAAAAAATTTAACAGATTAAAATAAGAACGTTTACCAATTCTCTTAGAGGAACCAACTCTAGAAAGTAGTTGTAGAATTGAATTGTGCTACTTCAACCCCCTTCCTCTCTAGTTTCAGTTTATATTAGTTTTGAATGACTTTGCAGGGCCCTACAAATTAATAATCTACGTGAAGTATATTAGAGGGAAACTAATCTTACTGCTAAGCAGTGTGTTGTACTATATAGTGAATGTTTGTGTTTTGGAATTTAAAAATTATTTAAAAGTAATTGTGTTATGAATGGTTTAAAAATGTTTGGTGACTTGCTTATTTTAAGTGATCACCATTAAGTCAGAAAAAATGTATTTTTAAATGTTTTTTAAAGTGCCTTTTGAAAATTTTTAAACAATGGATTTAAACAACTGCATAAAATAAATTACCATGTTCAAAATTGTTTCATCTGATTATTTTTAACCGAGATAAAAGTTGTGGGATTAATACTCTTTTATGGGTAGTTTTGGGGTTTTTTTCTGTCTAAGGTTTTCAGTTTGAAAAACCTTTCATGTTTTTTCTGCAATATAGATTATTTAAGGTAACAAAATATTCCACTGTAACTTAGGATAATTTTCCTTAAAAAAATTAGAATACCTTCTGTATAGTTCAGGTGAGAAAGAGATGGAGAGAGGGGGCTAGGGAGGGAGGGGGGATAGGGGTGGGGGAAGAGAGAGAAAGAGAGAGAGTGTGAGTGTGTGTGTGTGTGTGTGTGTGTGTGTGTAGATGGAAGACAGATTACTTTTCTATTTGGTATATTTTCATTTGTCATGTACTCTAAGAAATTCATTGAACAGATGATTGTACCTAAAAGCAACTGCTAGAAGTATAGTGGTAAGCAAGACATACAAGATCCCTGTTTTTACAGAGCCTTAGAGTTGGAAAACAAACAAGTCAATAGAAGAGTGAACAAGATACATCAGAAAATATTAGGAAAATAAAATTATATAATAGAGCAGTTTTCTGGATGGGACCTCAAGGAAGACCTCTGAGAAAGTAATATTTGAGCTGAAACCTGAATGATGGACATTTTGTATATTTCAAAAGTTCCATATCTGTCAAATTCTTTGCTGCTAGAATGTTTGCTTATTCATGCTTTGGGCATATCACGAAGGCTCACTGAAGTAAGATCTGTAGGAAAAAAAAAAAAAAAAAACCCTTGGTATTTTTAGGCATATTTCATCCAGAGCTCAAGTCTATTGATATTAAATTTGTCTGATTTCAGGGTATGAAAAAAATTTACTGAGTATTATTCCTAGGCAAACTGTTAACAGTGTCCATAATGCTCTTGAGTCTTGCCTATCTTCCTCAATTTTCAGTAACCTGCTACCCAGTATGTTCATATTTAACACACACAAGATATACATTGTTATTTGGATTAGGCAGCTTTAGAAGAGCTAAGGAGATAAATACTACTTCGTGTGACTTTAGTAGCAGAATTATATGAAATAATATATTATCTTTTCCAATGATCTGTATTTAGTTGTGCAAGTAGATTTATTTACCTAAATACATACAGATTTCACTACCTATTTTATTTTTCCCAAAAGTATAATCTCAGGACTGGGGAGAAAAGAGGATTATTGCTGAATTTATCTTCTTGCTAAAGGAAAGGGACTACCTCAAATTTTTCATCAGATCTAATGATGCTGATAATAAAGATTGTCCAAGAGAAATTCCTTGAATAGTTCGTTGAGTGAGCATTTAATAACTAAAATTAAGTTCAGCATCATTGGTATTCTTCAGATCTGGAAATATTAGTAAAATATGACTGAAACTTGTTTTGCCATGAGTTTGGTTTATTAATGGATTTAGTATTGCTGCCTAGAATTTTACTGTTCTTAAAACTGTCTATATTGCATTATTTCTTTTGCCAAAAGAACAACCAGTTTGTGCTAATACTTCTTGTATTGTTATTTTTCTAGCAATGAAAATTTGTTCAAGGACATTAATACACTTTCTCATACATGTTGTCCCTATTATATAGTGTAGTTGAATCCCGAAGCTTACTTTGCAGTAACAAAATACTCACTGTCTTTATGAAATTCAGTTCTAAAATGTCAACTGTTGAATATCACTTTCCACTAATTTCATTGTCATTTTTAGATTGTGGAGAGGTGATGATGAAATCCTGAAAGTTGTTTGTAAGGGAATGATTCAGCTTTTACTTGAGTTCTACATAAGGCTGTCTTTTTTTGTTTTTATACTGTTTAGTAGGATGGAAAACAAGGGACAGAAAAACATGGTTATAGTTGTATTTTAATACTTAGACTTTAAAATATTAAAACTTTCTCATGCTGGTTAGGCTTATATAATAAGCAACTTTATTCAAGGTAACTCTGTTTAGAACAATTAGCCTCAGATATTATTTCTGGCTTATAAAGTAATTTTTATAAATCTGCTTGCCCAATTGAATTTCTCCTCCCTTTGCATTTGAATCTTTGGCTCTTTGAACCTTCCCCCTACTCCTTGTGTTTTCTCCCCCTGCCTTTTTTTCTCATTGGCAACAGATCTTTAGTTTCCTACAATTTTTATTATTCCCATTTTCCACTGGTAGATAAGTTCAAAAAAATCTATGCAGTTTCAAAAACATAAGTTTCCTCTTACTAATTTAAGCAACTTTTCTAGAAGCCACTGAAAAGAGAAGAAAAAGATGGGACTCAGAGAATACATGCTAACACATGCTATCTAGAACCTACCCAGTGAAAATATAGGTGCTTGCTTGAGAACCAGTGAGAATCAGGTCCAACTTTTATTACCCCCAACTGATGTGATCTCTGGCAAAAGTGGTGCCTGAGATTTTTCAATGACACTTATAGAGTTTAGGAAGAGAATTACAAGTTGTTGTTTTTTTTTTTTCCCCCCACCTATTTGAAACAATGAGGCTGACTATTCTCATTTGCTTCAGGTGAGGTTAAGTCACAGTGTGTTACATAGGTGAGAGTTATGTAATGCAGGGATAGTTGTCATAGAAAGGTAGCATCTCTTATAATTGCCAGCCAGAACTTCTGGTCCTGCTAGTGTGGGAAACAGTTGTTGCCCAGTTGAAAGAAAGCACAGCTTCTTCAGATTGAAATGGTCGGGGGATATGTGAGAGGCACTAAGCTTTTCTTCCTAGTTGTACAACATGCAGTGTTAACAATGGGATGAGGTACAGAGAGTTCATTAGGGAGGGTAACCAGCATTGAGGCCTTCAAGCATTTAAAAATAGATTCAAAAATCCTAATTTTAGCCTACAGATTGATGACCTCAAGGAAATATACATTCATTTATTGGTTTGGATCCATTTCTTTCTAATTAGATAGCAAATTCTTACCTTGTTAAATATGAAATCAATAGTGGCCTAGGAACTGAAATGACTGGTCCTCTAACATCATAGTTAATTAGGTTTCTAATCTTGATGATTTTCAGAACTGACAAACGATAACCAGAAAAAGAATGGAAAGTATATTTCATAGAATGAAACATCTCTTAGGAAAAAATATAAAAAATATTTTTACAAGCCAGGCGCATGGCGCATGCCTATAATCCCAGTTGCTCAAGAGGCTGAGATGAGAGGATTGCGAGTACAAAGCCAGCCTCAGCAACCCAGTGAGACCCTGTCTCTAAATAAAATAGAAAATAGGGCTGGGGATGTGGCTCAGTGGTTGAGTGCCCCTGAGTTCAATTCCTGGTACCCCCTCCACCCCCACAAAAAAAAATTATTTATTTATTTATACATTCTCTCCATGTCTTAGTTTGGAGAGAGAAACATCTTTGTAGATTTGTTTCAGTATTAAAATGGTCCTCTCAGAAACGTTCATTTCCACCTTTTGAATGAAGTATGTATTCTTCAGGTGGCATGACCTTCCACCTTCTGACCCCCTAGGATGTAATTCCCCTTTAGTTTATTGCTACTTACTACCCAAAAGCTCAACTACAGGCAAATTTAATTTCTAATCAACATTTAACCAATAATTGAGTGGCGAATGACTTTTGGTGCTTTCAAGGAATTCACCTTCTGTATACTCAGGCAATGTGCTAATTAGTTTGTATTGCATTATCTTTAATCTTTAACTATAGTCCTGGTGGGCAGGCACCACTATCCCATTTTGTAGATGATGAAATGAATTTACTAAGACTATTTGGGTGCAGAATCAGCATTTCAGTACATAAATGAATTAGGAATTTAAGATAGTAGTAATTAAGTAATTAAGAACAGTCCTATGTGTACTATAAGGATTAACAATGGAAAGAGAACTTTCCCTAAACATGTCTTCCCTTTTTACTAGTGTTTTTGTTTTTGTTTACAAATCCTTTTTTTTTTCCCTATGGCAGTGGAGATTTAACACAGAGTCGCATTAATCCCGAGTTACATGCTCAGATTTTTTTGTTGTTCTGATTAGTTATACATAATAGCAGAATGCCTTTTTTCATTTTTTTAAATTAATTTTTAAATTTGTTTTGATTAGTTATGACACATTGTACACAAATGGAGCACAACTTATTTCTCTGGCTGTACATGATGCAGAGTCACAATGGTCATACAATCATACATGTACATAGTAGAATGAGATGGACATTATTACCCTATCTTTCCCACCATCACAGCACCCCCTCCTCTTATCTCACTCCCCTCTGCCCAATCCAAAGTTCCTCCATTTTTCCCTAGCCCCCCATTATGGATCAGCATCCTCATATCAGAGAAAACATTTGGCCTTTGTTTTTTTTGGAATTGGCTTATTTCTCCTAGCATGATAATCTCCAGCTCCATCCATTTACCTGCAAATACCATACCATAATTTCATTCTTTAAAGCTAAGTAATATTTCATTGTGTATTATGCACCACATTTTCTTTATCCATTCATCTGTTGAAGGGCATCTAGGTTCATTCCATAGTTTAGCTATTGTGAATTGAGCTGCTATAAACATCGATGTGGCTGCATCACTGTAGTATGCTGATTTTAAGTCCTTTGGATATAAACTGAGGAGTCGGATAGCTGGGTCAAATGGTAGTTCCGTTCCAAGTTTTTTAAGGAATATCCATAATGGTTTCCATAGTAGTTTCACCAATTTGAGGTTCCCATCAGCAATGTATGAATGTACCTTTTCCCCCACATCCTCGCCATCATTTATTGCTACTTATAGTCTTGATAATTGCCATTCTGACTGGAGTGAGATTGCCAGTATTTTTTGTTTTGTTTTTAATATTTATTTTTTAGTTGTATTTGGACACAATACCTTTATTTTATTTATTTTTATGTGGTGCTGAGGATCAAACCCAGGGCCTCACACGCACTAGGCGAGCACTGTACCACTGAGCCACAACCCCAGCCTGATGCCAGTGTTTATTTTTTAAATTTATTTATTTATTTTTTATTTGTTTTAAATAGTTATACATGAAAGTACAATAATCTTGACATATCATACTTTTGAATCAGATGGGAGATAATTTCTCATTTGCCAGTGTTTTTTAAACCCCAATTAATTTCTTCTACCCAATGACTTCATGTCCTGCTACCCTGTCAGGATCTTACTTAGTAAAAATGACCTCTTCAATGAAGCAGTCCTAGCTCTCCATAGTCAGAAGTGTTTTCTTCCTTCTCTATTATGCTCTGTAGCACTGTTCAAATATTCCAGTGGTGTATGAACAGATTACTAGCTTTTTATCCTCTTTGATTTCATGGGCATATGTATACATTTGTGCTTATGTCCATCATGTTTTTGATATATATATATATATATATATATATATATATATATATATATATATATATATATATATATATAAGAGATGGATAAATTAGTGCTTACATATTGAAGGTACATGTTTTAAAAAGTTTTTTTTACTAACAATGTATGCAAAAATTTTCAAACAAAGTTCTGTGGAGTTTTAGTTTGTATCTTAATCACTCATTGCAAATTGTCTTAGAGTGTACTGTGTATTACACAGATTTTAGCCTCTCCTGGAGTGGTTTCTTTTACCCATATATTTGCATATCCTGAAGTGCCTTTTAATAGATGAATTCTAAAATAATGTTCTTTCTATAGAACCCCAGAATGCAAAAGAAAAAATCCTTTTGTAGGAATATGATTGCAAATAATTGAACAGAAATAACCCACAAGTTGAATGAGAAATAAAGTTTTCATTGGTACATTAGGTATTGAACCTTCTGAATTCCTAATTTGATAATAGTTGAACATCTTGAATATGTACTACAAGACAGGTTTCTTTTAGGTGGCAGTAGCTTTCTCTACTGAATGCCTAAGTTAGAGGTGATAATGAAGAATCTCAAATGTTACTAAAATCAGAACTGATTATTTTGTTAACCTGAAGCATATAAGAAAGGGGAGGTAAAAGAAACAGATCTTATACAGAAAGAGAGTAGGAGTCAACAGAATCTTATTGAAAAGGGCCACCAAGTTGTCAGAATCAAGAGGTGAAGGTTAAAAAACCATATCCACTTTTTAAATATTCAAAATGTATTCCCCCTTTGTGATAATTTTCTTCAAAACATACAGAAAAGCAAAAGTCAGAAAATTTATCCAAAATTAAGCTTCTTATGTCTATTTATTCCTGATTTTTTGATAGACCAATGTTAACTCAATTGAGAAGATCCATTACAAGTTTAGACATTCTTTCACTAAAGTACAAAGATTAAAAATATTCCAAGCCCCAATCCCCAAAACTAATCCCGGATATCTAACTATACATAATTACAAATATAATAGTAAGCTAAATATGTAGTAAATGCTAATTTTAATATTATAAATATTCTTTTAAATATAGTTGTTCTTGAGCTTGGCCAGAATCTGCAGATTGACCCAGATTGGGAAAAAATGTCATCTAAGCAACAATAAAGTCACCATTCTCTTCGAATGGAAGACAGAGGGAGGAAGAAAGACTGGATTTAAGCTTCTCTATAGCAAAATCTACCAAATTCTCAGAGGGATACAAAAACAAAAGCCAACTGGATTTTAAATATAAAGGCAAGTGAGGAAAGTCAGGTAACTTGACGTTGGTGAATACTTCTTGAAAAATCTAGAGACAATTGGGAAGAGGACTGGTAGTGATTATTTGATTATAATAAATAAGATAAAAATAAATAAAAGTATTATGTCTATCTACAACTAAATGTAAGCATACATATATAACATATATATATATATATATAACACCATATATACAATTACCCAGAGTGATTACCTCTGGTGTGTAGTACTAGAATGGGGAGGAGATTTGCTCTTCATTGTATTGTATTTTTAACTTTTAAAAATCATGTTTATGTGTTTTCATAAGTAAGGAGTTAAAGCAGCGGGTTGGGAGAAGTTACTGACCCTAGCTCATTAGGATTTTTAGTACCAGGGTAAAGAATGACCACAGATACACTTAAGCAGCATTTCAGTTAAGCAGGTGTGTACACATGAACAGGAAGGATCTCAAAGCCGACATGGGAATTACTTTCTTCAATAGAGTGTATAAAGACTACTGAATTGGTTGGTAATAATAGATGAGGGGAATGTTCTCCATGAAGAGCACATTTCACCATGAGAAATAGTTGACCCATACCAAACCGCCAGCAGCCCCATCTTGACCCATTTTAGCACCCTTCCTTCCACTACTTCAAGGACAAAGTCTACTCAGTAGTTATTCTCCAAGCCTTAGCATCTACTTTATTTTCATATCTTCCTTGAATCACACCTCTTCAGGCTTGTCGTCTTTTATCTTTCATGGAGATAGAGGATAATGAGTGAGCTCTTTGCCACATAATCTGCCAGTTTCTAGAGCTTAAGGATGTTTAAACCCCTTGTTTTAAAGATAACAGAAGCAAGTCCAGAAATGAATTTGCCAAGATAACACAATTAATGCCAGATCTCACAACATAACTCAATTCTCCTGACTCCCAGGTCAGTGGCCTTGGCACCAAATCACAATTTTTATTTTTTCAAAAAAACCTGAGCTATATACTTTTTACTGATAAATAAAACTCAAAATGTATCTATTCTCTGCATTTTCCTATCATTTGCAAATAGGTATGGTAATGGTGTCTCAGCACTATATCAGGCTATCTACTTAGATTTTCTCTACTCATTTTGAAAGTACTACAATATAAATATTAGTTGAATCAATTTGTTAATAGAAAATGGAAGTTCAAGGAGGTTGTAGCAGTTTGAACTCCAAATGTAGCATAGACCCAGAACTCAAAACGTGAACTTATCTGAAAATAGGAACTTTTTCACCAACATAATTGGGTAAGGACCTCATGATGAAATCATCTTGAATTTAGGTGTGAATCCAATGTTAGTTGTCTTTATAAGGGAAAGGAGAAAGGGATTTAACACAGAGAAGGACTCAGAAAAGACCATAGGAAGAAGATGATTGGGGTTAAGCTAGCACAAGTCAAGGAGTGCCAAGAGCCACCAAAAGCTGGAAGAATTCTTCCTTCTAACCTTTGGACAGTATGGCCCTACCAACACCTGATTTCACTTTATGGATTTCAGAACTATAAGAGAATAAGTTTTATATATATATATATATATATATATATATAATGCTTTTATTTTATTTATTTATTTTTAGGTGGTGCTGAGGATAGAACCCAGGGCCTTGCACATGCTAGGTGAGTGCTCTACCACTGAGCCACAACCCAGCCCAAGTTTCTCTTATGTTAAGCCACAAAGTTTGTGGGGTTTTTTAAATTTTTATTTTTTATAGCAGCCCAAAGAAATAGTATAATGCTTATTATGACAGAGCTGGAAAAGGACCATGAGGAAATTCAACTTTTGAGGGTTCTGACACCAGAGCTCTTGGGAACTATAAAGAACGTGGAGAGGATTCTGTTCAGTCTGAAAATCCCATTTCACTGTGCTAGTCTGTGTCTGTCCTTTCAATTGTAGATTAAATGCCATTTCCTTTCCAGAAGCATCTTCTGAGTTAGGTTCTCCCGCTCTAGACTTTTCTTTTCAGCACTTAGCACTTTTTTTGTTGTTGTTTAACGCAGTTGCTTTATAAATTGTCTAGGGTGGCTGTGATGCATTATGAGACAGGGATCATGTGGATTTGGTTTCCTATTTTGCCTGGGTCAAAATAGGAATTTTATATTTTAGAACAGAGAAATGGTGAGCACCCTGTCACTACAAAGAGAAGTTCTCAGGCTAACACATATCCCTCACCATACTTAAGGAAACCTCAAAACAAAACACTATTCTTGTGGATGCAGAGTGACCCCTCAACAGGGTTTTTGTTTAAGAAAATGTTGGTTTGAGCTTTTACATATGCCATCAAGCAAAAAGCCTGGCATTTATCTTAGGAGAATATAGGCCCAAAAAGGACAGAACAAAATCTTCTTTGTGAATAGAAGATTTTGTTCCTTTGGTGTTAGAAAAGTTGGGCTTCCATTTCTCTACAGTGACCATTCCAACTCCAAGGCACTTTTTCTTTCTACATTGGCAAAACACATGCAGAGTGTTTGGTTAAATTGGTATTGAACACTGGTTAGGAGAGAACAGTATGTACAGATAGTCTTTAATTTTCAAGTCACAAATTTCATATCCAATTAGAAGAAATTTCTAAAATCCAAAATAGCAACAGCTCTTATTTCCTCCAGTCATTAATTCAATGATGGATTCATTAATTTACCCATTCAACATGAACTTTTAATGGACACATCTGGTCTGTCAAACATAGAAGAAAAAAAGAGAACTGAGTCTGTGGCAAAGCTTTTGTGAGGGCCCTTACATTCTGTTTGGGGTTGACATGTGAGTGAACAAACAGCCTCACTACAAAGTGATAGAGGCATTTACAAAGAGCTATATATAGCAGGACTGTGCGTGAAGGGAGGGTTGAGGGATCTGGAAAGTTCCAAAGAGATGGTGGCATTTGAACTAGATATTAAAGAATGAATTGCAATTTCAATTTCATGAGAAAGTGAAGATATATTTGCAACAGGTAAAATGCATTCTTCTGATACAGAATAATTTCTTTCCCAAGTGAAATCAATGTGTCATTTTTCCCTTAGGCCTGAAATAATTTTCTTTCATTGGCATATTTTTTGGTTGATTTCTCAGTAACTCTAGAATTCCTGAAGTTGCCTTCCTTACATTTTAAACAACTACATTCAAGTAGGGTGTTATTACATTGTTTAGGAATAATATTGTCCTATTAATTTTTTTAGTTTTCACTTAATATGAAGGCATTATATTCATTACTAAAGTAGATGAATGGTATAAAATGAAAAGCAATATTCCCCCATTCTCTCTGCCAAACAGTCCTTTTCATCCAAACTTAAACAGGTATATCCTCTGGGGGAAAAAAGTATTTATATTTTTTAATTTTCAAACTATACACATCATTGTTTTGAGTCTAAATCTGTTCAATAACTTGGACTTTATTCTTTTTAGATCTCTGTATGGGTATGGCATGATTTATTTAACCATTTGTTTATGGACAATTGAGCCCGATTAGAGACTCCTATTGCATCCATTATTACACTGAACATCCTTGAAATGGTTATGTGGGTAGAGCCATAGGATATTTTTTTGGCAGGGGAATTGCTGCTGGATCAAAGAATTTAAATATTTATAGGTATTGCCAAATTGTCTTCTAATTGACAGACTATGTTTCCCACCATTTTAAAACCAAAATTATCAAGCTTTTTAATGTTTATTATATCACTGTATTAACATCTGATGTTTATATGATTCAAACTCAAAGTTTGTGTAATTTTTTATTTTTACAAACTCTGTAAATACTGGCCCATTTCATTTTCATACACACACACACGTATATAGAGAGAATTATTGAAAATGTTTCCTAACTTTTAAAAATTTATTCATACAAATATATTAGTCTTTCCTTAGAGATATTGAATATTGTATTTCTCCCAAGTTTATAAACAAATTATTGTTTTCCTCCATTACTCTTATGAGTTTCATTTTTTTTAATATTACAATTTTGATTCCCTCCAGAATTTCTTATATGAATTAACACAGGAAAATAATTTTGAAGTGGCTACCCAATTGTCCCAAAAGACTTTAATAATTCATTTTCAACACTGATTGTAAGTCACCCGTATCATATATGAAACATCAATTTATATGTGAACTCTGTTCTGGTCTGCTCATCTGCCTATTTTTTGTGTACTCCATTGCTTTAATGATTTTAGGTGAGGTACTTACTGAAACATGACTCTGCTACATACCATGGCATTATCCCTTGAACCCCTTCCAGCATTGCTGCTATAAATAGCCATCTTTAAAATGTTGCCTGGTTATTCCTGAGAGGTTCCTTAGGTACAGTATCATATCTTCCCAATCTGGAGTCCCTCCAACCCAACTCCTCCAGGGCATTCACTGTCATGACATAGCTGCTCCAGTGGGCACTGCCATCTTCTAGTGGCGACTTCCCTCCTACCATCATGTGTAGCCTTGGGGTAAAGTCTTGTCTTACTCTTATTACACAGCAGAGATCAGACTTCCCTGACTGTTCCAGAGTAATGGAAGGAAGAATTCAGAGAAATCATTTATGAGAGCCACCAAGCTCCAGCAGGATCCTCACTCCACACCATGTTGGTCCCCCGCCTTCTTTGCCACCTGTACCCAAGACACCAGAGGTAGCTTGACCACCCCTACTTCAAGCATTCCAGGTACTACTCCATCTTTAGAATCTAAGCCCAATGGATGTCTGTACTAAGAGAAATGAGGATTTCCACTCACCCTAATCTAATACTCTCGATAATACCCCTATTCCTCCTGGAGAACTGGCTTGTTCCCCAGCTGATGGTAAAAACATTTGCTCTCTTCTGAGAAGTACGGTCTGGAGTTTGGAAGTTTGGTCCCCATAAGAAAAATCTCCCAATGATCTGATATTAAAATATCTGAAATTAAGATCTGATATTAAGAAGCTTTCACAAAGCCTGCCTTGTTTATACATGTGATGGCAAAAACAGCCAACCCCAGATCAGGCTGTGCCAAGCTAGATTCTGTTCCTGCTTCGCCTCACTGCATTAAGGGTTTCAAACATATCCTAGGCCCCAGCCCTGCCATGGTCAGCTGATTACACTAATCAGCCTTGAAACATAGCAGAATGGTACTTTGATACTTCCTTCATACCACATTCCTATTTTAAATCAGCTGTTTTTACATTAGATTTCAATCTCTTTAAAATATCAATTTTGGAAGTGGAAGGGTCAAAGAGTTGGGAAGATAATAAGTGATTTCTGTATTTTCTAAAGGAGCCTATCATCATGTGACCAGCTATTTCTAAAGTAAACTATTTTATCTATCTGAAAGTCACAATCTTTACCAGGTTATCCCTTTTATTCCATGTCTTATTGTATTTAGATCTGCTCAGGCTACTTGGACAAATCCTCCAACAAATTTGCCAAATGGAAAACTAGCATCGAAGTGTGGAGTGAGAACAAGTAACATAGAAAGGAGCAGAGAAATGTCACCCGAATTAAGTTTCAAAACACATCAGGATCCAGTCTTCTCTGTACTTGAACAATACAGACTTAGAAGGTGAGTAGGGATAAAAATCTGCTGCATCTCATAAATCTTAAGGAAGGATTATTTGGTAAGCAGTAGAAATTTGGGGTTTTTTTTTTTTTTTTTTTTTGCCTCTTATTAATTTTGTAGTCTTTACAAATCCTAAGTTTGCTCTTTGATTACACCATGTCATTGCCTAGAAACTCAAAGGGAAGTGAATGAAGGAAAGAGGATCTGTGAAAACGTGAGCCTGTGACTTTACCCTGCAGCCCACTTGTTAGCATCAGGGTGATTATTTTTAAACAAAGTTAAGAAAGTAGGGATTTCCTTTGAACTGACAGTGTTTTTTGTTTTTTGTTTTTCCCCAGTAGTTGTTTTTCCCCAACTACCATCCTGTATTATATGGCAGGATGGTAGTTGTTTTCTCTCTGAAGAGTTAAAAGCTAGTTTCACCCTATGGCACGGTGTGTTAAAATCAGATATTGTCAGAGTCACTTCCTCTTTCACTTCTGCAACAAGTAATTCTATCCAAGATGCAACCCAACCTATCCTAAACACACAAGTCAGCAAACAGTTGATTTATTTTGCTAGCTTTAATATGTCAAAAACCCCAGGAGGCTGGGGTATGGTAATATAGACATCAAATCCCCCAATTCCTTAAGAACCACTTAGTCAATGACCTCTTTTGCATGGGAAAGAACATCAGAAACAATGTGACAGGTAAGGATCAGGCTTCTAGAGCCAGGGATGATTGTTACTAACTCTTGACTTTTTCTGACAACATTTCAGAACTCTTTTAGGAATACTAGCTTCCCCAAGGGCATCACTATTCATTTAGGTTTGGAGAAGGGGTATGCATCTGAAGGGAACATAGCTCAGTGACTTGATTTTCCACCTCACTACAAGGTACATAGCATCATTTATTTATTTAGTCTTTGGTTACCTTGACTCAAGGCTAAAATACTAAAGAGTAACTTTTCAGTTATATATTGTGGTCCCTACAACTTCCTTCCCACTGGATAAAATGTAGCTGTGGGTCCATTTGAGCTTGCTCTAAACATGTGAGGAATTGTATTTAATAGGGATTGCATTAAATCTGTATAGAACTTTTGGTAGTATGTCCATTTTGACACTATTAATTCTGCCATTCCAAGAACATGAGAGATCTTTCCGTCTTCTAAGGTCTTCTTCAATGTCTTTCTTTAGTTTTCTGAAGTTTTCACTGTAGAAGTCTTTTACCTCTTTTGTTAGATTGATTCCCAAATTTCCCCCAACCCCAGATACTATGTTTGTGAGAACAAACACAATATCTTTCTGCAACAAGAAGAGGATCTCTGATATGAAGGAAGGACTAGCTAGTCTGAGGGTGGTGGTGAGGAGCTAAGTGAAGCACAGGCAGTAAACTATGCTTGAGAGGAGAAGCAACTTTCTTCCAAGTGTTCCTGAAGTCAAGCCTTTACCTAAGGTGTATTTATTTCAAGTGTTTCTCATTAACCAGTTTCCCCCTCATACACAGTTTCCCCCTACTCTTCAAATCCAGTTCTTATATTCATATCAGTTACTGTTTTTTGCCCCTAGTTACTTTGTTGGTCTTTGGTTGCAAAGAGAAAAAGATACAGTCTCACCGCCAGGAGCTCACTGTTTAGAGAGGACTCCTCCAACTCAAGCATTAGGAGGCATGACATGCATCAAACATGTCAAACCAAAATGAGCACTTAGGAACAAGTGCTTACAAGTGAAGAGCAACTCAAGGATGACAAATGCCTATTTACTTAAAGCCCTGCGAGGTGATCTCTCCAGAGCAAATGAAATTGCCTTTTGGAAGCCAAGATTTTCATGAGATTAGAGTTTCAGGGAGGTCACCCAGTGATTTCTATAACAAAAAGTTTTGTTGGTAGCTTGTATCCACTATTAACCTTATCTATTGAGTTTGGTTCTTCATTTATCTAATTTTTAATTCTAGAATTTTCATTTTATTTTTTCATTGGTGCATTATAGTTGTACATAATAATGTGATCTGTATTACATATTTATACATGCACAAAATATAATGTGCCAATATCATTCCTTGGTATTTCACATTTTCCTCCCCTCCTCTTATCCCTTGGTCCCTTTCCTCTACTCATTTTTAAAAAGTAATTCCTAGGTTTCCGGCAATATTCTCAATCTTCATTTCCTTCAACATATTAAGCATAATCATAGTAGTATCCATGTTGATAACTCCATTATTTGGATTGCCTTTCATTCTAGATATACTGTTATTCATTTATGTTTTCTTGTTTTATTATTTTGGATTGAATGCCATCTTTGGAAGGTACATCATACTTCTCAGTAGCCTTATGAGTAGGAAGAATGAATCCATTTCTCACCTTATGGAAACCATGACATCTGTTCTACCCAAGTCCTCCAGTGGCAATGGCATTTACAAAATTGACAAACCAAGAACCCCATTCACTTTCTGTGACTGACTTCTTAGCAAAGTTATAGGGTTCAACAAAGAATTGTTCTCAGAGAACCAAACTAAGTCCCACCTTAATTCCTGCAATGTGTAGAACGCCCACATTATATTAAATAGTAATCAACCCAATAAAATCATTTCATTTTAGACAATCAGGGATGAGCAAACCTATGTGATCTTAGAAGGGAGGATAAATTTATACTTAATCCCTTAGCTATTCTACTTCAATGTGGCTTCAAACTTAATAACTTAATTACAAGTACTGAGAAAATTCTTTTGCATTTTTTCAGCACTGTTGAGTCTTAGAAGCAAGCTAACTAAACATGCCTTACAGATCTAAATTCATTAAAAGCTATATTTGTGAGAAACCTTAGAGTCTTTATTTAAATAGAAAATCCTAAGGTATCTTCTAGACAGATATCATTCCAGTTTCTAAAGTCTTAAAATATGGACTAGGTTATAGATGTACAGATGTACATAAATATATCTGAACATAAACATATTTACAGAAAGACAGACAGACCCCAGCTTTGAGCTTTTCTTGCTTAGAGCTCAAGCCTTAAGTTTATAGATCTAAGAATTCCCTGGAACAATTAATGTACTGGGACATCCTCATATTATCAATAGGATTGTGGCATACAGCATGTAGAACATTAGCACATATATTGTCAATATGCTAATTTTTATTTTGAATATTAAAGTCATGTGTCTGATATGATTTCAGGTTTGATAACAAAGTAAACTGTAATAGTCCTATTTACCAACTCATTCAACACACTGGTCTTGATCTTAGATTTGGGAAATGAATTCAGAACAATAAATAAAATTGTTAGTTGGAACTTTATGAGCATTGTATTTAATGATTTCCAGGAGGCAACCTTCATGAAGAATAAAAACACAGAATTGGGAAAAGGTTAAATTACATATTTAGTTGAAAATTGGATGACAGAGGACAAGAATTACTTTGCATTCCACTTTATATATTCCTCAGAGGTTTGCAGAGAATAGGTCATCCATAAATATTTTTCAACTCAAAGGATCTCAGACCATTACTTAAAATGTATATTGTAACATACCCATGTGCTTTAGATCCAATCCAAGGGGTCTGAGCTGAATTTACCTTTGAAGGCTCCTCCAGCCCTAAAGCTAATCATCCTGTTATGCCAGGAATCATCTGCTGTGCCAGTGACAGTCTAGAATCCTGGGTGGCAGATGTCTGGAGTGGAGCTGGAGAATCTGAATTTTAAAAATCATTCCAGATTATTCTACCATATATCGTATAAAACCTTGCTTTAAAACCACTGAATTATTTACATACTCTGCTTCCAGTGATTGTTTAAAATGTAGCCATTCATATAGTATTTATGACTTAAAAGAATAATTTTTCACCCCTGATAATTCCCTCTTTCTCTATATTTCACATTTTAAAGAATCTTAAAGCCAATTTTTTAACCAAAATGTACCACTGGAAACCAGAACCTTCCCTTCACCTACAGCTGACTTTAATTTCTGACATTTAAGAGCACTTTATGTCCTGCTTAATGTTGGGCTAAAAAGCACTTTTTTTTTAAACTATCCGAATTTCTATGAAAACCAAGGTTATCAGACCAGGACGTATCTATAGAATTGTATTTTAAGATATGAAATAGATATGTATACAAGTCTCAAGGAGTATGATGATTTCCTTGAATTATTTTTTAAAAGGTGGTGGAACATTATTAAATATTACCAATTTGAACTTTGAAATAGTGCCATTATTTTCTAAATGCCATAGCTTAGGTATCTATATATGATCGACAATTTACCCCTCATCTCAGCTGTGCCAAATCATGATACATCTAGCACATTATATGTATTTATGACCTCTGAAATTTTCACCTTTCCAATATTTCCTTTTAAAACTCTTGGGAATGAAATTAAGATCTTAAAAAAAATTGAAGCTCATATCGAGATTTTAAAATCCCAAACTGTACTTTTGAATCATATTTTAATCTGCTAATTCATTTGCCTTTTCTCAAATTCAACTCAAAAAAACACACATGTGCATCTAAATACAGAGATGCACCTACTGTAAAGGCCTCTGGCAAACTATCTCAGATGGGACCTCAGAATCTGTTGCCAGCCAAAGGTGAGTGTGCAGGAGGTTGTGGTAAATGCCACTGGGTTAACACCCACATGGAGGTCAAGGGAGCAGGATTGGGCGGAGGCAGGTGTTGAATTGAGAAGCAAATGTAACAAAGGCCTAAGTCACTAACCTAGAGAAAGGCTAATGCTTGGATAGTCCTTCATTTTTACTTTGCTTGAAGTAAGGCTTAGTGACCTTTATAGCCGAACGTTTACCTGTCATTGGAGGAAGCCTACCCATGAAGGGGCCATGAACTTGGACAGGATAACTCTCAGAGGCCAATTTCCCTTCCAGACAAGTGCTCAGATAAGAACCCAACACTTTTAGCAGCTGAAGAATGAGAGCCTCAAACTTGAAGAGTGTCTGGATCCCATACCACGGTGTCTACTGTAGAATCACAGTTAAAAAAAAAAAAAAAAGTGGCCATGAAAATTGTCTTCAGACCCGTAGTTGTTTTGACTTTTCAAGATTATTCTAGACACTCCCACTACCAGTACATCTCTTTATAAAGCTTTGATTTAAAATACTTAAATTTTCCCCAGTTTGAAAATTAAAACTAAAACTAAAACAATGCTGGCCTAGGAATTTTCAAAAAATGCTCTGGACAACCTTAAGGTGTGGCTTGCTCCAAAAGAGTAAATTCAGATTGTCTACATGGAGTCAGGCTTCTGGGAAAAGTAGGATTGAGTTAAGGAAAGAGGGAGTGGCTGGCTGCCTGCTCTCTGGTGTGATTGGAATGGTCATAGAAAGATTCTTCAGGATCATCTATCCCGAAATCCTTTTCATTCCTAATTCTGAAACCCTGTGGTGCCTGCTTATGTCATTCACCTGGCTCTTGGATTAAACTGTTCCTTCTTACTCATTATCATTTTGTGTCCAACTGAAATCCCTAGGCTTGAATACCTGATGCCTTCAGCCCCTCCAGGTCAGGCCAGCTCACAATCTGGAGGAACCACATTCCTCCACATCCATGGTCAGAGCACATAGGCAAAGCCGGCTTTATTCCCCATCGAGCCCTGGTGTTTGCCTAGTATGGTACATAATTATACTCACACAGAGCTGCAATAAAAGATGTGATAGGTTCTCCACTTCTCTGGAGGATTGCTAAATACCAGCAATAACCAGATTGTAGGACAAATGAAAGCCACTGGGAGAAAAAGGTGAGGAAGTGGAGGGGCAGCTATAGTAGGCAGATTTTTTACAGTATTCCTCCAAATATGTTCTGTTCTAATCCCTAGAATCCTAGAACCCATGACTATGATGATACATCACTCCTATGGTTGTGCTGTTATAAAGTACAATTTACCTTAAGATAAAGAGATGATCCTGGAATATCCACACAGTTTAAAAATAGCTTTTCCAACTGGGAACAGAAGAGGAAGTCACTATTACAGCTTGAGAAGGACTTGACACACTGTTACTGCTTCAAAGATGGAAGGGATGATATAAGAAGGAAGGTGATTGGCCCCCAAGAGCAGAAAGGGGACCTCAGTTGGCATTCATCAGTGCTACAACCACAAGGGACTAAAATCAGTCAACAACCTAAATGAGCTCAGAAGTGGATTATTTACTCAAGCCTCCAGCATAGTTAACATTTTGATTTGGGCCTGTGAGACCGAGTATAGAAACTAGTCCATCCTACCAAGACCTATAACCCACAGGACTGGGATAATGAACAGTACTGTTAAAAGTTGCTAAATTGGTGGTACTTTGTTACTGCAGCAATAGAAAACTAGTACAGCAGCCAAGACAAACAAGTGTACTGTTTTGAAAAAGCAATCTCTGTAGAAGGAAGCAGAATCTGCTTCTAAAGCCATCTGGCATAAGAAGTGGGTAGACTGAGATCCAAAACTTATTGTACACCTACTACTTGCTGGCGTGAGCTATCATAGGCACCAACTTCCTCAAAAAGATTCCTAAAGCACAAGAAGTAAAATCAAGAATCAATAAATGGGATGACAGCAAACCAAAAAGCTTCTTCACAGCAAAGGAAACAGTAGAGAAACTGAAGAGAGAGCCTATAGAATGGGAGAAAAATCTTTGCTACCTGCATCTCAGATGAAGCTTTAATCTCCAAGATATATAAGAACTCAAAAAAAAAACATAAAAAATAGCCCAATCAATTAATGGGCTAAAGAATTGAACAGACACTTCACAGAAGAGGAAATATGATTGGTCAATAAACTGAAAAAAAGATCAACATCTCTAGCAGTTAGAGAAATGAAAATTAAAACTACACTGATATTCTATCTCACTCCAGTTAGAATGGCAATTATCAAGAATACAAGTAACAATATACTTTGGCAAGGATGTGGAGAACAAGGTACACTCATACATTGCTGGTGGGATTGCAAATTGGTGCAACCATTCTGGAAAGCAGTATGGAATGGAACCACCATTCAACCCAGCTATCCCACTCGTCAGCATATACCCAAAGGACTTAAAATCAGCATACTATACTGACACGGCCCCATCAATTTTTATAGCAGCTCAATTCACAATAGCTAAGCTATGGAACCAACCTAGGTACCCCCTTCAACAGATAAATGGATAAAGAAAATGTGGTATGTATACAATATGGAATACTATTCATCCATGACAATGAAATTATAGCATTTGCCCATAAATGGATGGAACTGGAGATTATCATGCTAAGTGAAATAAGCCAATCCCCAAAAAGCAAAGGCTGAATGTTCTGACATGTGGATGGTAACACACAATAAGCAGGGTGGGTATAGAAGAAAAAAAGTACTTTGGATTAGACAAAGGAATGAAGGGAAGGGAGAAGGAATGGAAATAGGAAAGACAGTAGAATGAATTAGATATTACTTTCCTAATATTCATATAAGAATATGTGACCAGTGAAACTCCACATCGTGTATAACTGCAAGAATGGGAAGTTATACTCCATGTATGTATAATATGTCAAAATACATTCTATTGCCATGTATAAATAAAAATAACAAATAAAAAATTAAAATAAAATTTACGGTTGCATGATGGGAATGCTCTGTTACACTGTGGCATGTTTGGGGTTTACCATCATGATCACATGGCTACCTGGGAGCTGTGGCTGCTGATGCCCACCATCAGAAGAGAGTATTGTACAGCACATCAGTAGCCAGGAAAAGGTCTAAATTCAAAATTTGAAAAATGTTTTTCACTGAATGCATGTCATTTTGATATCATTATATAGTCAAAAAATCATAAATTGAACCATCATAAGTTGGACCATCTCTATGTAAATCCATCCTACTGGTTCTGTTTCTCTGGAAAGCTCTGACTCAATATAATCATTCCCATCTCCTTGGAGCAAGAGGCAACCAGTGTCAGCTTTGCCCAAAAATGTATAAAAAAACACTTCCAGGAATAGGGAAATTCTGGGAAAAGTTTTTTTGTTTTTTCAAAGAAAGAGGAAGTCACACAAGGAGAACTGTCTGTGCCACTCCTTGGGCAAGGCAGTGGGAAGATGTGCTTCAGGGAGCACCAGTCACCAGTAGCCACCAAGTCATCTCTACCTGATAGGCTAACATGCCCAGAAGATAAGACAGGAAGATAAAGAAACTGTGACTCTCTGGATACAAGCCACATTCCTAGGAGAATTGTGTGAGATAACTAAATGATTGTTAGATGTTTTGTTACTTAGAGTTGAAAGAATGTCTTGCTGTACATAGTACTAATTTAGAATACAAATGGGAATTTCTATTGGTGGGGCCTAGATGATTTACTTTTTAAACAAGCACCCAGCTAAAGTCTTAAGTACTCCCATTGTAAGGTCACAAAGCTTCTTCTCCCTGGTCAATGTATCTTCCACTTTTTGGTGATATCAACAAATGGAAAGACATCTGTATTGCTCCCGTGTTACCATATTCCCCACGGATATGTTGATATTAGACATGCCATAAAATAATAAGGAATAAATCCAGAGAAAACATGCCCATAAGCTTTTTGTTGGAGAATATACACCAGATTGTAAAACCCATATTTGCAAACAAATCAGGAAATATTGGATGTGTAGACAAGAAGGAGCAACCAAAATTGCATTCATTTTTCACGTGGCTTGCATAGGACCTGCTGACAGGATAGCAGCTCTCGGGGTCTCTGAAAATGCTTACCTATATTCATTTATACAACTTTTTATAAATTTGATAATTCTGCATATCAGAACACACCTTAACATACGTGTGTGTGTGTGTGTGTGTGTGAATTTAATCTGTTTGTCCAAAATCTTTGACTTCCCACTTAGAATATCTTCTAACTTAGAGTGTCTTCATCCTAACCTTACAGTCATCTGATGTTTCCAGCTTTGGACGTGCTCCTATGCACAGAAAGCTGTGTGCAGGTTCACTGAGGAGTCACTCACCTCTCTCCTGTCCACAGCCTGCAGCACAATGCATGAACACAGTAGGGGGTGTTCACAATGTCATCTGTAGGATCCCAGAAGACAGGGGTGGTCCCTAACACTTTGGGAACTTGTGTTTTGTGAGGTTACTGGATTATAGCACCATCTCATTCCCTCAGTCAGAATCCAAAATGTTGAAAAGAAAAGTCCATTTCTAAAGATCAGGGGGTAAAACAGATCTCTCCAAGTTTACTCCAGTGTATTTTCTCCCAGGTTCATTTCACAGCATGCTTGATGTTCTCTTCTTTAAACCTACCTTGAATTCATCTGCTGCATGAGGATTAAATAGAGCAGAGAAATAACTATTTATCCTCAATAAATAATATTCTGCCATTTAAAAGGAGAAAGTAGACAATGAGTTTCTTTCATAAAATTAGAATTCGTGTTCCCTCAAATTTAGAATCTAATATTCTTCTGATGAATATAACTCTCTATTGTATGTTTTACACAGCATGACCCATGTATAGCTTTAATATGCATTCACCGGGAATGCCCAAAGCACAAGTTTTCTGACCTTTTCTTTTTCACTTCATCCTCTTTATATCCCAGTTTGATATTTTGCAGCAAAAATCAGCAGCTCATTGAGCATATGAAGAAATAAAAGTCTGTTTTCTCCAGACTCTCTGAACAGATGTTTCTTACCTTAGGGCAAGCTTTTTATAAACCGAAAAGCAAACAACAAACAAAGGACTCTAAATTCAGTTTTCTACAACTGCTCCAACATCAAAAGGGCTAATTGTTCACCTGGGAGGAAAAGAAATCTCATGTAATGAATCAAAGATTTTATTTGAATCTGGTCATCCTCTGCTCATCACTAAAACTGACATATTTTTCCTATAAAAATCACAGTTGCCAAGTCACTTTCAGAAGAATCTGTGGGGGAAATAACCACTTGCTCCTCTATTTCCCCACCCTAGTGGTTTTTACTCCTTGTGCTGTATAGATGAAGAATGAGTCTCTGTGAGCTAGGGTTCCTTTGTTCCTTTGGGGGGAAACCCGGCCACATGCTTCAGGTTGACCTTGCCGACAGCCTCCATTCCCCCATACCTATGGTGTTTCCAGATCACACATCCCTTTGGGGTCTGTTTTGTCCCTTCCACATTCCCCATCTCTACTGTTCAAGTCCTACTATCTCTCTCCAGGCTCAAGGCAGACACCTTCAGCAAATCCCACCACTCTTCTCTGTGCGTCTCATGGACTTGTGTTACAACTACTTTAGTACAAACATTTTATCTTTTAATACATAAACTGGGTTTCTTAGAAGGCAGGGACTAAGTTGGGCTAGTTTTGCAACCCAAGATAAGAGACTGAATCTGAGATGCAGTCAATAACTGTCTACTCTCTGACCAACTATCTGACCTGAAATCATCAGAACAATTTCCCACATGGCTTTTGGAAGAAAATGAACCAGAACTGTGATGGAGCAGGCAAATCTGTCTTTGGGCACCATCTATGCCTAGTCCTGAGAAACCTGCTGATACCCCAATGGCCCCAAACTACCCAAGCCTTGTTATTACTTACTAGTGTCTCCTTATAAGAGATCAAGATGGTGGAGAATGGTTGAAGTTGGGTTTCACCCCTTTTTTGAGTTCTACGTTTTACTTGTAAAGAATAAGGGCCCAGCTTCATGAAAGTAAAAAATTAAGTCATTTGTTGAATGAATTTACTAATTATGGGCCAGCACATATAGAGAAATGAACCAGTAGGGACTTCACAGAAGAGGGGTTGTCTGAGCTGAGGTTTAGAGCAAGTAATTCTTGAGCCTTAAGTTTCTCACCTATAAAGCAGAAATATCCACATAAAATCCCTGGGTTGTGCTGATAGTGAAATGAATGATATCTGTCTGTCAGGGTGATATAGACTTAATAGGGCAGCTATCTGGGGAATCTGGGAGAAAGGGTGATATAAATAGAAGAGTAATTTAAAGTCTGATTCCATATCAGATTATCCTTCCATTCTCCCTTGTACTCTTTCCATCCTAACTCTCACCAGGCCTGAATCCACACTGTTGGCTAGCCAAGAGGAAAGACTTGAAAGCACACATAGATCAGGATTACAGGGATGGCTGGAGATTTTAAGAGCCAAGAACTGAGGAAAAAACTGGTATTTGAAATAGGTACTGGTAGTTTTCTCAACTAAAGAGTTCTTGAAGTGATGGTGTTAGCTTTTGATACACATCTGTCAAAGTTTAATCTAAATATTAAATCAACTATGTCTTAAAGAAGTTTTCCACTCTTAACAAATAGCTATTCTTCTTCACAGGTCTGTTGTGTCAACCATTGAGGATTTTTCAGGTGGCTGTTGGCATTTCCAGAGATATTCGTAAGTTAGCAAGATTCTACTACACAAATACTTTCTGCATGAAAATACTGCTCTTTAAGTACCAAATATGTTTAAAAACATAAGCCTAACCTCTAAGGAATTTACCAATCCTAAAATCCCTAAACAGGCATATCTTACTTTACTGTGCTTCTCTTTATTGAGTTTTGCCGATATTGTTTGTGAGTGTTTATATGTGTGTGTGTTTAATTGAAGATTTGTGACAATCCTGTGTCAAACAAATCTACGGGAACCATTTTTCAAATAATGTGATCAATTTATGTCGTGTTTTTGTAATTCCCTATTTAAAACTTTGCGTTATTATATTTGTTATGGCAATCTGATCTGTTACCTTTGTGTCATTATTGTTTTGGGGTACTATGAACCACACCCATATAAAACGGTGAACTTAATTCATAAATGTTGTATGTGTTCTGACAGTGCCAACCAGCTATTCCTCAATCTCCCCCTCTCCCCTCAGTCCTCCCTCTTCCTTGAAGTACAAAAATACTGAAATTAGACCAACTGATAACCGTACAAGGGTGTCTTAAGTATTCAAGTGAAAGGAAGATCCATACACCTCTCACTTTTTATCAATCTAGATAGACATCATGGAGTGAAGGAAACTGTTGAAACATGAAAAGCTGAAATCTAGAACTCTTTCACCAAACAGCCAAGTTGTGAGCACAAAGAGAAATTAAGGAAGGAAGAAAAATGAAAGTTCTACTTCAGGGGACACATGAATGATAAGAAAGTAAAATAGCGTTGTGATGATATGGAAAGTTTTAATGGTGTGAATAGAAAAATCAAAGCAGTCGCAACACTCCCTTAAGCCAAAGCCTTTTCAACTCTATGAAGTTTGAGAGAACTGAGGAAGCTGCTGAAGCACAGTCTGGAGCCAGTAGAGGTTGGTTCCTAAGGTTTAAGAAGCCATCTCCATAACACAGAAGAGCAAGGTGGAGCAGAAGATGGTAATGTAGAAACCACAGCAAATTACCCAGAAGATTCAGCTAAGATCACCGATAAAGGTGATTGAACCAGGCAGCAGGCTTTTAATATAGATGAACGGCTTTATCTCAGAAGATTATGCAGGATTTTCATAGCTAGAGAAGTCAATAACTGGGTTCAAAGCTTCAAAAGATGGGCTCTCTTGTTAGTTACGTGCTGCATCAAACCACTAAGTTGAAACCAGTTCTCATTTGTCATACCCAAAATCCTAAGGCCCTTAAGAATTATACTAAATCTTCTCTTCTCATGATTTATAAATGGGACAACAAAGCCCAGAAGTAGCTCTTCTCTTTACAACATGGTTTACTGAACATTTTAAATGTGCTCTTGAGATCTATTTCTCAGGAAAAAAAAAAAAGAGATTCCTTTTAAAATATAACTGCTCATTGATAATGTACCCAGTCACCCAAGAGCCCTCACAGAGATATACAATGAGATGAATGCTACTGTATGCCCACTAACACAAAAGCTATTCTGCAACTTTCAAGCCTTACTATTTAAAAAATACATTTCATAAGGCTTCAGCTGTCAGATAGTGCTTCCTCTGGTGGATATGTGCAAAGAAAATTGCAAACCTTCTAGAAAGTATTTACCACTCTAGATGCCACTAAGAGAATTTGTGATTCATGGGAGGTCAAAATATGAACATTAACAGGAGTTTGGAAGAAGATGATTCCAATCTGCAAGGATGACTTTGAAGGGCTCAAGATTTCAGTGGAAGAAGTAACTGCAGATGTGGTAGAAAGAACATGAGAACTGGAATTAGAAATGGGGTCTGAAGATGTTATTGAATTGCTAAAATTCTATGATAAAACTTAAGTGAATAAAGCATTGGCTTCTTAGGGATAAGCAAAGAGTATTTTCTTGAAATAGAATCCGTTCCTGGTGAAGATGTTGTGAGTATTGTTGAAAAGACAATGAAGGATTTAGAATATTATAGAAACTTAATTGATAAAGTAGGGCTTGAGAGGAGTCTGATTTTGAAGGAAGTTCCACTGTGGACAAAATACTATCAGCAGCATGCAGGTGACAGGTCTTTCATGAAAGGGAAACTCTTTCATGAAGAGTCCACTGATGTACCAATCTTCATTTTTGCTTTATTTTCAGAAATTGTAACAACTACCCCAACCTTCAGTAACCACTGTCCTCTTTAGTGAGCAACCACCAACATGTAGTCAAGACCTTCCATAGCAAAAAGATTAAGAAAAGACTGAAGGCCTGGGGGATTATTAGTATTTTTTTTAAAATCAGTATTTTAAAGCAATATAGTAGTTTTAATATTGGGTTTTTTAGACATACTGCATAATGTACATACTATACACAACCTATAGCATAAACAAATTTTATATGTACTAGAAGCCAAAAAATGTGTGAGACTTGCTTCATTGCACTATCTGTTTCTTTGCAGTATTCTCAAACTGGACCCTCAATATCTCCAAGGTATGCTTGTATTACAATTCAAGGATGGCATTTTGGTAATAAATGTGACAGAAAAATTATTGATAAGGTATAGTAGGCAAGTATGTTCCAACAGGCTTTTCTTAAGTGAGTTTGATAAATATCTCTACTTTTTGAAGAGTTAATGCATATTCATGGTACAAAATTTGAAAGAAAAAGAATGCATTAAGAAATACATTACCTTGCTTTGATTTTTAAATCCTAATAGGTAAAGGTACAGTGCACTGTAGATTATACACAGAATAACTTAACACAAGAATAAAACAGAACAGAGAGACTATTGAGTAAGTTTTAATTCACAGTTGGGAAAAGAAATGAAATGGACAACTCAGTCTGTAGAAAAGACATTTAGGAGAAGCAAAGTTTAATAATAGATAAAATACATAGATCTCAATGCTTAGTCCTCCCTATATTAATAGTGAATACTTGCAATAACTACAAGGTAGCTTAATTAATCCAATTTACTAATGAAGATGACATTCGTTTTCTTGAGTGTGAATCCCAGTGCATCTTCTTACCAGCTGGAGAATATTAAGTACATTTATTAAAAGTTTTGAGCCTAACTTTCTATATCTATAAAATAGAGATAAGCAATATGAGCATATAAATAAGTTACTGGCCATAGTGTTTGGAACATGAAAGAACATAATAATTCTTTTGTATACTTGATAATTAATAATTGATATTCAATACTTATACTTAATACTTCTAAGTTGTATACTTGAACCAATCAGATCTATGACACAAAATAGCCAAAGAGACTGACTCTAGTTTTACATTCTCATGCTCAAGGTCTAACTCCAAGCTAAGGCATCTCAGCCCTCACCCTCCATGACTGAGGTTTTATTTCTTAGCAAGGAAAATGCAGCCCAAGAATCCCATTTGCCAATATGTATGATCATGTCATTAACATGATTGTGATTAGGTTATAAAGACATATACTCATGTCAAAAAAAAAAAAAGAGAGAGAGAAAAGAAAGTGTACTCTATTTCCATTTTCCATCTCTGATTGCCCGATTCTGTGGGTCTCAACATTCCTCTATTCACTCCACAGTCCCATGAAATATTAATTATAGAAGTTTGTAACCTTCTATAACATGGTTAAACACTTTTCCTGTTAACATAATTAACATGTGACCACTCAGAGGCAGGAAGAAAAACTCTCTTGAGTTTAGATGTTTTCAAAACCAGATTAAATATTAAGCCAATGGGGCATCTGGAAAAAGCACCCAGAACATTTCTTTAAGAAAAGTACTGACCTAAACTTTCTCAGGAATAGCGCTATGTAAGTCAGGAATACTTTGATAGACCCTTAAGGATGAAAGCTAAGCCCTCCAGGGACATTCTGGAGTAATGGAGTAATGCCAGTGTTCAGTTAACTGAGCATTCTGGGGGTTAAAAGGATGGAGGCCTAAGCTGTGTACTACTACCAGACGCAACTACAAGTAAGTGATATAGAAATATTTGGAGATTAAATTTAAAGGGCATCCAGATACTCATAGTTGTAAGTTTACAAAATATTTCCAAATATCATCTGAGATGACACACATAGAATTTGCACTGCATCTTGATCGTGCATGTTCAGTTTCAATCCTCTACAGTAAAGGCAATTTATTGGCACTCTTTCCTCTCTGGAGAGGGAGACATGCCTGGTTTCACCATGGAGAACACAAATTTAGACTTCGTGGTGGGATTCACACACCCCACATCTTGCTATCTTGCTAGTTCCTAGTTCAATTTATACAACTGAATCAAGTACAGCCCACTACTATTAGTTAAAAGTTTATACAAAAAAAAACAGTCATAATGTGTGTGGTGGTAAGCTGACTCACAGTGAGTTGTTCTGTTGGGTCTTCATCTGTTTTGCCACCTGGTGGGGTGCTTTCTGATACATATGCAGATAATGACACATCAGTCTTCCAGATAGGTTTGCTTAAGCTGTTAGCCATTAGCTGTTAATACGTAGCTTGGTTTATTCCATAGCAAAATCCAATACCTTTATCATTTTTTTGTGCCCTGTCATAAAGACATATAGAACCAGAACTTTCAACTTCACTTGTGAAGCAGAGATTGAACTCAGCAAATGCAATATGAACTGAACATTGAAATTCTGATATTAATTTTTTAATGTAAGGAGATATACTTCTTATGAATAAACCAGGAAGCAACTTGATCACAATAAAACCTTGAGAACATGTGAGTTAGTGTGACTCAAAAAGCTCTGGATAGAAACATCACATCAGGTCCTATCAAGTGGCAAATTCTTATGCTAAGGAAAAGAGCATTAAGCATAAATTTCTGAGTATTGGAAATGTGTTTTTAAAATTGTATTGAAAGGAATATGTACCAAAGAAGCACCAACATATTCCTTTGTAATGATGAAATTTGTCTTAAAATTTAGGTAAAAATCCAGGATATCTAGAAGCAAATTATAGAGAATGCAAAACCTATCCCTCTTAAAGTAGGTATTCAGCTTATTGAGCCATGTGGTAGTAATGGATACAGTGAACTGTTGTTATTTTTGCAGTATCTAAGGGGGAGAGTGTAGATGAATCCTTCCTTCTCTGAAGTGCTTCAGTTCACTATGACAGGAATCAATGTATTCAATCTTATTCAAGATTTCTCTTAGAATCAAGATAACACGTGGATGTGTGGATCAATTTGTGCTGATAGTACCCCCTGCTATATCTGGAAAAATGTCAAGCTTTACTGCCTATATATATTTTTTAAATGAGTTGCTATTTGTATAATACAATATAATGCACTTGCTGTCTATAAAAATGAAGAATGTTCTATCTTTATATAGTAACAAAAACTCCACCAGGAGTTTTTTTGCTCTTCTATGATTTTTGTAAAGGAATTGGCAGCTGGCCCATCAGCCATTTTCACATAGAAATGAGGTTACTTCCCTCAGCAACATAATTTGTAACAGTTATGAACATCAGTAAAATCCTCTTACTTTTGCTCACCCAAGAGGCTGGTGTTCCTGGGTGCTTATTAATTGAAGGTGAAGGTATACAGTGGTACAAATTGGGATTTATAGTAAGAAAGAATACAAAACATCTTATATATTATTCAAATTCTAGCACAAGAAATAAGACTGTCTTCTAAGTCAGGATATTGCCTTGAGAAAAGGTTTCTCAAATAACTCTTTTCTCCTCAAAAATGAAAAACCAAGCATACTAGAGCTACCGGGGAAACATAAAACCCAATTCTACCCATGATAGTCTTCTATATAAAAGATTATTTTATTGAATTACAACTCAGTGAGTAAATTTTAGCAATTTTATTAGAATTTTATTATTTTATTAGAACTTTCTAGTCAACTTGACGAGCATATCCTACAAATGGCAAATGACGGTGTAGATCTTATGTAATCTGAAATTTTTCTTACTTATATACATCAAACTAAGGACTAGAAATTGATGATGACATGAATATAATTATATCCAAAAAAATTTCCATATTTTTTGATATCTTTGAACAAAACTGCAGAATATATTGTTTTATATCACTATAATTTAATTTGTTCTTATTAATTTAGGATTATAATAAACTATATTTTCATTCTACATTTATCCAAAAAGCATGATCTCCTCTCAAAGGTTTGTAATGCATGCTGTATTAGCCTAGTTTGAGGAAAATAGAATGCGATTTTCCCTAAGGTTAAGGGCTGGGTTCAAAATCTAAACCAAGTCTAGCTTTCCAAAGATCTGGTGCTTAAGTTCCAACGGCAGCAATTCAACACAAACTCTGCCATAAAGGTAAGTGAATCTGATGAAGGCCTTCGTTTGCTTTTCATTTTAAACCATGTCTTATAGGTTTTGATAAAATATAATGTATGTTAAAGAGCAACTTGAAAAGCTATGGCCTCACATAATCACTCAATGATATAAAACAAATGTAGTAACTTGGTCTAAATTGTAAGAGCACATGCTGAACAAAATTATTTCAAATAGACATTCTTCTTATGCTCGATTGGATCTTGAAGATGCAACATGTCTGTGTCCAGTGTATTAAGTTGTGTCACCTCACCTGCTATATTCTTCCAATGGGCACTTCCTCAATATCCATTTGCCAGCCTTTTTTGAAAATGTTGGTCCCTACTCCCAACATCTTAGCCTCTCTCTCTTCCTCATTATCCCTCTACTTATCCAGTTATTTTCATGTTCTAATGTGGTACCAGATTCATTTTTAAGGTCTTCTCCATGAGAGGACACAGGTAGTGTGGACAATCCTTACATGAGTAGCATTTTATCAAAGAGTACATTGGTTATTAGAGTTGGACAAATTAGAAAGATTGTCTGATTCAAAATTAGTTTTGCTGCCAAGTAAATCTGCTTCTCCTAAGAGGAAAGTCTGTCTCACAGTCACATCCCTAAGTCCCACTGGAATGTGTGAGCTTGCTTCTGGGAAGCAAAGGAACTAGAGTTCTTTCAGATTGCTGCAACTGCTGCAGGTGGCTATAGGGCTCCTCTCTGCCAATTAGATGTAATCATTTCTCAGCTATCTGGGTAAGCCTGGGTGCACACTTCAGCAAACTGGCCACTTTCCTTTCCCCACTCACAGCAAGTGCTCAGAGTAGATTCAGATTTGGATGTATACACTCTTCACAATTTAATTAATAAATCAACAAATATTGCAAGATGTTCTATAATGCTTCACAGACACATCCCTTATACAATCCTATTTCAATCTCCAACTGTCTTGCTCCTGCCAGAATCTCCAAGACACTGCACTTACACCCTGTTTTCAAGTAGGACTATGTCTTTGGACCAGTAACATATCCTTGGGTCACTTGAGTTTATGCCCCTTGATTCACAACCAAAGACCTACCTGAATACTCTCCACCTTGGAGGAGCTCCCAACAAACTCACACCAACTTTACAGAAATAAATCTTTATAGATATAAAATATTCAGCCAATTCCTAATATTTAATGAGACTTAGAGGATACATGCATTTATTTCTGGGGTCTTTTTGGCTAACAAACATTCTGGATCAGGATCAGCTCCTGTCAGAGAAAGGAGACAGGAAAGGAATAGAGGTTTGTTCAACCAAGTACCATTGTCCCTTCATATCTGTAAGGAATTAGTTCTAGGACAACCCCCTCATCCAAAGACACCAAAATCCCCAGATGCTCAAATCCCTGTGTAACATGGCACGGTATTTGCACGTAACTTTTACACAACCCTCCTATAATTTAAAACATCTCCAAATTATATTACCTAATATAATATGAATCTGTATAAATAGTTGTTATACTGCATTATTTAAGATATGAGGAAAAATCTGTACATGTTCAGCATGGATACAACTTTTTTCCTGGTTATTTTTTTCAAATATTTATTTTTTAGTTGTAGTTGGACACAATACATTTTTAATTCATTTTTATGTGGTGCTAAGGATAGAACCCAGAACCTTGTGTGTGCTAGGTGAGCGCTCCACCACTGAGCCACAACCCCAGCCCATCCTAGTTATTTTTGATCTGAAGTTGGTTGAATCTGTAGAAGCAGAACCCACAGATACAGAAAGCTGAATATACTGGAAAGATAAAAGATGACAGCTGGAGATAATGAAAGGCCTAATAATGAAAGCCTGAAGAAGTGAAAGTGGAGAGAGGAAGTGAAGAGTTGAGAAGCTGGGAGGTAGAAGGCAAGTCAACCATTGCAGAGTTATAAATTCAGAAAAAAAATTTGCATCAAATATGGCTAGTTATCTATTAGATTCTATTTTTCTCCTGGTTCTGGGAAAACAAAATTCTCATTTTTTTTTTTAAAGGGCAGAAATGTCATCAGTTCAAAACACTGAACTTCCTGAACTTGCTTTCAGCTAAAGGTGCAATATGACACCAGAAAGATGTAGAATATCCCTGGAGGCTTTCTTTCCAACCCCAAGAACAAACTCCCCAAACATCCCAAGAACAGTGCTCTTCCTCTCTGCACTCTCTGCTTCTTCCTGCCCCGTGAGTGGTCCGGTGCTTGCAGACTAGGCATTTGTCTTGCAACTATGAAGAGGAAATCTACAAGACCAAAGACAGAAGGAGCTGGAAGATGGAAGGAATGGAATTCCCAATGAAAGCCTTGTACATGGCATTTTTTGATATTTGAAACAGAGCACATTTCTAACAGATAGAATATGGCACATCTGGGAAGAGACCCACCAGATAAAGCACAATACTCCTGAAAATGTATCTAACAAAATAAAACTATTAGCTACCTCTTGCTAAAATGGTAAGGGACTGCCATTAAATTTCCAGTGAATGAGGGATGATAAATGGAAATTAACCGAGTTACTCATTGTTATGTAAAATGAGCAAAATAATTTATCATTTCTATTTGGGGTTCTGTCTGTGGTATTTTAGAAAACCTAGGAATATAAGAGAATTCCCAAGTTTTCGTACAACCTGAGTCTGCAAAGTGTGTCTATTTTTTCTGTAGAAGATTTTAAGTTCTTCAACTTTAAATAGTACTTCCTTAGGTGTGTTTAGAATCCTCAATCTGGCTGAAAATCATAATGTCATAATGTCAATATCATAATGTCCTAATGTCAATATTAGCAACGTCATAATCCTCTAGGTCATTGAGCCAAAGGATACAATCAAACAAACAATCACAGTCTTACAGTTCAATTCAGCCCCTACTTCTGTGGTTCTTGCATCTTTTAACACCTAGAAATAAATTTAGTACCTGGATAAGGAACTAATACCAATAATGCTATTCACGCTGCAGGTTCCTTAACATTTTGTTGTCTAGGCAGATTGCAATGCTATACACTCTAGGTGAATTGTGAAGAATCTATTATGGACTCTTGAGAATCTAAGAATTATGTGGCAGCCCAGTTGTTCTGATTCCCAAGTCATGCTGTTTCATAGATTCAAATCTACCTTAGGTAAACTTGGCATTTATAAGTGACCTCTTTTAGGAAATGTGGATATATTTTTGTTAACAGTAATATGTAGTAAAAAAAATGCTAAGATTCATATCAGAAAAAGGTTTGACTTCTGTTAATTAAAATGCAAACACATTTATAGTATATACATAATACACAGTTGGACAAAATAAATTTATCAGAAAGAAAATTTTTTTCCTGTTTGGACTCACTGTTTCAAAACTGCATTAGTTTCTTATTCAAAAATAGATATCAACATAAGTACCATTTATTACATCAGCACTACCAACGCCTTTGTTATCCAGTTTGAAAGAACAGATCAGCCGTCAGTTTCACCTTACAGAAAATCATTTTCTTCTGTTTTGATAGTTGAAATGTTAGAAGGAAAAAGGACCCCATGGGGCTATGCCCATAAGCAGGAGATGGATGTATTTCAAATGACAGTGCTGTTCCAAGGAGACTGATAGGATTTTTATTCCAAGGATTGGCTCAATAGTTCATTACTGAGAAAGTGTGTTTGATCAGGCAAGACCTTCAAATCTGAGCTCCTCTGTGGTCTGAGGAATGCTAATGACTGTCTGACAGCTTGTCACAGACATTGGATTTTTTCCCTGGCGTCCCTGGCTGGTTTTCCTTTCTGGCGGTTGTGATGCTACGGAGTGCCAAGAGGCACCATACTATGATCTTGAGAGGATTCCGTTACCAGAAAACCTTCTTTCACTGTGATCTCTATATTACATCTCTATTCCAGGTCTCTCTAGAATATATAGTTGCACTAGGATGGATTTAATTTGCATTTGTGTGCTATGTCATCTTTTTTTTCTTACTTTATGAATTTATGCCCAATTTCCCCAGTAGATTGAAGTTCCAGGAGGGTCCAATTATCTTTGACACAGAGAAGTTCCCCAGAGATTGTACCTTTGACTTAGTTTATGGTCTTAAGAACAGTGTTTCCACCCCAAACTCTCTTGCAGCCTAGAAAATGTCCTAAATTGAGTGGGAAAGAGGAAGGGATTGGGAAGAAATGAAAACCAATTCAAAGTCACAGTGCCCATGGTACCCATCCCTGAAGATGGAAAGGATGCTAGGCAAGAATTCTTTGCCTCTCTGGTCTTGTCTCATTACAGAGTGCCTCACAGAGCTGCTCACCAACCAGCACCAACCACTTTTTTTATGGGGCAAAATTATCTCATGCACAAATTATAATGATTCTCATGATAGATGATGCCTAAAAAAAATCCTCAGAGGCAATAACAAATTGGAGGTTATGGGGGAGTGCTTCACAAATGTCCCAGCCCAGGGTACAAACTCATGTTTGCTCCAGTTTATGCAGGATTTGAGAGGCTTTGGCTTCCACTTCTTCACCCTCCCTGGAGTATAAAGAGCTATGGTTATTCTAGTTTTTGATGAGTGCAGTTGTCTATGTGAGAATAATTCCAATAGGACTAAGTGATTTTTTAGACCATGATGGATGGGCATCATTCCTACTGGGGTTTATAGGCAAAATATAACCTGCAGTGCGGAGAAAGATAGATATTGTTATTTCTCAGGACCAATACATGTGGTGGGCATCAGAATAGTGAATGTGAGGGAGTCATATCTCAGTTGATTGTGATAGTAGATACAGAAAACAGTGTATGCAGAAATCAACACTGGGCGGGGCACATACCAAAAGCTGAGGGCTTGATGCAAAGTTTGAGCAGAGCAGAGTATATGGCTAATCTGGAAAATCTATAAAAATGAAAAATGGGATAAGGTAGAACCTCGTTTCTTTTTTAAAGTCCTAAAAACTGCTCATTTTGGGGTTTCTGTTACAGATAATACATAGGAGTGAATAAGGCAGAAAGTGAGACTGAGTATTACATGGGCTAAAACCAAGTGTCTGGGAGTTGAGAATGAGGACCTTTCGTCATGTCCAATGTAGGCAGAGCCAGTGAATGGGAGGCCCAGGACACACAATCAAGTAAATGCCAACTATGTGTTTGGGGGCATTGGGATGACCAGGAGGCTGCTGTTGGAATGTTCATCCCCCTATCTTACCCCAGTGCAGAATATGAGATCTTGTCTTGTTCCCCCCTATCTCCCAGCTGCCGGAGAGCTTGGCATATAACAGGTGCACAACAAATGTTTGCTGAAGAAGTGATTAATTAAACTGGCTAGTATTCCATCTCACTTTCATTATCAGACAGATGAAGAGGCAGCCATTCAGCCTATAAAAATCCATTCCGGATTTGCAAAGCATTAGAAGCCACCCGTTCAGGTAAGAGCAGAAAATCCCTCTTGTGCTTCTTACCGTTTTCTTTTTTCACACCCAACACCACTTATTTCCTTTCCCCTTTATCTGCAAAGAATCTGTTTTGTGCATGTCAAGTCCTAGCACAAGACTTCAGAGTGATGACTCACTTCCTGCCCCATCTCTCTTGAACCACACAGGTAGGTAGGGCATTGTCCAGCTCCTCAACATGAGGGCTCTTCTCAGCACCACCAAGATAACTGGGAGGTAATAACTGGGAGTAATGTTTCCCAGTACAGATAAGGCCTAGCAAAACAGCAGAGTAAAATATGGATGAGGGATGGAGAGGGCCTTCCTGTAGGATACTTTACATCATCCTGAAGCTCATCTATTATTGAGCCATGCGTCAGCCCTGATTTAAAGCCTTAGCTTGCTGCACAACTACATTCAGTAAGGCTTTAGAATGGCAGAGTGACTTCCTACAGGAATACTTATTTTTTTTCCCCCAGTGGTAGATTGTAGCCTTGTCACATTGTCTAGATAATTAGGATTCTTCATTATACTTAGGCAGATCTTCTTTTTTTTTTTTTTTTCAACTTATACCTAAGATCCTTAGCTGCTACCTCCAAACCTTTTTGAAATTAGGCAATGAAAAATAAGCTAATTCTCTATAGACAGCTTTATCCAGAAAAAGAAAAGAAGAAGTAGGAAATATGGAGAATTTGCAGTAGGTATGCTTTTGGTTTCCTGAAGTGAATCAGAATTCTGTTAAAATGCAGATAGATTTTTGACAAGATTACAATTGAGATATTATTAAATCACTAGCATCTACCAGATTATAAATTATTTGAGCAATTTTTCTCTCCAGTCCTCATCCTAAGCTTAACATAGTGACTTCATCACAGCCCTCACTGAAAAAGCATTCATTAATCAATGTGACATGAAAATTTGGATAAATTATTCCTATTTTTCTCAGTTTAACAAGAGAGAAACAAGCCAGTAGACAGAGGTGTATATTTGATAGAATATGCAAGTTCTCTTGAATATTTGGAATCTTGCATTTCTGACATGCAGAGCCTGTTAGGATTTAGCATCAGATTTTATGCAGTTAGGTTCTTCTGTGCATCTTACGTTTATCAGTTTGGCATCTTTTTCTCTCGTGCTTTTTACTGCAATACTCATGCATCTTATTAATGCAGACAGATATTTTTAAAAAGTGGAGGAATAGATTACCTCCATGATCAGACTAGAGACGGTGGCAAGAGAGGAGGGAGTTCCTTCTGAATGACTAGATCCATTTTGATTTGCAAGAGGATTCTCTCCCCTGACTGTCTCTTCTACTCCATCAGCTGTGCTGACAGAAAGTATTCAGAACAATATACGAAAATTCAGAAATAAATATGCCAGTGGAAGAAAGGACGCATGTAGATGCCTCTTTTTCACTGAGAGTTTGTTCCTTTGGTGCTTTTACTTGATCCCATCCCACACTTTAGGGAATTGTGGTTGAGGACTTGGCCCTAATTATAAGATTCTGGCTGTTGAAGCTGTTGTTTATGCCTGAACAACTACTCAGAATATCACTGTAATTACACATCTGCCACTCTGAGCTCTGCAAAAATAGGAGCATGACATAACTGGGAAAGGTTAAAAATGTGCTGGTATCTCATTATAATTTCTATGTTTTAAAATTATTTTATTGCAATATTAATATCTTGAAGGCATAAAATTCTTTGAAGTATCCTTATGTATACTTTCTCCCCCTGAGAATATGTTGTAGGCCTGATGGTTACCATTATAACCAATTAGATACTAGAAAACAAGCAAAATGTTGTGTTGCTCACTGTCTTCTCTCTGTGCCATGCTCTCTGCAGGACTCCTCTCACAACATGTAGGCCCTAACCTCTGACATAGGTAGAAGACTGACAAATCATTATCTCTAATATGGACTTCTCTTTAGAGCTCCAACCCCACCCACTCCTGGACATTGCCCATTGATATCACACAGGTATCACAAAATTAGTATTTGAAAACTGAACTCATCCTCTTAACTCTGAACTTGTGCATCATCCCCTGCTACCCAACCAGTCACCCAGGCCAGAGTCCCATGCTACAGCCCTCCACCTCCATGCCTCGTCTTAAATATCTTTTCTATGCGGCTTCTCCTCCTCTTATTGTCACTGTATAGTCAGCCCTACCTAATCTCTTCCATGGACCATTGAGATTATGTCCTATTTTCCCCCCCCCACTTCTAGTCAAGACTAATGCAATTCTTGGCTACCAGAATGAGATTTTTAAATCACATGGGTGAAACTGTTATTTTCCTATTTAAAATCTTTAAGCAACTTTTTGTGGCCTGTAAAACTATGTCCTAATTATTTTAGATGGTATATATAATCCAACCCTTGCCACCTCTCCAACTTCAGAGACTACAAGTTTCATATATACCCTACATTGTAGTTCACAGAAAGAGCACATAAGCTTTGATTCATATCTCTACTGTTCATAGAAATCCATGTCACTCCATTTATAAAACATTCTTAAAATGACAAAATTATAGATAACAAATCAGTACGTTCTAGGGGTTAAGGAGGGATGCAGAAGGCAAGTGCGTACAGTCATGAAACGGTATTGAGAAATGTTTTGAATGTTAATGGCTCAATTTCAGTATCCTGATTGTGATATTGTGCTGTTTTGCAAGGAGTTATCACTGGTAGAAAACTGGAATCTCTCTTGCTTTCTGCAAGTTCTTATATCTGTACACAAATTTATAATTACCTTAAAATTAAGTTTAATGAAAAACATGACTGACACATTATACTAAATATATGTTGGTTTGACCAAATATTTCCAGGATTATTAAAAACGGACTTCTAGTGCCTTAGTCTGCTCCTGTTACTATAACAAAGGGCCTGAGACAGAACATATAAACAATGGAAATGTAAATGAAAGCTTGGTCCTTGTCTTCCACACCAATCTGATAATGAAGACAAGGTCTTGAGAAAAAGGAGAAAGAAGGTTCATTGGTTGGCTAGCAAAGAAGGAACACAGGGGATTCCTGTCGCAAAAGCTGTGATTCTTCCCAACAGCAGGAACAGGATGCTTTTGTAGAGGTGATTCAGAGAAAATGAGATTAGGGAGGAGAGATCAGGAAGGAGAAGATTGGGGAAAAGAAGATCAGAGAGGAGAAGTTTAGGGAAAAGAAGACTGGGAAAAAGAAAAAAAAAAAAAAAACATGTAAGTTTCAAAGCCACAAGGGATATAGTCAAGGCATCAAGTGAGCCCATTTCAGAAATGCACCATTTACAGTCCCAGGGCTGAAATCCAAGATCAAGTATCAGGTGCTGGTGTCTGGCAAGTCCCTATCCCTCCTTCCAGGATGGTGCTTTATTGTGGTATCCTCACCTGGCAAAAGGGCAAGAGGGCTTAGTTCCTTTCAGCCTTTTTATAAGGCTGCTAATCCCATCTAAAATGCCCCACTTCTTAGTGCTATCACATTGACAATTGAGTTTCAACATATAAGTTTCAGGAGGACACGTTCAGACCCTAGCACTCATAATTTCCTAGCTTTTTGTGATTTACATGGCCTTAATTCTCCAAAGTCTCAATTTACCTCCTGTGTATAGCGAGAGACAATATTTTCTAGCAAAGCTTCCCCATTACTTGCTGAGGCAACCAAATATCCCAAACATGCTATAAAAGCACAAAGACATTGGTTAGTAACCCCTGGGCTGCTCACCTCTGGTTCTGAGCAGCCTGCCCCAGTGTGCTGAGAAGCTATTATAATTTTCTGTGTGGGTGGTGACATGAAAAGAAGTTCTGCCTTATTGAGCCGTTTGGAGGATTAACTAAGATGACAAATATAAAAATCCCAATGCAGGGTCTGGACTATAGAAGGCATTAAAAAACATGTAACTGATTAGGAAATATTTTTCCCCTGCAAAAGAAGGGATTTAAATTTATGGCCATTTACCATATATCGGGGACTTTACATAACAATTCAAATCTCACAATGATTTTATGAATAGTATAAAATATAAATAGCATTTGATCCACAAAGAAAGTAAGTTTGGGAAAGTTCATTAACCTGTTCTTCACAGCCCATAGTGAATGATTAATCCAGTATTTGAACCCAGGGGTTTTCATTCTAGAGCCCAGTTCTTCACAAGGCAGATCTCGAATGCATTGATGAATTCGTTAATTAATAGGATCTTGGGAGGTGGTGTAGGAGGCGGGGCCAACTTGGAGGCAGCAGGTCATTGAGGGCATGCTCTAGAAGGGTATATCTCGTCCTTGGCCTGTTCCTCTTTCTCACAGAGCTGCCCAGTCATCCTGAGGGAGCAGTTTCACTCCACCCTGTGCTCCCTGTGCTCCCTGTTTTCCTTCACCACAGTCACACAGATAATGGAGTCAAGTGACCATCTCTAGACCATAAGCCAAAACCTTTAAAGTTGTTTATCTCAGGTATTTTTAAAAAATTTATTTATTTATTCTAATTTGTTATACATGATAGCAGAATGTATTTCAATCCATAGTACATATATAGAGCACAATTTTTCATGTCTCTGGTTGTACACCAAGTTGAGTCACACCGTTTGTATCTTCATACATGTGCTTAGGGTAATGATGTCCATCTCATTCCATAGTCTTCCCTACCCCCATACCCTCTCCCTCCCCCTTTGCCCTATCTAAAGTTCTTCCATTCCTCCCATATTCCCACCCCCACTATCTCCATTATGGATCAGTCACATATCAGAGAAAACGTTTGGTATTTGGTTTTTGGGGATTGGCTTACTTCACTTAGCATAATATTCTCCTACTCTATCCATTTACCTGCAAATACCATGATTTTATTCTCTTTTAATGCTGAGTAATATTCCTGTTCCAAGAAACCAGTTTCCCTATCTATTCATCTACTGAAGGGCATCTAGGTTGGTTCCACAGTTTAGCTATTGAGAATTGTGCTGCTATAAACATTGATGTGGCTGTGTCCCTATAGTCCTTTGTGTATAGACTGAGGAGTGGGATAGCTGGGTCAAATGGTGGTTCCATTCCAAGTTTTCCAAGGAATCTCCATACTGCTTTTCATATGAGTTGCACCAATTTGCAATGTATGAGTGTGCCTTTATCTTAGGTATTTTGCAAGAGCAACAGAAAGCTTACTTACTGGAAGTACTATTGTTGAATGAAAAACCTATCTTTGTATTGTAGGGAAGCAGAATATGTTAGCCTAAAATATGCCAGTTTTGCTCAAAGATTATCCTGAGTTGCAAACAAATAGTAGAAAGAAAACAATCCTCTTCTCTCCCGCCATTTGCCTAAAAGCAGGCCATAAAGTTCCATTTGTAAATGTGGTTTCTCCTCCTGTAGAGGAAGGGTAGGAAAGCTCAAACTCTTCATCACTGCTGACAACTCTAGACTCTTTCCAGCCTAGAGATGGCACAGAGAAGAATCTCAGCAACAAACTTTACTTTTCAACCCTATCTTTCATTCACATCTCTCACACTTTTACCCCTCCACAGTGTGCCCCCACCAGAAACCCAAACCCTTCCTTGTCCTCCACAATTTTTGCTAAGTTGCTACATAAGCCTATGTCCTAAACACCCATTGAAATACAGTTTCTCCCACATGTGCCTGTGCAGCATGTGCTAATAATGTTTCTCTCCTATTAATATGTCCTTTATCAATTTAATTTCCAGGGTTCGAGTTTAGAACCTAGGATAGTAAAGGAAAGGTTTCTTCTTCCACATACACCTCCCAACTATAATACAATTAGAGAGTTAAAGAGTAGGTAAGACTCAGGGTAGGTAAGATGCTCACAAGGGCTTCATTTCTATTACCAAAATAAATGCACTACCAATAACCTAAGTAATATTTTACATACTATTAGTAAATAGCTCTTTAGCCTAAGGTAACCCATCATATTCTTTGGGAAAGAAAATTGGTAAGATTTTGAAGTGGTTTGTCCCTCAAAGTTTCGTGTGTTGAAGGTTGATCCTCAGTGGGGGATGTGAGAGGTCCTTATGTCACTGGGGCACTGCCCTCAGAAGGGATTATGATAGCTTTCCTGGGGTACCTGAGCCCTCATATGAGTGAGTTGTTACAAGGTCAAGCCCAACCCCTGAATTGCTGTCTGGCTTCCTGTTGGATATCCGAGCTCTTCCTCCCTCATGCACTCCTGCCAACTGCCATGAGGTGATATAGTCAAGAGGGGCCCTTGAAAGAGACAGCACTGTGTTTTGGGGGTTTTCAGCCTTCCAAACTGAGTCAAAACAAACTTCTTTGGTCAACTAGTTGATGGTGTTATGATAGTAGCAACAGGAAATGTTGTAATACAATCTACAAGTAGTTCTCAGCTCAGAAGGTTACAGGCTTATCGCAGGGAGAAACTAGCAGAGGGAGGAAGGCAGAACCCAGGAGGAAGTCCAGTGCTCCAGTGCTTCCTGACCACCAGAGTTCCTAGAACAGGCACAGGAAGACTTGACCACTTTGGAAGTATTTATTCAATGTAGGTACCCTTCCTTTCCATCTGTTCAATGATACTCATGGCTTATACAGGCTAAGTGGCATTTTCTAAGAAATAACAGAATATTCAGATTAATAGACAATAGACCGAAAGAGGAGAGGGTGATCTGTGCAATTTTAAAGTGATAATAGCTAAATAAGATATAATCATCAACTTAATGATGAGGACTTCCATGAATTACCATAAAATGTTGCTTTGGATATAGTGACTAAGACAGCAGCCCTCTGCTTTCCCTGTCAGAGGAAAACATATTGGTTTGGCAAATGTTTTATTCACTATCAGTTGTGTGATTTGCAATAGACACTTTCCTACCCTTGGCAATGAATTCAACACAATCTCATTGAGTACCTACTGGGTATAAGGCCATCTTTTAGGCCTGAGAAATAAAAATAAGTCTCAGTACTTTCTCTTAAAGACAATAAAAAGGAACACATGAATGATACATAATTTATTATAATCTTTGCAGATTAGGATGTGTGAGCACATCTCATCCAACTGGAAAAATTTTCTCTTACATTTGAGATGACACTGGAAGGTAGGCAAAATTTAAAATACTCAGATAAGGAAAGGAGTTTTTTAGGAAAGGAAAAAGTGTGTCAAATATGAAGCAGATGAATTCGAAATGTCTCAGTCATTTCAGCTGCAGTGACAAAACATTATAAACTGTGTGAGTTATAAATTAACAAACGGATTACTCACTGTTCTAGATATGGTCAAGTACAAGATCCAGGTACTAGCAGATGTGGTGTCTGATGAGGGCCATTTTCTGGTTTATAGATGGAAGCTTCTTGCTGCATCCCCACATGAAGGAAGGGAGTAGCTAGCTCTCTCCAGTTTCTTTGATAAGGACACTAATCCCAATTATGAGGATTAACCCTTCATGATCTAATAACCTTCCAAAGACCCCTGTCTCCTAACATTACCACGCTGAGGTTTAGGATTTCACTATGTGAATTCTGGGGGAACCCAGGCATTCAGATTATAGCAGGGAAGAATCACGTGGTTGATAGGAACTGAAGGGACCATGGTAGGCTAGGGCTTGCTCTCCTATATGTTAGCCACAAGCCACAAGTCACTGAAATACTCAGCACTCAAAATGTGGCTAGTTTAAGCAGAAACTTACAGCAAATGTAAATTCACACCAGATTTGGAACACCTAAATTTTGAAAATGTAAAATGTCATTTTTTATTGATTTATATATTGAAATGTTACGTCATACATTAACTAGATTATAAAACATTAACCACCTGTTTATTTTTTTTCCTTTTTAATATGGCTACTAGAAAACTTTAAGTTATATATGTGGCTCATGTTATTTTTCTACTGGGTTTCACTGTGTTATATTGCCTAGCTACTGGGCACAGTGGTACACACCTATAATCCCAGCAACTCAGGAGGCTGGGGCAGGAGGATCACAGGTTTGAAGCCAGCCCCAGCAACTTAGAGAGGCTGTAAACAATCTAGTAAGACCCTGTCTCAAAATAAAAAATAAAACGGCCTGGTAATGTGGCTCTATGAATGCACCCTTGGGTATAATTCTGGTACAAAAGAAATAAATTATTGCCTAGGTTGTATAACAGTGTTTAAAAGGCACTTCTCCCTTAATATTAGCTTTTAGAAAGGTGAGGAGGTTGTGACACCATAAAAAAGGTAGGGCACATGCTACTTTTGTGATAGTGCTTCATAATCAGAAGCAAGAACCAAGGGGTGGGAAAGGACTATAACAAAAGCTACTCTGTTTGAATGGGTGCTTTACAATTTTATTTGTAGTACGAATAAATGATAAAAGCGATAACATCATAAAGAGGAAAAATGAACAATTTACTAAGTAGAAATTAAACAAAACATTCCTGAACAGTGGATCAAAGAAGAAATCAAAATATATATAAGATAGACAAAAATGAAAACTCCTCATGCCAAAACTTATGGAATACAGCAAAACTCATAACTCAATGTCTTCCCTTTCCCACCCCCCCAAAATAGGCAAAGATCCTTTGAATAAATATTTTCCCAACATAAAAATGGCCATTGGCAATATGAAAAGGTGTCCAATATCACTAATCCTCAGGGAAATGTAAATCAAAACCACAAGATATTATCTCATACGTTAGAATAGCTATTTTCAAAAAGTCAAGAAATTTACTCTACTGTCATGTATATCTAAAAAGAAATAGCCTAAAAAAATCAGTGTCAGCAAGGATATAGAGAAAAGAGAACACTGTACACTATTAGAGGGAATGTAAATTAGTACAGCATTATGAAAAATAATATGAAAATTCTCTCACACACACATCCTAAAAATAAAACTACTGTATGATCAAATATTCTACTTTTGTGTATTTACCAAAAGGATATAAAGTCAATATCTCAAAGAGCTATCTGAACCCCCATATTCATTGCAGCCTTATTCACCATCACCAAGATATGAAAATATCTGTTTCCTTTGATAGATAAATGGATCACAAATCCTGCCATTTGCAATAATACAGATTAACCTAAACCACATGATGCAAAGTGAAATCAACCAAGCATAGAAAGATAAATAGTGTATGATTTCACTTAAGTTAAAACCTAAAAAAAATCAGTATCTAAAGAAGTTGAGTTCATAGAGGCAGATAGAACAGTAATTGTGGGGTGTTGGTCAAAGGGAACACATTTGCAGTTAGAATTTGACTAACTTCTGGAAATCTAATGTATAAAATGGCAACTATAGTTTATTTATTATATACTTGAAATTTGCTGAAAGATCTTAAGTGTCCTTACCATAAAAAAGTGACTGAGTAACTTGATTAGTAAAACCATTTCACATTGTATATTCATATTAAAGCATGTTGTACACATTAAATACACACAATGTTTACTTGTCAATCATACTTCAATGAAGGGGAAAAAGATTATATACATATGAAAGAAAATGCATAGAAATTTCTGCAAGAAAAACTTGTTATTATTAGTCAATCTCTCTAGCCTTCAACTTTCATTTTCCCTTGGAAATGATTGTTCTTCATAATGGAATTGTTAAAAACTAAAGGTTGCTTAGGAACCCAGCTATTGAGTTTTTTTCATACTGTCTGAAACTTTAAGTACTTCAGCATAGATAGTGTGATATGTAGGTGTGTGTTTAAATTGGCTTTAATCCATACCCAAGGAGATGTTTAACACCCAGAGTCCTCCAATCATACATTCACACTTGAAAGATGGATTGCATGTGAAAGTGCCTTACTCTGGTTGACATTTCTGCAAGAGCTTCAAAAATTGTTAACTGAATCTTCACTTAGAGAGCTGTAAAGGGAGAGTAGAAGACCATTTTCCACAGTGAAATGAGTGCTGCCTCCTCACTCTCAGATGAACAGGTGTGTGAGAACCCAAGGAGCCTAGCAGCCAAACACCTTGAGAAAAGACTTTAAAATTTGCAACCTTGTCCTGCACTCTTCTCCTTAATGGAGTGTTTTATTTTCTGTTTCAATTATGAACTTCACTTTTCTTCCAATTAAAAGAAGAAGTAGTTTTCATTTTGCCTTGGAATTAGCCTGCTTATAATAGATACTGGTACATGTATCTTGGTCTGAGGCTTAAGTACATGAGAGGTTGTGGGAAGACACATACCTCAGTGACTACACATCTTGGTTTGCCCAGGAGGGTTCCAGTTACATTCATTGTCCAGTTCATTATTAATAAAGCCAATATTCACTCCTAAAAGTATCTAAGTCTGAATGATAAATTATGTGGCTACTCTTTTGTGGTTTTGGTTTTTGCTGTGTGTGGGTGCTGGGATTGAACTCAGGGCCCCTCAGGCATGCTAGGCAAGCACTCAACCACTGAACTACATCCCTGGCCTCTCTGGACATTTAAAAAAACATGTCCATGAGTTCCTTGCCATTCTTGCCTTCAAGAGATAAAAACAGATTTTCCAACCTTTAAGTAGTGTAGACTGGATTTAGTGACTGGCATCTAGGAATAGAATAAGGAAGAAGTGACTGTGTCATGTAAGTCACCCATGCTCTTTGTTGGATCACTCACTCTAGAGGAGGCCAGCTTCTACATTATGAGGACACCCAGGCAGCCCTGGGAAACCCACATGGCAAGAAACCCAGGACGCCTGCCAACAGCCCTGGAGCAAGCCATCTTGGAAGTGGATCCTTTGGCTCCAGCCAAGACTTCAGAGACTACAGCCCAGCTGACAGCCTCGCTCCGGCTTCATGAGAGGCCCTGGGCTAGAACCATCTAGCTAAGCTGCTGGAAAACCAGTTTCCTGATTTTCAGGAACTGTGCAAGGATGTAAATGTTTGTTTTGTGTTGCTAAATTTTGAAGTCATTTTTAAGCAACGATAGAAAATTCTTATTATAGATAACTATCTATAGTTTCAAGCAATTCTCATCTTTAGACTTTACTGATATTTACCAAGGAGGTCCGAAAAATAAAGTGACCAAATTGCCCTTAGGTCTGCTTGAACTTCAAACCCTCTTGGTATGTTCCCATCCAGCATGGCAGAGCAAAAACTCACCACTAAATTACATTTAACAGCAGTAAGAGCTACACTCACTGGGCACTTATTTCTATGGAAAGTTTAGCTTAAGGATTTCATATAGGGTATCTGACGTACACTTCACAACAAGCCCCGTGAAATGTGTTCCTGTCACATTCCCGTAAAGGTAGAACAGCCGTTCCCACAGCAGCCAGGTTGTGGTGGAGCCAGTTCTCAGCATATGTCTGTCTGACTTCAACCTCTCCCTTCTCAACACTTAAAAGTAAGCTTTATTGCCTTGCAGAAATGAGTTCAGAAAAATGATATAACAGATTTTGACAAAAGGCCATGAGCAAATGCAGAAAGTCTTTGTCTGGAAGGGGTATTAAATCTGAGGTTTCATATGCTCTTTTACAATCTTTTTTTTTTTTTTTTTCCAAAGCAGATGATACATTTCACATGGTTGGAAACAAAATGTATTTCAGTGAAATCTCTCACCTGTACCCCCAACCACCTAGTGCTCCTTCCTGAAGGCATATCTTTCCAGAAATGTTCTCTGCATCTATGACTATATGTACATACCCTCCACAATCATCTTTTAATACATTAATGATAACATAGAACCTACACTAGCACCTTACCTTTTTGTGTAAGAATGACTTGGACATCATTAAATATAAAAAAGTATATTCATCTTTTTTACAGCTGCATTATATTCTAGTAATTATGTAACCATTGATGTAATAAGTACCCTGTTAATAACCATTTACATTTTTTACCCTGTTATTATTTCAAAACATAAGCCAAGATAGCCACTCTCCAGTACTGCCCTGGCCAATAAAGGTTAGCTTTGGGTACATCCATTAGGGGAGTCACAATGAGGAAATGAGACAAAAGGAGAGAGAGAGAGAGAGAGAGAGAGAGAAATGTATCACTTACATATCCCAGAGAGGTCAGGAGTGCGATAAGAGGCTGATGGGACATCCGGAGGCAACAGGGAGTCCCCAGAGAGCAGCTGGGGAGCGAGATAGAGAGGAGCCCAGGGATCACGCCCTATTAAAGTCCCCAGGCATCACTCAGGCTTCCATGAGGTTTTATAGATTGGAGGGCTCCAAGCAAGCCCGTGCATGGGGCATAGTCACGTGACTCTCGTGTTGCCCATCGGGTTTATCACTGTCAGCAGCTGTGGGAAGCGTTGGGCTTGTGTCTGTGGGATGAGTGACACGTGGGCTCTATTGCAAACCACCACAAAGGGAGGGGAAGTTGGGGAGGACTGGGTTTCAACTAACTTATGTCAGGAGTAAAAACAGATGCCGGCCAACTGTATTAAACAAATTTATGACAGTACTGAAACCGTGGGCTTCTTCGTCTATTCTGAGAGTGTGATTAGAGCAAAAGAGCACATTATTTTTTTTTCTTTTCTTAAATAAATTAGTAGGTTTTCATCTTCTAATCTATTTTATCGGAAAATAGCTGATGAGGTGGTTTGAACCTGGCAGGCTTATTAGTTTGGTATTCAGCACATTCTCATTTGTGCAATTAAGGAAATGGTAGCTACTTTTTTATATAAAAAGTTTTTCCACAAACTTCCTTCATGCTCCCTGTTCTTTCAACCCACCCCTTCCTCCTTCAGTCTTAGACACTCAATTCTGCAGGCGGGAGGGTGGGATTCATCTTTGCCCTGCTCTATTTTCTCTCCTCCACACTGTGGTAAAATGGTCAGAAGATCCTGAAGTGACTTCAGATGCTCTTTCTTGGTTGCCAGGACCATGGGCCAGCGGGAGGGATGCTCCTTCTCACAGTAGAAGATCTCCCACTCACACCAGTTGCTCAGGGGGCCCTTCTCTCCCCTTCCTCACATAACCCCATGAAGCTTCCACCAGCAGGACAACCAGCATTTCCAGACAAGCTCTGTGAACAGCAGCCTGTCACAGGCTGCCTTTCCCTGCAACAGGCTGCTTCCTCACATCTGCTCTATAAAAAGGAAGGGTATCAAGGGTGCTGATTCCTCCAATGGAATACAGACTCCCAGAGTACATTCTGCAGGGAGCCCTGCCCTGGCACACCTCATGGGAGGGTGGAGGATGGAGACCTCCTGCTATTTTTCCCTTGATGACCCAGTCCAATAATTCCCCCCTTTCCCCAACACAGCCTATTTATAAAGCCCTGCTGTAAAAGGTTGTGGGATTTGTTCTGACCTTAACATGATAAGTGGTAAACACAAAGAGACCCATATTGCATGACATTTGTCAATCTCCAAATCTTCCTAGTCCTGTGACAGCTGGCCTACTGAAGGTCGCAGTTGGCAGGTAAAGCAGAGAGCAACATTTTTTCTTTCTCACCTGTCCCCCTCAAACCTCACCTTAGGCCGGCTGTGGAAGTTCTGTAACCCTTTCTGGTCATTGTCACATAATATAAAAGTGCAATATACAGAGGACTTTCAGGGATGTGAGACACCTCTGCATGATACTATACTGGTGGAAACATGTCATTATGCATTTGCCCAAACCCATAGATTACACAGTGCCAGGAGTGAACCCTTATTTAAATGATGGACTTTGGGTGATAATAATGTATCCATTCAGGCTCATTGATTGCTAACAAATGGACCACTCTCAGGGAGGATATTGACAATGGGGGTGGCTGAGGGTAGGTGGGGGCAGGAGGCTTATGGGAAATCTCTGCACTTTCCACTCAGTTTTGTAGTGAATGAAAAACTATTGTAAAAAAGAAAAAATAAAGTCAACTAAAATAAAAAAAAAAAAAAAGAAGAAGTGCTATTAGTTGACCCAGCTGCAGAACTGAGGAGACACAAATGTCAGAAACACTGCACCGCTGCCCCTTGTCACATGGTAGGAGAAGACCTTCATGCAGCACTGAGCCTTTGAACAAAGGGTAGATGACCAACTTACCCTAGACAGCATTTTTGCAAAATCCCCGGGATAACAGAGATACAAGGGGAGAAGCATTGTTCTATGCTGGATAAAACCATGCTCTTATGTCAGAGAATTTCAACATGAACCACTGATGGAAGTAATTAGAAGGTGCTTACAGTTGAATGCTCATCAAACCTTCTCCCTGTTGGTGAATGGACACAATGTTGTGAGCATTGTGATAGATTCCTGCATGTAGAATATGACTCTTAGAAAACATTTGGAATGAATATGTGGGTATAAGACTAGCAAGATGTATCTATTCTAGAATTTTTTTTTAATATTTTTTTTTTTTTAGGTGTAGATGGACACAACACAATGCCTTTATTTTTATGTGGTGCTGAGGATCGAACCCGGGTCCCGCCTGTGTGAGGAGAGCGCTTTACCGCTGAGCCACAATCCCAGCCCCTATTCTAGAATTTTTTAAATGCGTAACAAGAAAAAAAAAAAAAAAAAGGATGCTACCAACTGAAAAGTTCAACCAATCACAGGGCATTAGAACAGCAGTTCTAATGTTTACAGGTTTAGGAAAGTTTTTTTTTTTTTCTTTTTATTAAATTTCAAGTAGAAAAACTGAGCACCAAATGAATACATTCAGCTTTGGAAAACTTTATTACTTAACTTAGGCTTGAGAAGTTTGAAAATAAAATACTTCGCATTTTAAGTTGCCAATAAAACTTTTCTCCCGATATGAATTTGCAATTCAAGCAGTAAAGTCATTCAGAGAAACATTATGTCTTCTCTTTAGGTTCACAGTGCCTGCCAACTTTTTATAGGCTTCTACTCAACTAGAGAAATCTCCTCAAAAGGCTCTTTAAACATACGTTGTCGAGCATAACCCCCCAAAGCTCATTTCCCACACCAGTTGATGCAGAGCACAGTACTTAGAGGTTTATGTATTTTAGAAATCTGATTCTGAAGTGATGTTTGAGGTTCCCAATCCCTTATAGGAAGTATTTTTTAATTTGTTCTTTGAGATATACATGACAGGAGAGCGTATTTTGACATGTTAGACATACATAGAGTGTAGCTCACAATTCTTGTGGTTGTACATGATATGGAGTTTCACTGGTCCTGTATTCATATAGGAACATAGGAAAGGAATGTATAATCCATTCTACTGTCTTTCCTGTTCCCATCTCCTCTCCCTTCCCTTCATTTCCCTTTGTCTAATCCAATGAACTTATCCTCCCACCTCTTATTGTGAGTCCACATCCACATATCAGAGAGAACATTTGGCCTTTATTTTTTATTTTTTATTTTTTTGGATTGGCTTATTTTACATAGCATGATAGTCTTCAGTTCCATCCATTTACCAGCAAATGCCATAATTTTATTCTTCTTCATGGCCCAGTATTATTCCATTGTGTATACATACCACATTTTCTTTTTACATTCATCTGTTTAGAGGTACCTGTGTTGGTTCCATAGCTTGACTATTGGGAATTGAGCTGCTATAAACATTGATGTGGCTGCATCACTATAGTATGATGATTTTAAGTCCTTTGGGTATAGACCAAGGAGTAAGATAACTGGATCAAATGATGGTTCCATTCCAAGTTTTCTAAGGAATCTCCATACTGCTTTCCATACTTGTTGCACCAATTTGCAGTTCCACCAACAATGTATGAGTGTGCCTCTTTCCCCACATTCTCATCAACATTCATTGTATTCGTGATAATTGCCATTCTGACTGAAGTGAGATAGAATCTTGGTGTAGTTTAATTTGCATTTCTTACCTCTTTTGCAGTCTTAATGAGTTTTTATTTGGTTTGAGCCTGAACAATTACTTATAGGGAGGGGAATACTGCTTAATAAAAACCTTGAATAATTTAAAATTTTGACCTAGAGTAAACGACTTGATGCTTCCTACTGCTTGGGGTTGGAGGTTAACTCTACAGTTTTCATGGGAATGTCATAGGTCAGTTATGTCACCATAACATAGAGGTGACAGTTGTGTACTTAATTTTGTATCTGTAAATGAAAGTTATTTACTCTAATGGAGGAGAGCAAATTTCACTACAAATAGTATCTCAAACAGATCATAAATGGATTCTCAACTTCTTACGATCTGCTTTTTTCCCTACATGCACCTGTCAGAGGGATAACTTCAAAAGTCTTGTTTAGATTGTTTGTCATTACTTCTGACTGTCTATAACTATTATAATTCTACTTTAAAGAAAAAAAACTATGCTAAGACAGATAACGTGTATCACTTATTGGTTGGTGGTTATGTTATAGGATATTTATAGGATCTTTTAGTGAGCTAAGGTGAATAAAGAACCGATTAAAACTGTCCAAAACAAAAACATCCCAAAGGCCAGGGTAGTCGTGAAACTCATAAGTCTCTTCTAATTTAAAACTTGTCTTCCCTGAAAAATCCAGGCTGAGCTATCTGCAACGGAGGATTCTCTAGTTTTAGGATTCTTTAGTGCTATTCTACCTCCTCCATTTGGATACTGTGTGGAGCCCCTCCAGGGAAACAGCACTAGAAAACTGGTGATTAGAAGAAATGTGCCTAAAAAACACACACACATAAATTTCTTTAAAGGCATAGCTGTTATTTTTATCAGTGTTCCTGGGTCATGATGAAAGCCAGAGCCTCGTGTTTATGTGGGTTCTCTGAAATCCCCATCACTGATGAATCTCTCACCTGACAGCTTTTGGATACAAGCGATGCCTTTTCCAGTGTCTGCTTTGTGAGTTCCCACTCAGCACCAGGTTCTCAGAGTAAACTCAATTGTTCCCGTTGATGGCCAACCCCAGCCCCTACAACACAGTCTGTTTGGATGGGGTCCCTCTCAAAATAACCCCATCCAGCTGCCTCCATATGGTCCACAGAGCCCACCATTCACACCCAACATTCTTACCTGTCAAACTGTCAGAGAACAGGCTGACCCTGGACAATAAGCTCTCTTCCTAATGCTGCCATACAGGACCAGTGCCCACTGCAGCCTCCTGCTTCCTGGCTCAGGCATTCCCAGACGGCAAGGCTCCAATAACCCTCAAACATCAGGAAACACAATCTCAAGCCCTTCAAATGCAATTTTTCTCTAAGTTCCTGTCATCAGCTTAGCAAAAGGAGGAAATATTCCCCTCTTCAATCCTTTTATTAGGGACCACTCCAATATCTCTCTGCAAAAAAACCTCTTGGGAGACTCTTCAACTCACCTCTCTGTGATTCTTCACCTTCTCTTTTACAGTCTGGAGGGAGGTGAGGGGTGAGTGCTGACATCACCATCTCCACGCACTCTGCACAGGTGACCCACTGCCTTGCTCTGGAATGGGGAAGTACTTGGCACTTATTGTCCTATTCCTGAAACTTGGGGTCTCTGCTGAAGTTTTAAGACAAAGAGAAAGGCCAATTCCGGTACCTTGTGGCATTTTATGCTCTCAACTCTAGGTGACATCTTTTAAAACACCAATTTGGGAAAAGACTCTGAGTGACAAGGAGGAGAAGCAGCAGTGTGCCATGTCTGATTGACACTGAGATGTATCTCCACTCTGGGACCTCAGAGTTCAAGGAGGAGAGTCTGCTTTAAACTCAGGAAACACACCTTGCTCAAACGTCTCTCCTCCCCGTTCTCAAGCCCCCATTTTGCTTTAGACATCACTGTCTCTTGCCTGTGTGGAAATCTCTCTCTAGTTAGCAGTCCAAACGTCTGATGGTTATCCCTTCTTCTTTTTTTTTTAGTTTTTCGGCGGACACAACATCTTTGTTTGTATGTGGTCCTGAGGATCGAACCCGGGCTGCACGCATGCCAGGCAAGCGGTAGCGCCATTTCTTTCTCTCTTCCCTAATCTCTCCCCTCCCTACTCTCTGGGGAAACAGGATTACCTTGCTTCCCCAACCCAGGCTGAATTATCTGTCCTTGAGTACACACCCACCACAGGAACTAAGTATTCTAGACTTTGGGGATGGCACCAGAAGATCTCAGAAATGACTATCTCCCAAAGTAACAAGTGAATTACAACTCCAGAGAGAGAACATGTGGAATATAGCCTTTGAATCACCTCTTTAAAAGTCCCCTGTTGCCCCTGATGGGCAGAATCACAGCCTCTGGGAACGGAGGCCCCTGTGTTTCTCCTTTGCTAGCAAAGCAATAAAACTTCTTTTTTTCTTTTTCTCATAAACCATGTCTTCATTATTGAATTGGCATTGGGAACAAGGATCAAGCTTTCAGCAACGCTCTCACTAAATAGATCACACATGAATTTCCTAGGGCTATTGGAACCCACTGACTTGGTGGCTTAAAACAACAGAACTTCATTTCCAAAATTCTGGAGGCCAGAAGTCCAAAATCAAGATGTTGGTTCCTTTTGCAGGCCTCCAGGTAGAATCAGTTCCAAGCCTCTTCAGCTTCTGGTGGCTCTGCAATCTTAGCCTTCTCCTGGTGTAGATATGTCACACCAACGTCTGTCTTCGCCTGGCCTTCTTCTCTGTGTGCTTCTTGGTGTCTACTCTTTCTCCTTTCTCTTATAAAGACACCAATCATGGAATTCAAACCCACCCTAAGTGCAAAATGATCTCATTTTGGGATCCTGAACTTAATGACACTTGAAAAAGTCCTATTTCCAAGTAAGATTGTATTGGCAGGCACTGGGAGTCAGAACTTGGACCTGTCTTGGGGGAAGGGGACACAGCCACTACCATCACAAAGGGGTCCCATAGGGCCTCTTCCTCTTGCACACAACACCACTGGCTGACCTCTAAACAGAAAGACACAAGTTCAGGCCTTCTCAGTGCAAACAGGAAGGTGAGAATGCCTCTGAAAGATCCCAACACCCTGATAGGCAGTGTTCTTGCTTGGAGAGACTAGGTGAGTGGGCAGAGGGGCTGCAGAGCACACAGTCCTAAGGAAAGACCATGAGGATGCTGTGCAGAGGCAGATTTGGGGAGAAGCAAAATCTCCAGCAGGCATCTTCCCCTATGTGGGGTGACATCCTCCTTGTCCTGGAAACTCTGCCCAGCATGCATATGTGTGTGTGTGTTTATGTGTGTGCACGTACATGTACACACACACACACATACACACACACACACATGATGTAAGGTCAGGCGCTGGTGACCAAAAGGAGGCAGATTAAAAGCTGCTAAAGGAGGTTTATTGAGATTCAATCCGGGAGAGACCCGACCCTCCAGTCCAACAGAGCGGGTCAGGGGAATTGCACTCAGGCTCAGCCGGATTGGAATTTTATTGGGCTTAGGGCAGGAAGGGAGGGCTTGGGACAGGAAAGGGAGGTTTTTAGAGTCCCTTGTCCTCCTGGGGTTGGTCTAGGGATCTTGCTGAGATCCGTATCCTTCCAGGATTGGTCAGGAGACCCAGCTGATTGACAGGTGGTTCACTCACTCCTTGTCTGTCAGCACCTGATTGGTTGTTCCTTCGCCCTTGCCAGTTGCCTGGTGCTTTATTCCCTTAGCCGACCTAATCTCACCGACCTAACGCCTCACCTCACCTCAAACCGACCTAACACACACACCACCCAAAGCTCTGTGCAGTGGCCATGGATTTGGGGTAGCATTCTCTAATACCTATGCTGTGGTTGTCCCCCTGGGCTAAGGTGAAACCCCATCCCATGCACCATGACAGATGTCACAGGTCCCCTCTCCTTTATCTCCTGACCTCCAATTCATTTTGCACAGGGTCACACAGTAGTCTCCCTAAAAATCAAATCTGACCATAAAATAGTCTCCCTTTGAACACTTCACTGGCTTCCTTTAGCCTTCGGAATAGAAACTTCCAGGTTTCAGCCACAGAGAATACTCAGAATTTCTCTAAGTACTCAAGACGTCATTTCTGGAAGCCTTAAGTCTGGGGAAATTATCTTTAAAATAATTATAATGCATTTTTTTTCACTATAAGATACTGTTTGTTATAAAAAAAAATCAGGAAAATAGAAAAGACTATTCATATCTCTACCATTGTTTAATATTTTGGTGTTATTTATCTCCAGATCTAGAAAAGCAGTTCCATTTCTGTTTGGATTCACTACTTTAGGAAGGACTGTGAAACAAAGATGGTAATAATTTGTAATTTAGCCTTTGGCTTTTTGGATGTACTATTTTAACATAAACGTCTTCCTACATTTCCAGCATTTATTGACTGATACTTAACTTTCTGTCTTTCAAGGCTAAACTGCCTCCTCTTGTTCTTTTTTTTTTTAACTTCCTGTTTCCTTCTAAAGAAAGAAGGCCAATACAAATAGAAAATGTATAGTGATACCAATTCCACAGGATTTCCTGTTCAACCAGAAATTCAAGTACCAGAAGTCTTAATCTCTCTGATCTTCCAGTTCCTCATTTGTTAATTTTAAAAAATATTTATTTATTTATTTATTTAGTGGTACTGGGTACTCAACACTTTACCACCACCACCAAGAAACATCCCCAGTCCTCTTTCTTTCTTTTTTTTTTTTTTTCTTTTGAGACCAGGTCTTCCCAAGCTATTGAGGGTCTTACTAAATTGTAAGGCTGCACTTAAACTTGTGATCCTCCTGTCTCAATTTCCCGAGTTGCTGGGATTACAGGCATATGCCACCATGCCAAGCTTGTTAAAGCCAATTTTTAAAAATAGTTCTGAGGATTAAATGAGGTACTCTACAGTCAATGCCTTCATATTTCTGCAAATGGTCAACTTTCTGGTGGTCTAAGCACTCTTGCCTTCACTATACTTCTGCATTGAGAGCAATAGTCAAATCAGTCCCATGAGAGTTATGGGCCAGGGAATGAACCAGGGACCTTCAAGATGTGCTTCCACCTTCTCCCTTGTTAGAGAGAGAATGCCTCTGGCAGGGGCTCCATGGCTTGTCAGAGCAAGTACCAGAGGCCACTTCTCTGACTTCCAAATTGCATTTATCCTCTTACCTGGAATTTAAATTTAAAATAAAACAAACTCCTCAGTCATTTAATCACTCATCATTGAAAGCTGTTTAAGGAAGTCCTTAACAAGCATCTATTATATTGTTTCCAGAAATGACAACTTATGTTATGCTTACACAAACATTTGTTTGAGGAAAGAAAGTAGGAAACAAGTTGGAGCAGAATATAATATGATCCCAAATAATCCCTTTTGCTATCTCTTTCTCTCTCCCCCTCTTCCCTTTACTTCCAGGGGTGGTACAATTGAATTTCCATTAGTGGTAGAAAATTATGAACTATATATATATATATGCCATCTGGGGAGAGACCAGGTCAGAGGAATCCCAGACTGAAAAGTAAGCAGGAAAGTTCTTGACTAAGTCCTTCTGGCATATTCCAGGCCCAGAATCAGCTTCCATTCCCACAAATGTGAGATTGACAGGATAATCAGCAGTCAGCATACCCTAACCTTCACGTCTGCCTGGGACTTGGCCTGGAATCTGGGAATCAGACTAGAAGGACAACTGTTGTGGCACTCTTGGGCTTCCTGAGCAGGCCTGGGCAGCTCCCCGATGGCCTGTGTGTAATTATTGCTCTTCCAGGAAGGTGCTGACCAAAACCATTTGCTGCTTTCTGGTACCCTGGCTTCCTTCCAGGATCTAGAGGTCAAGAGGAAATAACACTGGAAGGTGGCCACACTCAGAGGCAGAACCCTGGGCCATAGTCACTGCATGTCTCAGAGCCTTTGTTCCCTCACCTCTAAAAGAAGATTCTCCTTGAACTGTTTTATCTTAGTTCATGAAGTCACAAAAAACAAAACTGTTAAAGCAGTTATCTTGAGAAAAGAGGTTTAGCATAGGCTAAGGACTGGGAGTAGAAAAAGTGCAGAGAAGCTTCCAGGAGGCTCTCCATCCTTACCTTCAGGAGGCTCTCCTTCACTCTCTGTGGCTACTCCAGCCTCCTCTCTTTCTGTCCAGCTTCCTTGACTTCTACACTGCCTCTTTTCTGTACCCAAATAACCCCTGCTTGCGCATGGCTGGTGTTGCCTTGGCCCTGACTAGAGCCCATTATGTCATTTGACTTTGAACTCCACTATCAACTGCAGTTTTAGGCGTGTTTCTAGTTCACAGTCCCAAGAGAGTGACCTTGGTTAAACCAGTTTTCAGGGTTGAGTCATGTCCCTCAAAAAGATATGCTCACGTCCTAACCCCTGGTACTGATGAGTAGGACTTCCTTGGAAATAGGATCTTTGCAGATGTTATCTAATTAAAATGAGGTCATACTACATTCATGTAGGCCCTAAATCCAATATGACTGATGTCCTTAAAAGAAGAGGTCAAATTTGACACAGAAAAAAAAAATACTCACACAAGGAAAATGTCATGTGAGAACAGAGGCAGAGATCAGAGTGAGGCATCTACAAGCCAAAGAATAAGAAGGATTGTTGGCAGCCGCCAGACACTGAAGGAAGCAAGGAGGGAAACTTCCCTAGGGTCTTTGAAGGGAACATGGCTCTCTCTGCCAATGCTTGGATTTCAGATTTCCAGACTCCAGAATTTTGAGTGAATATTTCTGTTGTCTTAAGCCACTCAGTTTGTGGTACTCTGTTACAACAGCCCGAGAAAATTAACCCATGCAGTTTATCTTTTGGTGTCAGGCCACCTTGGGAATTTGGTCATCTCAGGTTGGCTATTCACTTGTTTTGTTTGCTAAAGCACCATTTTTAGTATAAATTATTTTTCTCACCTGCAAGTTCCTAGGGACAGTTTTATATAAGGTATGTTGATTACTGTCCAGAACTGCCCCTTATTCACGGTGAACCTGTGACTGTGCCACTCACACTGGTCAGCCACAAGAAGCAGAATTCACCTGGGCCAACCTTGAAGGCACGTTTACCTGGCACAGCCAGAGGTAACAACATCATAAGGAGAGCTAATGATTGGACACAGACAATTGAACAGAGCCAACATTTATGCCAAGTGAGATAAAAAAAATACAAGAAGATCTGTGGCCTAAGGCTTTGGAGCTAGATGGACCCAGGTGCCAAAATGAAGAAAAAAGCAGTTTAAAATCAAGATTGTGAATTTAGAGAATGTGCAATATCCTCTCTTTCCTACCCTAGTGCTGTGTGACTCCAGGTGTATGTGGCAGAGATAAAGACAACATATGACTATTTCATATGCTGTGTTTTTTTGCATGTGCAATTAACTTCTTGATGAATGAACCATCTAGAAACATTAGAACTCTATTCTTTTGACACAAATTAACATTTTTTTTTTCAAATTTTAAAATAGTATTTATTGTGTGTTTCAAAGTAACACGTTAATTTTTAAAATGTGGAAAGTACAGAGAAGCACAAAGAAGAAAATAATTAAAATTCAGCAAAGACTATTTGTTCATAAAACTAATTCTTAATTTAAGAACTGAATCAGAGGCTGGGATTGTGGCTCATTGGTAGAGTACTTGCCTAGCACAAGTGAGCACCACATAAAAATAAATAAATAAAATAAACGTTAAAAAGAATGTCATCCCAAGTTTAAAATTTAAAAAGAAAAGAACTGAATCAGAGACCAAAAAATTATTGACAAGTGTGCTAGGTTTTTTCTTTACCACTCATCTAAATGTAATCTGCTTCCTTGTGTGTTTTAATTAACTTGTTTTCATGAATATAAAGTGATGTCTATTTGCCATAAGGACATATGGAGGAATCTTGTTTTAAAGAGTTTTTGGGTCTGATGTCTAAGGTCGCTTAGGATTGGTTCTTACAGTCAGATCTCTGCTTCAGATCATCACTGTTCACACATTTCTCTGTCCACTCCCATCAACTCTAGCTTTTACCCACCTTTGTTCCTCTAATTAAACAACCCTTTGCAAAACCTGTCAAATTATAGGATTCCCTTACATTGCCCATGCATACTCTCTTTTGAAAAACCTTGGGAAAGATCTCTATCTGGAGCCAGAGACTTATTGGCACCCACTTTCAGTGATGTTGTCTTTCCTTGGAAAACAGGTGGCATTCATGGACTCTGATAATTGTCTGGTGTTCTTAAGCAAGGTATAAGATTGTGTGTCACCTCTTAGTGACAGCACATACAGGAGATACCAGGACAGCAAGTTTCCTGTTAAAATCCCTCTTGATTAAGAATTAGTCTTTGATTCCTTGTAATGTTTCTACATTCAAAAATAGAGAAAAATCAGCTAGGTATTGCCTCATATGAGGCAAGAGATTTGCATGATCATAGCCTTAGAGAAGCTAAAGGAAAAGTTGTAGCATTTAACACCAAACTTACCTCCCATGTAAACAGTCACTTAGTTTCACCCACAGAGGTTGCTCTGTGGCTGCAGGGCAACTGTGGCAAGTTGAAAATCCATTACTGACCTGGGCTTGATCTGTGTGTGTGAACCCACATCTAGGCTCTCACCCATCAGTGACCTCACTGTGATTCTGCCTCCAGTCTACAGCTCCTGAAGGTGGGTGATGTGGCAGATGCCCTTCTCCTGTGCACCCAAGTCAGTAGACCTCTAGGGAGAGCCATAGCAGTGTTTATCTGCTGTGAGGTTTATTGAGACCATTGCCTCATAATACCTGTGAACCCCTCTGTTCAAGGTCTTCTTATGCTTTCAACTGATATGGAAACAGCAGACCCTCCTGACCAGATGAGCAAAGGATATTTCTTGCATGGATGGAACTGCCCTTCCAGCCTTGTCCTCAGGTCCCTCTCCTATTCTCCATATTGGCGGTAGCATGTGGAAGGAAAAGTCATCATTGAAAGAGATCATATTCCAGAGACAGAGTGATTACAGTCTAAAGGATTGTAGAGAAGACAAGATTGGAAGATGTGTTGTTCTACTTTTATGTTATCAAATTTCAAATGATGAACTTCACAAGACCAGAAGATAACTTATTCAAATTTCCCTACATACCCTAGGGAAGACTTGCATGTATGGTCATCATCAGCAAAGAGTGGTAACAATCTTTGAGGGAGTCTTTGGAAGCCAATGCTCATGGATAGCAGGAGAGATGATGATGTAACCAACATTACCCCAGGAGTATCAGGAAACCATGGCAGCAAGAATATCCTTACATCTCTATCTCCTTCCATTCCAACAGATTTTTTTTAGTTGAAGTTGGACACAACATCCTTACTGCATTTATTTATTTTGTGTGATGCTGAGGATCGAAACCAGTGTCCTGCATGTGCCAGGCAAGTGCTCTAACACTGAGCCACAACCCCAGCCTTCCAACAAATTCTTAAGAGCCACAGAATTGTAAGAAATTAGCCAGCCAAATTGTACATTTGACAATAAAAAGTACAAAGAGATGGTTCCTGGACATGAACAGGGAGAAACATTACCAAGAATCTTCACGTGCACTGATTGGACAATAAATAAATATGCTAGTACCTCTTCTCTTTCTGTTATTCTAAATCTTCATTTTAACAAATAATAAGACCTCATATAGGCCCATAAATTTTGTAATATGTGTCAATTAAATTGTTTATATAGACAAGACCTTACAAACTCCACCCCCCACACACACATATTCTGTCTTCATTCATCTGTTTTGAAAGAAAGAAGTGAAATGTATAGTTTCTAAGAATGCTTCTTTGGTCTATGACCTTGATCTCATATCATTCCTTAGTCACTCTTCATCCCTTTTGTATGCTCAGTCTCTCCCTCCCTATTTCTTCTTTCCCTCTGTCATTTTACACTATCAAGTTCCCCTATACCTGGAACAATATTCTCCAGGACCCAGCTCCCCCAGTGAGCTGCCACACCAGTGCCCTTTCTTCTCACCATCAAACTTATGGGAAGAATAACTAACAGCTCCTTCACCCATCTGCACAAAAATTTTTGTAATCTTGTTACTGCTATACCAGTTATTGTCCCTTTAGTTCTTTCCCTCCTTGGGATCTGACCATGTGTGTTCTTCTATCTACTCTTAAGTCAGCACTGACCTCTTCCCTGAATATATTCTTAAGATCTGCATTTCCACCTGCCTGCTACACAGCTTTTCCTTTATGTTATCATGGTTATTCACACTATATAAACTTAAAACCAACTCTACCATTGAGATCCAACCTCACCCAAAACACTACCACTGACTTCCCTTATTAGCTGTGGTCATGGATACTTAGGAGCATTTTTTTTGTTTTTGATTTTCCTCCTCCCTCCTACTGAATTTACAAATCCTCTACCTGTGAGAGGTCCCTAATGTCTCTTTGGTACTCATTTGCTCTGGCTTGGCAGGTTACAATTGTTTTCTTATCCAGTATTTTTATCTCTAGTCTTTTCTTGTCTTTGACTCTATTCTTCACCAGGTTAATAACATCATATGTTAATAATGACTTCTTATTGAATTGGAGATAACCGACACAGAGTTTCCACTGAATTCTGAAATGTCTCACTAAAAACCAATCAACAGGGGCCGGGTTTATGGCTCAGAGGTAGAGCACTTGCCTAGCATGTGTAAGGCTCTGGGTTTGAGCCTCAGCACCAATAAAAATAAATAAGTAAAATAATGGTTTTTTTAAAAAAACAATCAACAAACAATATTCCTTTGTAGTTCAAAACAAGAGGGACCTGGTGTTGAGGAGATCCCCAAAAGATGGTATGAGGAAAAAAACAACAACAAAGGAATGAAAATAGAAAAGGAAGGAAAGTGAGATCCAATCCAAGGATCCATGAAATGTGTCTAACAGGGAACAAGAACAGATAAGCAGAGGCAGTGACACTTAAATAAGGTGGGTATGAGACTCCCAGGCCAGGAGGTGACCTGGAACATGGGAATGTCTCTAAAAGAATGCCCAGGGTGGTGCTGAGCTTCACATGCTGCCTATGTAGAACACACCTAGATCAATATGGTCATAGATGGCAGTCTCAGTTTAGAGGTCATCTATAGAATTAAGTAGAGGCAGTTCACAATCATTAAGTCAATCATTAAGCCATAAACCACATTATCATATAATAAAAGATAACTAGGACAATTCTCAGAGTAAAATCTGCTAAACTAAAGATATCTGATTGCCAAGCAAGCACAAATAGTTTTGCCACTATCTGTTAGAATTAGGGGATAGCCTTGCTCTGTGTCTTGAAGGATAGAGGCCAGCACTGCTGATGAAAGACATGCTCTGAGCCACAGAGATCCTTCAGGATGAGAGGCCTTGTGGACAACTCAGAGGCAGGAGTGCGGGAGCTGGGGATGAATGCAGGGTGCAGCAGAGTGGAATCTTCTATTCTGGGCCAATGGGCACAATGCCTCAAATTGTGCCCCAGAAGCATCCACACAAAAAAATTCATAAGTTCTAGTAAATTTATACAGTTGTGCTACCATCACAGATGAGTTTTGGAATATTTCTGTCACCCAAAAATTTCCCTCATGCTCATTTGCAGCCAATGTACATTCCCATCTGCTTTCTGTCTCTGTCATTTTGCCTTTTCTAGAAATTTTAGGCAAATGGAACCACTCACAATATGTAGTTGTTTGAGGCTTGCCTCTTACAGAGCATAAAGCATTTCAGGTTCACCCATGCTCCTGCAAGTATTAGTAATTCATTCCTTTTTACAGCTTAATAGTATTCCATGTACAGACAGCATGGTTTAGTTATTCACCAGATGCTTGGGTATTTGGTTGCCTCCAGTTGGGGGCTACTATGGATAATGCTATCAATGAAAATTCCTATATGAGTCTTTGTGAAGACACATTCTTCATTTGCTTTGGGTTAAAATTAGGATCATGTGTTAGTCTGTGTTTAACCTAAGAAAATAACTGTTTTCCAAAATGAATATACCATTTTACCTTCTAAAAGGTAACCATTAGTGACCTTCAGTACATACATGTATATGTGCGCACGCACACATCTCCCATTGCCCAACACAAAGGGTTAAAAATATCTCTTCAATACCGAATTTCCTTGGCATCTTTGTCCATTATCAACTCGCCATAAATTTATTTTTGAACTCTGTATTCTGTTCCATTAGTCTGAATGTCTATCTTCAAGTCAATACCATATTACTTTAATTACTGTGGCTTTATATAAGTTTAAAGTCTGTTTTTTTTTTTTTGTTTGTTTTTTTAAAACTGTTTTGGCTACTTTAAGTCTTTTGCGTTTCCATGTAATGCATGATCCCAAAGTTGATTTTAGAATCAACTTGTCAATTTCTATCCAAAAAGAAAAAAAAAAAAAAAAAAAAAAAACGGGGGAGGGGGCGCTGCTGAGGTTTCAATTAGGATTGTTTTCAATTTATAGACTAATTTGGAAGAAATTGAACCTTGACAATATGTAATCTCTTTTCTGTAAGTGTGATATATCTTTTCATCATATAGATCTTTAAAATTTTTTAGCAATGTTATATTATTTTCATTGCATAGATATTGCAGTTATTTTGTCCAATTTATTCCTAAGTATTTTATTCTTCTTGATCTATTGTGAATCTATTTGTCCTCTTTCTCTCTCTCTCTCTCCTGTCTCTGTTGTGCTGTGGATCGAATTCAGGACTTCATTCTTCTATTGCTGAGCCACATTTTCGCGTACTCTTGTTTTCTTAAATTTTACCTTGCTGATTGCTAGTATATAGGAATACAATTGATTTTTGTACACTGATGGTGTATCTGGTAGTATTGCTAAACTCAGTACTTATAATACATTTTATAGAATCCTTAGGATTTACAGATTCCTATGCCTAAGATGATGCCATCTGTGAATATGTACAATTTTCCCTCTTCATTTTCAATCCGTATGACTTTACATTCCAATCTGTGTTTTTACATTCCAATTTGTGTACCTTAACATAGCTTAAAGATGAAGCCTCAAGCACATCTTTGCCTTGTTCCTTATGCCAGAGAAAAAGCATTCTTTCACATTAAGAACGAAGGAACTGTAGGTTTTTTTTATAGATGTCCTTTGTCAGATTGAGAAGCTTTCCTTCTGTTCCTGATGTGTTCAAGTTTAATCACGAATGGGCATTGGGTTTTGTCAGATGTTTCTCCTGCTTCTATTGGGATGGTCATATGTGTTTGTTTATTTTATCCTATTAATATAGTGTATCACGTTACTTGATTTTTAAACGTTAAATCTACTTTGCACTCTGGGATGCATCTTGCTTGTTTAGAGTATATAATTTTTCTTATTCTTTGCTGAGTTTGTTTGCAAGTATTTTATTAAAGATTTTTATACCTATGTTCATGGGCCTAGTTTTTGTTTTTTCCTTTGTGATGCCTTTACTGTCTTTGAGATTAGGGTAATACTGACCTCATAAAATGAATTGGGAAGTATTCCCTATCTCTAAAACAGTTTGTTTAGTATTGATATTGTTTCTTCTCTAAATATTTGATACAACTCACAAGCATAGCCATCTGGCCTTAGGCTTGTAGAAAAATTTTTAATTGCTAATTAACTTTTTTGTTTGTTATGGGTTTACTCAGATTTTCTGTTTCTTCTTGAGTCAGATTGAGTAATTCATATCTTTCTATGAATTCATCCATTTCATTTAAGAGATGAGATGCCAAACTGCTACGCATAATAACTTGACAGAATTGCTTGAAAGTGGCAGAACTGAACTGTTGGTTTTATGTTGATTGTGGGGCTTGGCAGTAGGCAGAACATGAAAAATAGCTTTTTCTTGTTGGAAGATAAAGTCACTCTTACAACACTGGGAGAGGTGAAGGAGAGACAGTCATCAGGGGTATACTCCTTGTGGAAGGGTATGAGGTCTCAAGCTGTAGGAGCATAAGAGCCCAGGAATATTTTGGATTTTCTTTTTTGGCGTTTAATTCTATTGTTGTCCTAAATTCTTTAGTAAAGTTTCCTAAACCCTCTACCTGATTTTAGCTGTATTTGGGGAATTAGCAAAGGGGCCTTACATGGAGGAGAGTGATTAAAAAAGAAAGACAAGAAAAGGCAGCAACCTACACAAGCCAACGACAAGACATCAGGAAGTGACTTCAGGCTCTGGGATAGTAGAGCTCAGAGGAAAGCAGAGGTGACACACTGCCGAGAAGAATCTGTGGACCAGGTAGACATTCCCCAATCACTTTTTGGGATTTTTGTGGGGACACAAAATGGGAGAAAAAAAAATGGATTTTCTTCTAAGGAATGAAGATTTTGTGTTGTTTAAGTATGCATACTCAAAAAAATACCCACAGGTACATTAAGACTGGGCATAGATTACTGCACACAATTTTCTTAGCAATCATTGTCCACATTCCTGAGAGAAGAAGTAGAGTCTAGATATTAGCAGTTTATTTTTCAAAGCATCAGATAAAAATCACATCACATAAAAGTATTCTGTCTCCCAAGGACAATATTTGCATGTTTAAACAGACATAGTAACTATTCCAGAGACATTTCTTATCACAGAGGAATAAATGGTTAACTAGTCAAATTTCTAATAGCAATGACAGTCTGATTGGGTAATTTATACTTTTTGTTTTGGGGGTTCAAAACTTTGAACCCATTAGATCACACACAGAGATGACATTATAACCTGCCCATTATAAACAGGTCCCATCCTGAACCAAGAATGGCAGCTAGTCAGGCAAGCCGAAAGGAGAGTGTAAAAAGAGCATTTAAACCTCATTAGCTATGCAGCCAGACAATCTCTTTATGTCCAATTATTCTACTATTAAATGCCTGTGCATTCAACCAAAGACAAAGCTCCACCGTAGAGTGTTTAGTAGAGTAATTCACCAGCCACAGGAGTGAAGAGGGATTATTCGAAATGGAGTTTCCTTTCTTCTCTCCATCCTGTGTGGAGCTTTATTCATATTAAGATTGACACAGAAGGTAACCCTGTGTGAAACTGCCTGCCAGCAGACCCACTTCCCATGAATTTTGCATTGATTTCAGGTGTGAAGGGACACCCTCCACATCAGGGTGACTTCAGCACTGAGAAAATAGAGCACAAGAACATGTTGGAAATGTTTTGGAGAATTAATTGTATAATTTTTGTTCTCTCCATATTTTTTTATCTCCTTCACCCCACCCTTCCCTCCTCTTCCCTCTTCCTCACTGTGCTCTGTGCTCCATTGTTTCAGAGGGATTATGTGGAAGGCTGCAGAGCAGAGGTGTGCCAAAGCTTGGAGACTTTTACAGATTTGTTCCTAGAGGCTTACGCCTACTGAAAGATTCAGATTCAAGACAAAAGGGCAGGTCAATGCATTGCAGGGGATAGGCGATCATTCTTAGAGAGAGGGAGAAGACAGAGGTGGAGAAAGACCTCAGAAAGACCTGACACACCCCTTGGCTGGAGGAGAAGAGAGAGCATATATTATCTCCGAGGAGCAGGGCTGTGGTTCTGCTTCAGGATAATGATCTAAGGAGGTGATGAGGCTACAAGGACACAGTGTTCTATGCCAAATGTAGGTGGAAGAAGGATTGCACAGGCCTCCAGCCACCATACCCTCCATGGACAATAGACAGACCTATTTATTTATGGATATAAAACAGGCGAACCAAAGTTTGCACAGCCCCCTCTGCACTAATAAGTCAGCCCTGGAAACTTGACATCATCCAGACAAGAGGATTTAATGGTGCCTAAGAATAGATGAGGTAGATTTGCTGCCAGGTTAGGGTCAAGGGAACACAAATTAAAACGAAATTAATATATTTTAAAAACAGAGATGGGAATGCTCATATACTTGTCTTTGTAAACTGAGGCTTATATCAAAATTATCTAAACCACCTACCATCTCAGGCCTTCAAAACTGCTAACAGTTAATACATTTGTTCCTGATTCTAAGCAACACCTAAGTTTCAAAATGCAAATCCTTAAAAAGATCTTAGCCATAGAAGTTAGAGCTAATCTCCCATCTCAGGGCCAGGAAGTTCCTTGGAATAGGAACAGGAGAGTACAGAGGCAGGAACCCATCAAGAAGGTCAGGTGAGGAAGACCTACCACCACTGATATGGACATCATGTGTGAAAAGCAGGGGGAAAAGATCAAGCCCAGCCAGAGCTCCCAGAGCCATGACTCTGCAAAGAAAGCCCCTGACAGGGGCCTCCTTAGAAAAACAAATGACCCATGTCCTGCAGAGCTGGCTTTCACCACCATCCCCATCTATGGAAACCAAGGCCATCAGTGTTAGAGAGAGACATGGCAACAACCAAGAGAAAGGGACAAGCTGCCTGTTTAGAAGTATCACTCTGGACTCCTGACCAGTCACAGAGCCGCAGAGGTATAGAGAGGGCAGATGGCCCCTTCCTCCATTCCTGACCAGCAGTCTAGCCTGTGCTGTGAGGTGGGGGAACTGGTGGTGGATTATGATATTGAAGTTTTATAAGTTAAAGTTTTTATTGAATTGGAGATTGAAATTTTATGAATGAATACAACTGATATAATCAGAATTGAAATTAGATTATTTTAATGATTGAAAATTTGTGGAGATAGATGGAGACATTAAGTTACCCAACTGTTAGCAAGCGTGGATAGTGGAGGAGCTGGTGGCTCAGCAGAGTACAGTTAGCTGAAGCTTTTAGAAAAATTAAAACTATATTTTGTTTATATACCATTGAGTTGAGCTTGCTTGTTCACATAATTAGATTTATAAACAATTTAATTTCTCTTTTGCCCTTGGTTTGTTTTTCTACCAGCTTATTATCTATATCTGTTCATTAATTAAGAGTTCTTTGTCTACTAAGGAAATTAGCACTTGATCATGTGTTGGATAAATATTTTTCCCCGTTTGTCATTTGTGTGCCATCCCTTTGTCATTAATGAATTTTTTCCTACAGTGTTTTTATATAATTAATTTCTTATTTTCCTTTGTGGATTCTGGTGTTTATATCTTGCTAAGAAGAGCTTTCCCTGAATTAATAGTAAAAGCAACTGCTTCATGATTTCTTCTAGTACTTTCTTCTCATGTCTGTAAATGCTGTTTTGAGAAATGTGAACTAGCCTTTAAGACAGAACATACACTGTGGCTTTTCCACTCTTACTTGAGTTCTTTAATCCCTGTCATTGACGTCCTAATTTGCTGTGGTTCATTGGTCTTTCAAGGTTTTCTTGAACCACCACCATCTGGCTAATTGCTCTTATTTCTCACTTTGCCACATGAATATACTGATTCCTACTCCATGCACAAACCCTCTCACCGTCACCCTGAATCTCTATGTAAGGAATGGCTTGGATAGAAAGTCCATGATATTTTTATGCCACCTGCAGGACTTGGGCTGATGTTAGGAACCCAGTCAGTTTCTAAAATTTGAGATCAACAACAACTTCAATGAAGCAGAATATAATCTTTTCTCATGTTTTGGGGGCTTAGACTTGTATTTTCAATTCCATTTTGAAAATGAAGCAATGCCTTTACATGGCACTTTCCAGAATTTTCATCACCCGCTGAGTGGGGATTATATTGTTGAAAGTCAGGAGTGCTTATTGGAAGGTAGAAGGAATTCACATTCAGCTCTGTAGGGCACATTGTGTCCTGCATTGGAGGATTCCTGTTAGGCTATTGCCAGCTTGATCTGCCTGTCTCTTGGGATTTCTCTAAGGGCTAGAATGTAACCTTCTAATAAAGACTGAAAAAACACACTGTGATTAACATCTCTAAAGGTTTTCCCCCCTATTATGAATTTACTCATTCCTTCAACAAATATTCACTGAGCAGGGTCTATACACTAGCCATTGGTGATAAAATGGTGAACACAACTGAATCTTCATTTTTATGGAGTGCACACACTCATGGAGAAGCCAAAAAAATAAATTAAACAATATGTACCATAAGATTGATAGAAATGTTACTATGAAAATAAAATAATGCAGCGCAAGGGGATGAAGAACAATAGGGACCAGGGCAGCGGGGAAAGAGAATGTCTCTCTGGGAAGAGAATGTCGGAGCAGAGAGCAGGATCAATGCAGGGAACAAACCTTGTGGAGATCTGAAGGCAAAGAATTTCAGAAATAGGGAACAGCCAAGCACAAAAGTTTTACAGCAGGAATGTGCTTGGTGTGTTCCAGAAAGAGCAAGCCGGTCAGCGTAGCTGGACAAGTATGAACAGGAAAAGACTAGGTATGTGGTTCTAGAAGATAATGTGGATCATTAGCCAATTTTCAACAGGACTGTTTCATATGGCTAAAATAAGGAGCGGATCAAAGTATGATCTCATGAATCATATAGTTTATTGCCATACAAAGTGGACCCCCCACCCCCGCCTTTCCAATGCTTAATGTGGGGAAAAATAACAAGAACAAATCTCACAGGGAATACACAGAATAGATGAGGTACATTAACCACAGAGTGAGTGAGTTCCAATTTCATTTAGACTCCAGTTATTAAAGACTAGTTGCTCAAGTCAGGATAGTGGCAGCATCTGTGGTCACAAAATTAAATCCAAGTCCTGAAGTATACTTTCTAGAAGACGTTCTTGGGACGATGGCCTCACCCACACAGGGGAGAGCCATGACAATGTGTAAGGTTCTCCTAGTAAGAGAGCAGTGTTGGGTGTGGGGAGAGGCTTTGAAAAGATTGAAGGCTGGCAGAGAGTAACCCTGCTGCCATTGCTCAAGCCCTCAAAGTGTCTGTCAAAACCCCCAATATGTATGTGTTTTGGGGTCCAGGAGGTAAGGGCAGTAATTCACACATGTGATCTGATAAGGTAGGTATACCCCAACATTTTCACAGGGAGGAGGATTCACTCCAGGTTTGTATCACAAAGTATATGCCACTCACACAGAAAGCTTTGCAAGTGACAGGAATCACTTCCAAGCGACACACCAGGAACAGACCTGATTTAGATTTTAAAGGGCTCACTCTGGCTGCAGTGTGCAGGATTGCCTATAAAAGAGCAGGAATGGAAGTAAGAAAACTGGTTACGAGGCATAACTAGATAATATGATATTGAGCTGGGCCAGCAATGCAGTGCCAGACTTGATAAGAGATGGTCAGATTCTGGACCCATTTTGAAGGCTTTATAGAAGAGTCTAAGGCTGAGTGTTTGGCATGAACATGTGAATGGCAGTGCTATCATGGAGGAGAACAAAGTGGGAGAACTCATTTGGGGGGCTGAATCCACTGCTTCTGTGGTGCTGGGGTCAGGAAAGGAAAGAGGATGCAGCCAAGGAGACTGAGGAGAAGTGGCCAATGTCGAAGGAGACCAGGAAATTATTTTCTGGAAACCAAAGGAAAAATAGGCACTTAAAAAGGAGGGAGTGCCAGGCACAGTGGTGCACACCTGTAATCCCAGTGACTCAAGAGGCTGAGGCAGGAGGATCACAAGTTCAAGACCAGCCTCAGCAATTTAGTGAAGCCCTGCCTCAAAATTAAAAATGAATAAATAAATAAATAACAAGGGCTGGGGATGTGACTCAGTGGTAAAACACCCCTGGGTTAAATCCTCAGTACCAAAAAATAATAATAATTAATAATACAAAACAGGAGGAGGGAGTGATGAACTGTTCCAAAGATTGCCACAAGATTAAATGAGGCTTAGGGTTTCCACTAGATTGGGCTCCTCTCCTACATGTTCCTCCTGTTTGATAAAATAGGTTCATCCCTGTGGCACCTAGAGCCCAAGACCTTCTCCAGTTTAGGGTGACTGCTTTTTGCCTATCAAATATTTTTTCTTCTTTTTCCTTATAGAGTCCCAGTTATCCAGGATGGCCATGTATCTATTGCCTCTAAATCTAGAAAGAATCATATGGCACAGGTCTAGCCAGTGAGAGGTACACAGAAGCAAAAATTTGAAACATTCTTTACAAGGGACTAACTCAGCGGTCATGAGTGCCCATTTCCCTTAGTTTATTGCCTCTTCCCACCTGAAACCTGGATGCAATGGCTAGCAACTCATCCTGACACCAGAAAGACTCTGGATGCACCCTAAAGAAGGCAGATCAGGAAGCCAGGAGGTGCTTGGATTACCCAGAGATGTTATGGCATCTCCATGTTGGTCGTAGATTTGTCTTTTGATTTCTTTTCTCATAGGGAAAATGCAGACTTCCCTAATTTGTTTAAACACTATGATACATTTGTTTTCCGTTTTATGACAACAGACCCCTAACCCTAAATGATATGCTGGTACATTCTTCACCCGTGGGTCCCCTTGCCAGGCAGCTCCCACCATCCTACACAATGGAAGTCAGTCAGGGCTGGAGACAGCAGGCCGTGATTCCACCACCTCTCAGCTAGTCCTGCATATCTGTGTGTCTTTGGTGAAGTTGCTTGAGAAATGTTTAAACTTTGCTTTCTTTGTCTGCAAAATGGGTATATTAGAAGAGTCCATCTTCCTTTATACAATTTTTCTTCAAAATTAGTTTTATCAGTAAATTTGTCTGGTTATGCTGCTTGAATTAAATGTGAATGTAGTACATCTCTGGGACCTAGACTGGATTAATAATGTAGGAAATAATCCATGAACTACAATAAAATCGAGATTCTAAATGATATAAACCGAGATACTAAATAGAAAGCTTCGTGCCTTTTAGTGACTGCCTGGTAAAGCAAACACAAGAGCAAAACTTTCAGTTGTAAATGAACAATACTAGGCTTGACACATTTAAAAGCCTCGATTTGAGTTACACAGTGAGAAAACTTTGTCAAAGGTCTCAGTGATTTGTACAGGTGTGGGTTTACAGGAAAAAAGAAATTAGCAATAACTGCTAGAAATGTTGATGGAACCCACCAGCCCCGCAGAGGGAAGGCAGGATCATGGGGGTCAACCTCAATGGGTATTGGCTTCCCTGCTCAAGACTAATGTTTCAGGTTAATAGGGCTAACTATGTAAGTGTGTGTGTGTGTGTGTGTGTGTTGGGGGGGGGTGTCAAACAAGAAAAAGTAGAAGGAGGAAAAAAGAATGACTCTCAAGTGTCACCCACAAACACTAAAGTTACGACATGCCAGCACAGAATGTGCTATTTCCAAGTCAGTGTTTTCCTTGGTGGAAACCCTCCAAAGCTATCTGAGACACAGAGAAAGGAACAGTCCCAGCCCAAGGGCAGAATTGCTTATGTCAGAATCAATGCTTATATTGGCATAACCTAGGACAAAATTCAGCCTTTCCATTCCAACTTCATAATTACCTTGTGGGGCAGGTTGGGCAGGTCCAGGGCTATTACCACATTCAGACCTATCACTCTTACACTGTGGAAGAGCAGCCTGCAAGAGAAGTTTCCTGTAGCTGCACTCTTCAAGCTGGGTGGCAGCTGCAGTAGAGTCACTATATAGGGGCCCAGATCCTGTTCTCTAGAGCTGAGCTGACCCAGCTTTGTTATATTCTGAGCAAGATCCTCTTCTCTACTTGCATCTGTGGAAATACACTGTCCAGATTATGAAGGATTACTGAGCTGAAAGCAATGAAGAAACAGATACAGAAGAGTTCTCTGCCCTCCCTCTACAAAGCAGGACACATATTTACAAAGACAATAGTTATCCCCCACCCCGACTTCTCCACCAGGGAGAACTAAGTTTAAATCACTGGAGACAGCTCTAGGCCCTCATCAGCCTGCTGATGCTATCAGAAGAATTTACATGAACAAACTTAACTGACTACCCTTCAGCTACCATTTTTTTGTCTTCCCCAAAGTCATCACCATAGAGACTCAAGGTCCTTTTCCTTTGTTTTTTCCACTGTTCTTTGTTGAAGATGCTATCTGAACTGGGATGTGAAGCCACCACTTTGGGGATTGTTCATTGTACATTATCACATACACATGAAATATATGTGTTAATAAACTTCTGCCTATTTTTCTCTTATTAATCTGTCTTTTGCAGTAGGGATCTATTCCAACTAAGAACCTATTGGGAACTATTATGTTTCTCCTACAGCTCAAATGTTTCATTTTTTTTTTAAATGATGTTTTTGTACCCTATTGGGCTTGTTCTTATCATCAGCACAAGAATGGTGGTCTCTTAAATAGTGTCTACATTTGGTAAAGAAAAGCCATCTGGTAATCCCAAGAAAGATTATAGGGTCCCTGGGGCCAGGGAGCTCACAGGTATGCTCTGTGCAATTGATGGCAGGGAGCTGGTGTTAAGTTTTTGTGTTCCTTGTCCAGAGCTGTTTTCACTGGACAAAAGGAGGCCCCAGGAGGCAATGTCTTATCTCAAAGTCATGACCATACTATGCTAAAAGGACTTCAGATAATGTAATAAGTAGATGGAATAGATATTTAAAGATCACAGAGAACTGCCCAACCCCACAGAACTGATGGGACACACTACCCCAAATGTGGCATCTTGGCATTTAAGAAAACAGAAGAAGCCAGAAGGTCACCTCTCATCTTCTCCCCTACCCTTCATGAATCATAGGAAGAATTTTCTGATCAGCTCCAGAAGCAAATAATAAGTTCCTCATGTGATAGTTGTTTCCCTATAGCTGGGGGAAAGAAACTGAACCCACAGAGATGCAGAGATATGAAAAGGTGAGCGCCTGAGAGGTTTTCCAGTCCTGATAGGAGCTAGAACTGAACAACTGAAAAAGGGCTCTGATTCTTTATTTAAGGGGAGTACATTAAAGGCAGGGATAAGATTTCAGTGGGAGGAATCTTGATTTGGTACTTGCTTCTCAGTGTGGCAAGGGTCTTGCAGTAAACAGGTTGACTGGCATTTTTGGCAAGCTACACCCATCTCAGAGAGGCTGTGTGGCTGCAGGGGATCACCCCATCTCTGGTGCTGTGCTGAATTTGAGATGGAGCTAGGCAGGATGCCACAAATGACATTCTCAAACCAGCAGGGTTCCTACTGGGGGTTTCTGATACCCAGCTTTTCTGCCTAATGGCTTCATCACTTTATTTCACACATAGTTCACAGATGGCTTCTCATACTCCCTCATCAAACCTACTGTAGGCAGAGCATCTCTGGTCTAAAAAGACAAAATCTGAAATGCTCCAAAATCAGAAACTTGTTGAGCATCAACATGACACCACAAATGGAAAATTCTATACCACAAAATTGTCTAATGCACTAAATTATGTAGAGTATTATAATAAAAATCACCTTCAGGTTATGCAGGCAAGGTGTACATATGAAACATAAGTGAATTTTGTGTTTATACCTGCGTCTCATTCCAAAGATAGTTCATTATGTAAATATTCCAAAATCCAAACTAATTTGAAATATAAAATTCTGTTTCCAAGTATTTTAGATAAGGGATATTCCACCTATTTAGATTTCTTTGTGTCTTCATTTCCTGATGAAGGCTCCCATGTCGAATAAACCTTACATTAAATAAATTTGTGCACTTTTCTCTTGTTAATCGACCTTGTGTTATAGGGGCCTTAGCAATGAACCCAGTATGGGTAAAGAAAAAGATATCTACCCTCCCCTATAGAACCCTGGGACTGGTGTCATCTAGTTTGAAATCTGCTCTGGCTGCTGCTACTATCTTCCTTGTGCTTGTTCATTAGGTTTAAGGTACTAGAGACAACAAACAGGAAAGAGGAGAGAAATGACCCCAGGGGAGAACAAGGTGGCAATGTTACAGAACCACCTCAATAAAACATAACTGCCTGGTGGTTCTCCTTCTTCAACCTTTTGCTCATCTCCTAAATGAGAATTCTTTGATTCATCCATTCAACTAATACAAATTCACTAGAGCACCTACTATACACAAAACACAGTACTCGATTTGGGGAGATAGAGCGAGCAAGACATATAAGGCACTTGTCTTCAAAAGAGGTAATAAAAAGTAACCATTGTAGTAAAGTTGAATCTAGATGGGATATCAAGGAAAACCTGAGACATGAAGACCACACCAGCCAATGCAATAACTGGAAAAGAAACTTCCAGATTTAAGGAATAGTAAGTGTAAGCAATCTGAGGTGGGAGAGAGCCATGTTTGTGAAGGGATAGAAAGGATACCAGTGTGGCCGGCGTGCATCGAAAATGAAGATGAAGAAGTGGGAAAGACTCAAGTAGGCAGGAACCCGTTCACAGTGGGCACTGCCTTGTTGGTTTAATGAGAGGCCACTGAAAGATCCATTGCAGGACCATGGTTCTATATAAGTTAGAGGGACAAGACCACAGGGCAGTCATGGGAGAACACATTATGTGCTGGGGCTAGAGGGAGGAGAGTAGAGAATGACTGTGGGAAACTGGGGAATTCCTCCCTCAGCCTCCTTCTGCAGTTTCAACAGCTAAGGAGAAAGAACCACAGCTTGGGGAAGCATATTTATTCCATCCCCACCCAGATTCCAAAGATCTCAATGGCATTTGGTTTTCCCTAGTGACCACTGTGTCTTTCCTACTGGGGGTATCTGACCACATTCTTCTCATTGCTTAATGTCCACCTAGCAACAGCTGTTCCTGTCTGGACATTCATGTTTCCCCTTTCCTCTCATTGCTGCTACTCACTATCCATCCAGAGATAGATCGAATTTTTGAGTGTTTTGGGTGCTCCTGCCTTTAGTTCTCTGAGCTCCAATAAATCCACTTTCCACTTACTTCTAACAACCAACTCTGGAGTTACCTCAATAACTGCCACGTTTCCCTCACATAGTCCCATCCTGTTCTCAAATCACTGTGATTCTGACCCTAGACTGTGGATCTGACAGAGTCCATTATCCTTGCTAATGACCGTTTATAGAAAGTTTTTCTAGTACTTGAACATCAACTTTTTCCTTGTGACCCCCTACTTGGTTTGTTCCTCCCCATTTCTGCAACCAAAGAATCTACAGCCAGCCCCAAATGCTTACAATTCCTTGATTCCCTGTGAGAAAGACTTGGGGACTTCTGTAGACACACCTTTTGGCCAGCCTAGTCACTCCACCTCCAGAATCTTACCCTCCAATCTCAAGTTGCTTTTGGCTTTTCTCCTAAGAGTCTGACAATGTCCCCATACAAATTGGACTCACAGCTGGCCCTGATATTCCAGAACTGCCAAGAGAAACATTAAAACAAGGTCTAGCTATGACCTTCATTTCACACATATAAAAATTACAGGTGAGAACCTATGGATTGCAAAATCAGCCTCATTTCTTCATAATTATTTTTCAAATACCACTAATTACTTTTAAGATTTCAACTTAAGAACAAATCATTACTCAATTAGCTGCAGAAATGAATGGTAGATGGTACCACATCTGGGTCACCAACACAACTTCTCTAACTTGAATGATGAGATTTCTGCTCTGTCTGTTCTCCCTCTGGCTCTCTGAACATCCTAGTCTTGGAAGTACTGCGATTGGAGCAAACACTTGGTCAAGAGATTGCTTCCATGCTGTCTGCTCTCTCTGTGGGTATTATCAGCTAAATCATATCATCAAATTTCTTCCTCACTATTTGGAAGAGTCTAACTAATAATATAACTTAAAAGAACCAGATTCCATAGAAGCAAGCATGACTATCTTGCTGTTCACAAGGCAAGCCAAATGATGGATAGATTTCCCTGTATGTGGGAAGAGAAGGAATATGATCTTTCCCCAAAGTTAGACTCTTCTATAGAAAGTAAGGGAAAGTAGATTTTCCAGGCTCATGGTTTTCTACTTCTGTTTTCAGAAGAGTTGAAGAAGACTAAGTCTATGGTTTTATAATTGAAGGGAATATGAGAGAATTGGGAACAAAAAAGTGGATGCAGAACATGAAAAGCATAAAATTAAAACAAATTAAAAAACCACGGAAAAAGCATGAAATCACTTTTGCCATAAGAAAGTGGATGCATTAAGTGTTTCAGCTACTGCCTGTATATGATGTTGTTGTACAAATGGTGTTGGGAGTCACCTTGTTCTCTTCACATCTGGGTCACTAAAGAGCTGTCTGTGAATGACAGAATGGTACAGGAAGGCAGTACGGAAAGGGCAATGGGCCAAGAGCAAGAAGATGTGGATTTTGTATCATCTGATGATAAGGGTATTCCCTATGGAAAACAAAGACCAGGATCTGAGTGGTATTCTAAGTATTAACTAATTAACACAATTAGTACTGGGACTCCCTGGAAGATAAGTTCCACTGATGCCTTGGTGATACACAGATGACTACACCTGATCTTGTTCAGTGGTAACCTCTTGTTAGGACATAACCTTTTCTTAGGAAACATCCAATCTACTCACAAGTATGCCTGATACTACATCCAGGTGGAAAGAGTAAAACACTCAGTGGGTCACCTTTGCCCACTCTCACCTATTATGTTAATACTTACTAAGGCACTTGGGTTTCATTCTATGATACATCAGTTTTCCTCTGTAACGTTGAAGTGCTCACCTCTAACCTAATCTTAAGGAATGTAGAATGACTATTGAATGAAAAGCAATTGCTGATTTTGCAATCCATAGGTTCTCACCTGTGATTTTTATATGTATGAAATGAAGGTCATAGCTAGATCTTGTTTTCATGTCTCTCTTGGTAGTTCTGGAATATCAGGGCCAGCTATGAGTCCAATTTTTATGGGGACATTGTCAGACTCTTAGGAGAAGTATTAAATGTATTAAAGTATTAAGTAAAATAAAATTAAAGTATTAAAATGAAAATTATAGGTTTGGTTCATCTAAAACTTCCTAATTGAAAATTGCAGTTGAGATTCAGTATTAATGTAAAGAATAGCTGGTGTTTTACAAATAGTTGTCAATGGTAATTGTAATGTAATTAATACTTAGAGCATCATGCAAGAAAATGGGCATAGTCTTGATAATACCTGCTCTGGGTCCCTCATAAATTACAATTGCTTTCCAGAAAATCAAGCACTGGAAAGGACCTATGTTGGTACCATGGAAAAGGGAGTTAGGAGTTTGTTTAGATTTAAAATTCTAAGACACCCAGCTCTAGGTCACACTCTAGGTCTAGACCATACACTCAAGAGACCCCTTTAACATCTCTTCAATTCCAACTCAACTTTAAGAGGCATTTTTAATGGTCAAAAAGAAGTATTGCAAGTAACTACTGCTTTATGACTCATATTTCTAACACATTTCCCATATAAAAAGAAGTTGAGTTTCTGTTTCCATAATTGGGCTGCCAACTCAACCAAACCACAGGTATGACGTATAGCCGCTCAAACCTTCTGGATACCTGTAACCCAGGAATGGCCTGGAGCAAGAAAGCCTAGAAATTATAGTTCTTCACCATTAGACTCTGAGGCCCTAACAACCATAGAGTGGACTGTACCCTGAGGTGGACCAGAAGTGAGTCAGAACTGGATCAGCTTTTAAGAGTGGGTTCCAGTCTAGCTGGTCAGTTACCCCATTTCTAAACACTCTGAGCTACAACCTGGGCAGTGAAAGCAACAGCAACATATTTCTTAGTTATAAATTTGAGTAGTAACTTTAGTATATAGCTAGTAGTGACTTTATTGATAACTTTATTATATAGACTAACTAAATTAACTAAAGTGACTAGCTAAGTAAAAGTGAGCAAATCATTTCACTTCCAGGAACTGAGTTATAGCATTTATAAGATAAAAGTCTTGAATGCAGTGACAGCTAGTAAACTATAAAATTCTATTCAGGTTTATGACAAGAAACATCAACTTTATGTAATTTAGGGAGTAAGTATTAAAATGAAAATTCTAGGTTTGTTCATCTGAAGCTCTCTAAGGTATTTTTTAAAATTATTCCATTAAGTCAATCTTGGGAGTTAAAAGATGTTTAACTGATAGAATCCTGGATTTCATTAATAATAGGTTATAAACTTCATTAAAACCCCTATACTTCATTAAAACCCCTAATATTTTTAGTCTAAGATAGAATAAAATTTCAGTTTTAGATGAAAATGTTTAGATTGTAATTATTTTGAATAGTACTTGACATTCCCTGACAATGATGATTTTATGAAATATTGTATTGACTGTCTACATGTAGATTTCATCTTAAATTGACTCCTTTATTATGTGGGCTCAATGAGGGTATAAAAGATATCTTTTATTTCTTTTTAAGTTCCAATAACACCTAACTCTGTACTCTAAATATAGTCAGCATTCAATAATCTAATTATTGACTCAATCTAGGCAGTCAGGGGGGAAGGACATTGCTACTGGTGTGGACATTCCCCTGATTAAACGCCACTTTTGCCTTGCTAGCTAATCAGTCAGCAAACTAACCATAGAACATGCTTCATCTTCCCCTTTAAAGAAGGTCACGGCCGAGAATGAGATCCAGAGTGATCCTATTAGGAAGATTTTATGTGTACTCTATCAGGGAAGATAAAAGGTCCAGGTGCCTCCCACATTTCCCTGTGGGCTATCCTTGAAGTTTTGACATTTCTAGAGCGGTCCCAACACCCCACACTCTCACTGTCAATGCCTGATTATATTCTAAAAGGCAACTGTTATTTGTTATATTAGGGTTCTTGGAAGAGAGCCGGGAGAGTAGGGAGGAAAGGAGGGTGAGGATGAAAGAGAGAGAGAGGGAGAGGGAGAGGGAGGGGGGAGGGGGAAGGAGAGGGGGAGGGGGAGGGAGAGGAGGAGGAGGAGAGAGAGACTGATTTTAAGGAAATATCACAGGATAGTTGTTGTTGGTAAATCCAAAATCTGCAGGGCAGGCTGACAGGCCCAAGACCTGAGGACTCAGGCGACTTTGGTCATTTCTCTTAAGGCTTTCAATTGCCTAGAGGAGGCCCCCACACATGGTAGAAGGTGATGTGCTTGATTCAAAGTTCTACTAGTTTAAATACTAATCCTACCTAATTTCTAATTCCTTCAAAACAACATTTAGACTCATATTTGCCCAAAACATCTGGGCACTAAAACTTAGGCAATTGTGACACATAAAAAATTATCGCACATATCAAAGCAGAAAAAAAGGATTTTGACAATTCTAGGTAACTTTTGCAAGTTCTTGTTTCGTTATTGTAAATAGTACTCAAATAACAAACAGTGCTCATGTTTATGATTTTTCTAATTTGAAAGAAAAACACTTTTTTTTTTCATCTTTTTCTGCATCTTCTCACTGAATCTTGCTTTGAAATTTGCTCCATGATTATTATATGTTGGTCGTCAGGCTATACAGAAATAAAAAACGCATGACCCAAAAAGTATTGCTTCCAACATCAAGGGGTAAGAAGAGAACAGCGTGCAAACCTCTGTGGTGCTAGGGGATTTCTGCTTTGAGTCTCTCTAGGACAACAGAGAAAGAAAGTTTAGTAAGTAAATTGGCATATTGGTGTTACCTACATGCATAGACCTGTTGGTTTTCTCCAGGTGGTACACTTCTTCTCACTGTACAATGATTAGAAATTTGATTTCCCCTGGAGCTGAGTCTTGAGGCATAAGTCCAAGAAAGTTTTGTAAACTCATCATTCCCCTCCCCCGATATACACGCAGCTAAATACATTTAGTCTCTCAGTTGCCCAAGGAGATAAAATTGCCTCAATGGCATCTTCTCTTTTTGTCTGTTTGCAACTTTACAAAAATCTCCTCCAGTTTTATATTCATTAGACTCCACACTGTTAAATAGGCCTCAGAGTTACATCTGTAGTTGATGGAGCTACATCTTAGGGACAGAGCAGACAAGTGTGCTGGCCTGTCACTGAGACCAAGACAAAATCTCCTTTCTCCTAGTAGCCTGGAAATAAGATTCTGTCTACCCGTCACTGGTTGTTTTTAGAGCTAGTGAGGCATTGAACTCACCTCAAGTTTAAGCCTTCATCCTCTAGGTGCTGCTAAGAAACCACTGCCAAGAGGAAGTGAATTCTAGGAACTGGTGTATCCACAAACATAACCCCTTGAATTTGAGCTTTTGTTCACTAAAGGTCCTGGCAGGCTTTCTCTCTCCTCAGTGACATTAGTACACAGAGCGGGAAGAGAAGCTGGGGTGATAAAAAGGAAGATGGGACAAGACCTGGAACTTTCAGAGATAAACCTCAGGTAGCACCTTTTGCTTCTTAGATCTGAACTTTTTGTTTTGTTTTGTTTTCTAGATCCCCTCAAGGGAATAAAGACAGCTACCATGAATTCTTCCCCTTCCAGAGCTGAGACCATTCTATTCTGTTTTAACTCAAAAGCCTCCCAGGTCTCTTTCCATTTTCCCCCTTAGTTCCCAGGCATTAGCCCTAATCTGGTGAGAACACAGAGGTGGAAAAACCTACGTTTTACCCAAAATGTCAAGGGCTGTGTCTTTTCAATGGTGCCAGACATGCCTGTAATTGATTTCTAATGTGCTGGGGGAAGCAAGCAGACCTGTGTTTCTCAATTATTCTCCTCACATGCTTAAAATTCTAGTGTACCATTAGATCCCGGAATGTTTCAGAGAGTTCCACAGAAAATGGAATTATTAAAAAGCAAAGCCTGAGGCAGATACTATTTAATAAAGTTACAAAACAGCTTCAGATTCTGCAAGTGAAAGAAAAATGGTTAGTGTAAGACCTATTCTGCTTTTTAAAATGGTTCTCACACATTCTTTATATATTCTGAAATTAAACGTTTTATTCCATTTAGATGACTTCTGCATATTAACAAGTTTGGAGTGTGACTCCAGGGCAAATTTTGTGCTTCTTTTTCTGTTTTGTTCTCCCAGTTCTTCAGAGGGATTACATTAGCTCAAGTCTTTTTAAAAAAAAAAAAAAATTACTGCCTGAAGAAATTTAAGTCTCTCCTATTCTTTAGTAGGCAAATAAGATCAGTTTCATCTCTCCCCATAGGCACATCTCATGGAAATTATAGTCAAAGGATGTTCAAGAGCCTTGAATCAGAGGAAGAGGACTTTGGATGATGCAAATATTTGCCAACATCAGGCTGTGACAACAGATATCCACAGCAGGGTCATCCAGATGCCAGTTGGAGCTAGGTGGTGGTATTCCCCTCATACTTCCTCCAGCACAGGATATGCAGTTTTAAGGTAGAATTAAAATTATTTTGGTTTGCAAATATTTCAGAATAGTGGAGTATCTCGAGAATAAAAGTAATTTTGCAAAGCCACTGTGAGTAGGATTGGGTTGCTGTACAAGTACTTTTCACTAGTCTAGAATAAGCTTAACTCCAAAATTCTGTTCTATATTGATGCAGGAGGCAGCATTTGAGTAGGCCAGAGGGAAATTCTTACAGGTGGTATTCTATGAACATCAGGTTAAATCACAGGAGGAAAAAAAGATGAACCGGAAGGGGAAAGAGTAGAATTGGAAGATGTAAATGGTGGGGGGCAGGTAAGAGGAGAAACAATATTTTTAAAAAGAATCTGTTTTTGTTGGAGATATAAATTGCTTCAAAAAACTACTTCCTTGATCACAGGTTCCTGGGAGCAAGTTAAATGATACTAGTGTCTAAGTTGAGAAACAAGCAATGCATCCTAATCCTAGGTCAATCTAACAGTAGTGCCTTAGGTAGTTGCTGACTTTCTGTGTATTTTTAACCCACAATCCCCAAAAAACTAACATTTGCAAAGTAAAATGGAAATGAAAATCAAGACTTTTTAGCTAGCCACGATGGTATCTAACCAAAATTACTAGTCTTTTTTCCTTCAGCTGTACTCTTTTTTCTTTTCATTTTTATTTATTTATTGCCATTAGTTATGATAATTACTCATTTATTTCTCTTAGTAAGGCCAATACTTGATTTCAGATTGAAGTCAGTCCCAAAAGCAAAACAAACACATGTAACTTCACAGAATATATTATGTCAAAAAAATCATCTATAAATTTCTTCAGGTTTAAGCAGTTTTGTCAAGGGGTTAAGAAACAAATTACATTATGTGCTAGGTTATAATGCATGGTCTGATTTGGTTTTGTCCAATTTTCTTGGTAGGTATTGCTTATCTCATTTCACACATAAAGAAATATTTTGGAGGGTGTAATTGCCTGTATTCTTTTTGACAAATGCTGGAATGGTGATTTATTCCTATATCTGTCTGATTTGAACTTTCTTGCATTAGTTCGTGTTTTTTTTTTTTTTTTTTTTCTGGTACTGGGGATTGAACTCAGGGGTAATTGATCACTGAGCCACATCCCCAGCCCTATTTTGTATTTTATTTAGAGACAGGGTCTCACTGAGTTGCTTAGTACATTGCCTTTGCTGAGGCTGTCTTTGAACTCATGATCCTCCTGCCTCAGCCTCCTGAGCTGCTGGGATTAGAGGCGGGTGCCACCACGCCTGGCCATTAGCTCTTAATATATTTTCCAATGTAGGGGAAAGTATTCTTTGAAGAATCAATTCAGGAACCTCCATAAAAAGATGCAATAACTTCTGATAAATTTGCTCTTGAAATACATATATTATATGATTAACAAGATAGACTTAGTAATATGTGACCTGAGCAAGTCATCAACCTTCATGTGCCTGTTTCCTGATCTGTAACATTAGGTTAATGTAGTAACCTTACAGCGGCAAACAGCAGTGAAACAATAGAGAATCCAGAGACATCACCCACATCTGCTCACCTGATTTATAACAAAGTGTTATTGTTGTGCAGCAGGAAAGGATAATCACTTAAATAAACAGGCCTCAGTTAACTGAGTACCCATGTGGAAAGATACCAATGTTAATCTTCAGTTCACATCTTTCCTAAAATTCTATTCCAAATGTACTGAGGACTTACATGTGAAATAGAAAGCAATACAATGCTTAGAATTACAGGAGAACAACTTCATTACCTTAGAATAGACAAGTATTTCTTAAACTAAAAAGGAAAATGCTATAATGCAGGAAAAAAATAGGACTACAAGAAAAATAAGACTGTATGCTTAAGCTCATGAAGAGAATTATTAAAAGTGAATAGTCAATCCATAGAAAAGGATTTTTCCAACACATATATAATTGATGCTAATCCAAAATATTGAATACCCCAAAAATCCATTTAAAAGACAGATTGTTATGAAGGTTAAATAAATTAATACAGGTTTACAGTAGAATTTAGCATAGAATGTTGCATAAACTTGATATATGCTAGTATGTGTAGCAGTTATCAGAACAAATGTCCCAGACCCTACTGTTTGGAATTTCTGTCTTTTTCCAGTCAATGTGTCTCAGGTTTGGGGTTTGGAAAATATGGTAACCATAGTAATGGAGGCACCAGGAACTATATCTCTAGAATTCAAAATGTGTGATTTAACAATAGGTAGAGTCATCTTTATTTTCCCAATATTGCAGTATTTGCTGCTCTTTTCTACTGCTGTGTGCTGACTGGAAAGTGTAAATGAAGGAGTGATATTACAACCTGAGTTAGCTCAGAGGGAAAAGTGTGAGGGCCTTGTGCCTCCTTCCTCCCTGTCCCCTCTCCACAGAAATCACCACCATTTCACAGATCTCTGGGTTCTGGAGGGCTGCCAGGACCCCAGAGCCTGTCATCCAGGGTCCTGGGCTCAGGGACTCTGTCCTGAGTCCTCACATCCTCACACTCAAGCCAGTCTGGAGCTGATTCCTTCCAAGGGGCCTAGAGTCCCTAAAAGCTTCATAGTCACCAAAGGTCTTCATCCTCCCTCATCACTACCTTCTACCCCCAGTGCTGCCTAAACTGGAGTCTCTTCCAGTTCCATGTGAAAACGCTTCCAGGACTCTGTCCTCTTGGGCTCCTGATTACTCCTCCTCTTCAGCTACCTACTCTCATGGCCCTCTTTACACTTTGTCATAATCTGAGGAGCAATTGCTCCTTATAAGCAATAAATTCAAACACCCAACTCTCTATGCACAAACCATGTTCTTTCAGTTCTCTTTTTTCTATTCTAATGACACTGGTTCTTTAACTTGAGCAAAGCCACTGTCTCCTGAACACCTTCACTTCCAGTTTCAGTTTAGGAATGAATTGTGTGCCTCAAAATTTCATGTTAAAGCTCTAATCCCCAGTACTTCGGGAATATGACCATTTGTAAAGAGGTAAATTAAGATAAACTAAGGACACATGGCAGGTCCTAATCCAATATGACTAGTGTCCTTATAAGAAGAGGAGAGCAGAATGCAGCACACATGTGCACAGAGAAAAAGACTACTGCAGTGAGTGACTGTTACATAAAGACAGGGTGGCTTAAATAACAGCAATGTATCTTCTTATTCTAGAAGTTGGAAGTTCAAGATCAGTCTCTCAGTAGCTTTAGGCCTCTCTCTTTGGCTGGCAGATGGCCATTTTCTCACTGTGTCCTCGTGTAGTCTTTACAGTTTAATTTCCATTTAAAAAGAAAAAAAAGATACGTTATTTAATTACCACATGAGAATCACCCTGCTATTTTGTCCCACAAATTTTAGTACTTTACAGGTGGTGAAAAAGTAGTACATATTAAATAAGAAAATGTAAGAAAGTTAAATTTTTTTTGGCTTTTTGGATTTTTTTTTCAGATTGTTTCTACAATGATTATAATACCTAGAAAGAACATTTGCTCATTCATGAAAATCTGAAAGTAGCTAAGAGAAATAATTTGCAAGTCCTCCACAAATGTTGGTTTGATAGTCCTTCCATTATTGTTTTTTGGTAACAAATTAAAATTTTTAAAAGCATCACCTCAATATTTATGAAAAACGCATCAAGCATGCTCCTGTTTGAACTTTCCAACAAGGTTCCTGGGGAGGTGAATAATGCTGGCATACAGCAGAACCCCTGCTAAACTAACTCAGTCCAAGAGTGTGGTCTAACATATATTCTTAGGGCTTCTTTATATTTCTATTACTGTTGTTTTTCTTTTCTAGCTCACAGCAAAAAGAACTTCATGATTCCTTTCCCATAGGTGGCACCCTCTACAGGTGAGCCACCTGGCTTATCTGAAGATGCAACCTCCTAGCTAGGGATGATAGCATCCTAGGCAGTTAGTTCAATGGCTCCTTATAGGCTTCAATATCACTGATTTGCACTTAAGCACTAGCACCTTGTATAAGTAATCCCTTTCTATGTTTCCCCTTTACTCAAGATCCTGCTTGACCTCTAATCTGTCTTTTATCTTGTACCTACAATACTGTCTGGTTCCTTTCAGGCTATATGTCCTTCCTCTAAGCCCATCTATAATCTTTTGCATTCTGGGGAAAAGTAAATACATAGACCCACACACACTATAAAAGCTTGACCTCCCACCTTGGTAAATATGCCATTATAATGAACTAGGCAGCCAAGTTTAAATTTAGAATTCTTGGACTCGTCAGAGTTGCATCTGAATCTGGCCACATGGGAAGAACTGCTCATACCAGCTTCAGAGCAAGGCCCAATCCTTTCTTTTTCTACCATATTCTATACATATCCCCAAAAGGTCATGCACATGCATATGTAGCCAGCCCTCACACCAGTGCCACTTGACCACTTAAGGCATGGACAGGCTCTGAAAACAAACTTGAAACCATTTGGGGGAGAAATTCCAGGGTTCCAGGTTCCTATAGAAGGATGACTTGATAGGATTTGCGCCTTCTCCAAGTTTTCCTTTGATCAGCATCATAAGTGTGTCAATTTTATTAGTATTTTCAAAGAATCAGATTTATTGATCATATGTTGTATCTGTGTTATTTCTTTAAAGTATTTATTTTCATTCTTTTGCTTTTTAGATTTATTTTTAGAATTTCATGCTAATCCTGTACCACCTCGTTAGTTCTGTTCTTTGCATTATTCTTAGTATAAGTTGATCTAGTAACTATAATATATATTTTTAAATGTATCTCAACATTCTTATAGTTATTATTTAATTTCTTCAGATAAAATATATAAACCTTACAACAATACAGTTTAATGTATCTCTGTCATCTTCTTTTTTGCTATTTGTCATATATATCTGTAAAAATCCAAAATTACAGAGCAATAATTTTTATTTAAGCCCTCATATATCTTTTAAATGCATTAAAGTATATGATACATATGTATATGTATATGATACATATGTATATGTAGGTATATACAAATTCTTTCTAGTGAGAATTTAGAGAATTTAAAAATCTCTCGTTAAAAGTCATACAATGTTTTTCGTACTGAGAGAAAAATAATTTTCCATGGTGAAAGTGGAAACTAAAAATAAAAACTGAAAAGCATATAGTAAGTTCTAAAAATCTATTCAAGACTTTAAATAATATGTTCACTACTATTTTGTGGTTTGTGACTCAGGAAATCAAGTGATACAATCCAATATACTGTACTAATTAATTTGTATGTTACTTTCATCTATATACTTACCATTTCTAATGTTCTTCATTTCTTCCTGTAATTCAGCTTGCAATCTGGTATAGTATTCCTGAAGGTAACAGAGAGCTTCCTTCATGATTTTTCTAGTGTATATCTAATGAAAGTGAATTATCTGCAGTTTTTATTTTTCTGGGTCCTTTTTAAAATTTGAACTTTTTAAAAGATAGCTTCACTAGACACAGGTTGACAGTTCCTTTCAGCATTTTGAAAATGAGACCCTGTCTTCTGGACATCACTACTTTTGTTAACAAAGTCAATTATGAATCTATTGTTGTTCCCCTGTATGTAATGTGTTCTTTTTCTTTGGTTGCTTTCAATATTTTTATCTTCATTTATGGCTTTGCAGTTTGACTATGATACATCTAGGTGTGCTTTTCTCTGCATGAATCCTTTTTGAGTTTCCTTAGCTTCTTAGGTCTATAATTATTCCAACTTCTTTAAGTACAGACTCTTTTCATTATACTAGAAGCTCTTTCATGTCCCTTCGCAGTCATTATTCCTTTGGCACAAACTTCTGGTTAAAATTCCTGTTTTGTGAGACCCTGATCTTTAAATTTTGTCTTTTTCATCTTCAAAAGTACTGAGACCAAACTTTAAGACATTCTGAAATAATGAGTTTTCAATGGCAAGACCAACTCCAGTGTTCTACTAATCTCTGACTTCTCATTTTCCCTCAGATTTTGGGGCCTTGTGATGATTTAATATACCATTAGCTGATTTTAAGAGGAAAAGTTCAGGATTTAAAAATATTTTTTTAAAAACTTAACTCTATTTTTTCAAGAAATTAGTTATTTTCAGCATAAAGATTTCACCAAATTAAGTAGCCCTACATATTACCAGGAACATAAGTCTCTAATTTTAAATAGGTTCAAAATGCTTTTGATTACTAAATAAGAACCCATATTTAGGGATGGGGATATAGCTTAGTTAGTAGAGTGCTTCCCTTGCATGCACAAGGCCCTGGGTTCAATCCCCAGAACCACAGAAAAAAAGAACCCATATTTACTAGAGAACACTTCCAAAAAAGACACATATTCTTTCTAAAATAATGAGAATCTAGAGAATAAAATAGCTCTGTTTATTAATGGCCGCACAGTGTTGTTTGTATTGGAAAGAAAATGACAATTCTCCATTGTGGAAGTGGAAGCTAAGGAAAACACACAGAAAGTGCTGGAAAACTTCTCAAGTCTTCCAACTGTTCCACTCTATTTTGCAGTTGATGGTTCCAGAAATCAAATGATAACCTTCAATTTCCTGTAGAAATTGATTTGAGAGGTTTTCCTCAAAATAAAATAATAAAAAACCTATTCATTTTTGATGCTCTTTTAGCTTAATGTAAAATAAAAATGACCTGAAGGTACAGCCAATATTTGTGATGGTAATTTGTTTAAGAGATATCTTCATTAATTTTGAAACAAACTGTTATGGAGGAAAACAAAAAAACAGATAAAAATATACCACAGGAAAACTTTCCACCTCTTTGTGCCAAAATTCCACTTAAAAATTATTTTCCAGAGCATTTTGATACTGACAATATAAATATTGTCTATAAGATTAAGTTTAAAAGCTTTATAATCTTAATATATTTAGCTTGTATCTATCTTTATCAAACAAACCAACTTAATTACAAATATTAAAAACCCGGTATTTCCTTATACCAGGTTGCTTTTCTCAGGTAGTATTAAATTCTGGTTAAAATGAATCACAATGTCCACACTAGCTAAAAAGAATGTGTACGATCTTTCAATTAATCTTTAACTACACTGGTCAATGTAGAGAAACAACTGATCCTCTTGTTCCTGGTACAAGAGCTCCTTTTAAAAATACCTGGCCATACACAGCCAAGTTCTACAAGACTTTTAAAGAAGAACTAATACCAATACTCTTCAATTTATTTCAGGAAATAGAAAAAAAGGGAGCACTTCTAAACTCATTCTATGAGTCCAATATCACCCTGATTCCAAAACCAGGCAAAGAAACATCAAAGAAAGACAACATCAGACGAATGTCTCTAATTAACATAGATGCAAAAGTTCTCAATAAAATTCTGGCAAATCAAATATCAAAAAGATCATGCACCATGATCAAGTGGGATTCATCCCAGGGATGCAACATACAGAATTCAACATACAGAAATCAATAATGTAATTCATCACATCAATAGACTTAAAGATAAGAACCATATGATCATTTCAACAGATGCAGAAAAAGCATTTGACAAAATACAGCACCCCTTTATGTTCAAAGCACTAGAAAAACTAGGGATATCAGGAACATATCTCAATATCATAAAGGCTATCTATGCAAAACCTTAGGCCAACATCATTCTAAATGGAGAAAAATTGAAGGCATTCCCTCTAAAAACTGGAACAAGGCGGGGATGCCCTCTTTCACCAGTTCTATTTAACATAGTTCTTGAAAAACTGGCCAGAGCAATTAGACAGATGAAAGAAATTAAAGGGGTACATATAGGAAAAGAAGAACCCAAATTGGCACTATTTGCTGATGATATAATTCTATACCCAGAAGACCCCAAAAAATTCCACCAGAAAACTTCTAGAACTAGTAAATGAATTCAGCAAAGTAGCAGGATATAAAATCAACACCCATAAATCAAATGCATTTCTGTATATCAGTGACAAATCCTCTGAAAGGGAAATGAGAAAAACTACCCCATTTACAATAGCCTCAAAAAAAAAAAACCTTGGGAATCAACTTAATGAAAGAGGTGAAATATCTATATAATGAAAATTACAGAACCATAAAGAAAGAAATCAAAGAAGACCTTAGAAGATGGAAAGATCTACCTTGCTCTTGGATAGGCAGAATTAATATTATCCAAATAACCATACTACCAAAAGCACTATACAGATTTAATGCAATTCCAATCAAAATCCCAATGAGATTCCTCATAGAATTAGAAAAAGCAGTCATGAAATTCATCTGGAAAAATAAGAGACCCAGAATAGCTAAAGTAATCCTTAGCAGGAAGAGAAAAGCAGGTGGCATCACTATACCAGACCTTAAACTATACTACAGAGCAATAGTAACAAAAACAGCATGGTATTGGCATCAAAACAGACTGGTAGACCAATGGTACAGAATAGAGGACACAGAGACTAATCCACAAAATTACAATTATCTTATATTAGATAAAGGTGCCAAGAATATACATTAGAGAAAAGATAGCCTCTTCAACAAATGGTGCTGGGAAAACTGGAAATCCATATGCAACAAAATGAAAGTAAACCCCTATCTCTCACCATGCACAGAACTCAATTCAAAGTGGATCAAGGACCTAGGAATAAAACTGAGACCCTGCTCCTATTAGAAAAAAAAGTAGGACCAAATCTTCATCATGTTGGATTAGGCCCCAACTTCTTTAATAAGACTCCTTTAGCACCAGAATTAAAATCAAGAATTAATAAATAGGATGGACTCAAACTAAAATGTTTCTTCTCAGCAAAAGAAATAATCTGTGAGGTGAATAGAGAGCCTACATCTTGGGAGCAAATTTTTACCCCCTCACACTTCAGATAGAGCACTAATCTCTAGGGTATATAAAGAACTCAAAAAGTTAATCACCAAAAACCCCCAAATAACCCAATCAATAAATGGGCCAAGGACCTGAACAGACACTTCTCAGAAGATGATATAAAATTAAACAACAAATATATGAAAAAAATGTTCATCATCGCTAGTAACTAGATAAATACAAATCAAAACTCTCTAAGATTTCATCTCACTCAAATCAGAGTGGCAGCTATTATGAAGACAAATAACAATAAGTGTTGGCAAGGATGTGGGTGAAAAGGTACACTTATGCATTGCTGGTGGGACTGCAAATTGCAGCAGCCAATATGGAAAGCAGTATGGAGATTTCTTGGAAAATTGGGAATGGAACCACCATTTGACCCAGCTATCCCTCTTCTCAGTCTATACCCAAAGGACTTAAAAACAGCATACTACAGGGACACAGCCACATCAATGTTTATAGCAGCACAAGTCACAATAGCTAAACTGTGGAACCAACCTAGATGCCCTTGAGTAAATGAATGGATAAAGAAAATGTGGTGATATACATAATGGAATATTACTCAGTATTAAAAGAGAATAAAATCATGGCATTTTCAGGTAAATGGATAGAGTTAGAGAACATAATGCTAAGTGAAGTTAGCCAATCCCAAAAAACCAAATGCTGAATGTTTTATCTGATATAAGGAGGCTGATTCATAGTAGGGTAGGGAGAAGGAGCATGGGAGGAATAGATGAACTCAAGATAGGGCAGAGGGGATGGAGGGGAAGGGAAGGGGTATGGGGTTAGAAATGATGGTGGAATGTGATGGACATTATTATCCAAAGTACAGGTATGAAGACATGATTTGGTGTGAATATACTTTGTATACAACCAGAGATACAAAAAATTGTGCTCTATATGTGTAATAAGCATCGTAATGCATTCCACTGTCATATATAAATTTAAAAAGTTACTTAAAAAATAAAAATACCTGGCCATAGTCTCCTTTAGAATGATATGGTTCCCTTTATCATTAAATTCTTTCCCAGGTATGTTAATAATTGATACTTCTAAATGCTCCAGTTTTTTTCCTTATGTCTATTTTAAGAAAAATGACTGCTCTTTCTATTTTATTGCTGTTTTTCTAAAAATGTTCTAGTGTCTAAGTGGATTCAAGAAAGGGGTATACTGCAACCTCCCATGTAAGCAGTCCCTCACTTCCTGCTACTTCCTTTTGAATTATTTCAGTAACTTCTCCCAGCCCAAACCATTGCAGGAGCCCAACTTACTGTCCCAGGTTGCAATTAATTAATGTCTGTCTTGTGCCAAAGTAATGACCTTTAGGGACCCACACAGGGTATTATAGGGATAACTAACCTCAGGATCCACATAGCACATTGCTGACTAAATAAGCCCTAGAGATTTATGTAACACATCCTTGGACATCCCAAATCATCATTATAACTTATTTTCACATCAATTTGAACTTCGTCCACTTGGTGGCAAACTTTGAGGGGAATCCAACAGTACTGTAATGATCTGTTTCTTAATTGAGGGGCTAGATACACAGGATTTTGTATGATTAAATGATTACTTATGTAAAACATACAATTTATATCCTACTTATATATAATGTACACTAATATACTATGCAACTTATAACCTGCTTATATATAACATGCAACTTCTATTATATAGATCCAATATTTCACAATATTAAAAAATTGAAAATGGGAGTAATACAGATTAAAACTAAAGTGAAACTCTTTTTTCACCCATCAAATGGACAAAAATTAAAAACCTAATAATACTCATGGATGGTAAGGAGGAGGAAAGCCAGCCATGCTTATAAGTTGGAGGATGCAAATTGTACAGTCTTTAAGGAGGGTAATTGGTATATCTGTCAAAAGTTCATTTCTTTGTCCTTACAATTTGTCTTTGTAAATATATTCAATACTGACTTGAAGACTAATGGGTACAAGGGCATTTGATGAAGCATTGGTCATCATAGCAAGATATTAGAAACATTTAGATGTCCAGCAAAAATTGATTGCTTAATGAAAAGACCAGCTCTGATACTCTAAAAAAAATAAGGTAGCTCTTTGTCTTCTGATAGGGAATGAATCCTATAATGGCAGTAAAAAAGTAAGGAGGAAATTCCAAAACAGAATGAATGGTGCTCTCAAAAAGGGCCTACAGTTGAGTACGGCTGCGTTGAAGAGCATGTCCAAGGACTCAGAGGGAAACAAACTAGAAATATAAGCAGTGGTGAGGTCCTGAAGAGCCCTGAATACTATGCTAAAAGGCTTGCCCTTTATCTTGAATAAAATGGAGATCTCCTAGAACATTTTTAGGAGGAAGATGATTGGGTCTGAATTACTATAATTCCCCAGCACTGTGTAGGTAGAGATGAGAGGTGAGTGGTAAGATTGGAGGTGAGGAAGCCAATTGGGAAGCCAGGAGCAAGGAAGAGTCCACAGTGGAGAGGAACAGGAAGAAGTAAGTTGGTCCAGAGCTACTGAGCAATCAGACATGAGGAATGAGAAAGAAGAAAGTCTAGAATGTTTCTGTGGTCAGATGAGGTCACTGGCTGGGGGTTGTACACTCATGTAAAAATGGAATACAGAGGGACTTCAGGTTTGCAATGAAGCAAAATTTAGTAGACTTTGCTTCAAATTTTTCGCATGGGAACAGCTTAAATAATATGCCAAAATTTGAAGCAGCACAATTTTTATCAATTTTACAGCATTTGTCAATGTTTTTCTAATAATAAAGCATGTAATACACCACAGAGAAAATCTGCACTAATTCCAATATTTATTTCTTAGAAGATTAGAAATGAGATAATTACATAAGGGAAGGAGTTGGTTTTGTGTTTTCCAGCAGGGACATGTTCTGGTTTTGTTATTGTTGCTTTTTAAACAGCTGAAGGCAAGTCTGAGCAGTGCTATTCATAATAGAATCAGTTTGAAAAAAATCCCAAGTTCCAGATACTGGCAAAACATAGCTCTCCTCATTAAAATGCAAGAGAGGAAAAATGGCCAAATGATAAATTTAACATAACACCAACTAATATGCCAAGGAGGAAATAACTGGAGAATTTCATTAGTATTTTAAAATAATGTCAAGAAACTCTTGAGTGGGGAGTGTAAGGGCAAATTTGAAGGACGGTAAAAATAAAATTGAAGCCTCCAGTCAATTTCAGAGAAAAGTATGGAGAGAAGTCTGTACTTGGCTGTCTTTGCAATCCACAATTCCTAATTTGCTATTTAGAATTCCCTTTATGGGGCTGGGGGTGGAGCTCAGTGGTAGAGTGTTTACCTAGCAAGTGCAAGTCCCTGAGTTCCTACTACCTTACTACCTATTTCCCCTACTATGGGGGTGGGGGGGGATGCATACCCTATTATGTAATTCTTATATTTCTTTTTGCTTCCAAGATAGAGGGAAATTTTCCTGTCTCCAATTGATGTGGCAGCCATCTTGGGTGGAATCCCTATTGAATATAATACTTGGAACACAGGATGTGCTAACTTACCCCTCTCTAGTCACCAAGAATATCTTCAGAAGCTGGAGGGGCATGCTCTGAATTGGAGGATAGGACTGGAAAGAGCTGGAAACAGGAGAAGCTGCTGACAAAGTCAGATGAAAGAGGATATATTGGCTATCTTTTTTTTTTTTAAAATATTGGCTATCTTAAAATAATAACACAATCGTTATTATGGCTCCACGAGGTCGGAGCAGGAATGTGTGAGGGGTGAAGCCAGGAGGCATCCAGCTCCAGTTACAGCAATGAGAGTCAGTGTTCCCTAGAAATGGGCTGCCGCAGGAGGAGAAAATGTCCTACCAGAAACCCAAGCAGTATTAGACAAGTCCCTCAGGGTATTTGTCTAAATCTGATAAACAACCAAGGAGATACATGACTCTAAAGGAATCTGGGTGAGTCTAAGAGCCATTATTTTCTTAATCAGATTAAAATAAGATCAAAAATTTCTAATGTTTTAGAATCAGGTATGACTTTAAGTAAATTGTTCAAAGATTTTTTTTCAAAGAGCACTGATTTCTATGAAATGATAAGAAATAATCATTGCCTAGAGTGAAGTCAGTTCAGTATTTAAAAAAAAAAATAAAAAATGAAATGTCACAAATAAATGTGTGAAAGATGATTTGTGACTGTCATTATTTTAGCAAGCACATGCACACATTTCTGGACTATTCTAACCTATTTTAGTGACATTTCACTTCAAGATGCCATGAGGAGGAGAAAAAATCTTGGACATTTCAACAAAATATGTCTTTGCAATGCTATTCACTAAAGACATTAAATTATTGATTCGTAGAAGGAAAGGGCATAAAATAGCTTGAAAGGGTAAAGTTTCTAAGCTGCTTCTAAACTGCAAAGCCCGAGTTAAAATGTAAAAGAACGGGCATTGTAAAGTTTCTAAGCTGCAAGGCCTGAGTTAAAAAGTGAAGAACCAGGAATTGTTAAGTTCCTCTGCTACATCCAGAACCTGAAATTCCTGAGGCAGTTAAGACAATGCCCTACTGGCCATTTAGTTGATTAATAGCCTAGGGCTCTGTGCAGCTTGTCACGTAGGCATACAGGGCCCGAACCAATCAGTTTGAATGTAACCCCCTCCTTAGGAATGACCTATCACTCCAGCCTGCCCTGTTCCCGCCAATGTATGTACTAATCAAGTCTAAGAATTGTTGTTTGACTTTCCCGTGGTGTATGGTGATTTGTTAAAGGAGACTGTGATGTATGTAAAGTCCCCGCCCTCCCCCCAAAAAGTGTACTTAAGCATTGTTCAACCCCGGCTCTGGGCTCTGGGCTGCTCTCCCTTCTCGAGTGGGCACGGAGCCCCAGCATGCTGGAATCTCAATAAACCCCCTCCTGCTTATTGTATAAAGTCAGTCTCTTGGTGGTCTCTTCCTCCGGTGTTAGCTGGGCCCTTACAAGCTAAACAGCTAACATTTCAAGTCAAATGTTAGGCTGTCTGTTAAGGCTGGCAGAATTCAAATACCCATTGGTGGTTCTCAACAGGGCTTCTCAGGAGAATCACTTGTACTTATTCATATACCCTGACCCTATCTGGGCCTGTTTTAATGTGCATTTCTACCATAATTTAATTAGAATATCTTTCCATATATTTATTGTCCATTTTCTTTGAATTGCTAATTCTTTTCATTTTCCTAGTTTTCTTTTTTTATTCTCTTTGATTTGCAGGATCTCTGGGCTAACTAGACATATAAAAATTTCTGTTACACGGTATTGCAAATAACTTTCTCTCATTGATTTTTTTTACTTATATTGTGTTTAAGATCAGTATTAAGACTAAAGTCATGAAGCCTATCATTTTATACATTTAGAATACTCTACAAACACCTGATTAGAGGATTTATTGGAATTACTAAAGCTGAGTTTTCCAGTAAATAAATATAATAGAAATAATCATCAGAGATATTTAACATACCAATGATTTTTTATTAGTAAAATTGTGAAACATCATTAATACTTAATAAAATTCTAAAAATTTCTTCATGTCTTAATTTAAAATGGAGACTTCTTTAGATACATATTCTTGTTTTCAGCATGTCATATACACATTCTGTCCTTTTTTCATGAGAATAGAAAAACAAAATGTCATGTACCTCTCCCATCTCTGTTGGCTTTTTAATTGTCAAGAAATGTTCTCATTAGGAGTTTTAAGAGTATGCTAAAATGGAAATAATGGAATGTAAACCATCAGCCTCTTGTCCAGAATTAATTCACACAAAGTTCAATTTGTTTTCTTTGATCTCTAATCTAGTTAGACAATAATCCCTCTGACTTTTCCCTTTGGGTTGCTAATGGTGGGTGAGGAGGGAGAGAGTGGGTGCTAATCTCAAAGTGAATCAGAAGGTAATAGTTTTCACTCATTGACATGTCACTTTTCTCTTAGCCTCCTTTTAAACTGATATGATTTTTCCCCTAATTTTCCTATATTTCTCTTGCAAGTAGCTGTTTATTTATGTAATGACTTTTATAAAATGAATTCAATTTTTAAGAAATTTATTGAGGTTGTCTTGTGTGTAAGGAAGTAGAGACATGGAGACAAACAAGGTATGGACGTCTTTGCTCCAAGAGCAGCTAGACAGTGTAAGGGCTCCAAAGATGTCTACTTCCTAATCTCCAAAATCTGTGAATACACTATCTTACATAGCAAAAAGGACATTGTAGGTGTAACCAAAATGAAGGACTTTGAGGCAGGAAGATTATTCTGGAGTATTTAAGTGGACCTATCTAATCATATGAGTCCTTTAAGCAAAGATCCTTTCCTGACTATAAACCAGAAAGATGGCAACATGAGCGACATCAACCTGCAGTTGCTGGTTCTAAAAACAGAGGAAGAGGCCACAGTCAAGGAATGTGGGTGGCCTTTAGACATTGGAAAAGGCAAGAAAATGGATTCTCCTCCAGTGCCTCCAGAAGAAACACAGCCCTACATACACCTTGATTTTAGACCATGGAGACCCGCAACAGATTTCTGAGGTACAGGACTTTAAGATAACACATTTTTGTTGTTTAAGATACCAAACCTGTGGTCTTTTGTTATAGCAGCAAAAGGAAATTAATGCAGATGTGCCTCAAAAAAAGTACAAAGCGGCTCAGCTTGTGGAGAATGTGCAGAACGGAGACATAAACCAAGTACTTTGGGTCCTTGGTGTTGAGCAAGATAGGGATGAGAAGGAACCACAAAGGAAGAAACCTCCCAGTTGTCATTGGAGTGTTAGGACTTTGCTAGTTACGGAAGAAAAACAAGGATATTTCAGAAGAAGAGACAAATACCCAAACTGACCTTATAATATGTTTGCATATCAATTTTCTGTGGGGGTACAGTTATGAAAAGCTTGAAAGAGGAATAAAAATACTTTTTATCCCACTAAAATAACAGCCTAGATACCCTGAAGTGTCCTACTTTTCAACAAACTATGGTGGCTGATATATACTTTTTAATGCATTGATGAGTTTCCAGGAAATGAGAAAACATGTGAAGCCCTAACCCAAAACTGATAGAATTCTAGGGGTTATAGTTCATTGGTAGAGCACTTGCCTAGCAAGGATAGATCCCTAGCCGAGGGGCGGTGGGGGGGGAGGTATTTATATAGCTCATACTTTCATGCCAAGGACAACTAAAGAAAATTAAACAAATTGAAAAGATATCATCTAGAAATTATCAAGGAGTGAAGAAGTTAATAAGGAATAACTAGGTATAAAGATGGGAATCTAGAGAAATGATGAGAACTCAATGACTTTTGTCCTGGAGAAGTTTCTCATCCAATAAAGATGGTCGAGAAGCTGAGAGGCATTAAGAAGGAGCAAAAAGTGTTAACTGCAAAAGGGGAGATGGGTAAATCTCACTGCTCTACAATCAAGGTAGACAGAAAAATGAAAGGAAGGAAGAAATGAAGGGAGGGAAAGAAAACTTAAAAGATAAGCTTTAAAGATGTCAGCAAAACAAATCCAAGCAAAGAATTAAAACTCAGACTATATTAAAAAAAAAAAACTCCAAGAATTCAATAAGGTAAAAAGTCCAATAAAAAAAAAATTTCCCACAGTTATAAATAGGCATTTCTCAGAAACAGCAGCACAGATGCTGACTAGGCATTGTAGGATGGCACCAGAGAATGCTACCTTAAAACAAGATACCATTTTCATTCAACTTAACAAAATTAAGCACTCTGATAACTCTTCTGTATAACTCCTGGGAACTTATAATAAATTGGTTCAAACACTTTGGGGAAAAATTGGTATGATATATACTAGTTTTGAATATTCACATGCCCTGCAACCAAGCAATATACACTAGAAAAACACTGATGTGGATGTGACATGAATAAAAGCTTTCATGACAATGTTGATAAAATAATGAAAAAAAGGAGATAGAAACAACTTGATCATTCCAAAGTAAGGGTTAAATATATTGTGGTATATTCACATAAACATTACACAACTGTGAAATAAATGCATATAAACAATTAATAGTCTAGCAAACAATGGAGAACTATATAACACAATTTTAATACTTGTTTTTTCTTGTGATAGGTATCAAATCCAGGGCCTTGAGCATGCTAGGCAAGTGCTCTATCACAGAGCTGTCCCCAGCCCATATAATTAATTAATTACTTCATTAATTTGTTGCTTGCTTGATTGATTTTTGAGACAGGGTCTCACTCAGTTGTCCAGGCCATTCTTGAACTTTCAATCTTCCTGTCTTAGCTTCCAAAGTCATTAGGATTATAGGTATATGCCACCACATCCATTTATAACACCAATTTTCTAAAGCTCAAAAAACTAAATAATAAGTTATTTAGGAATATATTTTATATGGGAAAAATATATGATTAATTATAAAGTTGAAGTTGCTGAAGACTAAAGTCTGCTGCCACTTTTACAAAGCTCTAAAATATTCAAGACTAAACATGGCTTAGAGATACATATAGTTTTACGTGTAAAAGTACCAATAAAACCAGTAGCAACAGTTGTATATGTTCAAAATATGTCCCTAGCATAGAATGGGGGGCTGTGGTGGCAGATGGCACTGAAAAACTTCAATAGAGTGGGTAATGTTTGGTTCATTCCCTAGGTGATGATGTGTTCACTGGTGTTCATCCAATTATGTTTTTAAATTTACAAGGACTCTTTTGTAGTATCAAATATTACATAATACAATTTTAATTACATCCCAGAATTATAATATTATTTTTGATAAGATGGCTATTCTTCCACTTCCTTCTTCCTTGAAAGTTCTTTTCTGTATTGTTGAACTTGAATGAGAGTCACAGTCTGAAAGAAGGAGAAAGTATGCTGTCAGATGATCCGTACAAATGCTGTCTGAGCTCAGCTAAGAACTAATGGTCTTCCCAGACTTGATGTCACAAAATTATTATAAAATGACAGACTGAACTCTCCATTTACTCATATTTCAATTCGATGGCTCATTTTTCAGTGTGAGTCCTATCTTTAAATTATCCTGCTCAAAAGTAGATGTGGGCTTCAAGTAGTTCTCGGCTGCCAAGTGCCTTCTCATTCCATTCCCATCAAATCAAAAATTCCATTCATGTACTTTTAAAGTTGCTGTGTCTAAATTTTTAACTGAAACATACAATGAAGGTCTTATCAAACATGTTGGAGAAACAGGAAGTAACAGTTTATAATACACTGTAGTAATCTTAATTCAGATTGATTTCTATGTACTATCACTTTTGGGGCATGTATGGCAAAAATCTCACTGCCCTCACCTTATCCATGCCTAACCAGCATTCATGCATAAAAATATCCTGATCACTGGGCTGGGGTTGTGGCTCAGTGGTAAAGCACTTGCCTCTCACGTGTGAGGCACTAGGTTTGGTCCTCAGCACCACATAAAAATAAATAAATAAAGGTATTGTGTCCACTTACAGAAAAAAAAAATCCTGATCACTTCTAATTTTAACCAAAGTCCTTCCCACCACTTACCTTCTGCTAGTGACAAGGGTGTGAAGGTGTGAGGGAGTGGGGCCATGGGCAGAGGTGGGTGTTTGACCTAACATAATATGTATGACAGGAATTAACAGGAATCAAACTCAGATCACAGGTCATGAAGCAGATAGAGCCTGTGTATCAAAGTTATACAGCCCTGAGTTCCAGTCCCCAGCTCCACCACCTTTTAGTTGATTGACAATTGACAAGCTACTAAATTTGTCAGTGTCTTAGCTTTCTCATCTATATAAGAAGTTAACATCACCACCCACATCATAAGGTTGTTGTGAGGATTTCATTACATTTTTAAATTATAAAAACACAAAATGGTGCCCTCTTTGTATTGGATTCTTTCTGGGCTTTCAATAGAGATAGGTTAATTTACTTACTCATCCTTGAATGCAGATTTCCTGGCATTCCTTTTCACTGTTGAATCTGTTTCCTGAGCCACTGCAGCCACTATACCAAAAGCGGGCACACGAGTTGACCTGTTTGTCATAATACCATCGAACTACATAATCGACACAGTTTCCAGGCTTCAAGTCTTCCAAACATCTAGGATCTGGGATGGGAAAAAGATAATGCATTACTAGAGGTTTTTCTTTACTGGGATGAAAAGTAAAAGCTTTATGAAGTTATGTTTTTAAAATATGCTTTCGACACATTAGCAGACCAACTAAGAAAATATGATTCTAAATGAGTGAAACAAGGGATCCAAAAAACCCCAAATATTCTGCCTACTACCTGAAACTCTACCACTTCATATTCATTCATTTAAAACAAAAGTTTTTGATCTTTATGAAACCCCAATAAAAATGCACATTTCCCTGAAAGTGTGAGAATTTATTTATTAATACTTTTGTGGGGATTTGTTGATATGAGAAAGATAGGACTTCTTCCATTTACTTTGGATTTGATTTTAAATCAAGCTAATATTTGGAATGAAAATGACTTACACCTTCAGTTTATTCATAGAAAGTATCACTGTGTGTGCCTAAAAAGAAAAACCCTGTAAGTCACCAAAGGCAGGAAAATGAGAGGCTCTTTATATCACAATTCCTCTAAAGGACAACTCTTATAGGATGCTAAAAATATGACATTCTAAAGTCAATTTACAAATAAACTTCAGAAATGTACCCAGTGTAAGAAAGCAAAGGTGAGTCATAACAATAAAGTCATATTATACTAATGAGATTCTTCTAATCACAGAACTTTCAATATGCTAAATCCTTTTCTATTTTCTTTTTTTTTTTTGAAATGGAGTCTCACCATGTGGCCTCAAACTCATGGGCTCAAGTGACTCTCCCACCTCAGCCGACAGAGTAGCTGGGACTACAAGACCATACCACCATGCCAACAATGTTAAATCCCTTTCTATTTTGTGATTCTCCATAGTACTTTGATTCACATTTCCTACCTGAAGTTAATCCAAGGTGGGAGAAGCCAATAAATAAATTAATTAAAAGACCAAATGGATAACTGTGCCTGTGACTTTTATTGTGTGAGTTGGTTTGAGTCACAAGTTTCATTTCTCTGTAGCAAATGAGTTCTTTCTCCAGCTCTTATAAAGGCTCCTTAGACCAAATAGGAAGAAACATACTTCCTCTACCTCTGCTCTTAAAAACTAAATATTGTATATTGTATAACTTGTTTTCAAGCCAATCTAAACAGGGATGTTGTTTTTCTTGCATATTTCACAAAAAAATGCATATACATATGCATATATATAATTTTTCATATATATTAACTCCATAGAAAATATGTTGGTGTGCAATAAGAATTGTGATGCATTCCACTGTCATGTATTTAAAAAATAAAACCAATTTTTTAAAAAAAGAAAATATGTTGATAAATCAAAATCTAAATTTTTATCTTTTTTTCTCTTTCTTGTGCAATCAAGAGGTCAAACCTCAAATGCCTACTTGTATGGAAGCCACATGTAAGACAACAGGGAGCAGCTGGACTATGGCAAACAGAACACAATCTTCTCTAAAGGCATTCAGTTTGAAATAACATTTAAAATAAAATAAACAGCTTTAAAACTTTTATAATAAAATTTATTCCACAGTCAGCCAGTTTACAAGTCTTATCTATAACCCAGCAAAAAATATCTTTTGTCCTCCCTGGTTAGAGTCAGAGTGTTCTTTTTTAAATGAGATTTTAGAGACCATCTTTCTGTGCCTGCCTCATGTGGTAGGTACTGCAGTTGATTGCTAGGTGTCTCTTACCTTTGTGCACCAAATTATCCTGGTATAAAATCAGTCCAGGACTTGGAGTTCTGGTTTTCATACTCTCAAGGGTGCTGAGCAATGGCCCAAGAGTGGCAACAGCCTCAGATGAGGAAGTAACAACCAAACTATGAGCCCACGTTGGCTCTGGAGGCTCATTCTCCTCATGCTCGGGTCCAGGGACACTGAACTACACACACACAAAAGTATTTATATTTTTTTTTGTTATGATAATATCAAATAAAAAAGTTAATTTGCTTCTGGGAACATTTGAGGAAAAATTCCGCATGGCTATGTACCCCCAACTTTCTGATACTTACTATTTCAAATAAAAGCTCAGGAAATAAGGCCCCTTCTCTGTGTCAGGCATCTCTGAATAGCTGGGCTGTGAATTTCCCTACCACTTTGCGTAAGTGTTTATGTACACACACACACACTGCCCACCTCCAAGCACAGATGCATTCCAGAGAGCTCTGTGTACAGGGTATGAATGATGTGAGGTTGGGAGGGGGTTAACTTCATTCTTTTCTTAGTCACTGCTATAAGGAGGGAAAATAACCACTAATTTAATGTTTTCGTGGCCTTTTCTATCCATTTTATAACACTAGAGATTTTAACAATGCATTCCAAAATATGTGCCATGATTCCAATCAATTTTGAGAATGGAAATCAGGGTGGTAGAGGACAATAACACAGCTGAGATGAAAACAATAGCAATGATTTGTCATCTAATTTGATTGCTGCCCAGTCTCAGCTGAAAACACCTGCCCTTCCTGTCACCCAGATCCCAGCTGATGCTAAAGGCTGTGGGTACTTAATTTCTAAGATATGTTGGACATCTAAGGAACAAACAATATAATTTCAAAAGCAAATTTCTGGGACTAAAACTTTCAGGTTTCATCAAAATTCACCTTATGTAATGGAACAAGGAAGAAAAGTTTTTGCTGGAAAAAAAAAGAAAAGTTGTGTCAGTTTTCTTGACTGTATTTCCAGCAGTTAGGCAAATCTTTTAGGGTAACAATTATGTTCTTTTTTTTTCTTTTTCCCCCCATTTGGATCCTAACTATACGAAGTTGAATCAGTGATTCACCTCAATTCTGGTCCAGTATGGTTATTTATCCTTGCATGTTCCCCACTTGTTTGTTATTTTGTTTGTTTGTTTGTTTGCTTGCTTTTTTTTTTTTTTAATTTATTTAAATAGGTATATCTGTGAATGAGGTAACATAGTTACCTGGGATGCTTTTTTACCCTTGTTACACTGTAACAAGAGGCAGTTGTCGTCATCAGTTGCTCTCTTCTATCTCAGCTATCCTGCATCTGATGCTGTGTGCATACCTATGTGTAGGCACGTGCATACACACACACACACACACACACACACACACACACCCCATGGTGGAAGAGCTAATTAATTCTAATACTCATGTATGTGTATTTTTAAAGTTATTAAAGTACTGCTACATGAGTCAGATTAAGTCCATTAGAATTGGTCACTGGCCCTACACAAAAAGCACTTAATTCAAATATAATAGTAACTTTTCACTGACTTCAAAACACAAAGTGGTTTAAATGAATGTACAACTTTGTATCACTTGAGGTTCCTCTTTATTTCAGAATGATACTGTGAGTAACACAGCAATCTGAATGTTAGCTTTTGCTACAATCATAGAACTTGAGAATTATAAGGCTAGAAGAAATTTTTCTCAGTCTCTTGCATTGGGGAGAACTAAGTCCCATATCAGGAAAGAAGTACCATTGTTTTTTGCTTGCATATGTCATGATAAGCAAAATATAAGAGTTTGAAGAGTAGTTTATCAAACATTAAAAACCAACTGATATTAGTCTAACTCAGATATACTGTATATAGGATGATAATGTTCCTTTGAAGTGCTCTGGGGAGCACCGTTTTCTTAAATGAATTAACTCAGCCTTTAAATCTTTACCTAACTCTGTTCTGAGACCGCCTAAGTTATTCTTTATGTCTTGTAAGCTTAAGAATGTCTGGGTTTTTTCTCAGTCACATGGTCATTTGGGAATTTTGACAACTGTAATTTACACCACATTCTAGAATAAGCATAACTTCTTTTATAAATGAAACTATTTTCATCAATCTTCGGGATCAACATATTTCAGATATTTGAACAAATGCATAATTGTTATGGTTTGTAATTTTTATAATTTTCTTACTTATTATAAAATCAAACATTCATTGAAAGGAATTTTAGAAAACATGAACAAGGAAAAAGAAGAAATAGAAATCAGAAGTAATTCTACCCCCCAGAGATAATTATTGTTAATATTAAGGTATAATTTTTTCCCAGTTAATGTGCATATTTAAAAAAAATGCTGCATGTTTGTTTTTCTATGCTTTTCATTCTTAATATATACTATGTTCCTAGTATATATTATGATCATTCCATATATTTTACCATGACTGCAACACTATTTTAAATATAGAATATCTATAATGACAATGGTCTTTTTTGAAATTTATTTCCTTTTTTTTTCTTCTATTATAAACCTCAGGTCTACTTTGTGGGCTGAAGAACACATATATTTAAGGCTTTGAGACAAAGTCCCCTTCAAACATGTTTTTTTTACAAATTTGAACATTCAGTGAGAGTGTATTTCCTAAACTATTACCCTTTACTAGCTATTATGATTGAAAAGATATATAAATTACCAGTGTCACTGTTGAAAAATTCTCCAGCTGATCTATAGACCCCTGGCATAATCTGCCCCCTCCACACAATACGATCTCACCTGCCACTATGACCCTCAGATATACTGTCTGTAGGATGATAATGTTCCAGGACCCTTCATTTCTTCCTCTTCATTCTGCCTCAGGCTCTCAAAACCAACCCTTCACTGCAACCTATTTAGAGTTGCTCTCCATTTATAAAACTTCCAGTAACTACTCAGTACAGAGTCTCCTCTTCTAGATAATGCATAATACCTTCTGACTCTTCTGTACGTGGCTCTGAATATACAGAGTGTACCCTTTAGCCCTACCCTGTATGGAAGCAGAACATGCCAGCCCCAAATATGCCACTTTTGCATGTTGATTTATTTTGAGGCAACTGAGAAGAAGCAGATGCAGAAAAAGCTATCTGCCCTTTCTCCATTTGCCTAAAAGCAGGACCTAAATTTATAAAGATGTCCTTCTTTCTCTATCAGGAAGGACAGAGTTAATCACTGAAGACCACCCTAGATTCTTATCCCAGAGTTGGCACCAGAGGACTCTACATAACTGGTTCTTATCTTCCACTAGCTCCCCCATATATTCACCTTCCCACAATTTGCTACCCTGGAAACTCGAAATCCTTTTTGTCTTGTCACTTTTTTACAAATTTATTGTCCTTTTGTTAGGATTCTATACAAGCTCCCAGTGCTAATATCCCTTTGAGTTATTCATCACTGAATGCCCCTATGTGTTGTGCGCTGCACATGTTAATAAACTTCTGTTTGTTTTCTTCTTGTTAATCTGTCTTTTGTCAGTCAAATTTACAGAGCTCCAGACTAGAGCTTAAGAGGGTAGAGGAAAAAGAAAAATGTTCCTCCCTGCCACTATTTTATACCATTTCCTAGTTCACATATATAAACATCACAGCCCTGATAAGAGATATTGAACAATGCCATTGGTTCTTTTTCTTTATATCTTCCTTTTATTCTCTATTTTCTCTTCTTTTATTTCAATAGCGTAGAGAAGACACTGAATAAATTCACAGACTGTTAGAGTCTTCCTATTACATTCTCTTCAGGCCAAACTTAATAAGGATGTGCAAAGAAAGAAAGAAAGACAATTTTGGATTACTCAACTCCTCTAGGCTTTAAGGTCATAGTTTTTAGAATAAAAAAGATCAGCCCTAACATAACCTTCCAACTGTAAGAGGGGGACTTAAGCACTCATATTTAACTGGCAAAATAAACACCAATTCATTGCTAGTGGCTGCCTCTGGAGAGGAGGATAAAAAACGATCTCTGGAGAGTAAACAAATGGAAACACTGGTCACTTCTGGGGGCAGGGTGTGCACTCAGGTGTTTATTATATTATACATATTAAACCTAAAAACACAAGCCTGCCTATGGGTGTGCACGTTTCTATTCCTGCCACGCTTCCCCTTAGTGAGGAAGGATGGTTCCAGTTCCAAGCAGGGGCTCACCATAGCAAAGGGCGCAAAAGAGGTGTCTGGGGCGTGTGGGGGCTGACACCTGGAGTCCAGGACTGCTCCATGCAGCTGGACAAGCAGATCTGTTATCATCATGCTCTTTCAGCCTTCACGCTGATCTTCAATAGGAGGAAAACAGACTTTGCCACATCCGCAGAATATGAATGCATGAGCTAATGAGGATCGCTGACCATGCCACATACCATTCCAAAGCGTCTTTTGGTTTCTGATTTCCAAACATTTACCTCCTAATTCATTACCCAGAATCTTTTATATATCACAGACAAGCTCTTCAACTCTGAGCTCATGTCTGCTCTGGATGAATGCTAATTATCTTGTGCATTAGCCCTTGTGTTCAGATTCAGCCTTGTCCTAGCCTTGCAGGTCAAATTTCTCCCATTTGGGTGTGAGGATTCTGCTACTGCCAAATGGCTCCACGGCCAGCACCTTCAAGGTGTCCGGCTTCTCAGGAGTCCTTCTTGGTGGACTCTTCCCAGGGGAGAACACTTCTTTGCCAGGACTCTCAGCACTTAAATCCAAGTACTCAAAAGAAGGTTCTTTACTTATATTTCAAGGTTGCAAGACCCTCAGGAACACCTTGAGCTTGGGTTACACCTCCCAGATTCACTGCAGCTTTCTTTCATGAAGGTGGAATGCAGGATTTTATTCTGTTAAACCCCTCTCACACATTAGTATAATGCCCACTACTATGACATTGCCCAGTACAAGTTTTGAACTGCTGTAATCATATACTTAAAAAAAAGAACATTTTGATAATAATCCCTTGTTTTACAGGTAAGAAAACAGACCTCAAGAGAAGAGATGATTCAGTCAGATGTCAGGCTTCTATCAGATTTCACTTCTAGAATTTCATTCATTGTGAGATAACAGGATAAACTTAACAGTCTTTGAAAAAGACCACACATATTTAATAGATGCGTCCTAATTTCAGAAGTAAAATAGGAAGAATACAGCCATTGGAGCTGAGGAAATTAAGTATTTAGTTTCAGTATTGAGACTACAAATCAAATTTTCCAGGTATAGAAGCATCTCAGATTCTAAGGGTAATAAATATATTCTCAGTGATTTATGATGCTTAGCCAGCATCTCTACATAATAAGAGTTAGTTGTTATGTAGAGTTTTATTAAGAATTGCATTTTTGATCACAATTAAAATATTAATTTTATTTTATAAATAAGTAAATTATTATATTAACCAATATAACAATATCTATATATGTGACTAACTTAAGGCCATTTGTGAATAATTAATTGGGTCTAATTTCTGGAAATCCATTTTATTTAATTGGGTTTAATTTCTGGAAATCCATTTATTTTTGGTCATTGGACAAATTAAACTAACCACTAGGCCTGGTCCCATGTCTTTTGAGGTTTTCAATAGCATTGATTATGGCTTCTGAATAGGCTACTTTACTTAGTAGTCAGTATAATATGATTGAGCATTCTACACAATTTTATTTGCATAGAAGATTCAAAGAAAATATAGATGCACTCAGACTTTATACTATTTCTCCTGTCACAGAGGCTTAGTACCAAGCTAAAATATATGCCATTGTGTTTTATATAGGTTTTTAAAGAAAATCCAACCAAAATGAAATTATGTGTAAGTGAAATAATTTGATGATGCTATTTTTAAAAGGGGAAACACATAAATAAAATGACACTATTAACAGGTATTAAATAAGCTGGAAAGGATGTAGAAAAGAAAGCAAAGACACAAATTATGGCCATATGATATGATTAATGTGGGTGAGAAATGAAGCGGTTCTGATCTAAAGTGACAGAGGCAAGGAGGAGAGGAGGGTGAGCGGTGGCGAGCAGAGAGAGGGATGATAGGAACTTTCTGAAGGAGACAGTAGTGCTGTGAGGACAGGCTTACCACCTCATCCCAGTCTTCTTATGGATACTTGGCAAGTTGGTGGGAAGGAGAGACAAGGACATCTGGAGAAGCAGCACTGTGAATATATTCCACGATGCATGTCTGTGGAATCCCCGGGCACAGGCCAAGACTATGTGTGACTATGAGGCCAAGAAAAAGTCTGGTCTAGGGAAGCAAATGTGACAGTTGTTGACATGGACAACACTGGAACTCAGAACGAGAACATGGAAGAAGAGGAGAAGCAGACTGAGGACAGAGATCAGAAAAATCAAGACTCTGATGTTTCAGGGGTAGGCAAAGATTACCCCCCAACAGTGATTGATACAGAGTGCTCAGAGGGGTGGCAGGAGAACAAGAGAGGGCTCTCACAGTCAAGGAAAACAGGTTCAATGAAACAGTGGCCATGGTGTTACATGCAAAAGAGCAGTCCAGTAAGGATCTGGAAATTAAGGAGGTCACTGGTGGCCTTTCTAGCAGAATTTCAATGGCATAGTAGAGGTAGTAACCTGACTTTAGAGGGTTTCCTGAGTGAATGGGAAGTCAGAAAGCTTTGAATGAATGACAGTGAGAGGGAGTGGGTGGTTGGGTGGGACTGTGAGGTGGAGAAAGAGGGAGAGGAAGGAGAGAAACAGGGAGAGGAGAGAGAGAAATGGAAGATGGAGGGAGGGGAGGGAGCAAGGAGCAGGAGAGAAAGAGAGACAAAGAGACAGCAACGACTGGCCTGAGGAATAATTTTATTATACAACGATAGAAAGATATAGGATATTAGCAAGCAGGATGTGTAAATTAAGAGAGGTTTGGGGTATCTTTTAGATGGGTGAGTCTGAAGTCTCTTTACTGACTCTAGGGAAGAAGTCTGAAATATTAGTAGGAAATGGCACACCATTGGAGCAAAGTTCTGACCTTACAAGAGGTAGAAGGGAACAGGCCTCAGGGCACAGGTAGACGATTAAAAGGTCTCACATCAGAGTTGAGGATGGAGCCCAAAGTCAGATTTGGAAAGGAAAAGACATTCAATTCCAACATCAAGTCTGAATCTGCTCAGTGCTCCCATTCTTTAAAAAAAAAATGTCCAGTGGAGTCTGGTCTCAGAAGTGGCTTTACTTAAATGGATCTTGACATGGAGTAAGAAACAATGATAATTGTGGGGAAAAGAAGGTATGAGATGGGAGAGATGGTGAGAGTGAAATGGAAATGGAGATGTTGGACTAAAATAAAACAGAAGTCAGACAAAGACGGCGAGACAGCCAGCAGTCAGCCACTAGGCTAATTTTCTGTAATATATGTTGGCACAGAATGTACATTTTCTTCATATAAATGAGGAGCCTGCATGCTAGACTGAAGACTGGCAGGAAGAATCAGGATGCTCTCAGAACACGGAGACTAACAACGCCCTCTTATTCCTCCACTGTGCCTCCTCCTGCTGAGCTAACCAGAGGGACCTCCCACGCCAGCTTGGCTGTGTCAATCACTATGTTGCTGTGGAATCACTCTGCACAGGAATGCCACAGTCTCCTTTCTACCGAGAGGAAAAAGTCTTGCTGCCAGTTATCTAAGTTACTTGCAGTCAAGGAATAATTTTTCATAATAACAGAAAAAGAAACTTTCAGAAAGGGTATATAGGGTTTCTTTCTACTTCTTCAAGAAGAGAAAATACCTAAGGTATTATTATAAGAAACCAACTCCTACAAATAAACTGACACTGACATTATTTATTAATGCTTTCAGAATGACAAAAAGTGACTTCATGCAGGAAATTAATATGCTTATGGGCTTAATGGACCATTACTGGATATGACCAGTTGGCCTAATAAAATGAAGTTCACTTGATTTTATTGCCCTGTTCCTATTTATGGAATTTTATTGACCTATTCCTATTTGGAAACCTTAACCCAACTGGACCAGAAAGAATAAATGAACATGAAAGTGTTAACATTATTACTACCATAAAAATAAGGATCTTTTTATTACAGTATAATTGTTGTCCTTCATTGGAAAAAAAAATCTTCAGATTTCTCTTTTAACTCAACAACTGGTGTGGCATTTATTTGGTCATAAACATTTATTGAGCATCTACTGTGTGTAAAACAAAGCACTGTTTTAAATAAGTATGACACAAAGTTTAGACAAAGATCATGTCCTTAAAAAATTTAAATGCACTAGGAAAATTAAGACACACACATAAATAATTATTACCACAATAGATTCCAGAAGAAAACATAAATTATCCAGAGATTTCAGGAGAGATACAGTTCTAATGGACATACATATTTAGCTTCCTGAAACTGGCCTGTGAGCGAAATAGAGCAGGGGGTTGCTTAATGTCACAAATTTTAGTAGGAAGAGATCTTTCTGCATTCCATATTTCCCAACATACCTGTTCCCAGATACTTAGAGCACATGTAAATCAGGATCAAATCTCATTCCACAGTTAAATAGAATGCTTAAAATGCTGGTCCTTCTTTGAGGTAGAAATCACAGACTTAGATTGCACACTGAAGTGTAAATAACTGATGTCAGATTTTCCCCTAAGAACAGATTTTTGAAAGAAATGGAAGAAGAAAAGACAGAATGAAAGACTGAAAGAAGCTAGGTATCTGAAGGAAGCAATAAAAACCACAGAGAAAGGAAAAAGCAACACAAAAAACTTCTGAGATTATTTACTGGTTTTCCATTATTCCCTAGAGTAAGCTAGGAAACAACCTGAACCGATAGGTATTAAACAAAGATAGCTTCATAGGCACAGAAATACAAATGTTTTTATATTTATATGTAGGCAGACTATAGATAAAAGGATATTTCAGATTTAAAGATGAAAATAATGCATACATGTTTTCTCATATTAAAATATCTACTAAGAAACTAATTGCTTAAAAATTCACAATTGACTTGGTGTTTCTGCAGAGAGAACCAGTGTGAGAAGGTCTAGCAACAAGAGGGGCTAAGAAGCTCAGGTGCATTGTGAGCTCCCACTACCTCAACCAAAGCCCTCCTAGAGAGACCTGGCCAATGCTCAGTTTCCCTCCTTGCAGCAATTGGTTTTATAAATCCAAACTATTCTGGATTTTCTCTTCTTGTTCCTTCCCCTCCCCAGTTACTAGAATGCTTCATCTGCTATGGTCTGTTAATGTCACTCGACTCTCAGAGTCATCAAATTCCTGCAACATGACATCAGAGGCATATGCCTTAATGTTCCTCATTCCATATCAGAACATTCTTGAATGTTCCTCAGGCACTTTACATGGTACAAACTAAACTTATTTTATAACTTTAAAAACCCTGTCCTATAATCTCCATATTTCAATCTAGCCTATCTCCAATCCAGGCACCCAATTGTCATATCAAAACCCATCCCTCTCCCTAACCCTCAATTGCTTAATTCTGCTAGGAAAGGCTTTCCTACCTGTGCCTCTGTTTTATTCCTACTACCCCTGCCTCAATTTAGGGCCTTGCTATCTCTTGCCCAGACAATCAGACCTCATATCTGGTTTCTTCACTCCTCTTCCTAGTTACCTGTCACACTACAACCAGGGTTATTCTTTTTGTGAACGAATATGACCACAGGACCCTTACTTTACAAATTCCTCTGCTGTCTCCAGGCTAGCTGGCCTATAGATGAAGTTCAAACTCCTTGGGTTGGCACATAAAGCCATTTATGATCAGTCCTCAAATGACCTGTCCAGCTTTAACTCTCATCATTCTTCCATACACACCCTAGGCTACAGTTAGACTGAACTTGTCCCCTTTTCCGGAAATGCCATGCCCCTGTCGATACAGCCTGTGCCTAGATATTCCCTATGCTGGGAATACGCTTCCCTTTTTACTTTTCCTTTGAAAAACTCTTAGTTATTGTCAACTCTGGGGTCAGTGCCACATCCTCTGTGAAACCTTCAGTTATGGACTAAATGCTGCGTCCCTCCAAAATTCATATATTGAAACCTAAACCCCAGTCTTCAGAACTGTGAGAAATAAATGTTGTTTAAGCCACCCAGTTCATGATATTTTTACCCTCATCCCAAGCCAACTAAGGTACTTTCCACTATTCTCCCTGAGATTAAATGCTCCATCTCTCATGCTTCATCCATAGCTCTGAGAAAACGCTTAAAGCATCAGTGCATCTTGTATTTATCTATCTCCCTGCTGGACTGTGTGACCTTCTCTCAGGCAGAAACCATGTGTTAAGAGTTACCACCTTGCATAACCTAGCATAGCAGTAAATGATCAATATGTGCTACTGAAATTCATCAGTATTAATACAGCAGAAATGTGATTCAATGATTATGAGGAGGGTTCAGTTTAAACACTACTTGCCAGATGAATCCTGAGCTTAATCTTTTTAAGGAAGACATTAGGAAGCATCTAAATACCTATTGGAAAATTGATTGTTTACATGGGTTGACAAGAGGGACAAAGTGATAAGTCACACAAGGAGGCAAGGTCCCAGCAGCAGATGGTACTCAGGAGGAGATAGACTATGTATATTATTGTATATAATTTACTTTAAAATGCTCAGTATAGACCACGGCCAGCAAATCTCTCTGAGCCAAGTCTGGGTCTCTATCTGTTTTTATAAAAGTTTTTGTTTTATTTTGTTTTGTTTTGGTGCTGGGGATTGAATCCAAAGCCTCATGCATGCTGAACCACACTCTGCCACTGAACCACAGCACAAAGCCTATCTTTGTGATGTTTTATCAGAACACAGTAATGTTCATTCATTAAAGTATTATCTATGATTACTTTCGTACTTCAAAGACTTCTAATTAGAACAGAAATTGAATGACCTTCAAGCCAACAGTGTTCAATATATGACCCTTTATGAAAAGCAAAGTGTGCTGACCCTGGAATAGACCACATGGTATAAAAGTGTGTGTTAATTTCAAAACAATCCAGGGGCAGTTTGTGGCCCTAATTGGTATTAATCATCTTGAAGTCAGTGTTTATGGGACTCAAAAATATGTTGCAGGCCTTTCTGTTCTTTTTGGAACAGGGTATAAAAATTAGTGAGACTTATAGTCTGTGCCCTTAAGATTTGTATCCTAGGCTGAATGCCCTTGGTCCCATTACTGATCTAATGTTTCTTGAGGCCTCAGTTTAATAGAAGGTGATGTTAGAATTTTTTTTTATGCTAGAGATTGAACCCAGGAGTGTTTAATCACTGAGTCATATCCCCAGCCTTTCTTAATCCTTATTTTGTGTTTTGAGACAGGATCTCCCTTAGTTTCAGAGGCTGGCTTTAACTTGCGATCCTCCTGCCTCAGCTTCCAAAGTCACTGGAATCAGAAGCAAGCACGCCACACCCAGCTATTTTTACTCTTGTTCATGATGCTCTTTCATTTCAATGAAGTCTTTATAAAAGAATAACACAGGGGCTGGGGTTGTGGCTAAGTGGTAGAGAGCTTGCCTGGCACGTGTGAGGCACTCGGTTCAATCCCCAACACCTCATAAAAATAAAACAAGTATATAGAGGATAACACAGTAGTGCATGCTTGTAATCCCAGCAACTTGGTTGGGTGAGACAGGAGGATTGCAGGTTCAAGGCCAGCCTTAGTAATTTAGTGAGACCTTAAGCAACTTAGCAAGACCCTGTCTTAAAATTTTATAAAAGGGGCCTGGGTACTGGGGTACATGTAGCTCTGTGGTAAAATACCCATGAGTTAAATCTCTAGTACCAAAAAAATAATAAAATAAAAAGAGAGAGAGAGAGAGAGAGTAACACAGGGACTTCATGAAACTTAAAGAACAGGGCATGACTGTGCCTGCCCACTTGCTAAAGGATGTCCGTATATGTAGCAGACACCAGTCTAGACTTGCTTTAGTCATAAATTGGTGAAGAAGAGACTGTAGGAGTTGCTTACTAGTTTGCACCTAAAATAACCTACTAACTGCTCATGGTATGATTGGCTTAAATTTGTTTCCAGAAGCTTGCTATAAGGACAGTCACATTTACCTCAAAATTCATTCAGGAGCTAGTTATTTTCATGCCCTATGACCAGGAAGCCCTGGTCATGTATGTATACCTCCCTTCCATCCCCACTTTAAGCATAGAGCTGGAAGCTCAGTAAGCAAGAATGTGGCATGGAACATGGGAGAGTGACCAGTTGGACACGTGCATACTTCAGAAAAACTTGAAAAGATACAAAGTGGGGAGTGGAAGCACAGATGAAAGAAGAAGAGTTGTGGCCCTGGTATAAACAAATCTGCAAATAGTGTATTATTAACCTGTTCTAGTGCACTCGATTGCTTTGGTAGTGACAGTTGTGATATATAAATATTGTTTGCAATATTTAGTGGGTAATTACTTATCAAATATGGAATTTTAAAAAGATCTCATATTCTTGTTTATAAGCCCTAGAGCTGTTTCAGAACTGGAAATCTTGGGTCAAGGTGGTAATATTTGGAGCCAAGCACATGAAAATATCCATATCCCAGCTGATTCTGACAGCGCAGAGCAAGAAGGTCTTTGATACAAAATAGAATACACCATTATTAGCTCAAAAAGTAAGCAAAACAGTTACTTACTGACTCAGAAATTTCTTCTGGGGGCTCTGGAGTAGATACGCCAAGTTCTTCCCCCAGCACCCCAAATTCAGGTTGAGATGATGAGGAGCCAAAAACTTTAGCTAAATAGGAAGGAAAATCCTCACAAATTTTTGTAGACAACTTCTGCTTCAGGGTGTCTTTTAAAAGAAAGGGAGAAAGTAGGAGCAATGAAACATTACTTAAAACCTGCTTAAAGCAATCAGCATAAGAAATAATAAGAAATTCCCCATTCTTTGAAATAGACTGCTAAAGTGAACTGATTTAGTTCATTTTTTTCATTATGTATAAGAGGTTATCTAAAATAACTTTATTTAATTTCATAATACACACCACCACAAAGAGGCAAAAGAGGAACTTAAATGCTTACTTATCTAAAGTGTCAGTTAGCTGTGAATGTAAACCTAACTCTATGTAAAGGGTTAGCTTTGTCCACATTAAGTTATATAGGCACTTAGTCTGGTTTTAGGGAGAGTAAAAAGCCAGCTAATGCAAAAGAAGTATATTCCTCACTGCCTGTAGCAAAGTAAAAACTCCTTCAGATAAGATGATAAAGCTCTTAGGTTATTAAAATAGAATTTTTTTCCTGAAACATGAATTACTTCTGGCCATTCTAACACATGAACAGCCCAGTGAGACTGAATATATCAGACCCACCAGTCACCAGGCAGGGGGTTAAGATCAGGAAGCTTGGAGAAGGGAGGAATAGAAAGCATAAGCTTTCTGAGCATGGTATGCTACCCTTAGGACTGGTGGTGCTGGCACTAAGGCATGGGCAGGGCATGAGGCCTGGACAGTTGGTGCCCGGCCATGTCAGGCCCCACTCCCAGGTAGATGGTGGAGGAAAGATAACGACAAACTGAAGCCTGCAAATGCATTAAGCATAATTTTACATCACAAGCTTTCCAGGTCTGGGCCCTGCCAGCATCAGTCATCAGTTTCCAAAGAACTGGAATATATTTCACTGTAAAGTGATACAATTTAAACAGAGATGAGTCAGGATATTAGGCAGTTTCATTAGTAAGTATCAGTTCATGTGAAAGGGTAAATTCAGCACAGGGAAGCCCATCAGATTAGCATTAGTATGATGCATATCCAAAAGGCCGTTCTCCAAGATAAATTCCTGATATCAGCACGTTTTCATAAAACCACAGAGCAGAACAAGCTCTCTAACTAATCCCAATTACTTGTGTTTCCCATCTCTTTAGCTAACTGTAACATTATCATTTGACGAGCATCTTTAACTACATTTTTTTTTTTTTTTTGTCCATGGTTATGTCCTGCCTTGTTCCATCCCTTACTCTAGTTAGGTAACTTTCTGAACATTAACCAGTCTTAACAATATCCCCAAGTCCTAGTCTTTTTTTTCATTCCTGTCCATTGACCATGGATACTTCAGTTAAACAACTCCAAGGTCAACTCAGCCCTTACTACGCATGAATAAAGACATGGTATTCTACCCCCCAAACTGGAGGATACTAAAATTTTTTTTGAACATTGATAGTTTATGAGTTACAATTTAATGTTGGCATAAGCTTCATTAATCTCCTGATTTTCATTTTCGGTAAAAATCTAGTGACATGATATTTGAAAGAATAACGCAAATTCCTTTCTCCTGGGGCACCCAGCCTTACCTAGCAGGGTCAAGAAGTCATCAAAGTGATATACATGCTGTGGATCAGTAGCAATTAGATTCATTTCTTTAAGGAACATGTCAAAATTGGGGTCACTTTTCTTCACCACCCCAATCACAAATATCTCCACACCAGTGTCTTTGGCTTCTTTCACCACTTCTGTCAGATTCTTTTTATCTCGGGAGTCTGTCTGTCCATCCGTGATGACCAAGGCCACCTTCTTGATGCCTGGCCTGGCACTCTTGAACATGTCATTGGCAGCCTGCAGGGCAGTGGCCGTATAGGTACCTTCCCCCAGATACTGCATGTTGTCTACAGCCAACTTGAAATCATCCTTGCTGGAGAACTGCCTCAAATCAGCCACTATTTCCACCTTATGACTATAGTTGATTATGCCTATGCGGGCTGTGGCGAGATCCACAGCAACGCGGTCAGCCAGAGACTTCACAAAATTTTGGATGATCCGGAAGTTGTTTAGCCCCACACTTTCTGAACTGTCAATCACAAACACCAACTCCAGGGGAGTGTCTTTGCATTTGCGACCACAACCTACAAGACAAATGTTGAGACCAAAAAAAAAAAAAAAAAAAAAACTGCAGGAATGAAACCAAACCATCACTGATTAGCACCACATTAGGAGAAGAGAGGAAAGAATTAACTTGGGACCTGAACTATTATTTTACTTTCCTGTGACTGGGAACAGCTGACATCTGTCTCCCTCCAGGCTTCTATACTTGACTCAGATTCCATAACAAATAATAAACACCTATGTGTTCATTTCTTAAATTAAAATATATTTTTTAAAAGGAAAGGCAGCAGAACACAACAGACACTAGTATGGCAATATGTAAATCAATGGATGTGTAACTGATGTAATTCTGCAATCTGTATATGGGGTAAAAATGGGAGCTCATAACCCACTTGAATCAAAGTGTGAAATATGATATATCAAGAAATATGTAATGTTTTGAACAGCCAACAATAAAAAATAAAAAAAATAAAAAATAAAAGCTAGCATGCCCAGTGTGTGCCTTCCCAATTTTATTACTCTTCCTCTAAGAGGTAACTACTGTCCAAAATCTGTTCTTCATCATTTCAACATCTGTTCTTAATCTACAGCTGAAAGCTTCAACCCTTACATGAAACTGGAGATTTGCTCTCTGGCATGGAGGAAGTATTGGGATGAGAATTTTTAATTGTGTGGGGGAAGGATTGAGGTCATAAACTATACACAAGAGTAGCTGCCCACAACTACTCTATTTATGTCTAATCACCCACAATGAGAACTGTTGTGGCTTCCACGTTATCAAAGAGACTGTTAGTCCATCCAAGCTGTGAAACTGTTTGGGAGGAGGGATTCCAGAGAGCACTGGTCAATAAACAGCTTTTGTTTAAGTCAGTAAACAATCATTCAAAGCAATTCTAAGAGTCCCCAGAGGATAAAAAATTATCAAAGTTTTCTTCTTTTATATATATATATATATATATCTCCTCCTGTTGCTCACCAACCAACCATAGAAAGTCATCAGGAAACTGGTGTTATTTTCACAGGGCTTTTAGTACCCAGAACCCATGTCCATATTGGTCTGTCATCATAGAGTTTCAGGCTGGCTCTTAGGTCCAGATGCCTTTTAGGGGACAAGCCAGTTCTGGGATTCCCTGTATGGCAAGACAGTGATGTCCCTGCCTTCGACCACTTTAAGCACAGGAGTCTCTCTCATCTTTATTTCATTATTTGTTATTATTATTATTTGCCTTTGGCTGATCTCTTTTCTTTACTTCCTCTTTCTGACAACTATTTTAAGTCTAAAGTGGTCCATCATAGATTCATTTAGATATCACTGTGAAGCAAAATGAACGACTGAATGTCCTTCTGCCTTTGAGATTCAGGATAGCCCTAGAAATCATGTTCAAAACTCAACTCAGACTTCTTGACTTCAGGAAAAACACAGACATTAAGCCACCAGCTAGACTGGACTTGTGTACCAGTTGGTTTTTGTAGTCATATTTCCTGTTTGTTTGTTTTTCCCTTCCCTAGTTCAGGTAAATGTCACAGACATGAGCACTGAGCTTACAAAAGACCAGGCTACCCACACACACTAAGTCAGGAACCTCAGGCTCCCTAACCACAGCAAAGACAACTTCCTTTGCTCAGTCAGGGTTCCCACAGCCTCGCTCACTGCTTCCTCTCAGTTTCTCTCTGACTTTGTACACCCCTCACTAGCCATATAATACACATCCTCCGAGGGAACTCCTTACCACACCAACACAGACCATAGTGAGGATGGTACCTTAAATGGATGGACTTTTTTCTTTGATAGTTAAATCTTACCACATATTTTAATAATGAGCTCAATAATTTCTTCTCTCTGGGGAGAAAAAGGAAAATGTATTAGCATTAAATGTATGACTATAGTATTTTTTTCCCAGAGTCTTAAAAGTTGTCTTACTATAATCAGCAGTGAGCCATTTGATGTAATCCTTCCATTGCAGAAAATGAAATAGCACAGAGGTTTAAAAGTTGGGTATAATAGATCATAACTGAAATGAGGTTCAGTTGTGAAACTTAATCGCTCAGAGTTCTAAAGTTCAATTGCAATTTCAGCATTTATCAGCTTGTAACCTTGGCTATTAGGTGACCTAACAGTGTCTAGATTGCAGGGCTGTGGTGCAGATGGAATGAGGTAAATACACATACAGCTCTTAGCCCGAGGTCTGTCCCCACTAAGCACTACCTACACAATAGCGAGGTGCAGACGTGCGCGTTCAGTAATGTGACTTAAACCACTTAGTTGCTTAGTGTAATGAGCAACCAAGGCATGCTTCAGGGTCTAAAAGAATTCATTCCAGGCTGAAGTCTCTCCTGTTTCTTCTGTACCAATCCTCAGTTTTGAAAGTCCCCTCCTCAGCTTCCTACTACTCTCACTTTGGCTCTTCTAGGAAATGTCCCTGTGTTTCTGAATGCTCCTTCCTTCATCCTGCAGTACGTCAGCTCCACAGAAGGGCCTGAGATCACATGGGTACCAGAAGTCAATTTGTGATGTCCTGCCCTGTGTGGCAGGTTTAAAGTGACTGAGATGAGACTACAGAAGGCAGGAGACCACATTTGCCAAAGACATGAAGCTGAAAAGGATGATTAACAGAAGCTTAGATTTCAATAGGAAGGAGCCATTGGACCTAATCCAAGAAGATAAAATTTAACAGATTCAGGAACAAAATTTTAAGGAATTAATCTATAATGACAGAATTGGGATAAAGGTGACATATCTGGTAACATGGATTAACAGCAATGAGATGGGAACTATTCAGTCATTTAAATCTAAGTTTTTAAATCGTAAACTGAGCAAAAAACAATCATTCCAAGTAACTATGTAAGAAGACCCTCTAATACCATGCTGAGTTACATTACAAAATTACATAAAATGAAGAGTTCAACCATGTTTTCTCAGAACTTTGCTATACTTTTCCATGTTCAGAGAGACATTTAATAAATCTGTAATTAGAATGTATATGGAAAGGAACATGTATGAATTTATATTAAGTATAACTAGAAAGGGGAAACATAAATTTATATTTTCATGTTTAACTTTTTAATGTAGAGAAAATAACTCTATACTAAATTTTATGATTATAGTTTTGCACTTGACCTTATATCATAATTAATTTCCCATATTGTTAAATGTTCTAAAAAACTTCATCTCTAAAGTAAAAAATGTGATCATTTTTGGATATATAGCTCTCTGATGAATGCTGCTAAGGTATCCTTCAGAGAAGTTACAGTAACTGACATCTCCAATAGCAATATAGAAGGAACAAAAGGAGTTACACATTTTGAATATGGGGAGTGAAAGCCTTCTGCAGCTAGAATAAAGCAGTTGGTGTTGAACTAAGATGATGGCTGACCTAGTGGGTAAATGGTAGAGTTATATAAGAAAACCTATTTTATTTTAGACATACAATGCTAGTTGTTATTATTTTCTAATCACTGCAATTTCATAGACCAAAACATTTCATTGTTTTAAATTGATTTATTGAATTGCTAGTGAAGTCAAATTTTATTTCATATGCATGTTTCCAAGTTATATTCTTGAACACACAGTCTGTATTTTGTCCCATTTTCTTTAATTATAAAGTTGGTCCTTTGTTGGCCTATAAGGGCACTGTATATATTAAGGCTGGATTTTAATTCTTTTCAACATGTTTTTATGGCATGAGTAGGTTTAAAATACTTTAATTGGCTGTATACATATCAACCTTTCCCTTTTCTATTAAGTGACTGGAACAGTTTATTCTTTCACTAAAGTCACTGAATAACTACTTTGGCTATCTGGTGCCAACAACAAAGGCATCAAATTTATTCTATGAAAGAGGTCACAGTCTAGTAGGAAGTAAACAAATAGGCAAAGACTTATATAAGTGCTCAGAGAGCCAGAGAACCACGAGGTCTGCTGGGGTTGGGGCAGTGGTCCAGAGAGGCAGGCTCTGACTGATTTGGGGTGGATGGAGACCGGAGGTACATCCCAGGCAGACGGAAGGGCACTCACACAAAGAACACTGCATTATAGTACTTGAGTAAGCTGGTGACTCCAGGTGTGTGGTAGGAAGAACAGAAATGTAGCAGTCAGGGAGCCTTGGTGTTATGTTGAAGGTGTCAACTTGAGCTGCACATTGAATACAGGTGATCCCTAAGAGCAGAAGAGCTCTGGTCTCACTCCTGTTTAAGAAAGAAGATCACAGCAACTGGTGGAGGGGTTTGAAGTTCCTAAATAGTTCAGGCAAAGAAAATGATACCAGAAGGCAGTGGTGATAGTGATGGGTGGGGAAGACAGGCCTGGAAGAACATTCCAGATGGAGCATGAAGGGAACTGGAGAGTAACTGAAAGAAGGGATGAGGGGAAGAAGGGGTCAAAGAGAAGGCAAACATGGTGGAGCCTTGCTCTAAGGTAGGGAGGAGTGGAATAGGGGCATGGTGGGATTGTGAAGATGATTGGGCCTGGCTAATTATTTGGTGGACCTCCAGGACATCCAACTAGAGAAGCCCAGTAGCAGTAGGATGTAAGTTCTGGTGCAGTCCCCGCTGGAGACAGATTAAAGAAATGCTAGTGTTCATTTAGTTGTTCAAACAGGGACCACAGTTAGATTGCCTGGAAGAGGGACTCTCAGCCATGCTTTTACCAATGTGACCAACCACCCCCATTTGACAAACATACTCTACGTTATAATTTTAAAAAATAATAATTTTTAATTTATCCTATGATTTTACTGTGCTGTTCAATTAGCCTTTTCGAACTGTACATCCCCCTGCCTTTCGTGGCTGTCCCTCTATAAGAGATTGAAGATGGAGAAGAGAAGACTGAGGGTTGTCACTGGGAAATGCCAACATTGAAGGGACAGGTGGAATAACAGAATCTTTTTACATAACTTGCTGAGAATTATCTAAATATTTCACTCCATCAATAGTATTTTCCTCTTAAAAGCATTTGTTAGTCTGGAAGGAATCTGTAATTGATAGCTATTTGGGGGATACATTTGTTCAGGAAGAGAATGAGGGTAGGGAAATGAGAGAGGCCTTCCAAGGGGAGCTTTCCTGGGGGAGCAGCCTGGATTTGGCAGGGACAGGCCAACTCTAGTTAAAAAGCCCTGCTTACTTGCTCACTAGGTGACTTTGGGTATATTGCTCAATCTTTCTGTCTGACTTAGTATGTCTTCATCAGAAGTAAAGACAATACGACCTTCCACATGGAGCTGTCATGTACATTAAATATGGAGTATTAGACCTGAGAAGGCCTTGCCAATCAGCCTGCCTTATTTTTTTTTTTTTTAACATCCTTATCCTCACCAACCCTACACTGCATTAGGCCTTGGCCAGCATTCATGCAGTGAATCTAGTCCTTACTCCCAAACTTAACCCAGATCCTCTGAAAATACATGACCCTTTAGGTGGGCCAAGGCATGTAGGCCAATGTTGTTGACTTTCCAAACTATGAGTCCTTTGGGGTGGGGTGGGTGGAGAGAGGAGGAACATTCCAGGCAGAAGGAGTGGCAGTCACACAAATCACATTGCATTATGGTAGTACTTCACTAAATTTGTAGCACAGGGTGTGTGGTAGAAAGAATAGGGTCAGGTGTATTTAGACTATGGCAAATGGTGGAGGTGGTGGTTATGCATAGAGTGGCCATGCCCTTTGGCCCCAAGGAATGCTCACCAGAAGAAGGAGTACAGCTCTCCAAAGCTTGAGCACCTAGGTGGCTGAGAAAAGCTGATACTGATGTTAAGGAGCCTAGCTCAGTGCCTGTCACCTGTTAGATTTTAACAATGTACATTCTCTTTCCCTTCACTCTTCCCATCCTGCTAGCCTCTTGTTCTAAAATCTTGAAAACCAATGTCAATAAAATGATGTCGTCTCCATTACTAAGATCATTGCTTTATGGTTTAAAACCCTGCACTCAACAGATAAAGTTTGGAGCCTTTATCTATTGCTCCAAACATTTTGAGGCCGGAGGGCAAAAAAATAATCAATGTAAATAATAAATAATTGGGTCTGATGGGGAAGGTGGGGGTCGGTCAGTAAGAAAATCAAATGCTGCCCTTTCCCCATCCTCCTTTCAAAGCCCTTCCTCCTGCTCCTGCTCCAAACTGTTGCTAAGGTGACCTGCCCCAAGGTTCCTCCTACAAGTTGTTAATTGATACTGCCTGGGCTGCTTTTTTGGCCATCCCATGGGCATCTCCTGGCCTCCAATCACTTAGGCAAGATGGCGAAATGAAGGAGCAAGATAAGGAGGAAGAGGGCAGGAGAACAAGAAAATCTAAGATGTATAAAAGGGACAGGACACTCCCACCAGCTATGGCCCCCTTCTTCCTGGGAGAAGTCTGTTTTATTCTTTAAATAAAACTTGCTTTCTACGCTTACCTCTGCATTTCTCTGGTGCTTAATCTTCACCTCTGGGAAACAGAACTCATCGTCACCCGTAACCAGTGGTATCAATATCACACATCACCGTGCGCTCTGGACTCTCCTAACTATTTCTGTCATGGCATTCATCACACTGTGGATAAACAACCTTTATGTCTTTGTTCCCACGGGGCTGTCAGCTCTTTGAGGACAGGGAGACAGACTCTTATTCTCTACTATTTCCCTAGTACCTCTCTATCTCAGAGCCTGACTCACTACACTCCCCTAAAATACTGGTGAAAGAAAGAAATAAATGAGCAAATAAATGGATGAAGAATACATGGATGAAGTCCAATTCCCCATGCTGGGATAAAATAGTAAAGTCCCACTGGTCATTTATGTACACTTTCCCCTGCTGCTTGTTTTGTGGGGAGGAAATTATTGTCTATATAGCTGCTTCATCCACTGTAGGCATCTTTGGGGTCGGAGGAAAAGAGGTTCCATGTGTGCCTCTCTGCTCTTGTTGTCAGCACCTGAACTCCCACACCCTCACACTTGGATTTTCCTGGCACAGAACATCAGCATCTCCAGACCATGACCTAGAGAAAAATCAACAAGAAGAAAAGGTCCCTTTTCCTCTTCTACTCCAAGAGATGTAGTATCTTCCGATCAGACAAGAATGAATCAGAAAGGAAGAATTAGGATTTACTACAGAAACTCTAGAACCTTCCCATCCATGTGTGTCTAAAGAGTCAGTTTTTTTTTTTTTCTGTTTTTAATTGTGTGGAAACGAGCAGGAAAATGTGGCTGCTTAACAAATATTTGTTGAAAGGTAAATCAATACATAAGCATAATCCTGATTTTGTGTTGCTGTTTTCCTTGGAACACTTCTTACAGAAACCAGTTCAGGAAAAAGAGCCCCCATTCTGAAATGAGAAGGATCAGATAAAATAAGAAATCATTTGGACATTCAGTTTCTTGTAAACAGCTCACTTCCTTGTTGCCAATAATAGCAGTGTGAGCATTTCTACCAGGGGGTGTGAGGGGACTGGTCACACCTCCACCACAAGTTAGCCAAGGCTGCCTGGTGTAATTTCTCCTCCACGGTCCAATGCAATTACCTCATGCATCTAATTCAACACTGGGCTGGTAGCAGTAACCATCATTTAAATACCAACTAGAATCCTGCATCCAAAGAATTCATAATTCTAAAGCTAAAACATGAATGCAATAATTTTGCAAGCACAAAACCCTCAATTACCCACTAGAGCAGATACTCACTGTAAGTCCTGCATCTCCTTTTGGTCCTTGTAATCCCTACATAGTGCAAGAAGAGTTAACAGTCAATATAGTTGGAACCAGTCATGAGTATAAAATCACAACTTTTTAAATCGCATCTTGCCTGTTTTCCAGGAGATCCTGGGTCTCCAAGTTCCCCCTTTTCACCTTTCTTTCCCACATCACCCTGTTCTCCATGCTCACCCTTTAAAAATATGATAAAAAAGACAAGTTTAAAGTATAAGCATTAAAGTCAAATAGCAAAAACTCTGCAACTTGGTTTATTTGCAGCTGGTATCTCTTCAAGACCTGGAGCTCTTGTTGATACAAATATATAATATGAAAAAAAAATTGAGAGCAATTTGTTTACACTCCCTCAGCCATAGTTATCCAATTTATAATGAACCAGAGATATGAAGTGGCCATGTGATCAACTCCACAACTTCAGGGAAGGCTATTGCACAATTGTCCAGATTCCTGAGTTATCTGTTGTCTCCTGTATGTGTGTTGTAAGGATTTATCCCTTCATTGGCTGGCTTTTAAGAATGAAGGCAAGATTTTGTAAAATGAGCACATTTATAAGTAGAAAGGGCTATGCACAAGGTTTCAATTCCACATGGGTGTCTGAGAGTGTTAGGAAGAAGTGTGATGCATACGTGAGAGCTCATTTAAAGTCAAAGTTAAGCTATTGAGAGCTTAAGCCACAGCATTTCTCTAATATCCTGAAATACTTACCTTCTGACCTGGGAGGCCTTGGCCCCTGGTGCCCTTTGGCCCTGGAAAACCTTGAGGTCCTTGTTCTCCCTATACAGGATGTAAGAAAGAATGTTTCCATTAATTGTCCAGGATAACTCAGAATATTTGGACTTTGTTGACTTTCTCTGCTGTATAGTATCCCATTAAATAACAGGACTATAATTTATCCATTATCCTATGGATGAACATTAATTTCTAATATTTCTATATTAAAAATAGTGCTTCAATGAATATTTTTACATACCTTTGCACAATTGTACACTTCCCTAGGAGGAAACCTTTACATCAAAACAAATATACAGAATAGTACAAAATAAAATGAACACAAGTAAATACTTTCTGAAGTTGAACTGAAATACTCAGTTCTTCATGAGCCCAGCCCTAACATCTAACAGCAGATTTTCACAACTAGACTCCAAGGTTTTTTTTAATCCTCTGACATGTTGTGTTTCTAAATGGATTGCAAGTGTGGTGTTACACTCTTGCCTCCTCAATTCAACACAAGAGGACTTAAAACAAGTTTCCTACCATGGTCAGACTTCTCAGAACTTATTCCCTGAATGGCATTGCACCTTGGTATCCCTTGGGCCAAGCCCAGTGCTATAATATAGCGGACCCACCAGGAAAGTTTATGCAGTATTGTACAAATCCTGGGCTCAGCTAAGGAGACTCATGCTTGAAGAAGGAGTGCTTTCTTTATTAATTGCTTAGTTGGTTGAAGTGGACAGGTAAAGATTATTGGTCTCTATTCAATTTAGAGTCAAGAGAGAATCCTCTTTTCTCACCAGGGAATCTGGAGGTTTTAAGAGGTGCTGAACCTGGATAGGGACTGATATCGGTTACATATACCCTAAATATTAAGTCAACACTTGGATGTGAAGCTGAAGATTCAAGGAAAGGGAGAAAAATCTGTTCTCTTTTTCAGAGAAGGCACTCCTCCCACAGGTAGGTATCAGGAAGACAAAGAGGCAGGAATGTACAGGAAACAGATCACCCTCACTACACACACTGAAAGCCATGCTTCAGCAGGAATGAATCTGCAGCCTCATCTGGAGGAGGAGGCAGAAGGTCTGTCTACATACAGACTGGAAGGCCAGAGCTTAAAGTGGCCTGAAACACCCCGAGGAGTTGCATGCCTAGAATTCTACTGTGCTTTGCTCTAAGTAAATGTAAAGGAAAAAAAAAAATATGAGAAGGAAGTATTCTCTTAAGGAAGATGTTCCAGTTAAAAACACTTTGATGGAGGTTTGTTTTCTCAGATTTTTATGAGATGAATGAGCTATTTGTGGAAGGTAGCTTTGGCTTGTCAGGGAGTCTCAGACACTGGGATCAGAACTGGGAGAATTGAGATCAGAGATCCAGGAGGGTTTCTGGCCAGGTATGAGGAAATTAAAAGTTCACGGGAGAACACTAAAAAGAAACGAATGGTTGGCTCTGTCCCAACCCCAAAGGACAGCCAGAGAGCGAATCACTGTGGGACCCAGCTGCAGTGGTGACTTATCACTGGGACATCTATATTTAGACAAAGGGAGTCCACCTTTCAACAATTATTCAGAATAATTATTCTTTGACAACATCTCAGATCTCCACAACAGCTAATACAAAAGACGTCCAATAAAAGTTGGTGACTAACTAGCTGCTTTTAAGAAATGACACAATTTCCTAACAAAGTTAAAAGCTATTGTGGCTTCCTCACCACACCCTGAGGGGAAAACCTCAGAGAGCCAGTTATCATGTTTGGATCCTTCTATGTTCAGGAATTTATTTTGGGATACTTCACACATAAACATTTTCTATATAATTGCTAGAACTATAGTCATTCCAGGCACCTGGATTTCCTTATAGTGAAGGCATTTTCCCCCACTTTAAATTACCAGTTTCCCTTCAAAATACTTGAAGGCTTCCTATAACTTTCAGAGTAGATTACCAGGCTAAAAGCCTCTTACCACGTAAGTCCATATCTTAGCTTGGCAGAGGTGGACACTATACAATCAGATTTGTTTTTTTCCCTTTATAAGTCTCAGGAAAAAGATAAACAATGTTTTTAGCGCGAGTCAAAGCAACTGCAGGAAACAACCTTTCAGAAGGTATGATTAAGTGCAAACTTTAAACCTAGCTTCTTAATCACTGTACCACTTTGTTGACTCTTAAATCTGTCCTGTTAACAATGTGATAGTTTTGTTTTCAGATGATTGCTTAATCTCCAGGAAAGAAGTTTTTAAGTGTAATGCACAACTACCTGAATGCTTCAATGATTTTTTTTTTTTTATTACTGATGTCAGGAAACAATAGTGTTTTTTTCTAAATGTTCTATAAGATGCAGTAATTAAAAAAATAAAATTCATAGATAATCAAAGAATGTAAAGGGGACATCTGGCTTCTGCTCAGAATATAGAAAAGTAAAAAGTCAATCCTTCCCTTGTTCTTACAATGACTTACAACCTGTGGAGTCACAGCTTTTTTTGAATCTGTCATAGAGCTGTGGTTTCAGGGAAATCGGCCAACTCCACATATAAGGAAGCACGAATCGTCCACAGAGAGGCAGAACCTGACCACTCAATACCTGGGGGAGAGCCCAGGATTGGTAAGGAGGATTTGACTAAAATTTTTAATAAATTGCTAAAGGCCAATACAGGCTACCAGGAGAGGAGGAGAGCTGGAGGCACAAGGGGAAATGGCACCCATCACAGGCTCTTCTTCTTTGGGGACCTTACCAGTGCTCATAAGAAACCTAGGGCAAGTAAGAGTCTGAAGAAACTCTCTTCTGGTGCAGGCAGAGGGAAGTAGGAATCTCCAGTGTCTTGGCCTGTCTGTGCTGACAATATACCATGGAAATAGGTTGCTTATAAACAACAGCAATCTAATTCTTATAGTTCTGGGGCTGAGAAACCCCAGATCAAGGCATTAAAGGATTCATTGTCTTGTGAGGGCCTGTTTCCTGGTTCATAGATGGTGCTTTTTGCAGTGTCCTCACATGGTGGAAGGGGCAAGGCAAATCTCTTAATTACCTCCCCAAGGCCCCTGAGTGCCTGGTAGCATTTCAACATGGATTTTATGTTCAGACTATACCACCCAGGGCAGGGTACGACACTCCCTGTGAAACAAAAGTCCTAAAACTCTAGGGAAAGGCAGCAAACATTGTTATCTTGAGGGCACAGCGGATGACCCATGCCCACTGGGGGCCGGAAACAGAGTCAATCTGTGGGAATGAATCCTGGCACCGACCTGTAGAGCAGCTACACTGCTTGGGGAGGTTCATAAAGTCAGGCTCAGCCAAGACCGTTAGAGGCCTCTATAGATTTGCTGGAACTCATAGAACCACACACTTAAAAGAGGGTGAAAGTTACTTTAACTAAATCATTTTTTACTAAATAATAATTTTTTAAGGTAAAAAGAATCAATTAAATACTTGGGAAAATGCAAATAATGCCTCTAGATTTGATAGTATTATATCAATAATAATTGCTATTTATCACCCTACTGTGTTATGTAAGAGAATGTGTTTGTAGCAAAAGGACTGCAGTTAGGGTAAAAACGACACTGTAGCTGGAACTTACTCTCAAAAGTTAGAGAAAAAGAATATGAATGTTGGTACACACACATACTTTGATAAAGCAAATGTGGTGATGTTAACTTTTATGGAATCTGGTAAAGGGGATACGGGAATTCTTCGTACTATATAACTTTTCTGTAAGTGTGAATTACTTCAAATAACATTTAAGGTTAAAACAGCATATAAAATGAATGAGTGTAAAGGTAAATGAATGCATTAAATGACTGCACACAGGCATCGGCTATCATCCCGGCAGCAGCTAAAAAATATAAGTATACAAGTGTTTTGTCTACCCAAAGTTTTGGGTACCCACAGGCCAAAAGAATACCAAGGGACCTAAAACAAAGCCCTGGTGTGGGTTTCCTGAGGTGACTCCAGCTCTTTATATACAGGAGGCTTCTATCATCACCAAGAACCTTTGTATTTCCCCAGGATTGAACCGAAGATGGACTTCAGTTCAACCACTTGAACCAGAGATGGCATTGTCCTGCCTGAACACGGCCAGTTCATAAGCCCAGCACTGGTTATCCACCACCACCAGACCGACCTTTGCCTGCCTAGGCATAAGGGCAATGCTAACAGAAAGTAGATACTTAGGCTGCAAGGCAAAAAGGGAGCCTTCAACAGCCATTTTCCCTTCCTGTTTGAGTCACATCTCCCAAGTTTCCTCTGTCATCCCGAAGATGATAATAGAGATATTTATAACACAGCAATACTTATATCTAAAGAGATACATACTTCATTTTTACCAAAGGGTATGAAGGTGCCCATTATTAAGTAAGATAAGAAACAAGTTATTCTAAGATTTCAACACAGGCCTGTTGTCTTGGACTGAAATGTGGAAGGAGAGAGAAAACAGACTCAACTGGAATTTTAACCAAAACCCAGGCTCAATGTAGAGACAACACTTTTATCAACAAACTTTATGACTTTCAATTTTACTGTTAAGCTGTTTTCTTATCATTTTCTATAACTTGCTCAAAGAAAAAAGGTTAAAATCAGTAATTATAAAAAATGTCCAAAGTCCAGTATTTCCGGTTCAAATGGAATTCAAGTTCCTCCTGTCAAGGGCTGCAGTCCTGTCTGAGAAACTGCCACGACCTGGTTATATATTGAAAACAAACAGCACTTCTAGCTAAACAGCTACAGGTTAACCAGGGCACTCTAGGCTGAGAGGGCTAGCTGTAGAAGCACTGGGGGGGGTGGGGGGGCATTTTGCATTTGTAAGGAATATTCTTTGCTAAGATGCAATCATATAACCTATTGAAAGCCCAAACCTATCCCCATTACTTTGTAGTGGCCCTCACATGTACCAAACTTTTTAAAAATTATAATTCTTTCCTCAGCTTCTTCTCTAGTTTGCCTTTCCTCCTTTCTGATGGTGCTGACTGTATTGCTAATAAGGAAAAAAAGGAGTTATACATTTTGAAGATGGGGAGTGAAAGCCTTCTGCAGCTAGAATAGCGCAATCAATGTTGAACTAAGATGCTGGTTGACCTAGTGGGGACATGGAAGAGTTAGAAAGAAAGAACAGTGACCTGTCTGAACAGTCATCTGGTGTTTAATGTGGAATCCAGGAACTACTTTGTATTGAAAGGGATTGCTTTCTCCTTTTTAGTAATAGCCAGTTCACTTGAGAAGAAAAATGGACTTTCTCTGTGGCCTTTCTAGTACATAAAATCATGCAGGTCGATCAGAAGCACTTATCCACAGACTCCTAGAACAACCAAACTTTGGCATTATCTCCTTATCCCAGAAATTCTGATCATAATCATCTCCTGTTGCAACTAGAAACATTTATTGTATCCCTATGTGCAGAGGACTGAGTTTATGTTCCTATTTAATTTTTGTAATAATCCTGGGAACAAACATATAAACGAGAAAAGCTAGGCTTTTGCAATTCTTCCGTAGCACCCTGGATTATATCTGATTTCATAACAATGTTTTCAACAGTAATTCTCTCTCTAAACTGCAAGCTGACAGTCCCTCCAAAACAAAACAAAAGGTCCACTGATTTTTCCTTTTGGAACAGAGTATAGTAGAAGCTGGGCAGTTTCCCCTTCTCTAACCTGATAATCAATAGTTTCTAGTTTGTTTAAATCCTTTTCCTTTGAGGAATTAAACTCTTCTCACTTAATGTCCCATTTTCATACATTAACATTCTCTAATGGGCACTACGACAGGCTAATGCTTGTTCGATACAGCAGCCCATTTGGCTGGGAGTAGACTGAATGAGTGAGTTACACGTTATCAGAGGAGCATTTGCTGGACTGCAGCTCTGATGCATGTGGTACCTGGCCAAAATACAGTCCCAATGGGCTTAACAGAACAAAAACATGGCTTCAATATATTTTATTGTCATTCAAATGGTGATCTAGCTCCATTGTGTCTGGTGAGAGACCAGAAAAGCATTTACTCTTTACAGATTGAAACACTGATATTGAGTCTGTTCGTAGAAACAGTTTAAAACCCTGGTGATTTGTATTTCTTTCTTCAGAGCCTCTGTTGAAACCGGGAAAACAGTCAGCCTCATAACAAGGGTTTTCTAAACAGCTCCCATGGAAACTTCCATGAGCTGGACCAAGATAATGCTGTATCCATTTTCTATGGCTACCATAACGAATTACCAGAAATTTAGTGGTTGATAACACCACCAATCTATTCTCTTATAGTTCCACAAGTCAGAAGTCTGAAACCAGTTCCACTGAGCTAAAGTCAAGGTGTTGACAGGGCCAGGTTCCCCTAGTGACTCTGAAGAAATAATCTGTTTCCTTGATTTTTTTTTTCCATCTTCTAGTACCTGTCCACAGTCTTCCACTTCTCTCCATCTTCCTGTACCCCGTCTGTTCCCACCACCACCTCACCTCTTCTGTAGTCTATTTTCCTCTGCTTTCTTCTTAATTGTAATTATTAGGGCCCACCCATATAATCCAGGATAATCTCCCCACCCCAGAATTCCTTCTGCAGTGTATGGTGATATACACAAATTCCAGGAACGAGGACATAGATATTTGGGAGCCATTATTCGGCCTACCACAATGGCTTTTGTCCCATTCATGCAAAAAAAAGTAAGATCACTGTTGTGTTGCCTGTAATTTAATATACTTCTCTTAGACAAGATTAATATGTATATGTGCAGGTTAATGTCATTTGCACTCCAGGAGTGCTGAGTTTAAACTTAAAATATAGTCATGTGCTGCATATTGTCATTTTGTTCAACAGACCATGTATACAACAGTAGTCTCATAAAATTATAATGGAGCTGAAAAGCTCCCATTACTTATTGCCATCATCATATTCCAATAATGTCACAGCACAATGCATTTTGTACACATTTGTGGTGATGCTGCCCAAAACACACCTACTGTGCTGCCAGTCATCTAAAAGTATAGCAATACAATTCTGTACAGTACATAACTCAATAATGATAATAAATGACTAGGTGCTAATTTGTGTACTTACTATACTATACTTTTTATCATTGTTAGAACATACTCCTACGTGTGTGTGCGTAACATCCTTACTGTAAAACATATGCACAAGGAGGAGCCTCATACATCTCATGTTTACTACATTGCTTGATTGCATCAAGAAGCCATATCAAGTAACTGACCTGTACCATCTAGGTTTATGTAACTATACTCTGTGATATTTGTGCAATGATGAAATTGCCTGGTGACGCATTTCTCAGAACATTTGCCTGTCCTTAAGCAAAGCATGACTGTACCATAATCAGTAGTCCATACTTCCAAGAAGCATACTTCAAATATTGCTATCTATTGTTCCAGAGACATAAAAAAAGCAATTCATCTTTGGTGAAATATGGGGTGTTCAAGATAGGTGGTGGCTAGAAATGTGCAGGTCACTTGCCCCTGCATGAATGGGGCCCAAGAGTCAGGTGAACCCATAAGCCATATACTTTTGGTAGAGCACCACAATTTCAAAACTCCCTTCAGTACAGGTGCTTCATACATTCATTCCATAATGAAGAAACTCTTCACCTGATCTAACTTGATCTGGACCTGGGAATAGGGTTGCATTTTCCTCACAGTGATTATTTATGTAGTGCTTATAAAAATGCTGAAGAAGACATGGAATTGGAACCTTTCAATGTGTTGTGTGGGGGCCCATTTGCTAATAAGGAGTTAAACTTAGAGTAGAATTCTATCTGAAACTTGCTTTAATGAAAACATACCACCTGAGATAGCAGGCTTATCTAGGAAGAAATAGGTTATTGTAAATATTTACAGGCCACTGATACCAAGAGAGTAAAAAATATAAATATCCAAATTAGGTCCCACTCAGCTCATGTAAGTTACAACCAAATTATTCTCACTTTTGTGAGTCAAGTTTTCCACATCATTTTTCTCAAACTTTTAGTCTCTATTTCCATTTTTCTGTTTATAATTACTAGCAGGTGATAAAATGAGTGAACAAGTAACAGATGAACATTTGCAAACAATCTCAGCAAAATCAAGCCCGGTAACTGGGCTGTTTGTTTCATGAACCTGTGTTCACTGTTGATTTTCTATCTGATTGACAAAACTTAGTCCGGTGTTCCAATAATAATTATTCTTAGTTTAAATCCGAAAATTAAATGCATTGATAGGTCACAGTGCAAAGAGTGCCGTGGTTTTGAGGGCTTTACCAGCTGGTCTCAGCTGCATACGTTAACACGTCTTGCCCTCTTGTCTAAATAGCTGTCTATAAAATCTGCCAAATTTTATGAACATCTTACATAGCATTTGAATACACTTGTACTGCCAATGATAAATACAAAGAGACAGGGTTGGTTGAGTGGCAGTTGACTGTGCTAGGGACAAGGACATCTGGAATGCTCCCTTTGCTGGCCATCTGCATAGCACAAGTCTCCCAGTTCTCCCTGTATTTCTAGTAGCCCATGCTCTTAGTTGGGTTTGATGACCTCCACACTTCTCTCTTGGTGCTCCTTGTGTCCTCACAAAGTCTGCCATAGTCCTTCACTTTTACTTTAATATCCTTAACAATCTTGTCCACATCTATGATTTTAGTGGTGATCTCAGAAGGCTAATCTCTAATCCTTTAGTCCCCAATTCCATTTTTGTCTCCAAACTCCATGCCTGACTTCTATGTACTTTCTAGAGCTTCCCACATACTAAACATCTCAGAACCAAATCTGTCAACTACAATAATCTTACTGAGCCATGTTTGCTTTCCTTTACCTCTCAGTCTCTCATGCTAATGATTTTGTGTCCTGACCTCTGTGCTCCCCCAACACCCTCACTCAATCTGTAGGTGAGTCCCAGACCTTGCAACTATTCTAAGAAGGTTTCCCTGATCTGCCCTCACCCCAGTCCAGATGAATGCCCTCATATCAACCTAAACCTCTCTTGTAACATTCATCTCCTAAGATGCTTGGATGTTCACATCATCTCTTTTCTACTTATCATGAACTCCCAAAGTAGAGGCAATGCATTTTATCTTTCTGCCTTTTTATCTAAGGTGCCTATTTTGGACAGCATGTCGTGCTGAGTCAGTGGAAGCAGAGGCTAACCTTCTTTTTAGTAGAAGTTACCTGGAGACCAGGCACCCTAAACTCTTGTCTTAATTAGCCTTGCATACCCCATAGATGTCAAGGTGCTGCTCAGGTTAATTCAAGGCAAATTTCATGATAACTTTGCAGGGATCAATGTGAAAAAGAGATAATAGGAATGTGTGGAAAAGTGCCAGCCGATCATTCATTATGTGGATCAACTGAAGAAGGTTCTTTGGACTTAGACTGTAGAACTGAGTCCAAGCCAATTTACTAATAGCTCCTGTCATATTGGCCTCTGAGATAGTTGAATAAAACAGGTAAGGGGATCTTTACAAGTTAGAAAACCACTGTGGCTCATTTAAGAAGCATTCTGCTGATGGCACATGCCACTAAAGCAGTGCTGCAAGGTGCAAAGACAGCAGGAAATGCTGACCAGGACAGACACAGCCAAGGTCTCAGCAGAAGGAAATGGGGCCTCAGTGCAATATTCAATCCTTGTGCCTGAATTTGCTGAATGAAAGACTTCCATGAAATGTTGTATGCTTTTCAAACTGCTCTTTTTTCCCCAATATGCCAGATAAGAATGGACCCAGAAGCAGTGGAAAGGGCAAAGCCTCCTTCATACTGATTTAATAGTGGAGTAGGCTGAATAATGGCCTCCAAATATAGCTGGGTCCTAGTCCTGGGACCTGTGAATATAATCTTAAATAAAAATAGGGTCATTTTCAGACATGATTTCTTTAAAGATCTTGACACATGGAGATTATCCTGGATTATCTGGGTACATCAGATCAGAGAGAAGAAGAATAAATTTGACAGCAAAGAAGGTAGCCATGTGATAAAAGCAGAGAGAAATCAAAAAGATATAATAATGACTTTAAAGATGGAAGAAGGAAACATGCATGATGAGATACAAGCCATGTGTCTCTAGAAACTGAAAAAGACAAGGAAGTATATTCTTTCCCAGAGCTAACATGTTAATGTTGGCCCACTAAGATTCATTTTGGATTTCGGGGCTCCAGAACTATAAAAGAATAATTTTGAATTGTTACCACTAAATTGCATTTAGTTGCCACTAAATTTATGGAAATGGATACTGTTGTCCCTCCTACTTTTAGCAGATCAAACCATAACAAGAGTGTTCTGCATTAAATTATTGAAAAAATAATTTGGCTCCAAAATATTTTGAGTGCCAAGAAGTGCACACTCTGACATTAAAATGAGGAGGCCATCAGCAGTGTTCAGAGCAGTTTTGGGTTTTACAGGCAAGTGGCTCCAAAGATGGCTCTTCAGGGAGTGGTGTTCTGTAAATTTTCTCTCTTCAGGAGAAAAAGCAATGCTGAAAAATAATATTTCACACTAAGAGGAAGAGAAGGCTATTCAATGTATCAGCTTGCCTTTGCAATATGGCTGGAGATTGTTGGAAGAAGACTATGAATCACTAAATCCAATGGTTCAGAAACATCACACTTATTCTTTTAAACTTGCTCAGGTTTAGACTCACATTGCTTGTGAACTAAGTTGTTGCAATAGTTTTTTTAATCTATGTCTTTCTTCAGCTCACATCCATCCATTCCAGAGATCTTCAAAAGTGAGGAAGCAGGAAATGATACTTCAGAAGACCCTGAGAATCTGAGGGAGGTAGATACTTCTAACTACACAGTCCACCTCCTCTTCCCCATACCTCTGTCAAACAAGGAATCATTGCTGAGTTAATGCACTGAGCATGCAAATGGTGTAGAGAAAGAAAAACGAGAAGAAAGTATATTCCCAAGCTGTAATAGAGTCCAACACTCAGCTGACCAGGTCACTCTGTCCTTAAAACCCTTCCAGATTATATACCCACAAGAAATGAAAACATATGTTCACACAAAAACTGGCACATGAATGTTCAAGATAGCACTATTTATAATAGCCCCAAAGTGGAAATAACCCTAATATACATCAATGGACAAATGGATAAATAAAATGGAGTATATTCATTCAATGGGATATAATTTGGCCTTAGAAAGGAAGTTCTGTCTAGATAGGGCAGAAGGGTGGGAGGGGAAGGGAGGGGCATGGGGTTAAAAATGATTGTGGAATGTGATGGATTTTATTATCCAAAGTATATGTATGAAGACACAAACTGGTGTGAACATACTTTGTATACAACCAGAGATATGAAAAATTGTGGTCTATATGTATAATAAGAATTGTATTGCATTCCGCTGTCATATATAAATTTTTAAAAATTAATTTAAAAAAGAAAGGAAGTTCTGATATATCAGGGATGCATTTTTTTAAATTATGATGTGCAAAAGAAGCTAGACGCAGAAGACCACATATTTTATGATTCCATTTGTATTAAATGTTTAGAATAGGCCAATCTATGGTGCCAGAAAGATTAGTGTTTTCCAGGCCTCAGGGTTAAATGAGAAAGGAATGTGAGTGATTGCCAGGGACATGAGCTTTCTTTTGAGGATGATGAAAATGTCTAAAATTAGGTTGTGGTGATACTTGCACAGTTCTGTGAAAATTCTAAAAAATTATCGAAGTATCTACCTTCAAGGAGTGAACTATATAATATCCGAGCTCTTTTTCTTTTTTATTTATTATTTTTTTTATTATTAGTTGTTCAAAACATTACAAAGCTCTTGACATATCACATTTCATACATTTGATTCAAGCAGATTATGAACTCCCATTTTTACCCCGTATATATATTGCAGATTCACATCCGTTCCACATCCATGTTTTTACATACTGCCATACTAGTGTCTGTTGTATTCTGCTGCCTTTCCTATCCTCTACTACCCCCCTCCCCTCCCCTCCCCTCCCATCTTCTCTCTCTACCCCCTCTACTGTCATTCATTTCTCTCTCTTGTTTTTTTTTCCCCTTTCCCCTCACTTCCTCTTATATGTAATTTTGTATAACAATGAGGGTCTCCTTCCTTTACCATGTAATTTCCCTTCTCTCTCTTTCCTTCCCCCCTCTCGTCCCTGTTTAATGGTGATCTTCTTCTCATGCCGAGAGCTCTTTTTCAACAAACAACCCTTTCTAGGGTTCCTGTCATCAGAGCTGTAAACCCAAACTTTGATGAACATCAGAAATATTTGTAGAACTTGTGAAAATAAGGATCCTACTCTCTGGGTTCCACTTTCAGAGTTACTGGCTTTGGGGGTTCAGGTAGAGCCCAAGAACCGAGTGTCTACCAGGTCCTTAGGTGACACTGGTGGGGGGTGAGAGGCAAAGGCAGCTTGCCTAGAGAACTGCCAGGGGACAAGATCCTGCAGAAGCTCTGCAGCGTGGCATGAAGGCAGGCTCTGCACCATCTGGCTCTGCCTGTGTCCCCAGCCAGCTTCTCTGTAGGCTTCATCTCACCTTAATCCTCATTCACACACATCTATTTCTGGCTCTCTTACTTTTCTGGGTGGGGGCAAGGGAAGTTACCAGGGATTGAACCCAGAGGCACTCAACCACTGAGCCATATCCCCAGTCGTTTTTTGTATTTTATATAGAGACAGGGTCTCACTGAGTTTCTTAGTGTCTTGCTAAGTTGCTGAGCTGGCATTGAACTCATAATCCTCCTGCCTCAGCCTCCTCAGCCACTGGGATTACAGGTGTGCACCACTGCACCTGGCCTCTCTCACACTTTTTGCCCACATATTAGACATAAACTTATCACCATTGTCAATTAAAAAAAAAAAACATATCTGCCTGTGCAGAAATTATGGATGCTTCTAAGTGTTTCTGTTTGAGGCATGAATTATAGGGTACAAGTTCTACATTGCTCTCATAGTTGTATCATCTTCAGAAAGGATCATAGCTACTAGAAGACAGTGCATTCTGTAACCTGTGATTTTCCACCAGGAATTAGTGCAAAAAGGACTATCAACTAATTTTCAGGAAATGTCTTTCAGCAGAGGATTCACAACTTTAGCCCTTTTATAAATCACTTTTTTGGATATACTATGGGGATTAAAGAAGTAATATTTATAAAGTCCTATGAATTCTTTCAATAAGAGAACTTTATGATTAACACTTCCTGTAAGCAAACCTTAACCTCACTCATTTATATGCCCTGTTTTCCTTTCTCATTTCCAACTTAACACAGAAATTATTCCTGACAATGCAGACCAGATTCAGAGAGGCAACTCTTACCCACTCAGGGACGATTTTCTCTTGATTTTCTTCATAAGCTACTTAATGACACATGAATAGTAGGTCTTCCTCTACCATTGCATGTATGGATAGCACATCAAAGGCCAAGAAATAAAACTATGAAAAGATCCATAGAATCAGAGTCTCCTATAAAAGCATACCTTTAAAGTCATTCATTACCAAAGTTAACTCAGTTTTTCTTGCATCATGCTTACTTCAAGGACATATCAAGAAAACCCCCGAGTCAAAGTATAATATAAGAGGCAAGTATATGGATAATGAAACTGTATTCTCAAAATTTTATAACCTAGACTCATACTCAAAGTGAAATAGAAAAATTACATCAAAGAATTAGCAAGCAGCAGCAGAAAAATCTTCAGGTAGGCAGATTTCATTTGCATACAAGAAAGGGAAGTCTACCAATAGCTAAAGGAATAAGCCTTTCAAGACACAAAGAAGTGAAAATGTTAGTATAGTATGAGAAAATATGAGAAGTTATCTCTGGCAGGGGGAGAAAAATATATAGATAAATGACATTACAAGCATTTAGTGTACTATAATATAGCTATTACAAATAAATTCTATGTTGATTAAGAGGGCATCCAAGTTATGTCAACTGGAAGAGGAAGCAAAGAAAGTTGAAAAAACTATGCATAGAATGATTTTTTTTAAAGACACTGTGCTATCTGTATGTATACACAGCTACTCTAGAATATGGAAAACACACCAAACTGCAACAGTGATCGTCTCTATAGAGACAGGAATGAAGGGAAAGGGGAAAATTTTACAACTTTACATCATATGAGGGATGCAGATATAATACAAGGATGCATTATAGCCATATTTTAAACTAACAAAGTTTTGTAAAATAGCTACGAGGTCTTTGGAAAACATACAATAAAAGAAGAATGCTTCTGTTCTCAGGGATGTTCATACTCTGAACAGTCAGGTATTCTTAAAATGTTGTAGAATGGCCAGGTGCAATGGCACATGCCTACAATACCAGCTACTTGGGAGACCCAGGCAGGAGAACTGCCAAGTTCAAGGCCAGCCTGGACAATTAAGCAGAACCCTGTCTCAAAATAAAAAATAAAAAGGGCTGTAGATATAGCTCAGGGGTAAAGCACCCCTAGGTTCAATCCCCAGTACTGCAAGAAAAAAAAATGTTGTAGACTTAAAATGAAATCTTGTGTGGGATGGGAGGGGGCTTAGAGGAAATCTTTTCTGATTTGAAAGATCAAAGACACACCTAGCAATTCCTTTATTTTTGCAATCACAATTTTATCCCTGTTTCCTCAGTTGTTCCCATCAGCATACAACATACTCTAATATCTCCCATCTTTAAATTAAATATCTTCTTTAATCATATACTTTCCTCCCTGAATTACTCTATTTCTTTGTTCCTCTTTTCGGAGTGTTGCCTATGTTCTCCATCTTTGCTTCCTTCCTCACTATTCTCTCCTTTCAAAAACTTCTTTTTAAAATAATTTCAAACTCACAAAAGTATGCAAGGATAATATGAATGTTTTCCCAAGATTACTTTCATCCAGATTAATCAGTTGTTAATATCTCCCACATCTGTTTTACATATTCTCTCTGCATCCTTGAAGATAGGAGGAGGATATGTGTGTACCTATAGCTCTCCTCAAGGTCACCAGTGACTTCCATATTGTCAAAAAATCTAATGATCATGTTTTAATTCTCATCTCATCAGCAGTACCAAAATCAGTGCTCCTTAAAACATCTTTACTTGGCTTCTGGACATCACTTCCGGTTGGTTTTCTTTCCACCCTACTGTCCCAACCTCCCAACCTCCTTTGCTGGATCCTCCTCATCATGCAACCTTCCAGCACTGCAGGATGAGCTGAGCCCTGTCCTAGGATCTCTTCTGTTCTCTAATTTCACTCTCCACATGTTCTCATCTAGTCTCAACACTTCAAATACCATTTATATATTGTTAAGTATAATTTACATTTCTCATCCTGACCTCTTCCCTAAACTGTAGTCTTCTAGCTCTCAAATACCTATGGAATAGCACCACTGATAGGTTTAGCTTTAGAGGAACAAGTCTAAATTTCTACCTCCATTCTTTCTATATTTCTCACCTCAGGAAATGGCAGCTCCAGCCTTCCAGTCATCCAAGTCAAAAATCTTCATGTTCCTTGACTCCTTTGTTTATATTAGACCTCAGATCCAACCTAGAATACAATCGCTGCTCTCACTATTGCCACCCTGGCTAAGCCATCATCATCCCTCACCTGCTTTTCTTTCTTTCTTTCTTTCTTTTTTTTTTTTTTTTTGTGGTGCTAGGGATTGAAGCCAGGGCCTAGTGCACACAAGGCAAGCACTCTACCAACTGAGCTACATCCCCATCCCCTAACCTGCTTTCCATCAATAGCTTTCTATCTCACTTCTTCATCTCTTCACTGTCTACTGTCACATACTACCAGAACCATACTTAACATGATTTATATCAGGTCACTGCTCTGTGTGACACCCTCTAAGAACTTCTCATATCACCCATAGCTCACCGCATTCCAGTCAAGCTGTCACTGATGCTCCCCAACTATGCCAGGCATGGATTCTTACCCAAATCCCTAAGAAATCCCCAGTTTCCTCCTATAATGCCTGAACTTCTACCCCACTTTTAAACATGCAGCATTGAACATCACAGGTCAAGACCATAGAATAAAGGACAAAGATCATTGCTAACAAGGAAGTGTTTTTGACAAAATAAGCAAAAGCAGGAAATAAGAAATTCTTCCAGTGAGCAAGGTGTGGCCCTGAGTCTTTTGATCCTTTAATTCACACTTTAAAATCCACTTTAATAAAACTGGTTACTCTGGGAAATTGTTTATTTTTGCACATTGGCTGACATTATTAGGATTAGTTACAGTTGATGATCTCATCAGCAAAGTACCAAGGTTAAACCTCAGAACATTTTGCTTCCGCTTGTCAAATCTGGTTGCAATGTCATTCACCATATGCAATGAGAAATGGTAGATTATAAATACATGTACTCTGTGACTCAGAAGGAATGGACTCATTTTAGTGTATGGTATATGAATTCAGTCTTACTAGCTCCCAGTCCCACCTCATATATCACTCTTGATCACAAACACCATCCATTACTAAATTAGCATAAGAGACATGCTAAATGCAGACATTTCAGATTTAAAGATAATTGTTTTGTACAAATGTTTAGAGAATCAGACCACATGGACTTGCAGTTTTCATCACAAGTTGAACATCTGAGAACTAACTCTACCAGATATTAGATAAATATTAAGTCAAGATACAAAACAAGGTATAGTTTAAGTATCCTTATAAGGTAAAGGGCCAAGAGTAAGGGCTGTCATAGGGAATGTAAAGATCAGTAGGACTTTGATCTTAGAGGACTGAAAGATTGAGAAAAGTCAGGAATGAGCACTCAGATCATATGTGTCTTGCTAATTCTTAAAGTTGATCGTTATTTGGGCACATGTTAAAAACATTTTTAGACTTGTTTTCTTGATAAATAAATACAGCCTTTTTCAAATTATATAATGCCTTTGGATAAAATATTCACACCCACAGTTACTATGGATGAAGATTTAATTCATTAAGAAACATACTGCAGCCAGGCGTGGTGGTGTGTACCTGTAATCCTAGCGGCTCAGAAGGCTGAGGCAGGAGGATTTTGAATCCAAAACCTATCTCAGCAACTTAGCAAGACACTAAGCAACTCAGTGAGGTCCTGTCTCTAAATAAAATACAAAATAGGGCTGTGGATGTGGCTCAGTGGTCGAGTGCCCCTGAGTTCAATCCCCAGTACCCCTACTCCAAAAAAAAGTATACTGAAAAATGTGAACAGCCAACAGAATACAAACACTTGTAGGACTTTGTCAGGGATGCCAGTAAGGCAAGTGGTATGTGTGTTAAATGTATATCCTAGGTCTGATAATTTCACCTCTAATGTCTTAGCATGTCATAATCATAGATTGAACAAGAAAGAAAAAGGACAGATTTCACCTTTGTTCTTGTCAAAGGTAAAATGAAAATATTTATCTAGGATTAAAGTTTTTATTTTGGGCTACAATCCAGAGTTATGGTTATTATCTTGGGCTACAATCCAGATATCAAATACAGTTTGATATGCTTCAACATCCTTAAGTTCTGTGGGTAGATTTATAATCAGATTTATGGATCTGGCATCAATTCTGTCATAATAGAATGTTTTCCATTGCATGCTTCAGTTTTCAGACACTGGCCACTAGATACACATCGTTTCCAAAGGAGTTAGATTTATGTGAGCTAGATTTTTAAATGCCATTTGTCATTGCCTGGATTCCTGCCATAGCCTCCTTGGTGCAATCCTGGCCCTGTGACAGTCTATTCTCAGCCCAGTAGTCATAGTCATTCTTTCAAAAAGTAAGTCAGACCGTATCACATTGTTGGTCAAAACCCAGCAAACTACTCCCCACTCCTCTCTGTGGGAAAGCAGAGGCTCTCCCAAGTCGCCGTGATACAGGCCCTTCCCCAACCTCACTGCTGTGACCTCCCTGACTTCATCTCCAGCCATGCTGGACTCTCTGCAATTCTTTGAACACGTCAGGCACACTCCTGACACTAGAAAGCCTTTTCAGGAGCTCTTTCTTCTTCCTGGGATGTTCTTTCCCAGAAATCCACAAGAGCCCCTTGCCTCCTCCAGGTCTCCACTCAAATGGGATCTTGTCATAAGGCCATCCATTTAAAGATTCATCACACCCTTCCCTCTTCCTTTTCCTGCTCTTGTCATTGCTACAAAAGTTCTCATCTTCAAGCATACTATATAATCTCCATTTTTATTATACTTATTACCAATGGAACTCAATTCCTATGGAGTCAGGAATCTTTACCTCTTTTGTTTTGATATATCACCCCAAGCATCTAGAACCCAGCCTGTTATATTGCATGAGTTCAAGAAAAATTTATTAAATGAATTGCTTGAAATAAAATTGCATACAATTAGCCAATACTTACTAGTGGAATCAATGTTCCTTTTTGAAGCAGAAAGAACAGATGAATTTACATGTAAACATGTATATTAACTTGTCTTCCTGATATGCAAAATGAAAGCAAATTCTACTTTGAGAAGCACATTAACATTATTTGTCTCATGACCCTAGCAAAGAGTATGTGTGTGTTATTATTTAAGTACATTCATATCAGGAAACAAAGCAAATATGATGGCTTACTTTTAAAAATCACAATAGTAAGGTAATTTAAGAAGCAAAGACAGATCGAGGGCTATGAAAGATTAATTTCTTTCTAAAACTGGCACAATAAACACAATGGAAACTATTAACTCATTAACTACTTCTTTCAAGACCAACAGAAGCCAGTTAGAGAACTTTTAAAAGATTAGTATTCCAATGGATTAAAAATCTATTTTCTGCTTTGAAACCATTTAAAGCCTTAATTGCATACACCAAAAAAAAGTCTTATAATAGCTCATAGTCTATGCCAATGAAAATAAATTATAATGAATGTGTTAGTACTACTCTAAATATCATCTCTACAAATAAGAATTCACAGGAAAATCTGTCCATTCCCAAGGCTTAAACTTCCTGGTAAAAACCACAGTTGTGAAAATCTAACAAGTGGATAGCACCAGATGTCTCATTTATTTTTAATTTATTAACCTAAGAGAATCATGGGAAATGTAATAACATTGCATAATTATTGGCTGATCTAGTGACAGGCAATGATATATTAAGGTTCCTCTATCTTTAATTAAGACAATATGAGTTGGACCTATATTAAAAGTAGGACCTATATTAAAAGTAGGACCAATCAAGAACTTACTGAATACGTACCCTATCACTGAGCAGAATGCACTGGACATATAAAGGAACGACTACACACAATACCCTCAGGTTTATTTCTGTCAGACAAGTAAATTGTTTGTTTTTTCATCCTATTTTAGCAATAGATAATTTGATTACAAAGACACACATACAAAAAGCCAAATCCAACTCTTCTAAGTAAATATTTACCTGTTAGGCCAATCAGGTCTACCAAAGAGTCAAGTAACCCCATTCTATGAAAAACTAGAATCTAGAAAAGAATTAATCATTTCACAAGTTTAGGGCTCTCTCTACTGATAGAATTCAATAATTATTGAATTGTATACATGAATAAATCTTTTTTTGTGGGTCAAAGAGCATGGTTACAGGGAAGTTCTGTCATCACCTGTCCCGTAACCTCCATATTTCCATTCACATATTCACTACTTTGTTCATTCACTGAACAAATATTTACTAAGTGCCTACTATATTGCAGACATCCTTCTAGGTGTGAGGGAATTAGAGACGGATGAAAGAAACAAAACCCTTGCTCTTACAGTTTCTTTTTATCAGAAGACAGCAGATAATTAACCAAGTAAATAAAGACGAATGTTTTCAGATAATGAAAGTACTATGAAACCATAAAACAAGATAATAGAACAAAGGAGAATGGAGTAGAGGTAAGATAGTGTGGTAAAAAAATGCAATAGTCAAAAATAAACTTGTACCAGGTGTGGCAGACATGCCTGTACTCCCAGCAATTCAAGAGACTAAGATGAGAGAATCACAAGTTCAAGGCTGAACTTGGAAATTTAGCAAGACCCTGTCTTAAAACAATAAAAATAAAAAGGACTGGGGATGTAGCTCTGTGATAGAGTGCCCCTGGGTTCAATCCCACTTTTAAAAAATATGTATTGTGTGGGCTGGGGTTGTGGCTCAGCGGTAGAATGCTTGCCTCGCACGTGTGAGGAACTGGGTTCAATCCTCAGCACCACATAAAAATAAATAAGCAAAATAAAGGTATTGTGACCATCTACAGCTAGAAAAATATTTTAAAAAATATATTTATTGTGTATATATGTATGTACATATATATACATATATATGTGTGTGTGTGTGTGTGTGTATTTAAACTTGGTTTCTTTTATCTGTCTCAAGTTCCCTAACATCTAGGATGTCAGCATGCAAAATAGTAGGCACTTAATAAATATTTGTTCAATATATTTTATTTTAATATGTATACACACATATATGTATATATATGTATATATACAAAATGCATATATATTAAATGTTTATATATAGATTTTCAAAAAATGTATCTTTCTCCTTTTCCTTCAAATTCCCTCTATCTCAGAAGTGGAATATTTTTCTGCCTCTGTTTCTCCTCATTCAGAGCTCTGGTCTTCTCTTTGGATATCCTTAGGGCATGGTAGATGTCTGTTCTGGTATTGCCCATCTCACTAGGAAGTGAAAAGCAGTCCTAAAGAATGGATGTTGAAGAATTTTTTATAAGATGAAGGAAAGATTATTATGGAGCTGTCTTTATGGCTTGCCAGTTTAAGTCATAAATACTCATAAAACTTCATAATCTTTCTTTTGTTGGGGATTCTCTGACCCTGAACAGGTAACTTATTTTACTTTCTCTCACTTCTTATATTCAAAATGACAAGTCATATTCTGCAACTGGATAAAGAAAGGTGCTAACCATAAAAAGCCAACAGTCATAATGTTCTTCATGTGTTTATGAAAACCAGCGTGGATTGCAGACTCCTTAGAGATATGTCACAGAAGCTTGCCTACAAAGGAGTCCACCCTTCCACAAGCTAACTGGGAAAGGACTCCCTAAGCCTTTGAAATGTGTGACATTGCAGCAGTTGCTACAGTTTCACATGATGCAGCTACAGATCCAGCCAGATCCCACTGAGACTTCAGTAAACCTAGCAAAAAAATCAAAAGGTCACTAACTCCAATCCTTAAATTCTGATGGGACTGCATTTGCAGAAAAATAATTGCTTTTTATAAAAAAAAATTTAGATTGACGAGGGAATTTTTTTTTTAATTTACATTGTTGGGACTGGGGAGACATCACATATATGTCACATCTTGAAGTGTCAATTTTTAATTTTAAGATGCAGATTAAAATTTTGAGTGGCATTTCCTTTTCAAAGGCTCAAATTTATGTTTCCTCTCTCTGAAACCTGCCTTGACTTGATTGCTCCTATTATCTGGTAATTCAGAGAGTTTGGAGAAACAGTAGCTCTGGGTTACCTTGGCTTCCTAGGTCACTCAGACCTCCGAGGTCTTACTTACCATCTTTGTGGTTTGGCTTCCTACCTCACAGGATGGTGAGCCTTGAATAAAATAATGTATGGTATTTAGATAGCATAAGAAGGTCCTTGTTCTTTCTAGGAGCTCTAAACTTTGAAAGAAAAAGGGTGAAAATATATACTAGTAAAATTATTTCTGAACAATTGTTTCTGGTGGTAAAAAATTAAATGCATTTTATAAATTTTTATACTGAAATTCAGGGAGTAGAAAGACAGTAATAGCACCTAATTTATCCATGTCTCTTTTGGGGTAGGTGGTTACCAGGGATTGAACTCAGATGCACTCGACCACTGAGCCACATCCCTAGCCCTATTTTGTATTTTATTTAGAGACAGGATCTCACTGAGTTGCTTAGCTAATCATGTCTTTTATTCAACTGAGTTTTATATGGATGCTGTTACAAGAATGTAAAGGAATAAGTATATATATATGGTGTCCCTACTTTTATATACTAGACAGATAGTGGATGGATAGGAGGACAGGAGAGAGGAAGGAGAGGGAAAGGAAAGAGCAGTTTAAACCAAATGATTGTAATTTAAATAATGTGCTATTATAGCATGATGAGTAGCTTTGATATATAACGACTCAAGTGAAATATTTCATATGATTTTCTAGCTTTTGGTGACATTTCCAATCTCTTTTTAAAATATTCAGCATCAGCACATGGCATTGGACAATAATGTCTTCTTCCTAAGTCAGTAGTTGTTTCAACTTTTCCTTTGGGGTTGGGACACCACAACAAAGCCTGGTGTAGAGAACCATATTAACTTTGGGGGGAAAATGATTTCAAGATTGTTTTTCCTTTTAGGTTCACAACAATGTAAGGAGTGTTATAGAAGCTCAGCAAATCTGTTATGGCCACTGGTCATTGCACGGGTCCTTATTCACAGTAAACAGCTTGAAGGATAAGCTGTTACTAACGACGATTCAAGTCTGGCTAAGTTCAAAGTCTCAAGATTTCATTCCAATTCTGATTTGGGGAATTGGCTATTAAAAAGGAAAAATTTAATAATGAGATTGAAAGAGGAACACACTCTACTCTATCCCCCAATGCAGGAAGTAGAAAGAAAGAAAATGAAGGGGGAAAGATAAGGAAGAAGAGAGGAGGGGAAGAAGCATCTTTTTCCCTCACTGGCTTCAAGGAATAAAAACAACTTTGCCCAGAAGGAAAATGCAAGTTTGAACCTGCAAGTGGGAAATGCTCTTGGTCTCAGGCCAGTCCCACTGAATAACACCAACGTTCCCTGATGTGAGCCACCTGGACGCCTCTGAATACTGCACACTCAGCTTTTTGGGGATTGCTTTATAATCCATATAATTGTATTCAGTTTATACATTAAAATTTGTACATTAAAACTTAATGTATAAAAACATGGGGATGCCTTCACACAGTGCATGGGATTTAGAGAGCCTAAGAAACATTTATGGACATTTATAATCAAGATCGTCTTGTAGCCAGTCTCCCCTACCACTATCAGTTTGGGGCAGGTATAGGCTCAAAACACCAAACTACTATAAATCCAACTCCTTTCTGGGTTTTGACTTTTATTTTTATGTAGAATTGTTGTGTTTTGTGTGGGTTTTGAAAGTTACAATAAAGGATAAGTATCAGAAGTTAATTCAAAGATGGTTTTAGCATAAGCACATCCACATCGTCTTTACTATGCTGTTAACTACATTGATTAACATTTCTATTTAATTTCTGAAGTATATGCAAATAGAATGCAGTGATCATATTATTACCAAGGTTGGCTTTATTTTCTGTTTTTTTATGCTGTTATTCATTTGTAGTCAAAAGAGGAGGAAATAACTCCAAGTTCAAACAAGAAAGAGTCCTAATTTAATGTATGTGTCTGTATACATGTTTCTCCCCAACTAACATTAACACCATCTATGGTGGTTTATGAGTTTAGAGACTAAAAAAAAATTAATAGTTCTTAACCTCTCTGCAGGTATTTGAGGCATTTGCAACTCTGTACATATCAAATCTACCCCTGGCTTTTTATAAGTGAAATTCTTTTCTTCCCCTTATGTCAGTTTTTTCAATGAATAAATCATTTCTCTTTGTCCTCTAAGGGTGGCAATTTTCTGTACTATAATAGATCCATTCTAACCACAAATCTAGTCAAATGGATTCTGGAAACACATTCAAAGCAATCAGGTCACAGGTAGGAGCCAAACAGGAGGCTGGCAGCTGGGCTCTTGAAGTTTCCACTACAGATTCCTGACATTCTTTGAAACAGCCTTTTTGGTGAAGGGACACCAGAATGAGCAAAAATACTTGATTTCATCAATAAAGAGCTTGGGCTGAACATAAACACAGATATTTCAGCACAAGTGAGATAACCAAAAGAAACCTACCTAGGAAATTACATGAATCTTGAACAGTGAGTAAAGAATCTTACAGGGTCTGGGTTCCATCCTAAATTTCGGAATCAGAGAGCTTTGGCAGGAGAAGCCACTTTTTAGGCTTTCCCCATGTTAGGCTCTATGAACTGGGCTGACCCATCCACCACCACACTCCTGCTGGCTTCAAGGCTACTGACCTCCCAAGTAATCCCCAAGGTCTCCAACAATTCCCCGACTCCCCACAGGAGCCTGAGTGCTGGCCTTGTCTGTCGACGTCAACACTGTGTTCCTCATTCCATCTTTATGCCCTCCCTGAGGTCTGCCATCTCTTCCCATCCTGTGAGTCCAGCTCTCCTCCCAGATGTCACGCGTCCCACCTCCTCTGTCCATGGCTTTGCCACTGACATGGATGAGCATTTCCTCTTCGTTTCCTGGTCCTACCAACCTCCAGCCTCCCCCAGCTCTTTGGCTGGCACTCAGTCTGCCTCCTCGGACAAGTTCTAATCCATCAGGTGCTCCGATGATGCTTGAAATAAGATGATCAAGGCTCTAGGATTCTCTTTTATAGAATAGGATAAAAGAAACGGTAGGACTGAACTCAGTCTGTAGAAGCTCCGGTGTCTGTTTCCCACAGTATCAGGAGAATGAGAGAGTGTGTGAAGCTGCCTTGGAGCCCACCCGTGTTTTCTGTTCTCTTCTAGAAGCACCAACATACTTCCGAGCAACAAATAACTTTATATTTTCCATCTTTTCTAGAAATGGGTTCAATTATGTGTGGCAGCAATTTCCAGCTCTTTACCAAACTGGTGATTCCTTTTCATCCTGGGCACATAGATCACCTTTCCCAAGATCCCTTGCAATTAACTATGGCCATGCAGCCATGCAATAAAATTGAATGGATGTGTGCCTCCTCCTGATCAAGACTTTTAAGAAGCAGTTGTGCCCCTTCCACACATGCTTTTTCTATCTGAGGATGTAAACAGTAAAGAGGCTCAGCTAAGGGAGCAGCGAGAAATGAAAGACAAGTTTCAATGAAATTCTGTGTGTAAGAAAACTGCCCATCAACCAGGAACCCACAGTGGACTGTTATATGAGTCATTATATATATGTGGCACTGGAGTCAGGACAACACTAGCTAATGAAACCAGCAGATTGTGTTTAATAATATTAAATCACTTGAATGTTAGAATCCTAAACCTTCCTCTTAGAAAGTTCCAAGAACTAGTAGAAAGGGAAAGAAAGCAGGAAGAGATAATTATGTGAATAACTGTGAAGATTTACTACATACATAACCATAGGTTAAGTATATTATGTATACTATCTTATTTTTATTGTGCCTCATGACAACTTTAGAAGATAGTACTATTATTATCTTTTGTTAATCAATGTGGAAACTGAGGCAGAGATGCAGTATTCAGAAAGTGGAGGAATCATGATTCAAATCTGTTGACTCCATAGCCCATGTTGTTGAGTAACAACCACTGAGTACTCAACATTTGATACAATTTTATCTTCACAGCATCTTGTAAATGAGGCCTCCCTACTCCTGTTTTAAAAGTAAGAAAGATGATGTTGAACAAAAATAAATGATTTATCCAAGGTTATACAGCTCGAAAGAATCCAACCAAGGTCTGAGCAGCTCTAAGACTCTTTCACCATGAAGATCAGAATGTAGATACAAGACAGAGGTCATATCGACTAAACTGCCTTACATTTATGGGTCCAGCTGATCTGGAGTTTGGTCTGCCAGCCCTGGAACAGTTTCACCACTGAAATCATGACTATGTGTCTGCTTTGGAGACATTAAGGTTTCTGTTAAACAGCGTAGACCAGATTCCCCAGCTCGTCAAGGAGAGGACTTTTACACACTGATAATAAACTGGCCAGGCCTAAAATAATCAACCCATCCTCTGCCCCAGACTCATGATGTGGCAAGTACCATCAATGCCCCAGGGTTGGATCAGTAACCTCAAGCTCGAAGGAAGAACTGAAACTGGTTGTATAGAAGGTAATCCTTTCAATGAATGAAGAATTCAGGAATAAGAAGAGTTATAAGAGAAACCAGTCCACAAATCTAACCGAGAAACTCTTTAAAGTCAAGGAGGGGTATCAGGAAACTTATTTATGAAAGGACCTCCTGATCCTTACTTAATACTAGGGGAATGAATGTCTGGGCTGAGAGAACACTGAAACTGACTTGAATAGATGAAGAAAAGGAAACTGAAGAACTGGAGAACAGCAACCTTGGTGGCCCACACTTGGCTTTTGCACCTGAATGTCCCACTGTCTTATGACGTCCCTCCTGGCCTCACAAGAGCTTCGTGGGCATATCAAGGAATCCCTTAAGACACAATGCCATCCCTTCTCCCTCCCAAAAATCTATGGGATGATTAACATATCCAGTGTCTATCTCTAAAGCAGTGGTGGATACTGGAGGCTCACAATGATACAAGATGGTGGCATTATATAACCTCCTCACCCAGACTACAGACCTGAAAAGCCAAGGCCATTTGGGGATCAAAGACCACATCCCCATACTCATTCATTCAATCAGCAGACATTCATGGTTGAGGAAAAGCACTAAGGCCCTCAAGGAGCTGGAGTCCTCTGCTATGCAGAGCCAGCTAGGCCTCAGGAGGGGCTGCAGGAAACATTGGAATGCTGTCATGGTACCCAAGGTTGCCACAGCAGCAACCTGGATGGTCCCAGAGTCTCAGGGAAGGCAGGAGGAAAAATATCCCAAAAGAATACACTCTTCCACATGAAGAATCAAATGAATGAGAAAGGGCATAGGAAGGGGATCCCCTCTATCCCCCCATTCCTTCTAGTCATGTCCATCCCTTCCACAGATGGTAACCAGTGTCAGTCATTTCTGAATCAATCACATGATCCTTCTCTGACTTTTAATTGCTCTTAAGGTTAAGATCAAAATTATTATTGAGGTCTCTAGGATCTTGTAGGAACCATGATTAGTGGAGAGAAAGCTTATTCATCTCTGTGAGGACGGGGTATGTGATGTGAGAGTTTTGACATTGGTTCTTTCCCTGTGACCTCCACTCATCACATTGTGTTGCCCTCCATTCTCTCTGGAATGGAAAGATTGATTATCTTCTGACTGTAAATTCCACAAAGACTAAGTTCATGTCTTTTCACTCACCCTTTTATGTCAGCACTTAGCCTACCTGCCTAACACAGATGGTGTTCAGTCAGTTGGCTGGGTGGGTGCAATGCCGGAACTAAAGAAACAATATTCCAGCAACAAAGTCAGGTGCATGCTGAAGCAGATCACTTCCGTGATTGAGCCCTGGCCCCTCTTGTCCCCATGGCTCAGAAGGCCCAGAGAGACAGAGTGTAGTTCAGACCAATGTTAAAGCTTAGCAGCGACAAAGGCTCCCATCAAAGCCTGCAAAGCAGAATAAAAGCAGGACCAAGTCTCTCTGATTCAAAAAGCCTTTGGAAAGTTGTGGGAAATACACCCACAAACAATTGTAAGGAGTGAATTTTCACTGATTATGTAGTCTTAACATGACTCGGAGCAATGCCGCCAACTGTTTTCTAGTTCCCTCCCTTTGGCCGTGATGGTATAACCAAGGGTCAGGAGATGAGGTAGGTGTCCTGAGGGAAATACTTCTGCCTGCTGCCAGCCAGCACCAGGCAATCCAACAGGTCTTGAAAGGTTTTATGAGTCAGCCTTGGTCAAGTAGCATCAGGTCACAGCCCTACGTGGAGAGAAAGCTTCTCATCTCTGAATATGTGATGTGGCAGTTTTGACTTTGCTTCTTTCCTTATGATGCTGGGCTTCATGACCTAGTTTCACTCAGGATAGATCTGAACATGGCATAACCTGGAGGGCATAAGAAAGGCCCCCAGCCAAATGAGTCATGGTTGGTGAAGACTGACTTAATGCAACTCAAGGTGCTTCAATGTGAATTAAAAAATAAATAAATAAAAGTGTTCCCTGAAAACAGAAGGGAAAAAATTACCACCAGATTTAAAGAAGTAGAAAGGTACATGAACTCCAAGCACATGTGAGCTGGGCTCATGTTGATAACAAGCCCGGGGCTCTAACACTCGTTTGTTTTCTATAAAAATTCATACAAAACATTATGTAAAGTGTTAACCTCTTTTAACTGTAGAATTTAAGGATTAAGTATGAGAGTGTTATTGTTTATAGGAAGCAGAGTTTTTGCTTTATTTTCCAGCGCTTGTGTACTATCAACAACATGCGGCCTGCTGTTTGCTTAGATACTTAGTCTGACAGATGAACAACTGTTATTTAAAAGACCTGCCATGGAAACCCTAGATGTTGTGTGATGAATTGTAAGATTTAACACAGATTCAGTGAGTTTTGCTCTTGATTTAGCTCACTCTCTCTACACAGGAGTAGGTGGTTTAATTCCATCACAGGATTTTCACATTTATTATCTTAGGCCCCTGCTGTCTCCTACTTACTAAGAAGTTCTGCTACTTGGAAGAGTCTGTTTTGAATGTTTCTACTTTTTTTAGAGTCAATCTCAATTATCAATTCTCAATTGCCCACTCGCAAAGTTTTTGCATGTTAATAAATAAAAGCCAGTTTATTACAGGGAATGGGATGGTTAAAAAACAAAACCAATATGTTAGAAGAAGGAAGGGAATTGTTTGAAATTATCTAGTAACATGTAGACATCAAACTGTCTACTGAGACATGGACACCCTAACAATACCCTCTTTCTAGATTGCCTTGTTGTTGCTGAGTAGAAATAAAGCAGAATACAAATGACCATGAATTCCAGTAACAAAGACTCAGGCCATCAGTGCACTGATTCTCACCCAGGCTACTCAGGAGGATCACCCAGAGAGTTTTAAAACCACAGCAGCCAGCCTGGTACAGTGGCCCACATGTGCCATCCAGTTACTCAGGAGGCCAAGGCAGGAGGATTATAAGTTTGAGTCCAGACTGGACAACACAGAAAGACCCTGTCTCAAAATAAAATTCAGAAAAGGACTGGGGATGTAGCTCAGTGCTGAGGTGCTTGCCTAGTATGCAGGAGACGCTGAGTTCAATCCCCAGTACTGCAAACAAGCAAACAAAGAACAGTACTCAATAGCTAGCCCCCCAGAGATTCAGATTTTAGTCTTCTAGTGCAGGATATAAATACTATTCAGAAAGCTCCCCCATGTGATTCCATTCATAGCTAAGACTGGAAAGTGCCCAACCAGGGAAGGAAGCTTACAGGTCAGGAAGGTGAGAGCTAGGGAACACAGAGCTGGCATGAAGTCTCCATTCAGCTCAGAAACCACAAAGAAGAAACCACCAGATTTTTCCACCAACCAATTTGATAATGTTAAGCCTCCATGAAACTATTGTGCTTATACCATTTCTACACTTCTGGATGATCTCTCTAAATACTAGATGCAATTTTAACTGCTAACCTTGCATTAAATCCATTTCATAATAGCCACATTTTGCATTATCCACAGCCTCTTCTCATCGCCCTGTGGAGTTGAGCAAGGATTCCAGCACAATCACATTCACTTACTTTAATTCCTTGTGATCCATAGCCAGGGGGACCAGGGGGGCCAGGCAAACCTTTTTGCCCAATATCACCCTGTGAGAAAATGGAGAGAAACTGAAAATAAAGTGTAAGAAGATTGAGGGAGAAAAAATTGTAAATATTACTACTCTCAGCTTAAATTCTTTCTTTAGCCTAATTAGGAGCTTCTTGCTATCCATAAGCTATTTTATATTTTATTTAAAGCAGTGTTGTTCTAAATATTTTTAGGCTACTCAGATGGTTTGCAAACAAAATCTTACATGTAATCCAAATATAAATAAAGAGGTAAAGGCAGAGCTGAGAGGAGTAGACAGAAGGAGAGGCCCTGCTTGGCTCCTCTGCCCCACACCAAATCTGACAACCACTGATGCAGGATTCTGTGGGACCTGTGACATGTTATTCTGCTTCAATATGGCGCTAAAGGTTTAGTGAATGTTGATGTGGGCCCGTATTCAACTTTCTATGAAAACATGAGATAGTAAGTAAGTGCAGCATTTCCCAGGGTATATTCATAAGATGACCCCATGTTTTCTGAGGAAAGACTCTTTAATGGTGGAGTCAGATTAGAAAACACTATGTGCCTCCCCATGGAAATCTCCAGTGCCCATTAATACAGCCATGCAGCCCTTAAGGATGGGGATATGATCTGACAAATGCATAGTGACTGTTTCTTGTACAAACATCACAATGTACTTATACAAATTAAGATGGCTGTGACATCACTAGGCATTACACCTACCCTCATATGTGCAGTATGATCTGGACCAAAAGGTTGTTATATGGCACATATATGAAAGGTTCAAAGAAGTCTCCTAATAGGGATTATCTTTGTTTATCTCAGAAACTCCTATATTAACATTGAATAGAACAAACTCTGAGAAATTGTGGGTTAATATACATTACCATATAAGTCAGTCTTTTTCATTTCAATATGAAAAAAAGTTTATTTTATTTGATTACTTCCTCATTGCAAAACTATTTAAGACCAGAAATGAAGATGACAATAAGGAGATAAGTGGATCCATATTCTCATCACCCAGTGAGATAATGATTTTTAACATCTGGGGGTGGGGGATGGTAGGGGATCTTTATATATAAAGGGATCTATTAGGGCTCAAAAATAGCTTGCTGCCACATGGAGTTAATAGACAAATAAGGGATAAATTGCAATCCTGGTAATTCTGGGATTCTCAGTAAAATCTTTGACTCAGAAAGTCTTTTTTTCTGATCATGGGGTTCACATTCACTCTGTACATTTGGGGTGTGCATATATCTATTTGAAATTTGAATCTATGATGACAGTTCATTGATACCTATTTTCCCTATGAACATGTCTGATACGTCTCACCTCATTTTTTTGAACAAATCAAAAACATTTCCTAAATAAATGAATAAACAAAACAGTTTTCCAAACTCTATGAAAACATATTGACATTTTGAATCAGATGATTATTATGAAAAGCCATCCTGTTCATTGTAGGATATTTAGCAGTGTTCTTGGGCCCTACCCACTAAATTCTAGTAGCACCCCGAGCTGTGACAGCCCAAATGTCCTTCTGGAGGTCAGGGGGAAGGACAAAATCTCCCTCACTGAGAAATACTGGATTAAAAGAATAAAAGGATGAATTATCTTAAAATTGGAGGAGAAAAAGAAGGAGACATAAAAATAAGGGCAAAGGGGACAAAGGAAGTTCTCACCTTCTATGGGGACAATAAATCTAGATCCTTGCACCCAGGCTCTGCCCAAGCGAATGTGGCATATGACACAGTAGATACATGAGCCCCTGAGTGACCTGCTGAAAGGCCACCTGAAGCACCTCTGGCCAAAGCAAAGACGTGCTTCTTGATGACAGCACAGCCTATACGAAACCTAGAAATATTCTGAGCTCTTGGCAACTACCTAAGGGAGGCCGCTTTCTAATTTCTTTTGAGGAAGCACATGGCTTTATAAATTTAAATGGTCCATTTTACTGAAAGTTCATATGATGTGAAAAAATAAGACTTTTCATAGGTAATCAAGGAAAGAACAAGTCAACACCAACACAAACACGTACTTTGAAGTTGCTGTTCACTTGTTTGGCATTGATGGCACAGGTACAGGGTGGGTATCCCTTATCTGAAATGCTTGGGACCAGAAGTGTTTCAGATTTTGGGGAATTTTTTCAGATCTTTTTACATATATATACTGAGACCTTTTGTGTATGGTATCCAAATATAAGTACAAAACTCATTTATGTTTCATACGCACTTTATACATATAGCTGGGCATAATTTTAGGCCGAGGTTTTGACTGCCTCACATCACATGAGGTCAGATGTTGAACTATCCTGTTGGTGTTCAAAAGTTTTGGAAGTTGGAGCACTTCAGATTCTTGACTTTTTAGATTTTTAGGGATGCTCAACCTGCATCTGACTCTCACGTAGAGCACAGACCTGAGAACTCACCTTTGGCCCTTGGGTTCCTATTCCCCGAGGCCCGACAGGACCTGGAGGGCCTCTAACTCCAGGCTCTCCCTGAAAAGACAAAATGAATGGTAAGTTATTGGTTTAAAAATGTTTAGGGTATATCTCATGTTAAATATGCATTTTCAAAAATATATTTAAACATTTTTATAAACACCTGAATTTCACTAAGATATTGAGCCCGTTTCTCCTACATCGCTTTCCTATTTTGACTCTATGTGTTATCTCCTTTTGTTTAATTTCTCTTTTGTTCCACATTTTTTATTGGTGCATTATGATTGTACATACTGATAGAATTTGTTGTTACACAGTCATACATGCACAAAATATAATAATATAACCTGGCCAATATCACTCCCCAACACATATCCCGCCACTTTCCCTTTGGTCCCTTTCCTTTACTGATCTCCCTTTGATTTTCATGAGATCCACCCCCATCTTTCTTTTCCTTTTCCAATCTAGCTTTCTCATATGAGAAGAAACATACGACCCTTCACCTTCTGAGTTTGACTTCTTTTTCTTAACAGAATGATCTCTACTTCCATCTGTTTTTCCTGCAAATGACATAATTTCACTTTTTTATGGCTGAATAAAACTCCATGCATATGTGTATGTGTGTGTGTGTGTGTATGTATATGTATATATATATATATATATATATATATATATATATATATATATATATATATATATATAACATTTTCTTCATCCATTGTCCATTGATGGATACCTAGGCTGATTCCATAGTTTGTCTATTGTGGAATCGTGCTGCTGTAACATGGGTATGCATGTATCATTATAGAATGATGACTTCAATTCTTCAGGTCAAAGGCTGAGGAGTGGTATAGCTGGGTTATGGTGATTCCATGCCTAGTCTTTTCAGAAAACTCCATACTGACTTCCATAGTGGTTGTACTAATTTACAATTCCACCAACAACACAAAATTGTTTCTTTTCCTCTATATCTTCTCCAGCATTTAGTATTTGTATTCTTGATGACTGCCAGTCTGACTAAAGTGAGATGAAATCTCAGCATAGTCATATGGAAAAATAAAAGACCCAGAATAGTAAAAACAATGCTAAGCAGGAAGTGTGAATCAGGCGGTATAGCGATACCAGACTTCAAACTATACTATAGAGCAATAGTAACAAAAACAGCATGGTACTGGTACCAAAACAGGCAGGTGGACCAATGGTACAGAATAGAGGACACAGAAACCAATCACAAAACTACAACTATCTTATTTTTGATAAAGGGGCTAAAAGCATGCAATGGAGGAAGGATAGCATCTTCAACAAATGGTGCTGGGAAAACTGGAAATCCATATGCAACAAAATGAAACTGAATCCCCTTCTCTCGCCATGCACAAAAGTTAACTCAAAATGGATCAAGGAGCTTGATATCAAATCAGAGACACGCCGTCTGATAGAAGAAAAAGTTGGCTACGATCTACATACTGTGGGGTTGGGCTCCAAATTCCTCAATAGGACACCCATAGCACAAGAGTTAATAACTAGAATCAACAAATGGGACTTACTCAAACTAAAAAGTTTTTTCTCAGCAAAAGAAACAATAAGAGAGGTAAATAGGGAGCCTACATCCTGGGAACAAATATTTACTCCTCACACTTCAGATAGAGCCCTAACATCCAGAGTATACAAAGAACTCAAAAAATTAGACAATAAGATAACAAATAACCCAATCAACAAATGGGCCAAGGACCTGAACAGACACTTCTCAGAGGAGGACATACAATCAATCAACAAGTACATGAAAAAGTGCTCACCATCTCTAGCAGTCAGAGAAATGCAAATCAAAACCACCCTAAGATACCATCTCACTCCAGTTAGATTGGCAGCCATTATGAAGTCAAACAAGAACAAGTGCTGGCGAGGATGTGGGGAAAAGGGTACACTTGTACATTGCTGGTGGGACTGCAGATTGGTGCAGCCAATTTGGAAAGCAGTATGGAGATTTCTTGGAAAGCTGGGAATGGAACCACCATTTGACCCAGCTATTCCCCTTCTCGGTCTATTCCCTAAAGAACTAAAAAGAGCATGCTACAGGGACACTGCTACATCGATGTTCATAGCAGCACAATTCACAATAGCTAGACTGTGGAACCAACCTAGATGCCCTTCAATAGACGAATGGATAAAAAAAAATGTGGCATTTAAACACAATGGAGTATTACTCTGCATTAAAAAATGACAAAATCATAGAATTTGCAGGGAAATGGATGGCATTAGAGCAGATTATGCTAAGTGAAGCTAGCCAATCCCTAAAAAACAAATGCCAAATGTCTTCTTTGATATAAGGAGAGTAACTAAGAACAGAGTAGGGACGAAGAGCATGAGAAGAAGATTAACATTAAACAGGGATGAGAGGTGGGAGGGAAAGGGAGAGAGAAGGGAAATTGCATGGAAATGGAAGGAGACCCTCAGGGTTATACAAAATTACATACAAGAGGAAGTGAGGGGAAAGGGAAATATAATACAAGAGGGAGAAATGAATGACAGTAGAGGGGGTAGAGAGAGAAGAGGGGAGGGGAGGGGAGGGGAGGGGGGATAGTAGAGGATAGGAAAGGCAGCAGAATACAACAGACACTAGTATGGCAATATGTAAATCAATGGATGTGTAACTGATGTGATTCTGCAATCTGTATACGGGGTAAAAATGGGAGTTCATAACCCACTTGAATCAAAGTGTGAAATATGATATATCAAGAACTATGTAATGTTTTGAACAACCAACAATAAAAATTAAAAAAAATAAATAAAATAAAATACTTGGGAATCAACTTACTGAAAGAGGTGAAAGAACTCTTTAACAAAAACTAGAGAATGTAAAGGAAGAAATTAAAGAAGACCTTAGAAGATGGAAAGATCTCCCTTGTTCTTGGATAGGCAGAACTAATATTGTCAAAATGACCATACTACCAAAAGCACTATACAGGTTTAATGCAATTCCAATCAAAATCCCAATGAAATTCCTCATAGAATTAGAAAAAGCAGTCATGAAATTTATTTGGAAAAATAAGAGACCCAGAAGAGCTAAAGCAATCCTTAGCAGGAAGAGTCAAGCAGGTGGCATTACTATACCAGACCTCAAACTATACTACAGAGCAATAGTAACAAAAACACCATGGTATAGGCACCAAAATAGACTGATAGAGCAATGGTACAGAATAGAGGACACAGAGACTAACCCACATAATTATAGTTATCTTATATTACACAAAGGCACCAAAAACATACATTAGAGAAAAGATAGCCTCTTCAACAAATGGTGCTGGGAAAACTGGAAATCCATATGCAACAAAATGAAATTAAATCCCTATCTCTCACCATGCACAAAACTTAACTCAAAATGTATCAAAGACCTAGGAATTAAACCAGAGACACTATGTCTAATAGAGGAAAAAGTAGGCTCAAATCTTCATCATGTCGTATTAGGCCCCAACTTCCTTAATAAGACTCCTATAGCACAAGAATTAATATCAAGAATAAAAAATGGGATGGATTCAAACTAAAAAGCTTCTTCTTAGCAAAATAAACAATTAATGAGGTGAATAGAGAGCCTACATCTTGGGAGCCAATTGTTACCACATGTACATCAGATAGAACACTAATCTCTAGGGTATATAAAGAACTCAAAAATCTTAACACCAAAAAAACAAATAACCCAATCAATAAATGAGCCAAGAAACTGAACAGACACTTCTCAGAAGAAGATTTACAATCAATCAACAAATATATGAAAAAATGTTCAACATCTCTAGCAATTAGAGAAATGCAAATCAAAATTAAGATTTCATCTCATTCCTGTCAGAATAACAGCTATTAAGAATACAAACAACAATAAGTGCTGGTGAGGATGTGGGGGAAAAGGCACACTCATACACTGCTGGTGGGACTGCAAGTTGGTACAGCCAATATGGAAAGCAGTATGGAGAATCCTTGAAAAACTTGGAATGGAACCACCATTTGACCCACCAATCCCACTCCTCGGTCTCTACCCCAAAGGACTTAAAAACAGCATACTGCAGGGACACAGCCACATCAATATTTATCGTAGCACAATTCACAATAGCTAAACTGTGGAACCAACCTAGATGCCCTTCAATAGATGAATGGATAAAGAAAATGTAGTCTATATACACAATGTAATATTATTCACCATTAAAAGAGAATAAAATCATGGCATTTTCAGGTAAATGGATGAAGTTGGAGAATATAATGCTAAGTGAAATTAGTCAATCCCCCAAACCAAATGCCCAGTTATTTCTCTGATTTAAGGGTGCTGATTCATAATATGCTCTGTGGGCGGGGATGGGCGAATTAAATGAACTCTAGATAGGACAAAGGGGAAAAGAGGAGGGAGGGGAATGGAGTGGGAATAAGGTAGGAAAGATGGTGGAATGTGTGGGTCACCATTATCCTAAGTACAAGTATGAAGACATGAAGGATGTGACATTACTTTGTGTACAACCAGACATATGAAAAATTGGGCTCTATATGTGTAATATGAATTGTAATGCATTCTGTTGTCATATATAATAAATTTAATTCTGTTTTAAAAAGTCTGCCTTTTCTTCAATGTATGTTTTTGACACCTTTGTCAAGGATGATATGCCTATAGATGTGTGGATTTGTCTCTGTGTCTTCTATTCTGTACCATGGGTCTATATGTCTGTTTTTATGCCAACACCATGCAGTTTTTGTTACTATCACTCTGTTCCCTTTTTTTTTTCATTTCTTATTGCCGTTTGTACAATATTTAAAGCAACTAATAAAGATTCACTTTAAGTCAATCAAGTTAATTAACTTCTTGGCAACATTAATTATGTACTTTTTTCAGAACTCCCTTTTCTAGATTTTGGGAAAGTAATTACTGCTATTGTGAATAGAGGACAAAAGAGCACACGAGAATACAAAGCAGCCATTAGGAGACATAACCACAGCCTGAACTAGTTCCTGTTACTGTTTTAAGCAACAGAAATTATGCTATTGGACTTAGGGATTGGCTCTATGGTATTTGTGCCCTAGGGAGATTATGACCACAGTGTACATTCTATGCCTTTTCTGTTTCTCCAAGGTGTGGCAGTTTCATTAGGGAAAACTACCAGTATTACCAGAAAAGTGATGAGATCCAATAAACATAGTTCAGGCCCTGTGCTTAGGGTCTCCCTGAAATGCTAACAAAGGAAAGAAGCAGAGACATAAAAGCCTCTTCATTAATCACCTTCTCTATGCCTAAAATTATGCTAGGCATGTCCATGTATGTTATTTCATATTAGTTAGTATCCACAACAACCCTGATTACAATGATGATTAGTCTACCCAACCCAGTGAATTTATCAGATATGAGGAGATAAAAATCTATATTTCATAGGAATAAGAATGATGTGGTGCAAGGCATGAGACTGTTCCTATCACCTTGTCTAACATGGAGTAGGCACTTGGAGCAGCTCACTTTGCTACCCTGCTTTATTCAGGAGAAAACCAAAGTTTACCCAGTTCTGCATAACTATTAAAAAACTGGGCTAGATGATATGGAGAAGCAGAAACCCTCACAAGAGCTAGCACAGCTCCTTGAGAGCAGTTTGACAATTTCTTTAAAAGTTCAATATATATTTACCACATGATACAGCAATCTCACTTCTAGGCATATATCCAAGGAAAATAAAAACACATGTCCATATAGAGTCCTTCAAATGAATGATCTTAGCAGCATTATTCAGAGTAGCTCAAAATTGGAAACAACTTAATGCCATTAGCTAGCAAATGGATAGAGAATGTGGTAAGGCACGAACTATAGATTTACTCTAGAATGTGAAATATGCCTCAATAAAGTTACAAAGAAAAAAATAGGAGAACCAGAGCCAGACTTTGCATCTCTATTTTCCAAGATCTATGCCTTTCCAAAATACTTCTAGATTAAATCAAAAGAATGAGGGTTACTTTAAAACCACACTTTATTATTGACTTAACTGTCTAAATCTCTTCTTTCATAATTACGTACTTCTCTTTTGCCAACGGGCAAATGATTCTGGTCTCCTATCTCCATCCCTTCCACTCAGTGCTTGGGTTCTTATGAGGCTCCAGGTACTAATTGTTTCTCTAACACTTCTCTCCTATGGACTCTCAAATTCCTCCCTGTTTAAATGGTCATTCCCACATGGAGCTGTATGTCTATGATCTCTTCTTTCTTGAGTAGCTCTGAAATGTTTTAAAGGCGGTATCTGTATGTTCACTGTGTGATGCCTCCAATGACACCTGGCTGATTCACAGACTTTGATATCTCCTAAAAGAGACAGATCTTTTCTCTTCCAAGCATTCTGACCCACCCTAACAAAACAGAACATGAGTGAATGCCGTTAAATAGATTTTACCTAGAATTATTAAATGTTTTATCCAAAATAATTCTTCAGTCCAACCCCATCCCAAACAGGATGGCTCTCTCTGCTTTGTTCCTGCTCTCCTCTGACCTTCCAGGATGTGGTTTAGAGCTTAGAAAGGGTATAGCTGGACACCTTGTGCCTCCTGAAGAATATACAGCTCCACCTATGTATAGCCTGGCCAAGAAAAACTAGACGGGGATCAGAGCCCGCCTCCAGATCTCCTGGTTTGCAAGAGTATACAGAAGACAGAGAAACACATTAAACAACACCACAACATACCATCAGCGAAATCCCCAAATACAAATAACACATCCACAAAGACAATGCAAGGGAAAAAAATGAGGGAGGAGCAAACCAGGATTACAAGAGACTTCAGAGACAGCTCAATCAAATGCAATGTGTGGACATCAAGTGGATCCTAGTTCAAACAAATAAATATAACAAATTTCTGAGATAAGCTGGAAAAATTGCATGCTCGATATTTGGTATAATAAGGAATTAATTTTTTAGGTTTGATAATGTTTCTGTAGTTATGTTTGAAATGGAGTCATTCTGTGTCAGAGACAGATACTAAAGCTTTAGATGGATGATGTCAGGGGATTGCCTCAGAATAATGTGTTAGAGAAGGAGTGAGGAATCCAGATAAAGCAAGATGGACTGCGTGTTGAAAATTGTTGAACTGTGATGACTAAATGAAAGTTCATCTCATTTATCTTTCTACTTTTGTATATACTTGATAATTTTTATAATAGAATTCTTCAAGTAACATTTTTTAAAAGCCATGAACAACATCCAACAAAAATTTCAGCAATAAGCATGACCAAGTACTACTATAATATTTACCCTTAATAAGGAGAAGAATACAAGATTTTAAAGATTTTTTTAAATGGCCATAGGAGAGGAACACTCAGGTAGATTAACATTATTGGTAAAACTTATATGTATGCCATGTACTCTTGGTATGTGCTAAATGTTACCTAATTTTTAAAAAACTAAGGATATAGAAAGAAGGCAGGGATTTTTCTTAGAAAGTAAAATTTAAGAATTTAACACTCTTATTATTCAATTTATGAAAAATTTGATGATTTTAGTTAAAACCTCCTATTTGATTAGTTTAACCATATTAAAACATAACACACAGAGAGATAAGAAACCGAGTGGGAAAAACAGTTGAAATGAATTATGAGTATACCTAGACCAAACCTGCCAGTGCCAGTGTTGTTACTCACTTTCTCTTCATATTCTCTTATTCTCACTCCACATTAGGGTTATCTGAAGGTTAACTGCAGTAAGGCAGCTGATCCTGAAGATGCTTTACTGCCCTTTCTGACCTGCAGCTGCAACCAATGAGCTCAGAGATGTGACTCTGTCATCTGTGGAATTTCAGGGTGCTCCTCACACAATTGCCTAGCCTTATCCATATAATTGTAGACAAATAGCTATGTTTCATCTATCAAAATAATCTTTTGTATATTTCAATCTATAAAAATTTAATATGGTATTCACCTATTCTTTTATGAAACTGACAGGCTTAACAGTCGTGCAGATGCTAGAGTTGTTCTACAATGTATATGTACCATACTCTCAATTGAGTATCAGGCACTTAATGGACTGCAAGTACACAGAGATAGTGGCTCTCCATATAGTGGGCACTTGGAAAATGTGTCAAGTCTCTTGTTTCATAGGCCATGAGTTCATGTTAGGTTGTGAAACCTGACGAATGTAAGCAAGAAGACTGCGTGCAAGTGTCTTTGCCGCTTGACAGCACCTTTGGGGCCTAATCAGAAGTGTGTTTACCTGTGATATTTTCAGATATGCACTTTGTTGTCAGTATTCAGAGTGACATTCTCAAGTAAAGGAAATTACAATAGGTTCTTGCATGGATTTAGCTTCCCGTGTAACGTCTGAGGGTTGTTGGAGCCTGCAGAGGGAGCCCTTGTACCAGGAGTTAATGGACAGAACTGAGCAAATTCTGGAGTTTCCATTTGTAACTACATCCATCAAGTCCATAGGACTACAGCCTAAGTTCCACTGCTATCTGTCTTCACTTCCTTAAGAAAAGAATAACTGTTTAGATGGCCTTGCACTTCCTCTGGGCTCACAAAATGACTCAAGATGGGAGATATTCCTCTCATTTTCACTTGAAATGGGCAGGTTTAAGATTATCTGCAGTACTTCTTTATGTGAATGAATCAGTGAAGGTCTTACCTAGATCATAACTTTGAAGAATGGTTAACTTTAAGTCCTTTAAAAACATACAAATTTTTATGATGTTATAATAAGATATATCAAAACCTTCACCTTTAAAAAAAAAAAGAAAAAGAAATCAGGCACACTATCACATGCACCTTCTCATTAGCAAATCCCTGCTTTGGTTAATATTGAAACTATAATTATAAATAATAATGAACAGGTATTAAGTTTATTACACAGCAAGTATTCATCATTTATTATCTCAGCTGATCCTATTAATATCAAATTATTCCATTTTATAGGTAAGGAAACTGAGGCTACATAGGGTACATAAACTGTCCAAACTCATGCCACCTGACACAAGTCAAGTCCAGGTACGATACCAAGCCCATTTACCATTTTAATATTGGCTAGAACTAGATGGAAGAGGCTAACTTCTCCATAGATTTTCTTCCAGCTGCCATTTAATGCAAAGACCACACCAATGTGATTGTGAAAGTCTTTTTCCTACATTAAGTCAATTGTATGCTCAAGAAGTAGACATCCTGGATTACAAAAATTCATCTGGGATTATATGAGGCCCATAACACCTGAACAAACACCAGCTGCCTCAGGCTTCCCTTTACATATTCCCTCCACTGCCATTCCTTAATTCTGTGGTTTACCCCAAGGTTTTCATTGGTCTAATTCCGGGCATCCTACCGACACAAATTCTTAATCTCTCTTTTCATCCATCCTACAATGTGCTTGATTTGGCAGAGTAAAGCATAGGTGAATACTTCTAACTATAACGCTTTCATATATTAGACTTCATTTAAAAAGTCTCATATACATTATTCTATTACTTTCTCAGAATAACCCTGTGAAGTAGACATTATTGTCCCCAATCACAGATGAGGATGCTGAGTCTCAGGGAGATTCAATGACTTGCTGAGGTCACACAGCAAATAAGTGGCAGAGGTTTCAGGGCAGAGCAATGATAAGAAAATAACCCATTATTATATCCTACATATTTTATAAAAATTTAAATATAATATTTGGGGAAATAATTAGCCCATTAAACTATTTCCCCCTACCCTAAAACACACACATATTAACAAAGCTTTAGTCATTATCTCTTCCTTTGTTTGTGCCAGTTAAATCCAGGACACTCTTTGAGAGGACTGTGAAAGCAAATTACAGTTGTTCACAAAGAGATTTCATGCTTTTTCACTTTGGGGACAATAAAAACAAAATGAAATTCACTGTAAAAAAAATCACTCTTAAGAATTTTTCAAAGAATGGTACTCTGAAGATTCCACTAACTGGTGAAGCCAAGGAGTGACTGAGTTTTAAAATAAGGTAGGAGACGTCAAAGTGATAATTAACATCTGCTTGATGTTCTTTCTTTTTGGCTTTTAAATAAAATTAAGTTATAACTACTAAGTCCTCAACTTCCACAAACATAAATACCACTCTGGAATGAATTATGTAATTCAGCATATGTCACAGTTTAGTAACTCTTGAATACCTCCCTGTGGCTGCCAGAATTGGCAATGGAAAATTTAGAGGTTTTATTCTAAGTTTATAGACATAACCCAGGTCCTGGCCATGAGCATTGACTAATGACTGCCTGCTGTCATATCACCTGGTCATTTCTCCTGACAGGCTTTGATATAAAGAGGGAAACAGTGACAATTACCAGCATGATTATTATGGGAATGAAGAAATAATTAAGAAGATGCTAGAAAACACAGTATTCAAATTGCTATCAGGTTTCCTTTGGTATCTTCCCAACTTTAAATTTTAAAGTATTTAAAATAATTTCAAGTCTTCAAATCAATTTCTCTCCTAGAACTTTATAATATTCACCCAAAATAGTCCATATCTACTAGTCCCTGATAATTTTAAAACTTGCTAAAGGTTTTTGGGTATTTGTTTTTTATTGTTTCTTCATTTTCTCAAAATCAACTCATGATTGTCCTGTGCCAAGAATCTCACTGGAGAAAGTCTTTCTCATTTAGTTAAGTTAGAAACACTGGTAGTGCTCCCAGTGAAAAGAGAAGAGAATGCTCTCTGGTACTCATTCTCAACATAATTTTCCACTGGGGGCAAGTTTCTGCAGACTGCATTATTAAAAACAAAAATGTGTTTAACAGGATGTGGGCAGTGAATGTTCAGAGAATTTAATGTGCATCTTCAGGACTACAGGGAAAGGATGCAGGTACTCTTGAGAAAAAAAATGGAGTGTAGGGAAATAGCAAGAAGAGACTAAATGAACACTGAAAGTCATAAGGTAACCTCAAGTGAGCTCAGACTCCAGGCATTGTGCATAGAGCTGAATCAGGGAGTAACCTTGAAAAGTCACCTAGTCAAGTTTTCCTGGTCTTGAATTTGACCTCTTCTGAAACCTATGGGTCAAATTGCCTGACATTCAAACTTTATATGGCTCTGTTTTTAATTAGCCCTCTTTTGAAATAATGGGTCTGGCCTGTAGCAATTTTGCAGGCATATTAGAGGGAGGTGGGTTTCAAGTCCACTTGGAGTTACAGACCCTTAACTTTGTTATCATTAAGCCAGCCTTCTTTGTCAGGCCTGTTCAAAATGGAGTTCCTTGTCCAGTCCATGTCTGCCAGTGGAATCCACAAATTCCTAATGCATCTGTGTGAATCGGTCCTCTGTTCGATCACTGCCTGTTGGTGGTGTGCACATATGTGAGCCATTGCAGAGAACAGAGGGGCGATTCAGACACTGGGAACATTTTTAGAATAATGACACTCAGTGGAATTTTCACATGGACTTGCATTTTAATTTATGACTATGGGCCACTTTTGTTAAATAAAGCATGTATTTACAATATTCAAACATTTAAAGTTTTTGAAAAATGTTTAACTCTTTTGGGTTTGAGTGTATGCTTATAAGGCTTATGTAATACAGATTTTGACCATGGAAAAGCTAGGATAGAAAGGAAAACAATCCATCTGTATGAAGTTGAGATGGTTAGAAGATGGACTGCATTAGAGATTGAGCATCTGTAGTTCAGGGTAAGTCATTCCCTCTGCTTTGACTTATTCACCCATTCAGTCTCTCATTCATTCATCATATTCATGGTCTACCTCTCATACACAAAACCTAGTATCCAAAATGTTAAAAGGGGCAAGTTGCTCAACCTTCTTGGTCTTGATTTCCTTATGTATAAAATAGGGGAGTTGTTACAAATACCATGATGTTTTGGAAACATTTAGGTAATATGTGATAATTATAATAATAATTCAAAAAAAAAACAATCCAGTGAGTCTTTTCTATCCACAGATGTTATTCTAAGCATTTGATGGTTAAAAATTCCTTGGAAGGCCCCCAAATCCAGACTAGATTTAAAGACTGGCCTAAGATAAACCATTCCAGAGCTTTAGGGGAAGGCATGACTTTCCCTATGATGAGTTAGGACACTGACAGGGCTGAAAGAACTGAGAGAACACCAGGGAGGTTTCTGTACTTCAGGAGCTCAGGAGAGACAGCCTGATAGTCCACTTTTATAAGGGCCAGAAACAAACTCTTAGGCTCAGACACAGAAAATCGGCCCTTGGGCTACAAGTATCTCTCGGACCTTTGGGGTGACAATTCAAGAGCCAAGAATTATCTACAGCTTCTGAAAAGGACATGAGATGTCATGATTGTTCTTAAATCATCGGGAGTCCTCCTAACACCTCCAGGACTCCAGTGAAGAAATGCAGAATGTGATGGGTGCAATCTCCAAACTAGCCTTCCCCATCAGGAGTGTGCATTCAGACATAGGACACTGGGTGAACACTTCCCACTTAACAGGAAACCAACTGTCAGTTCCTCTTCCCAGCGTATTTTGCAAGTCGATTTTAAAATTACATCTACCCTATCCTTGAAAGTTCTTACTAGAAATTTTGAAATATCTCAGAAGGTCTTGTCAAAATTTGAATTAAATTCAAGGTAAAAGGACTGTAACCACCAATGCTGTAAAAAAATTTTCCACTTGGGAAAAGCCGTAGAGTACCACAAGAGTGCTAGATGTCAGGGTTTGCATTTTATATGTTTTAAAACATAAAAACTTTGATTCTAATGCCTGTATCATATGCTAAACACATGTGACCTTAACTAAACATCACAAAAACCCACCATAAATTAATCGTCAACCTTAATAGCTTCCTTATTTCAAAACACATTTGTTTTGCAAGCTAATGCCTTAAGGCCAAAATTTTAAGGTAACTACACAGAGTTTAAATGAAAAACATACCAGGATATACATACCTATATAATCTCTCTTTCCCTTTTGCTCTCCCTTTCCAACACACTTAGTTTCTCTGTCATTTTAACTCAAAATGGAAGGAGAGAAACTTGGCACACATTTGAATTCTCAGTTTTTCACCGTCATTGACTATATTTGCTATTTTGAGTCTCACCTCCACTTTATCAGAGGAACATAGCTAACTGGAATTAGATTTTTCAAAATTTCTTCCATTCTTTACCGTGTGAGTGTGTGTGTGTGTGTGTGTGTGTTTCCAAATGTTTTCTTCAGAAGAAAGGCCACAAGGCCTCTGTTAAAAAAAAAGAAGAAGAGATGATGATTTTGGAAGTTATTTAAGCTGATACATGCTTTTAGAATTTCCTTCAAGTTTATGATCCAAGTTCCTAAGTTTCAAGACCAATTCACTCCCCTAACACCTCCTGTGGCTGGCTGGGTGTGTCTAGATTATCATACTTTCCACAGGAAGAGATAAGAGGTAATGGAGAGAAGGGAAAGTACCTCTGAGGGAGGCAGGGAACAGAGAGGCAAGTCCTGGCTAATGCTCCCTCTGTCCCTTCTACCCACAATTGGAAGCCAGTGGAAGTTAATGCTTCCGCTCAGCCTTCCTTATGGGCTAACAAAGGCAAGAGAGTCTCACTCATGACACACTTTCTGGGGATACATTGAGTCTTTCAAAAAAAAGAATAGAAAGGCAGGATGACGTCTAGCAAGGAACACCTTTTTTCTTGGTGTTTTAAAATAAAGATATACATGAAAAGCAAATATGGGAAGCTTTTAGAGGGAACTGCATATGAAATCATTCAGCAAATGTTTTGGTCTGTATCTTAAATAATCAGAGTGGAATATTCACAAGAATCCAAATTTTAAATGTTCTTCATCAGTGCTTAAGTACTTTCCTTTATTACTAATACTAAATGTAAAGCACTAACATAATAGTACAATTTAATATAACGTAATATATCCTTACATAAAACATTCAAAATCTACTCCATGAAAATGTAAATGATCACCGGTTTCAATTGGAATACAAACACAGTCCAGTATGTGTTTAATATTTTATTTTGTGTCTTATTTTAAATAAGAATAAGCTTCTACTTCACTACAGAAGTATTCAGTATAAAAAAGTTTTTATCGATGTTTCACTCTCAGCAGAAAATAACAAAGTTATTTTACCTATTTGTGATTTTACCTATTGCATTTCTCTATTAAAGTTTTAAAAATATTTTTTAGTTGTAAATGGACACAATATCTTTGTTTTATTAATTTATATGTGGTGCTAAGGATCAAACCCAGTGCCTCACATGTGCTAGGCAAGTACTCTACCACTGAGCTACAACCTTAGCCCTCTATTAAAGGCTTTTTTTTTTTTTTTTAACATTTTGATTGCTACTATACCTTAAAGAAAAAAAATAGTATCTTAATACCTAAATTCAGTATAATCTACTGAAAATGTCAAGGCTTGTTCAAGGATCTGAGTTAGTCCTAAGTCAGGCCAAGCTGGAACATTGAACAAACCATGTCCCGTTTGTCCTCTGTCTGTGGTTCATATTGTACTTTCACATACATCCTCTCACTGGACTCTCATAATTAACTCAAGAAACAGAAATGGAGCAAGTGTTACGATCTCCTTTAGAGATGATGTTTAGTGTCATGGGTCTCCAATTTTTTATTCCAGCTGGGACAGGGGAATAGCTCCATTGTCACCAGCTCCATTTAAAGGAGCAGTATCTCTAAGTGCTGTAGCAGAGAGGAAAAAGAAAAAGACTGTCATGGAACATATATAATATCTTCTCTCTCAAGAGACTTAGAAGCATGAAAAAAACTAAGTGAGTAATTATATTGGGGGAAAAGTTCTCTGTTTGGAATGATACTGATCATTCATTCATTTTCCATTCATTCGACAGATCATAGGGCTCCTAATGGGTGGCATGTTTAGTTCTGCCAGGAAGTGAGGAGGGGGCAATACAAAGAGCCAGCCTTCAGGAAAACTTACATTCTCATGAAATATGCAAAGCAATAAATGAGCACAATCATTTCAGAAGGTGATTCATTCTACACAGGAAATACACAGAAGGGAGGAAAGTGATTTTTTGTATGCGTGATCAGAGAGGTGAGATTTGAGCTAAGACCTGAAGAAATGGCCATCCAACAGAGCCAAGGGCCCTAAGCTTGGAGGAGCTGCAACAGGGTAGGCCAGCATTGGCCAGACACAGGCAGAAGAGAGAAGTGGACAGAAGCTATGTCGGGGCCTGAAGAGCCTCTAAGGCCAGGGAAAGTGGTTGAAGTTTGTTCTAAGCACAGAGAAAGTCACCAAGTCATATCCCACAAGAAAGGAATGTGATCTTATTTGTGGTTTTAAAAGATTATTCTGCCTGCTAAGTTAGGAGGGCAGAGTTGAAAGAGGAAAGACCAGTGAAGAGGCCATGTTAGTAGACCAGGCAAAAGATGGTGGTAGTCTGCCTGGTGGAAGAAGGAACAAAAGTCAAAATACATTCTGAAGCTAGACCTGGCAGCATTTGCCAAAGGACCAGATATGGAGGAAGAAGAGGGAAGGGAAGGGACCAAGGATAACTTATAGGTCTTCTAGCTTGAGCATGAGGCAGATGTAAATGCCTTTGATAGGGTTATGGGGGTAATAAAAGCCAAGGTTCTATTCTGGTTGTTAAGATAGAAATGTCTATAAGTTATCTAAGAGAAGACATCTGGTAAGAAACTAGATTCATGAGGCCTAAGCTTAAGGGAGTGAACTTAGAAATGTAAAAACCATCAGTACATGAGTAATGGTTAAAGACACAGGGCTGAGTGAAAGTTCCTAGGAAAGAGATGGCTAGAACAGTGAGACGGACTCTGAATTAGACCCTGATCTAGGAACAGAAATAGGAAACAGCAAGGGAATGTGAGAATTGCTACCAGAAAAGCAGGAGAAAAAAACATACAATCTACAAGTTCATAATGGTGCAAGTGCCCCAGGAAGTCCATAGGTAAAGATAAATAACTTCATCAATCGCTTCAGACTACTCTGTTCTTCTGTTATGCTAAAATCACCTTCACCAAAGTCACGTACTTATAGGTGCATTTTTAGAAACTAGTATACTGCCTGCTAAAAAAATCTCACCTTTGCTCCAGTGTCTCCCACTCCACGTAAACCCATTGGTCCAGGGGGTCCTGGTAATCCTCTAGGTCCCTGAGATAACATCAAAATGGGGCAATGAGCATCTTTGTAAAATGCAATGCTCAGAAAAAACAGAGGAAAGAAGGGTAGGAGAATAATATTTTCAACATTACACAGTTTAACACTCTTTATTACATATTTTATAACACACTAGAAGAGAGTAGTTTGAATGTTTCCAACATGAAGAAATGATAAATGGTTAAGGAGACTGAAATACTAAACATCCTGACTTGATCATTGTACATTACGTACATGTATCAAATTATCATATTGTATTCCACAAATATGGACAATTATGTGTAAGTTTAAAATTAAAAAAAATACAAATATAAAGAAAAAAGGGAAATATCCACACTTACAGCCACACCAGGATAGCCGTCGCCTTTGAGTCCTGGAGCACCCTTGGGTCCCTGAGGGCCTTGGGCACCCTAGGTAAATTTCAATACCAGGTGATATCATGAGGCTAAAGCATGAAACACCTGGCAAAACTTAAGCAACACCAACTCAATATACCAAAGAAATATTTGATGAGTGCAAAGGAATAATTTGAAAAATGTTAGGAGATAATCCTACCACATTCAACAATTTGTTACCTCTTCAGAAGCCTTATCCACCTGAGCTCAGGGGGAAGAAGTACAGTTTGAATGTAGGGAATATATAGAAACCATTATAAAGTCCTCGATTGGAAACACAATTACCAGGAATTAGAAAATGGCTTGCGGGTAATATTTCAATTTTCAAAATAATAAATAGTATATCATAAATCTGGGAGGAACATAAAAAATTCAGTAAGCACAATGTGAGATAAGCAAAGTAAATTCATAGCAAAAATTTCAGGGTGGAATAGATAATTCTACACTCCTTGCTGTTGTGTTAAACCTATTATCTTCATCGATGGTACCCAAATTACATGGGGGAATGAATAAACCCAAACGAAAACAAAAGGAGATTTTTTTTTTAAGTTATGAAAGGATGGGACACTGATAGTTTGTGGTTCACTATCTTTGGAACTAAGGAAAAGTTATAAATATTGCTTAATAGTGACAATCTCAGGCATCAAAACTTTGAGCAGCAGTCATTCACTTTCCATTCAGAGATTAGGGAGAGGTAATTTTTGTGTAATTGTAATTACACAAAATTTAATATGTAATTCTCTTACAAATAGAAATCCAAAAGATTTTTGACTAAAGTAAAATTGGGGAACAGGAAGGAAAAAAATGAATCTTTTAGAAGATTTGTTAAATATAAAGTCTAATAAACCATGCCATTCAGTTACTGTGGCAACTCCTACAACCTTGTCAATCAAAGTAAACCACCCTTCCTGGTGCTCATGTTTTAAAATATGTGTTTTTTTACATTAGGAGAAAACTCTAAAAATAGGCAGACTTTATTTTCCTCAAACAGTAAAAATAAACAATACCCAAGAATTTTCTTTACATACAAGCAAATTCTGAGATCAAATTGGTACTACTCCAACCCAAAATGTTGTCCAAAAGTTAACTCTCTAAAATTTCCTAATTCTATGACTGAATGATTGATTAGGGGAAGGAAAAATAGCACATACCTTTAAAGCAATGATAAATTTATTTTGAAACCATGCAGCAGCTGTTTTCTCCTAGTAAATCTAAGAGACTAGTTTTATGTGATTAGACTTCTTAAAAATGATCATCTTTAAGAAATGTGTAGCCCCATATAAAAACTTAATGCACTATTTCATCAACAAAAACTTATGATTTTTTGAGAGATGTACAATAAAGAAAAAGCACATAATCTTTAGAGGAGGTAAATTTTAGTATGTCCCCTGCTACAGGAAATTGGTCACTGAGTTTGAAAACTCAGAAGCAATTTTTTATGCTATTCCAATTACATTTAAGGTTTAAGCTCTGAACATTCATGTATAAGACTTGTCCCCAAATAATATTCCCATTTCTTCCCATCCTTATACCAGGAAAAGGCCTGCAACAAAATAAAGCAATAACTGCCTCCCTGGTTAAGCTGAAAAAAAAAAAAAATTGGAATCAAAATTCACTTTTCAAATCTCTCATCTAAGTTCCAAGCAATAATCAATCATCAGCTGTTATTGATTAACCTCTGCACCCACAGTATGGGGCAAAAAACAAAACAAAACATAGAAACACAGTTTACAAACATTTTCTTTTCTTAGATATCTTTGCCCTCTCTCCTGCAAAAAATTTTACTTAACTAGTTGCTTCTAATGTTAATAGGAAATATCAAGAGAATAGGGGTAGACTTTTATTTTGAACTCTTCACAGTGTTTTTATATATGGAATTTTGCCACTTGGCCTTTCTGCACTGGATTCAAGGGAATGTCCTAAAAATGATTTACTTTGAAGTCTTTCATTCAACAGAAATTTGGATGAAAATTGAAATCTGGTGTTTAGAAATGGGTCCGAGAGTTCCTTGAAATAGTACACAAAAGTGAATTCATATGCCAAAACCTCCATTGGCCATTCAAAGAAGAATGTGACCTTCCAAAACCGTAAAAGCTAATGAATTAGGAAATAATGGCAGAAAGAACAGCATTAGAGCCCAAAGGATTAGGAAAATGTTTGGTTGAAAGCAAATATCTTTAAATACAATTACCTACAATGCCCAGTGTTCATCAGCAGGAAAGAAGTGAGGTTTGAAAACTCTAGCAGCACATTTAATTAGACTTTATTCTTATTTCAAAGGAAGTACAGAGAGATAAGTATAAATCATGGATTGTGCATACACAGTTATCAAACAGGATGAAAACTGTCACACTGATATAATTAAAGAAAGTCATGTCTGCAGTTTCTCACCAGAAAAAAGGAATTTTTATCTAGGGGCGGTGGTGCACAACTGTTATCCTAGTGGCTTGGGAAGCTGAGGCAGGAGGATCATGAGTTCAAAGCCAACCTCAGCAACTGAGCAAGGCGCTAAGCAACTCTGTCTCTAAATAAACACGAAATAGGGCTGGGGATGTGGCTCAGTGGCTGAGTGCCCCTGAGTTCAATCACCAGTACCCCCCCCCCAAAAAAAAATAAAGGAATTTTATTTTCTTGAGCTATCTACATAGCTTAGGTTCCATATAACACGAAGTCTGGGGTAGGGTGAAGAACCCATCCCAGTTTGCATAAGATTTTCCCAGCTTCAGTCCTGAAAGCCTAGCATCCTAAGAACCCTCAATCTTGGACAAACTAGGGCACTCAGCACTCCAGCAGGAAGAAGTGCTAAAACAGTAAGAAGAGTGGAGGATCTTCAACACTCCAATTTATGTCTGTTTTTAATAGGTTATGAATTATGTTTAATTTAAAAGACGACTCCAACTTTTTTTTTTCAGTTTAAGTACTTTAACCTTTTTAGCTAAATGAGACATAAGATACGACATATGATAAGAGAATATAGAAATGTGCCTCAAAGCTCCATGGCAATATGCTATTCATTTAATAAGTATTAATTATGGGGCCTGGAAGTCTGTTCCCATAAACAGAGATGGTTGATACCTAGGAATGTTATAAATGCTAAATTTTGCTGCAATGTTGGGTATAGTGTGAAAAGGGAAATGGTGATTTGTGATCATGGAAAACCAGTTGGTTAGGATCTTGTATAATTATTTGTGTTTTCACCTGAAATAACTCAAAAGGATGAAAAATCAAAGCAAGCAAAACTTTGATCCAATAAAGCTTCCAAATGTGAGCTCTTTTGGACAGTGTCTTGCAAACAGCTATGCTCTCATTGGTAAATAAATGAAAGAGCCAGAGGCCATTAAAACCCTTATATCACAGACATTGCAAAAACAGCATTTTCAAATAATTGTCTAATCAGCAAAAATATAACAATAGGAACTACTGTTTTCCACATATGTAAAAAAATAAACTGATTTTTAAAGAATATAGTTCTAAAATTTATTTCATCAATACAGAGAATTTACAAGTAGAAAAATCCACTTAATAAGTACTAGGCTTTTAGACTTACTTCCAGGGAATGGTGATACATGAGGGTTTTTAAGAGAGGAAGGGAAGATGCAAAATAAAAATAAATGTGAGACGTTCTCCACCAAAGAGGCTTTAAATTATAATAGTGGTCTACGTTTACTGGACGCCTTATAGGTGTAGTCATATAATTCTGCTTAAACTATGAAAGAATTCCTTTCTATTGCTAAGGTTTAGAGGACTTAAGTAATTTACTAAGACTAAACAGAATATTGATGATGGCACATCAGACCGTCCCTACAGCCATGCTCTGGTGGCTGGAATCGACCGCTATACCTGCAAAGTGACAGCTTCCATGGGCAAGAAGAAAATCGCCAAAAGATCAAAGATCAAGTCTTTTGTGAAAGTTTATAATTACAATCACCTCATGCCCACAAGGTACTCTGTCGATATCCCCTTGGACAAAACTGTCGTCAACAAGGATGTCTTCAGAGACCCTGCTCTTAAACGTAAGGCCCGTCGGGAAGCCAAGATTAAGTTTGAAGAGAGGTACAAGACAGGCAAGAACAAATGGTTCTTCCAGAAGCTTCGGTTTTAGATATTTTTGTTGTTGTTTCCATCATTAAAAACAAAATTTAAAAAAAAAACAAACAAAAAAATAAGTACTAGGCTTTGGATCTTGACTGTCCGCCAAAGGTTCATGTGTTAAAGGCTTAGACCACAGTCTGTGGCACTAAAATTGTGTGGTGGTAGACACTTTAAGAGGTGGGGAAGCTAGATCATTGTAGATGTGCCTTTGAAGGGGACAATGGGACCTTGCATGGCCTCTTCCTGTTCTTTCTTGGCTTCCTGGTTGCCTGGAGTTGAAAAGGCCTCCACCATGTGTTCTTGCCATCATACACTATGACACCACAGGCCCAAAGCAAGAAGGCCCAGAAAACATGGACTGCAACCATGAGCCAAAATAAACTTTTCCTCCTTAGGAGTTGATTATTTCAAGTATTTTGTCATAGCAATGAAAAGCTAACACAGCAGGCATTAAGTCGACTTCTCACATGCAAAGAAAGGAAAAGAACATGAATAAAGCGTACCTTTGGTCCTCGAATAAAAAGTCCAGGTTCTCCTTTAAATCCAGGCATCCCAGGACCTCCTCTATCTCCCTGTACATTTCAAATAACATTCACAGGCTCCAGGTTGTGTGAAAAACCACAAGGCACACAGCATAAAAGAGACTGGCCAATCTGAAAGAGCTTAATCTACCAACTCAAGTCTTAAAATATTATATTTTTTTAACAAATTTGAGGGGAAGTTCAAATCCTAATAAAACTTGCCAATAAAGACTACTACAGCTGTTTGGAGAAAACTCACTGAAATAATAAGTGGCAATTTAGACTCAAATATTTAAGCTGTAAGAATGCCTGGGGATGTTCTTAAAACTTAGTGTATTTCTTTTCTGCCAAGCTTTTCAATTATACATCCTAGTAGACTTTTTTCTGAATAAATGCAATAAAATTCTTGCCTGCCCTGGGGTCTAGGATTTGGAAGAAGTAGTACAGGATGAAGTTAACACTGGAAACTCTGCTAACTGCAGTGGCTAACTCTACTGCTGGCTTTTGGTCTGCTTATCTGTGAAATATCAGGGTTAAATGAGACCATTTCTTAGGGATCTCCCAAAATAGAAATTCTAGTTCACTAAATCATGATCCACTGGGATCATAAAATATAAAATTTTTTCCCCTCTAACTGCCACAGATCCAAGTAAAAGGAAAAAATTTCTAAGAATATATACCTTTGGCCCAGGTGGTCCAGGAATTGATGGTCCAGGCATTCCAAAAGGGCCCATAATGCCCTGTTCACCCTTAAAAAGAGGAAAAAAAAAACTTCAATGTCTGAAGATTTTAGAATATTAGTCTTTCATAAATTAATGTGAAAATAATTTGAGCACCTTTTGTAAATCATTGCTAAAGTAGTCAATCCATAAGATTTCAGTGTTCTCTATTAAATGTATTCAGTTAATTCCTGAGTGTTAGAAGAAATTTAATCTCTTGTGCAACTTTTCACTAGCTAATACAGATGTTGCAATCCACCGTCCTTCCCTTTTGTATTGTATGCCAGGAAGCTCAGAAAGAAATGTTTTGTTAAATTATAGCAATGTCTTCCACATAAGTTTTAGAGTACACTTCAAATTTCAATTTTTTTCCTTTTTTTTGTTTCATTTTAATGGCCTATAGTATATCTTTTTTGTGGCAGGGGGTACAGAGGATTGAACTCAGTTGCAATCAACCATTGAGCCACATCCCCAGCCCTATTTTGTATGTTATTTGAAGACAGGATCTCACTGAGTTGCTTAGCACCTTGCTTTTTGCTGATGCTGGCTTTGAACTTGCAATCCTCCTGCCTCAGCCTCTGGAGCTGCTGGGATTACAGTTGTGTGCCATGGCACCGGGCTCAATCTTCCACTGTATGTTATCTTACATCCTTTTTTAGAAGTTGAGAGTTCATAGATTTTTTTAAAAAATTAACTTTGGATAGGGCTGGGGAAGTGGCTCAAGCAGTAATGCGCTCGCCTAGCATGCGCGGGGTGCTGGGTTCGATCCTCAGCACCACATAAAAATAAAGATGTTGTATCCACCAAAAACTGAAAAATAAATATAAAAAAAATTAACTTTGGATAGAAAACCTAAAGTACTTTTTTTCTTTTCCTCCCCTTTCTGCTCTCTTCCTCCCTAACTACCTTTTTGGATTTAATAGTAAGTCATAGAGACTCAATTTGGAGCAAGAGGTAATTCCTCTGTCTCACCTGAAATGTAAACCAGCAATTCTCAAATTTTAGTAAGTATAAGAATTATCAAAAGAGTTAGGTGGATATGCAGCCCTAGGTTTCAAGTCCCAGAGCTTCAGATTTGATCTAGGGGTGCAGCCCAGGAACAGGCATGTTCATGAAGTACCTCTGATGACTCTGACATGGACCCCATTACCATACTTTAGAAAACCATATTTCAAAGCAACTTTCACTGCACACACCACAAATCCCATTGTTTATGAAAATCCATAACATATAAGATAGTTTGTGAATAAAATTGATTAAAAATAAACAAGACAGGCATTGTGATGCACACATATAATCCCAGTAATTCTGTAGGCTACGACAGGAGGATTACAATTTGAGACTGGTCTGAGACCCTAATTCAAAATAAGAATTAAAAAGGGACTAGGGATGTAGCTCAGTGTTAAAGTGCCCCTGGGTTCAATTTCAAATATGTATAAATAAACAAATCTATACTGGAGTGTGATCAGAATTTTACTGCCAGAGTTTTTACAACCAGAACAATTTGGAAACTATTGCTCTGGAGTAGATGTGGCCAAAGCCACCCTGCCCCCAGATTTTGAAGAGCACTGGGCTAACAATGGGTTTTCATGGATGCAATGTCTTCAATTTTGCTTCTTAGCCCACGAATTTAAATATTTACCATCTGCCCTTTACAAAAACAAAAACAAAACCGTGGAGAACTGCACTAGCGATTGATCTATTTCTATGCTATGCTTCTATCTGACCCGCTAGGACTTCAGATTGATGACTAATCCTTCCTCTGCCTGATTCATGTCCTCTGAGCTGTCTCTTGGGTTTCCCACTTCCTCCAGGAGGGACTCCATGGGTCTGATTCACCATTGAAGAGCCAGTGTCCATCTTCCCACCTAAGACCTCTACTGGGTGGTAAAATTATCCATTACAACCCACAAGGTAAGAACACCGATCTGCTGGGGCCCAGTCCTTGTGAGGCCATGTACAAGCCAGTCCTTAAACCTGAACCCTGTAGGGTTTGGCACAATGCATAACCAGTACTGGCACATACATGTCAGTCAGGATCTGGCCACAGATAAACCCCCTATTCAATCCTGTGACAAAGAAACAAGATACCTGTTAAAATTCCTCACTAAAATGAGAGGCAAAGAAAAATTATGCTTCTAGATTTAATTTGTCCTTATTTTTAAAGGCTCATTTTAAACTATAAAAAGTATCACAGAAAGTATATAGTTTTTAGGCATACAAAGCCCCTGGATGAAGGTACGATTATGCTTTAAAATATGGCAATTCTGCAACTCCACCTTAAGGGGGAAAAATCCTTATTTCAAAATATAAAAATACTCACTTTGAGTAGGAGCAACAAAAACATTAAAAGTAAGCCCCGTTATTCACACTAATACCACACATTTCTTATATAGTGGACATTTCTCAAATTGTGCTACTTGAACTACCAATATCTGAGGACTTTCTTGGAGAAATGCAGATTACGGGGACCCACCCACTAATTGAATCCTTATCTCTAGGAATAGGACCAAGAAATATGGATTTGTGACAAACTCACCAGGTGACACTGATGGACGCTAGCATTTCAGAATCACTGGTCTACAGGTGAGGCTTTGGTTTTTTACCTGCTCTTGCTAATACCATTCTTCAACATTTGTTCTTCAATCATCTCATCCTTGAATATACTCCTTATCTCTTTTCTTACAATCAGCATCTTCCGAGGGGCATAAATTCTCTTGAATTTGCAGTCTACTTCTTCTTTTTTTTTAGTTTTGTTTCATTTTGTTTTACTTTTTCTTTTTTTTTCTTTAATTTTTATTGTTGGTTGTTCAAAACATTACATAGTTCTTGACAAATCATATTTCACACTTTGATTCAAGTGGGTTGCAGTCTACTTCTTGACATATTCAAAACAGTCATAATGTTCTCACCTGACTCAGGACACCTCCTTGCCTTACAATCTCCTTCAATTCCTCCTCAGCTCCCTGTTCTGGACAATTTATGAGGATCACAGGCCCCTATTTTCTATTTCACAGTATGGATTTTTTCTCTCTGAATAACTCCATGTGATGAATACTTACTAGGTGCCAGGTACCATGCTGAATGCTTTATTAACTCCTTATATTCACAATAACTCTGTGAAATTAATCATATTTTGTTCTTTCCATATGGGAAGCAACTGGCTCTGAGAAGCTGGAGCCAAGTCCAATGGAAGGGGCCTCCTGAAGCCTGCTCCTCCTCAGGCCGTGCTGCCTCTCAGTCCCCCAACTTCTTGTTCAGCAAAATGATATAATGAAGAATTGGTATTTTCTATGGCCCCAGCTTTATCTCAACTTTTGAATGTTTGGTAATTGAGCAGGTTGACATACAGATTCCCTCTTAGAAGCATAAATATTCCTGTGAAGATTACATACTCCATGGATCTCTTTACTGAATTCTATTTGGGTCTGGGAGTAGAATGTTTTCTAAAGGCTTTTTTAAAATTATTATTTGGGGGGTTTTGTTTTGTATTTGTTGGGAAGGAAACAAGTAATCAAATTTGCAGTGGAATTCTAATCTATTGAAACCAGACACAATTACAATCTCCTGAAAGCAAAATTAGAATATAAGAAACATACCTTTGGTCCCGCGGGTCCTGGAAATCCCATATGTCCTTGATTTCCTTTGCTTCCTTTCTTTCCTTCATCACCCTGACAAAATAATTATGAAAATATAGATGTTGTAGTAACAAACCCTCTCCCAACCTAACAATGACCACCTCCAAGCCAGATTCTCAACAAATACCAATTTTAAGGCGATATGCCTGAGCCCAGCTTAGTTGTACAGGGTTTGTCAATGTTCTTCAGAAAAACTGAGTAACTCCAGAATTGTTCTGTCTTCATCAATTATTCAATATGATTTAATATTTTTAAAAATCTACATTCTGAATCTTTGAGAACTTTTACTTGAATTTATACTTGTTTTGCGCCCTTGGTCTATTAACAGATGGTTCTGAGGCATTCAGAGTTTCGGGAAAGAGATCTGACTATGCTTTTTCATCTTGTCTTTCTGTTTTAATGCTATTTCGGTTTTAAAACATTAAAAAAAGACATTTTTTACAATCCCATTTCTTCCCCAGTGGGGAGTCTAGTTCATTCCTCCCAAGGAGACAAATCATGGTAACATAGGTTCTGTAGTAAGATATTTCAGCATTAACCCAAAGCAGATCCAAAAACAGCCTTCTGGATGTTTCAAGCATGGCTGTGTCAGGCAGGGCTCCCCCAAAGCAGTTGTTACCTTCAATCAGGAAGCCTCCCAACTTTATGCACTGTTTCAACTAAGGCTCTCCTGCTGTTATCATTAGGGTGTCCAGTTGGGGTTCAGGTCCTGGTGCCCCAAAGAATTGAGCAAGTGTACAGAAGTAACAGGCAAAGTATGGATTTATTGAAGGTGAAGGTAAAAGTAGCACTCCTTAAGGTAGAACAGAGGGGCCCAATGTCTGGAAATTAGAGTTTTATATGTGGAGCTGTGAGGTGCTGTCTTCCCTAGATGGACCTGATTCAAGGCCTTACCTCACTTGCTCCTATTGGTTACCTTATATACCTGATTCAAATATGGTCCAATTTACCCCCATTGGTTACTTTAGAAAACCTAATTACAATACTGCCCACTTTATCCCCATTGGTCATTTTAAAATGCCAAACCTGTGGCGGAAGTTGTCATGGTTCTAAGGCCTCAGTGGCGGGAGTTGTCATGGTAATGGGACTTACCCTACACAGGGACATGAGAGTGCATCCCCTGTCTATTCTTCAGCAGCATCTTTCTTAAACCCTGCTTCCACCATCTTGGCATCCTGAACTACTGCCTAACACTGTCAAATCCATGTGTGGACCCACCCCACCAAAGGAATTGCTCTTTGGGGTTTGCAGTTGAGGTCACTTAAATATTCATGATATAAATGATTAAACCATGGTTTTCAAACTTGAGCATCTGAATCCTAAGGGCTTGTTAGAGTAGATGGCTGGGCCCCACACCCAGCACCTCTTAATTAGTAGGTCTTCAATGGTGCCCAATTTTAATTTGCATGTCTAACATTCCTAGGTGATGTGACTGTTTTTGGTCCTGGAACCACACGTTGATGACCAATAGACTATTCTACAGTCATCAACAAAGAAAATGTTCCATCAAGAAGAAGAGGTGGACTCCCATGGAATGGACAGATGAAATGAACTCCCAGAGTCCATACTAACGGACAGCAGCAACATAGGTTAAAAAAACAGGTGTCCAATTATCACTATCACATCATTATTACTGTCATTAGAGACAAAACATAACCAACACTATTTATTTTCTTCCACTCTCTTCCAAACCTACTTATTGGCCTCAATTACCCCAGAAGAAAAGGAACATAACTAAATGAAATGAAGTGTCAACACTGCACCATGACCTGCCTGGGCTGTAAGATGATCCTGCCCCCTCTTCTCCAATGGCCTTCCAGAAGCCACAGACCACTTCAAAGCCACAAGTCTAGTGGCCTTTCCCTGCAGTGCACATTCTCCTTGTTTATTTTGTAGTATTTATAGTTTCACAGGACATAGACTTTTCTTAAGCTATCAATCATAATTTTATTAGAATTATAATAAAATATTAATAAGTATACAAATTTCATTTTTACTTTATTCATATATCATCCATAAGAATCTTTATATGCATATTGATGACTATTTTATAAAAGTTACAGAGACATCTGGCACCTTGGAGGCTGTCAATTATGTCACTACTAGCCTCACCCTACTCATGAATTTATATTTCTCATCTTCACACAGAAAGATGTCATTCAACCAGCATTTCTACAGGGTGTAAAACATACCACATTGTGAAATAAAATCACCATTTATTTTATTTTTTAATTCTTATCTATTTATTTACTTTGTGGTGTCAAGGAGCAAACCCAGGGCTTTGCACAGGCCAAGCACACAGCTTACACAGCGCCCCCCTAGATGGCCATTAAAAAAAGTTATATTTCTTACTATTGTATGAGATTCTATAAAGATCTAAAGAAAATTTATGGACTTTCAAGTTTCAACAATGTGTCCTGAGGCCTCTTCTCCTTCTATGTGTTTTTTAAATGTCAATGTGACCATTTATTGAGAAAACATGTGTTGAACTCTTCTCTATGCTGTGTCTTATGATAGATGTTAGGAAGATAAAAATGAATAATACATTGCTGTCTTCCAAAAGCTTACAAGATAGTATCCATAATTTAAAGCCAGATGTAAATACATTTGACACAGCAAGAATAATAGGTTGGTTCCATAGCATCAGGACCAGAACATAGACAGGCTGTTTCCCCCAACACCTCGTCATTTGCAAACCTTGGGACCAGGTTGTCCTTTTCCAGGCGGTCCTTCTGGGCCTCTTGTTCCTGGAAGCCCGGCTTCTCCCTAGAGGAAATCACACTGAAGTCTTAGCTAACGTTCCATAGACAGAATACATAATTCTACCTTGTCTCCTCTTATTGCCAGCAGATTCAGCTGAGACCCTCCACTCTAGTCTCAAAATTAATTTGGAAGCATATCAATGAATAAATTAACATTAAACTTCAGTTCAACCAGAGCAGCTGAAATATCATGAAAAAGTCTAATTTCTCAGCCAATTTTCAAAGCAATAAGCTCACTTTCCTTTGGCTCTTCATTCACATTTGGTGGATATTATTTTTAACAAGAAAGACCTTCAGCCTTTCCATCTGCTGTTTTTCAGTACTTTTATTGAAAAATGAGTATTTCAAATGTCAACTCAAAATTATTCAGGAAATCTTTACAATGGTCTTACTTCCTGAATGCATTTACAGACTCTCCTTTTGGAAAGGGTAAAAGGGGTATTTTTCTTTAAGTTTAAATTAATGTGCTTTCTAGAAATCCTGAAGGAACTAGGTTACTGGAAAATGCCAAGGCCAAAATACCAGAGAGGAGGCAGAGAATGTGAAACACTATTTTAGCCTTTAAATTGGTACTCTTTCTATCCAGAGTAAGTGAAAGGGAAATTTAAAATTGTGTGACTTTTCTTTTTAAGGATACTCTTTGTCCCGGATGGTTTAATTTGAGCTCCTTCAGGACCAAGATACCAGTCTGGTCCAATGGTTTGGACTCCAATAATATGAAAACCTTACTCTTACCTTCTTCCCTGCAGCTCCATCTTCTCCTGGTTCTCCTGGTTGACCCGGGGAACCTTTTGAACCTGGCTCCCCCTGGTGGATAAACAAATATATTATCTCCTTTAAGGTTGTAGTTACCAACCACCTACATTCCGAGGTACTTGCAATTAGATACACTTACAATGTTTGAGAAAAGTCTCTGAGGGGAGAAATATGATTAGTAATTAATAGTAACTAAGCTGGTTGACCTTGGGCACATTACTTCACCTTATGTGCCTCAGTTTTGTATTCTATGGCCATGGGTTCAATAGCAAGCCCCCCAAAGTGAACTTGGTTAGAATAGAGTCTGCAGATATGGTCAAGTTAAGATCAGGTAATTAAGATGAGTCCTAATAAAGTATTAATGGTGTCTTGATAAAAATAGGAAAATTCCAAGTGAAGAAAAATACATAGGGAAATTATCATGTGGCCACAGAGGCAAAGACAAAAGTGAAAATAATAGTAGAGCAAGGATCAGGACCACAGCTACACAGACAAGCAAGGATTCTGCCTACAGGCTTGGGGGAAAGCAAGGCCTGTGAACACTTTGACTTTGGACTTCTAGCATCCAAAAACCATGAGAAAATGATTTTTTTGTTTTCCTAAGCCACCAAGTTTGTGGTTCTTTGTTATAACATTACCTCTGGAAAACTAACATAAAATGAAATGAAAAATTGGGCCCCAACACCACTTCCAGTTCTCATATTCAATCATTCTATTTGCTTTCAACTTAATTTGTGATTAAAAATAAGTACTTGCTGGGTGTGGTGGCGCATGCCTGTAATCCCAGCAACTCAAGAGGGTAAGACAGGAGGATCATGAGTTCAAACCAGCCTCAGCAAAAGCAAGGCACTAAGCAATTCAGTGAGACCCTGTCTCTAAATTTAAAAAACACAAAAATAGGGCTGAAGATGTGGCTCAGTGGTTGAGTGCCCCTGAGTCTAATCCCTGGTACCCCCCCCAAAAGAAAAAAAAAGTTATTTAAAATATTCATTAAAAATGCTAATTTCAGAGAGCATAAAAGTGTTCATACAGCATTTAGTAAAAGCAAAAAAATATTGACTTAATCAAAAAACATTTCTGCTAATATAAAAAAAGCTAGTGGGAGTAAAAAACATAGTAAAACTTTTTTTAAAAAAGTAGAATACAACAAACATGAAAGAATAAAAAATAAACTTGAAAATAAAATGTACAAAGATTCACAAAATTAAAAGGCAACAGTTTTTTTTAAGGCAACAGTTTTTAAAAACTAATAATAATAAATAAATCTCTAACAGGAATTTTTAACATTTAAAAAAGAAAATTTTAAAATTTTATACAAGGTTTTCTAAAAAGTTTGACATCATTATTAAAAGTACATGTATGAAGACACAGATTGGTGTGAACACACTTTATATATAATCAGAGATATGAAGAATTGTGCTCTATATGTGTAATAAGAATTGTAATGCATTCTGCTGTCATTTATTTTTAAAAATCAATTTTAAAAATTTAAAAAAGAATTATTATGCATTCCATTGTTGTTCACATTTTTAAAAAATCAACAAAAAAATTCTGTAAAAAAATAAACAAATGCATTTTCAATTAAAAAAAGGGATTTCTAAAAACTAGAAAAAGAAGGAAATCTACCCAATTTGATGTGACTCAATAATTTCACAATTTCACTTCTGAGTTCTTATCTAAGAAAAATGAAAGCACTTGTTGTCCACACAAAAGCATATAAATAAATGTTCATAGCAACTTTATTTAAATTATCCAAACCCTAGAAACAATGAACTTACCAGAGGCAAATGAATAAGTTGTGATGTATCTACACAATGGAAAACCACACAGCAACATGGAAAAATAAACCATTCATAATGCTACAATATGTATCTCAAAATGATTTTGCTAAGTGAAAAGAAATTGGAAAAAATACATAGTATATGATTCCATTTATACAAAATTCTAAAAACCGTAAACTAATATGTACTGACAAAATGCAGATCAATGGTTAGCAGATCATTGAAAAGTGTATTATTATACAGGAATATTGAGGGAGAGAGGGAAAGATGGTATTACAGAAGGTAACAGAACTTTTGTGGGTAATGGATGCCTTTATTATCTTAGTTGTAAGAGGGTTTTCTAGCATAAACATATACTAAAACTCATCAAATAGTGAAGTTTAAGCATGTATAGCTATTATATGCTAATCATATAATAAACAATTATTTTAGATGTTTGCAAAATCCTGAATAAAATATTAGTCAATTGAATCATCATCATGAAAGAATATACTTATCAATTGATTTAACTCAAAAGTACAAGGATGATTCAACATCTAAAAATTCTGTTAATGTATCCGTTTAACAGGTTAAAAGGAAAAAAAAAGATACAATTATTTAAAAATATGTAGAATTATATAAAATTTAGTATTCATTTATAATTAATAAACAGCATTTAGTATAGTTGAAATAAAAGAGAATTTCATTGACCTAATAGAGGGTATATTCCCAAAACTACAGCAAACATCACACTGAAGAGTGCCACTTCAGAAGCACTTCCTTTGAGGTTACTTCTTTTCAACAATTTACCTAAGATCCTAGCACTTTAATAAATCAATAAGAGGAAATAAATATAAAAATAAATAAGAGACAGAAGGACTAAAAAAGAAAAACTGTTTTCAATTTCAGACAACATTATCATGTACACACGGTGTTAAAAAAAAAAAGCAAGAGACTCTACAATTAGAATAAGTGAGTTCACATTGTGAATAGATTAAAAAATCAACATACCAAAACTAATACCAAACAAATTAAAAACTTTTCCTATAGATTGCTAATAACTAGGAGATACAGAAAAAGAGAAAAATTCCAATTACAAACATTTTTCCTGGATATCTGAGAATAATTTTAACAAAAGAAGTTCAAGTTATGAAATCTCTGGAGAAAATGATAAATATTTTCCTAAAAATCTGAATTTTATCTTGTAGTTTAAAAGTTTCAATGTTTGGTCTCTAGATTCAATGCTATCCTAATGGGACATTTTGTTAAATTTGGCAATCTAATCCTAATATACATGTTAGAATCAATAGATAATAAGCAAGAAAGAAGACGATGTATTTTTCCCATCAAATGCAAAACTTATTTTTAATCTGTCATAGTCAATAGCAGGAAGTAGCACTGAGAGAGATATACAAAGAAAGCATCATAGGCCGCTCAGGCACTGATCCTCACAAATACAGAATCCTGACATAGAACATGATGGCATTACAAATCAGTGTGACCAAGATGGTTTATTCAAGAACTGAAGCACGAACACCTGGTTATCAATGTGAGGGAAAAAATAAATCCTACATTAGCCCATATACAAAAACAGATTCCATGTGGATTTAAGACCTAATTTTTTTAAAAGACACTAAAAAAATATTCAGAAACACAGGAATATCTTTATGGCTATAAGGCCAATAAATACTTTTTAAATAATAGTTTTAAAGCAGAAGTCATAAGGTGATAGAAATGTAAAACTTCCATACACTAAAAGATACTCCAAACTGGAAATGCAAGCCCCAGACTAGGAGAAGATATTTGCAACCCATCTAACAAAAGAATAACATCCAGATAAAGAACAAGGAAAAAAAAAAAAAAACCTAACCTCAAAAAAAAGAATGAATATAGCAATTTACAAAGAGAAAAGCTAGAGGTCCATTAAGCACATGAAAAACTGTTCATTTAGTAACAGGGAAAAAAACTAAAACAATGAGGTATATTTTACACATTTTGTGCTGAAGTCACTGCCTGTTGCTATTAGGAGCATCATATGGCACCCCTGTTGAACAGGACTTTGGCAAAGCAAAGTTGAAGACTTGCATACTGTGCAGTCTTCCAGTCCTACCTCTATCTTCCACAAGTGAGGGAACCTTGGACTCTAACTTATACAAAAGAGAACAATGTCAATGGAGCATGGTTGACAAAAGCAAAAAAATGAAAGGCAATTTAAATATCCATCAACAAATGGGTAAACATAGAATGAGATTTTTCACACAATAGAAGAGTATAGAGCAATAAAAATGAATTAATTGATTATAGGCATATAAAAGTACTAATAAAACACACAAGACTAAGTATAACTACATTGCAGGATATGTATAGTTTAAGAACACAAAATAGTAATATGTGGTTTATGTATAAAAACACATGTAGGAAACTAGAAAAATTTGAAGGAATGATAAACACCAAAGTCATGATAGGGGTATGTCTGGGGAGGGGAGGCAGAGCAAAGGCCCTCAGACAGGGTGGAGCCTGTGTCTCTGCTTTATCTGTAGTGCTTCTTTAAAACTGAATTCTGAGTCAACCCGGCAAAATGTTATCATTTGATGAAGCTGGGCAGTGGAATACATGTGCATTCTTTGTATTATTATGTATACTGGTGAGCATATTTGAAATATTTTCTTTTTAAAAGTGAGAGAAACTTAAGGTTGCACAACTTGTAAGTGACAAAACTGGGATTTGAATTTAGGTGGTAAGGCTTAGCCTTGCTATATTGTAGACTGCCTCTCTGGAATTAATATATAAATGACATAATGTGTATGTACATATGCCACGCACTTAGCATATTAAGTAGCACATCAATACCATACAAAACTGTAGCTATTATGCTATATTAATATGTTTTTCTTTATAATTACACATATAACATGTCAATTATTCTTAGACCCTCAACTTACATATTCTTTTCTTTTTGGTGGGAGGGTAGTACCCGGGATTGAACTCAGGGGCACTCAATCACTGAGCCACATCCCCAGCCTTATTTTGTATTTATTTAGAGACAGGGTCTCACTGAGTTGCTTAGCACCTCGCTTTTGCTGAGGCTGGATTTGAACTTGAGGTCCTCCTGCCTCAGCCTCCTGAGCCGCTGAGATTACAGGCATGCGCCACCATGCCCAGGTTACTTTACATATTCTTCTAATACCCAAATGCTTTGTAAGAATCAAGGCAATGACAATAGAACAAGGGTGAAGTGTAGTGCTCAGCATGGCTCATCAGACCTACACACTTTGAGAATGAGTTACAGAACTTGTGAAGGGTGAATCCTTTTCTTCAGTAGTATTTATTGAGTGCCTATCAGGTCCTCAAAATAATCAACAAGATAAACAAGTGAAGCCCCAAGTGAAGCATTTCTTTTGGAACGGCACTGTATAATACCAATCATCAAGCAAGCCATGCATATAATCAGAATTCTTCTATTAGTCACATTTTAAGTTGTATCAAGTTAGATAGATGGCACATGCTGATCTGTATTGCAATTGGACATAAAGGAAGGTTTAATGTTACATAACTTTCTTAATAGCATCTGAACAGCAGAGTCAACTCACCTTTGGACCTTGCGCTCCAATCCCTACTGGTCCTCTAGGGCCTGTAGGTCCTATGGGGCCTACTTCTCCCTGGTAAGGAAAGAGTACTGAAATATTGCAGCAAAATAAAAACAACATATTCCTGCCTTTGATCTCCTAAGAGTTGTCTTCTTTCAACAAAGTGAGATAAAATAGTTTCATGTGCTTAATTCATACATGTATTGCCTGGGATCCTCTAGGCTAGATGGATTTTTATCATATTTGGAACATATAAATGTGAACCGACTTAAAATATAGGGTATGTAGTATGTTCACAATTGGCTAAGAGCTCCTGTGGAGGCACCTAGAAAAGATAGGCAGTTACATTCTAGAACAACTAAAACAGACACATTGAAAGCCAAAATGATGTCTGATCAAGAGCAACATCATAACCAGAGAGAGCAACCTGAGTTTTCAATGATACGCCTTCAATAAAAACCACAAGGAAAGCAGTAGTTTTCTATGGAGCTACTTCTCATATGGACAGCTGTAGGAAGTTTACTCTCAGGTGAGAAGTCTCTTGGGAGCATTTGGTTTATTTAACCGATTAGTGATTCCTTGAAACAACATTAAAAGTAGTTAGCTAAATAATAAGTGGCATGCCTTTCCTCCAGAGATAAATAACAGTTCCAAATAAAGCGGTAACTTGATACCAATGTTCATAGAATTAGAGGTATATAAAAACACAAATAAAATGTAAGGCTAAGTATAAATATATTGCAGAATGATAAGTAATGGTTCCATTCAGCTCATTTCTGACTGTCTCCTTAACAGCACTCCTGGGGGAGTGCTTATGAGAAAACCAATTAGCCAAAACCCAGAGAGGCCTGGAACCACAGGCCACAGTCTACTGACATTACAGTTTGCGTTGCCAGAATAGGGTCTACTACCCCAAAATATCAAAGAATATAAATAAGTCTGTGTAAGTAAAACCTTCTTAAAGCATAAAGAATATATATTACAATTTATAAATTGTTAGGAATATCAGTAATATTTGGTATAAAGATCTCTGATTTCTAAGTTCACTCTATCTGTTCTCTTCCAAATAACATTGACCAGAAAACAGCAATTCTACTATAGATAAACTCTGCTGTCATTTAGAAAGTTACCTTAGAACCAGGTAAGCCTTGTCCTGGGGGTCCTTGTGGACCAGGGGGACCAGTAGGACCTTGGATTCCCTTTGAAATAAAAAATTTAAGAATGTTATTAATGAAATCAAGAAGATATTTGGGTAAGAACAGTTTCAAGTCCTCTAACGCGATGATTTAGTTCTCATTCCATAATAGATGATTTATATGACATAAATGTTTTTCAAATGGAGTGGCAAGGGCTTTTAGTTGAAACCTAGATGGGATGGCAGACTAACAGAAGAGAACAGCCTGAACCCCTAACACTGATGGAGAGTCACCAGGCCAGCTTGGAATTTTGAGTAAGAAAAGTAAAATTTCATCAAATTGTTGACCCAATTCATATTTCTGTCACATGCAAGCAAACCCTATACCCCTAACTTGGACCGATTATATTTTGAGATGTTAAATTGAAAGTTTATCTGGGCTCTAAGAAGCAACAAGCCAGGAGATGCCACACTGAAGAATGACCAGACTGATTCTCTCCCTCACACTGCAGATGTAAAAGGTGGGAGGAAGAGAGGATTTGTAAAGTTCTCCAGTAGTCTAGATTTTAAGGAGGGTTTTTTGTTGTTGTTGTTTTTTAGAAAATGGAAGGGGTTTGAGTTACTTCTTTCTTTATACTGGTCTAGAAAGAGGACTTCAGTGGATATTTCTTACTTGTATAGTTTGATTTTTGTTTTGGGGACCCAAGGGGCCAGAGTCCAACTCAAGCTTGAGAAAGCTAAGATGGCCTGTGGTAGCCAAAAGAAGCCAGGGGCCGTCTGTGGATCCAGAGTCTACCAGAGCAAAAGTCTCATGAGATGTCCCTGCAAAGAAATTGTATGCTAAGTGTGAGACAGCGTTAGCCTGGAACTATTATCAGTCTTGCCCAAGAGACATGGAAGGATAACAGAACTCCAACAGAGAAAGTCCCCAGTAAAGCAGAGGCAGAGAGGGAGGAGCAGCTGTAGGAAGGGACTCTTCATCCACACCCTAGAAGGGACAGTCAAAGAGACCCATGAAGGAGCCCCACAAGGAAGAGGTCAGCTTCACACATCTGCAAAGCTCTGAGTGCCCAAAGCCACCTGCTATAGCACCAAACAAGAAAGAGTCCTCAGGCCCTCACACCCAGCCTCCTCCCTGGCTCAGCCCCAGAGAATTGAGAAATACTCCCTCCCTACAGATGGTACCAGATAATGAAGACTAAAAGCAAAGTAACATATTGACTGAACACTTTTTGTTACAGAATTAAGAGACTGGTAACTTGCAACGACCCTACAATTTTCTATTACTTAAAAGTGATTTATTTGTTTTTTAAAGTCTATAGTCTGTTGGAAATTCTTTCAAGACAGAAAAAGAGTCTCCCACGGGGAGGGGGGGACATTAAAGGATGATTAGAGAGAAAAAAATCTGTTTTGCTTATATCCCACAAATAATGTTTATTTTATACAGTTATAATGTAATAGATGTTATACCCTTTTCTCCCTTAGATGATACCACTGCTTTTTCATTTTAAAAATACAAATACTAGTCCCTTTTTCTCTGGTTGACAAAGGTAAGCAGCCCAAACAATTTAGGGAAGTTAAGGTTGTTGCACTGTCAATATGGACTGGTTTCAAAACATAACCCTTTCTGACTTTTACAGTAGTCCACAAGTTGCATACAAATAGGACAAAAAAATTACAGGATGTACCATATGTAGATGTACATGTGTGTATGTGGTTATTTATATTCCACTTTATTTTGTAAAACATCTGAAGCTATCAAGCCTCCAAATATTTAGGGAAAATCTGGAGGTCATTTAAAAAAATTGTAAACATGATGATGGAAACAGAAGTTCACTCGTAAACAGATGAGTAGGAAAACTCATTTCTATAAGTGACATTGGAGGAAATAATAATCACAATAATTCAGTGGATAAACTTGTTAAATTAAGGATAAGAAGAAAATTGAATAACTGCATACACAGGTTAAATTTAAGTAGAATTTATGTCATTTATCTTAATGGGGTAAATAAATTCTTGTTTAAAGCAGTTTACAAAGAATACATTCCATTTGCTTTCCTATCCATTAGGGGTCAGTTCTATAAGGACATTTTTACTCAAAAATTGGTTTTTTCTCTTGGAGAAGAAAATGAAGGAAGTCAAGGAGGTTTGGGGTTGTTTGTTTGTTTGTTTGTTTGCTTGCTTTTTAAGCTGCAACAAACTCCATCAAGGACCAGCATTAAAGGAAACAGGAAGCCACAGGTGGGCGGGCTGGGATCCACTGGCCCTCTGGACAGACCCGTCTCTCTTTGAACCTCATTCTCCACCAGAGTGGTAACTCAGCATAAGACACAGGATGTGGCAGTACCATCTAGCAGCTTTCAGGACCAGAATGTGAGCCCTGATGAACCCATAAAATACACTAGAAATCCTGAGAAGGCCTGGTGGAAGAGTCAATCCAGGATCCTTCAGGAGTCAAAACACCCAAATCTTAATTATTATCTAAATATTTATTTACAGATTTATCTTGGCTTCTTCTGCGCCTTAATCCTCTTAACACAGCCAAGAGCAAGGAAATGGAAAGAGGAGTAATAGCCAACTTCACTGTTGCCTGGGATGACAAAAATATGTAATAATAATAACAAGTTAGCAGATGGTTAGAAACAAACTTACAGCTAAATGTCTAGTGAGATTTGGAATTGTCTCAAGGTTTTCTTCTTTCCTTAATACCCTCGATAAAGGAAGCAGTAGTCATGCTCTAGGCCACAGGATAATCCAAACCTTAACCATAAATTTTCATCAAACCAACTTGTCACTTTCTAACCTGGATGATAAATCTGTATTTGCTGCTGACGTTTTATTAAATGAGATATGTAGACAAATGCATATGGTAAAACTATGTGGCATGCATTTATGAGTATGTCAAAATGAACCCCACTATGACATATAACACACTATTTTAATTTTCAAAGTGTATGGTAAATAATAATAGTAAAATTACTGTTATACTATTTTCACATTATTTAGACAATTATCCAGTTTTTCCAAAAGTTATCAGATCTTAGAAGCAGAGGTCTTTCCTTTCTTCTGACCAAAAGGGGCCAGGTGACTTTTATAAAATCCTACTTGTAGTTTGCTTATATCCAGGAAGGACGCCACTTAAATAAATTGATCACTTCCAATTCTGGTCCTTATTTTAAGTTTAATACCATTTTTAGTTTGGTGTGTAGATAAGGATGGGAAGAACTCCCCTGGCATTGGGACCGAGTGGGACATAATCACAAAGTTTTGAGGGGAAATAACATACAAACTGACACGTAAGTAACTACTGCTCTCGCAAGGGGAACTAAAAATATAAAATGTTACCTCCAAACTCATACCCTGGTTAATTAGGTTTTAGTGATAAAAGTCAAAGCACCAAGAAACATAAAATTTATATTTGAGTCTTGGAAAGTTGTAAAATGAAAATGTTTCCATGAAACTCTCCTTCTACATTCATTTCTGGACTTAACATATATTTCATTGCAATTTGACTGTCAAATGTATTCATAGATATTTGCAGGATTGGCCTTCAATGAACACCAGGATTGGGCTGGAATGCTTGGTACCATGAGAATGAAAACAAGCATCAGTTACCTGTTCTCCTTGACTCCCAGTGCCCGGGATGCCCATTGGTCCTTGAGGTCCCACAGGTCCCAAATCTCCCTGTATAGAAAACGTCAGAAGTACAACAATAAATAAAACCTCCTTCTTTTATGCTTTCCAATCTGAATTTAGGCTTGATTAAAATCTATATTTACACTTCAAAAAATTCAACAAGTAAAATCATAAGACCTCATTGCTTTTGATGATCTCTAGATCAAATTTGCCAAAAGAGTCAATGACATTTTCACTATTTTGTCTAAACTGGTTGGTATGTACATGGGTTTATATTTAGAAATTATGTTTCTCACAACCAGAATTTCTGAATAGTTATCATAATAATATAAAAACTTCCTGTTAGGACCATAACATAAATATTTAAGAGTTTAAAATTCTTGGGGTATAAGAAAACTGGAATTTGAAAGATAAATTGAAGAAGATATTTTTAAATTTTTCTAAGTAACTTTCCTCTCCAAATCTTATTAAAAGAACAAAAGTAAATACTACTCATACTTTACATAATATTGAACTATATTAAACTTGTGCGAAGACACACTCTGGAATGTACTTCTTAGTATTTCAATTTTGAAATTAAGAAAAATCTAAAGTGAAGCCTACAAAATTAAAGAACCCTACCTTCTACTCCCATGAAATAAATTCTATCCTTAACAGAGCTTACAATATTAGTAAGGGAAACAGAAGACAATAAGCAAGACAAGAAGATAAATGCTACATTGAATAATGATTTAGGGGAAAAACTAATTGAGAAAATGGCGTGGCAGTAACAATTGGAAAATGAACCCAGATGGCCTCACTGATGACAAGGAATGAGCCAGGTAGAAACCTGGAGAAAGAGCATTCCAGGCAGAGCACACAGCCGGCGTAAGGATGATCCCTGTACATTTCAGAAACAGCAAGGAGACTGTATGGGTGGAGATGGGGACCATGAGGGAGAGTGGTAGGTGACACATGGCAGTGGCCAGGCAGAAGGATCAATAGGTCCTGTGAGACAATGGTACTTGTTCTTGCTCTTCTCTGAGTGGTGTAACTGGGTGACTTCACCAAGAGTTGAAAAAAAGAGAGGGTCCAAGGACTGAGTCCTTTAATCTCTCCAGTCATTAGAGGTCAGAGGAATGAACCAGAAACAGCAGTAGAGACTGAGGAGCAGCAGCCAGAGAGACCAAGCAAAGAGAGGGTTTCAAGAAGGTGAGGGAGCAAGAAAGGGTACTGATAGGTCAAGTAAAATGACAACTGAGAACTGACCACTGGGTTGAGCTACATGGGTAGGTGTGCTTATTTCAATGGCAACTATATTTAGACAACTTCAAGTCAGCGACCTTTTTCTTAAACAGTGGGATAATAATGTTTTGGGCCTGAGGACGAAAATTAGGTCTCTTTTGTAACAGATCAATGCTGCTTTGAGAGTGTGAAATCAGCCATACACAATACACAAAGCAGCAGTTGTGCTTGTGTTCCAATAATGTTGTCACAGAAAGGCAGCTTAGGCTATGTAAATATGTTTTTATGAACAAAAGTAAATGCTACTCATACTTTATATAAATAATATTGAATTATATAAAACTTGTACCAAGACACACTCTGGAACATACTTCTTAGTATATTGTCCACCTTGGTCTAAATAAATAAGGAAAATATTATGGACTCAAGTTTTGATTCAGAACCCGATTATTCTGATTCAGTACTTGATTGTTCATTATGCAAGAGTCACTGTGCTAAATGCTTTTCATGATTTTTCTCACTAATCCTCCCAATAACTCTCTATGGTGGGCATCACCATTTTCCAAATGACCTTAAGTAATTTGCTCCAGGTCACATACCTATTAAGTAGCAGACATGAGATTCAAATCTACACTCTGTCTCACTCCTCAACCCAACTCATAACCACTATTCTGCATGTATTCAATAAACACATAAAAATTATATCCTTTTGTACAGTTTTTTTTTACAATTAAAGTCTGTGTCATAACTAATTTTTTGTTTTGTTGCAAATATATGCATTTGTGAGCCCTCATCATAGGGTGTTTATGTTATCGCTTGAATCACACCAAAGTCTTTGAATCTAATGCTACACCTAAAAGAGTAGGAGAGGAAGAGAGGGGGAAAGGAAAGAGAAGACAGTATTGATTTAGGAAGGGGATAGCAAATAAAAGCTTTTTATGCAGAGCGTTTTCTTTGCATGAGCTCCAGATGTAAAAACACAAATGCCATGTCACAACAACCCTTGAAAAAGTTAATTTACTGAACTCACAAAACAATGGTTCTGTTGTATTCAGTTCCCACTGCCCCCAAAGAAAAAAGAACATCTTACATATTTTGGAAGTATTTTGGAACTGCAGTTACAACCAGAGCTGAGCTCTTTGAAGCAAGAAAGAAATTTATATGATCCATTACTTATCATTATCTCTGCTATTCAAATACAGACAACCAGAAGAAATAACTACCAGAAAATAAAAGGAATAAGTCATTTCAAGATTGAGGATAATCATGAGTATCAGTTATTACTCTAATTTAATAAATAATATAATGTGTGCTTAACGGTTGGCATATAAATGACTCCAAATTGATATGAGGTCTCTGGTTTTTGCACATATCTTCTGTCTCCTCCCCTTGACAACTTTCACTTCACATTGCTTTTTAGAATCTGAGCAGCTTGCAGTAACTTCTGTCACCAGCCTCACCGCCCGCTTCTAATCAGGGTCATGATCTTCAGATATTTTAAAGAAAATGAGTAACTAATGCTAAAGAGTAAAGCAACGTCTGATGGCCTGGAGCTGACCTGACCCTGGCAGCTGGGCTGCAGTGCTGAACATAAACAAGTTCATCAAAGCGACAGACCAAGACAAAAGCAAGACTACTCAGTACTCATGTCTGAGCACAGACAAAACCACAAACACTGTCCAAATCCCTAGAAATGGCCAAACATCCTCCTGCTCTGGCTGAAATGAGTTGCTGCTACTTCTTTGACTATTACATCTCAACCTAACACCATTTTTCCCAATTTCTAGATGAGACTCGTTAAAATACTCAACCTTAAAATTATTCCCACTTTCTGGTAGCATCCAACGCAAAGCAACCTATGCTGTCTTGAAAGCTCCCAAAAGTCACCCAACACAAACCCAAGTTCTATAAAAAATCTCTTCTTCTTCCTTCCTAGTTGCAGTTGGTCGCCCAGGGTTTATGGTCTCCATGTTGCAATGAGTCAGTAAACCTTTGTTTAACTAAAGGTGGACTCCTATTGTTTCTTGCTGTAGGGTATCAACACTAGTTTTCTTAAATGAGTTCTATTATTTTAACTTCATTTTAAGGTAAATATTTTTGAATGAATGCCTGAAGGTAGAGATGGACTGTAATGAGGCCAAAGTGTTTTTAACAACTATTTTCTATTACACTAAGGACAGGTGTTTTTTTTTGCTAATGTCTGTCTTCAAAGATGCTTTGCTGATGACTGAAGTCACAGAAAGTTAGAAACCAAATAAGTAACACATTACTCTAAATAATGGGACTTCCCAGATCATAATTCATCCAATATAATAAATATACCTTGCATAGACAAGATTTATAATTAATTGGATACCTATGTGTCATGATTGTCATGTTATATTTGGTTTTAAAGTGTACACTCATTAAAAGCAATGACAAAAATAATTTTACTGGCATTGTTTCCATTATACACCTTGTATACAGTACCTTGTCCCCTTTGATTGACAGGCCTTGTAACCCTTGTGGGCCAATTGGTCCTTCAGAACCCTTTTCACCCTGAAAGTGCATAGAAGGGTTATCAGCGCATTGATAAAAATTATTTAAAAGATTTACATTAAAGTTACTATGAATTATACTTCAAATTGATTTTTTCAATCAAGTATCCAAATTCACTGCCCACTGACTCTAAGATTTGCAACTTGTAAAAAAAATTAGTCATATCATTTTCACAGGAAGGAGTCTGTCCCAGCAGAATACATATATAGCATTGCTGAAATTGGAAAAGAGCTCAATTTCCAATCTCAATAGAAATACTGAAACCAGGAACCTAATCAATAAATCATGTAGTACAACTACCTGGATCAAGCCTCCTGTTCCTTAACATGGCTACAATTGGATCCATGGTACAAGAAAATTTGTCTCTCATATATGTGAACCAACACTCGCAAGATTGGATTACTTATTAAATGTTTTATATCTGAACTTACAGAGACATTCATTGAAAATCTAGGTTTAGAAGGCTTCATGGAAAACCTTGTATTTGCTTCTATGATCAAATGATCTCTGTGAACAGCTGTTCTTACTATATCTATGAAGTCATAGCACGTCATGCCTTTGTTATAAAAAATAAACCATGTCAATCAGAAACAACATTCATTTAATAAATTCATTAGAACCAAGAATAAAATCAAAGAACATTTTTAAGAAACCTAAGAAAAAGGAAAATATAGCTATATCTTTCTATCCATAATTTATTCACTTACTCGCTACAAATTAACCACAATCTGACTGAGTCAACAGGTCTGCCAGGCTGGGGAATGAAGTGCTCTGACTGGTGGGTTCTTCTGATCATTACCACAGAGCTAAGTTCCATGTACTTGACCCTAATGAAACACTGAAAACCATGTGTTCTTTCCTTATTGAAACAGAGGCCAATGCAGAGCCTGGGGTTATTATAAAGAGTATATCATCACATTATACTTCATTTAACATAAAAGTATGTTGAACATGTCACTAAGGCATTCCCTGGAATATACTTCTTAGTGTTTCACATATTTATTTATTTATTTATTTATTTATTTATTTATTTTTGTTGTTGTTGTTGTTTTGAGGTTTGTGGGGGTTTTGTTTTGTTTTTGTACTAGAGATTGAACTCAGGGCCACTTGACCACTGAGCCACATCCCCAACCCTATTTTGCATTTTATTTAGAGATAAGAGTCTCACTGAGTTGCTTAACACCTTGCTTTTTGCTGAGGCTGGCTTTGAATTTGTGATCCTCCTGTCTAAGTCTCCTGAGGCACTGGGATTACAGGTGTTCAGCACCACACCCAGCCCTCATTTGTTTCTTTATCTTTAACACAAACACACAGAGATTATAAAGATAAATAATTTTCACAATTTGAATTTTCCGGATTGTTTGGGCTGCACATAAAAAAAGACATTTGTGATGTGCCAAAACTTTAATGAAACTATGTATCATAAAACTTTCTAAAATGTAGTTCTAAGTCTTTGACCTGTTTTCTAAGAATGATACTTTAGTTATGAAATATCATATTTATCCAAAATATTACTAACATTATTGTGGCAACTTTAATGTCTTAACAAGGTCCTCTTCAAAATTCAGCTCACAACATAGTATGAATTATTTGTTACAGCAATTGCTTTTCCTCTTTTGAGATTTGGGTTTCTCAGAGACAACTGAGTATTGATCATAATGAAAGAATCTGAGAATGAGATACAATTTTAGAGTATGAGGCCATATTGAGAAGGTCAGAACTGAATGACCTGACAGAATAACTTGTGCAGGGTCTGAGAAATCAGCATATGGTTCTCTGGGCTGTGTGGATGTGTGTCTACGTGGGGGGTGGGGAAGACTTTAGAAATGAAGAAAGAACCCAGAAATGCATTATTGTTTGCTGTGAAATTTTTTTAATAGTGCCCAACGTATTTTGGAGAACCATTTCCTATGTGGTGTTTGGCAGATGTGTTATAGATATGGGTAAACCACCTAGACAACAGGACAGCAAACTACAGCCCACTGGCCAAATCCCATAGCCAGCTTTTTGTAAACACAGTTTTGTTGGAGCAGCCAGATTCATTCATCGATACGTTTTTATGGCTATTTCCATGCAGCAACAGCACAGTTGAGTCATTGCAACAGATACCATATGGCTTACAAAGCCTAAAATATTTGCTATCCAGCCCTTTACAGAAGTTTGACATGCCCTGGTGCAGAGGAACTTGAGCTCCAAGAATTATATGTGGGAAGCAGTAGGAAAGTTTGAATTCATAAGAGTTGGTCTGTGTGGTAAAAAAAAATCAGTTTTCTTATGATATTGATGGCAGTATAAATTGATGTATTAGATTTTGTATCCTATCTGTGTTTCATAAAACAAAGCTGTGAGCAGTGTTGCCATAGCTACACTGAATAACTTGACTTCTGGGCATCAATATGCTATTTATCACTGGAGCGTTAATGACTGCAAACTGAGAGTTTCTAATTTCATATGTGGTAATTACATGAAATAGAAATCTGTTGATGACTTATTTTATAATTAAATATTTCACCATACTTTTACATTAAAAGAAAATTGACAAATTCCTTCACACAATACGGTGCAAATAGTCAGGAAATACTTAACTTCTAATAATCTGTGTTTTTAAAAATTTGTGATTCATGACTATGCAGGACAAAGTGCTATGGGTTTTTTTTTTTTTTTCCCTAGTTCAGAGGCTTTTATTACCTTAGGTCCTGGAAATCCTTCTCCAGGTAAGCCCCTCTCTCCTGGTGCTCCCTCAGGACCACGGGGACCCTGGTTAGGGTAGGAGGGAATGAGGAGCAGGTGAGAGAGCAAGAAAGAAAGGCAGAAAGAGAAAGGGAAGAAGAGGGAAGAAAGAGAATAGTTATATTTCAGTTCACAAGGATATGGCGGAGATATAGTCCTCCTAAGTTTTTCCTGAGTGTCCTTCTAGTAATCTCCCAAAGTATTTTGGAAAACCATTTACATTGATCAGCAGAATTGTAGAGTTGTAAAGAAGAAATTCACATTGTATTCAAATACTTATTCTGTTTGATTGGCATAAGCACTTCTAGTATCCTCAAATTAGAGGAAAATTGAAATTAAGTGATGCTTCAGAATAAGGATTAGGAAATAAACCCTATGAGGAAAGGCTAAAAATTCAAGACTATGTGATCTGGAGAAGGATGCAGTGTTATTTTAAAATTTGGTTAAGTTTTAAGGGAGCCCAGTGAAGAAATCACTGCACAGCTGTTGCAAAGCATTGGATACTACTTACATGTGTTTTGATTTCTGTCCTGATATACTTGGACTAAAACTTGAATTATTTCAGGAACCCATTGACTCCACTGGCAGTTCTATGCATAAGCTGATATCTTGATAGATCAATGAAGGGAAACATGGTTTTCCATGTTGATGATTAAAATTAAGTCTGGATAACTATTGCTCAGAAGAGGAGCACTTCTAAAGGCACTAGAAGAGGAGAGGACTTCTCGGTCCTAGGCTTTGAAATGGACTGGCAGAAAACACCCTAATTGGAAAACATAAAACACTAGCAAGATTTTCATTTAAACTAGAAAAAAAAATTAAACTATGAATTTTCCCCTTTTCTTCTTGTCCAAAAGGTTAAAAAGAAAGAAATGTAAAGGAACTAACAACAAACCTCTTAAAAGCAAAAACTTGAGAATTTCCTCTAATGATCTTCAGATGATTCAGATTAGCTAACTAGGGAAGTCCTGGAACAGTCTAATAAATTTCCCTCAAGGCCCAAAGCCAGCACACTGCAGGCTGCAAGGTCGTTGGGCTCTAGGTACACTAATCCAGGATTACCTAAGAGATGCATTAGACTGGTGGCAGAACAAGGGTGCAGCATTATGTTCAGCAGTAGCAGACCCATTATGAATTTGTATTTAAGAAAGAAAACTAACTGTATCCCAGCGTTTAACTTCTTTGTGCTTTGCCCTAATATTGCATATTTTTAAAGACAGTCTTTTTTTTATTATTCAGTAAAGACTTTAATTAAAAGAAAAAGCTAACATCTAATTGAATTTAAATTATAATGCTTGTGACCTTTAACAATCCAAAATCTTAATCAAAGCACTAATATCCATGACAGCTTACTCTAATGGTAGAGCAGTCAGCTAGGGAGGAAATAAAAAGGAGCATGAAACTGGATTGCAAACTAAACTGAAAAGTGCCAAGTAAAAATCATACACGTTCTCAAAGAACAGCAAATTTTTCTTCTTCCCTAATGATAGGACTAATTAAAATGAAACCTATTATATTAAACATAGTAAAGTCTTTTTCCCAGCTCAGTTTTTTTTTTTTTCATTCATTCAACAAATACTTACCAAACACCCAAGAAGTGGAAGGAATTGTACTAGGAATAGCAGACAGATCTCCTTGTCTCATGGAATTTAGTCTTGCATGCTAGTTAAAAGGAGATTTTGGTGTCTTTTAAACCAAGGTTCAAGTCTGACTTTTGCTATATATTAGCAATGTCACCTTGATCAGATAATTCAATCTCTCCAAAGCTCAGCATCATCTTCAGAATGATGATGACAGTACTACCTCAGCCACTAGTATTATTGTAAAGATTCAGAGACATTTAGAGCTCTTACATATGACTGCATGCCTGCTGCAATTATCAAACCTAATTTTACTTCAGCTCCACCATTGTTACAAATTTCCTTTGTGGAGTGTTTAGAAATAAGGAAATCTCAGAGGTTGGTCTACATTAGGCAAAGTGGTGACAGGCATTTATTCTGGCTGCACAGAATAAATGAATTTTCTTCCCTCCTCCTCTGCACTTGTAGAATACAGCAATGAAAGTGAAAGTAATGGAGGAGTTAAGGAATCATGTGTTGAGAATGGAGTTAAGTCTGTTAAGTCTGTTGAGAATGGAGTTAAGGCTCCTGGGCCAGCACTTAGGGGAATTAAAAAATCAGTGATCCAAGGTTTAATTACTGTGAAGTGTCAGAGAAATATTCCATACCATCAGTATGTTCTCAAGTTTTCCAGTTAAAGAGTCAGGATAGAAGATGATTATTAACCAGAGAAGAGAAGTAGCAGGTACTTGAGTTAGATGAACCATACTTTTAATTTAGTAGTCAGGAAAGACCAGAGGATAATTTTTTAAAAATATTTTTATTGACAGATAATAATTGTATGTCATTTAAAAAAGAATAAATGCTTCTATAAAAATGTCAGTGTCCTTTTCAAAGCCATGAGAACCAGTTAGAACTATGGCATATTTGTTTGTTTTTAACAAACATCTCTAAAATATATTTATTTATATATTTTTATAAATATATATAATCATTATATATTTACTTATATAATGATTATATCTATTATATAATATATTTTAACATATCATTAGATATAATAGATTAATATTTAATTATTAGAGATATATATTAGTTATATAATTAGGTTCCTCCATTTATACTTTAATCCCAATTACCAGTTAACACAGTCTAATCAGTGAAATGCTTTATTGAAACATTAGCAATGAAATTAAAATGATTGTGCATTATATTTATCTTATTACTTTCCTTAATAATATCAACAGTGTTAATAACCTTAAAAATGGTTTCAGACTACTTGCAAGCGTTAAAGATAAATATGTGAAATAATAATAAAAATTGCCCATTATATTCAAACAGTGTCATCTACTTTATTTTTAACTTCAAAGTAATTAGAGTTATACTTCAGGGGATATCTTTTTTCCCCTGAGAGTACTCTGAATGACCTTGCATAAAAAGCAGATCACTTTGAGAGTCTCAGTTGATTTACTTTTTATAAATCACTATGCTTATCATATCAGCACAAAACAAGTGATACACAAAAATGATAGCTAACTATTCAAAGGCAGGCATTAGAGTGAGAATATTAATTCCATCTATTGGTAGATTTACATTACTGCCGCATTGGCGAGAGTAGCCCTAGACCTGAAATTATTTGAAATGATTGGCGCAAAGAAACAAAGTAAAGGATTTTCAGCAGAATCTCTGTCAATCCTCAGGTAAGTCTTTATGTCACTTCTAAATTATTAAAAAACTCACTTCGTTGATTTTTTTTATTATGACATTTTTGTTGCAATAGTCTGACACTTTATTTGGGATTCTTCTCATCTTTGTTAGTATTTTGTTTCCAAATAAGTCAGAACTTCACAGCATCACTCTCATTGGTGTAATTGTGGCTTAGAAAACAAGCCAACAAACAAGAATTTCCTATTCTGAGAATATTGTGAAAACTCTCGCTCCAGACAGAAAGATAAGGAATATGATTTTTTTTTTCCAAAATGAATTATAAAGATATACCTGAGCCCAGAGAAAATAAAGTAGGGCTCAACAATAGAGATGAAAACTGTGTATGCATCTAAGATGCTGCTGTGGCTGTGCTGGGTAGGGGGAAAAAAAAAAAAAAACATTTGTGGGGTAGAAAGAAGTCAAGGAAGCCTAGAGAAAAAAATAGTAGCAGAGACTTTGGCTCACCCAATGGAAAATGAGGAGCAAATCAGTGCTGACATCCCACAAAAAGTGAAGACCTTCAAAGTTGTGAAACTTCAATGAAAAGGACATTAGCAAATAGTCATTTACATTGACACAGGGGTGTGGGCAACAAGAATTGTGTCTGCCTTGGCGAGGCCTCTGAAAGACTAGAAAGTCCCAAACTAGACTTGTGCTGTGTTTGGGTTCGAAACTTCTATTGACACCACCTAGGCAGTCTCTGAACACTTCTGTCAACGCTTTATCATCAAGAAAACTCCTGGACTTCCTAAAAGGTGCAAACACAAACTCCTCTCAAACACCCTTCACACAGGACACTTGGAGTTTTCACAACTAAAGTCCTACTGAAAATCAGTTCAGATTCCAAAGTTCAGAACATAATAGAAAATAATTCACAATGAATAAAAGTGAACCAAGATAACATAAAATCCCCCCAAACTGACAAATAATAGGAGACAAAATGTATACTTTAGGGCTGGGGATTGGGGCTTGGGGCTCAGTGGTAGAGTGCTTGCCTAGCACGTGTGAGGCACTGGGTTCAATCCCCAGCACCACATATAAATAAACAAATAAACTAAAGTATTGTGTCCATCTACAACTAAAAAAATTTTTTAAATGTGTACTTTAATGCTTAATGTCTTAAAAAGAGTAAAAAACACAAGAATCAGAGTCTAGTGTGGTAAAAAGGATGGATGGATAGTTAGTTAGATAGATAGATAGATAGATAGATAGATAGATAGATAGATAGATACATAGATGATAGATTTTGAAAATACTCATTAAACTAAAAATTTAATGGATGAGTTAAGACATTTTATAACCTGAATAACCTAATGAAGTTAAATTTATACATTACAAGTTACATTTAAAGAAATTACCCAAAATGCTTCCAAATGTCCAATAGGATTTCAAAATAAATAGAACGAGGGCAGGGTGAGCATTTGAAGAGACAGCTAAGAAATTTAAAAATTGTCAAATCCTCAGATTCATAGAACAGTGCATCTAAAGTCATAAAATTGTAAATTTATCCATATTTACATGTATCATAATGACTTTAAGAAAAAATATTAATAAGAAAAATTACAAAAGCAGCCTAAGATAAAAGGCAAATTACTAAGAAATTATAAACGAACTGCAAACAAATCAACAGGAACCACTGTTGTTAGTAGACAGTGGAATTAGTACACAACTAAGATTTTCACACCAGCTAAACTATATCATTAAAAAAAAAAAAGAATGACATTTCAGCTAAAAACCGAAAGAGTTTACACATAATCTGATTGGAAACAACTAAGAAATATATTCCTTAAAAAAAAAAGAAAAGAGGGAAACTGATAAACTATGTTGAGCCAAAAAATTGGCAAATATGTGGGTAAAACTAAATTAAATACTGATAAAAAATAATAAGTTAGATGGGATAAAATAAGGTAGATCAAAGCTAACAGAAAATAATACTTTGAAGGTAGAAGAGATGATTGGAGTAAAATCCTTCTGTGGTCAGTGTGTTTTCAGGAATGGGTAGTACTACTGATGACATTTCAAACTTGCTAATTTATAATACATGACAAAGTCCAGAGACCACTTAAGAAATAACAAATATACATACCTATGTAGTCATATACATACCATGTAACTTCATACATATATGTGTATATTCTTAATAAATATTTGATATTTTTGCCATTTCCTAATTAGATCTTTGTTTTATCAATGAGTTTTGAGTGTTCTTGGTATGTTCGAGATACAAATCCTTTGCCACATATGTGGTTTGCTAATATCTTCTCCCAGTAAGTAGCTTGTCTTTTTAGCCTGTTAACAATCTTTAACAGAAAAAAAAAATATTTTCCATTTTGATGAAGTCCAGTTAATCTACCTTTTTCTTTTTTGAATCATGTTTTTGGTGACATGTCTAAGAAATCTTTATCAAGCACTGAGTCCCAAAGATTTTTTCCCTACGTTTTATTTGTAAAGTTTGATAGTTTTTACATTGTATATTTAAATGCATTGCGTATTTAAATACTTTGAGTAAATTTTTGTATAAGATGTGAGACTTAACTTGAGGTGGTTTGGATTTTGTTTTGTTTCCTCATAGATATTCAATTTCTCCAGCACTGTTTGTTGAAAAGACTATGCTACTCCATTGGATCAGTTTTGCACTTTTTTTATCAAATAATCAGTTGACTATACTTATGTGGGTTCATATCTGGGTTCTGTATTCTATTCCATTGATCATTATCTATATTCTGTCAATACCACACATTCTTGATTACTGTAGCTAAATATTAAGTCTTAATCCAAGAAGTGTGATTTCTTCAAGTGTATTCTTTCTCAAAATTGTTTTAGCTATTCTAGCTCTTTTGTCTTTGCATGTAAATTTTAATTATCCTATTCATATCTACAAAAAATCTTGGTGGTATAATGAAAAGACTTCCATTAAACCTTTAGAAAGAATGTACATCTTTATGATGTTTAATCTTTCCATCTATGAAAATGGCATGTCTTCTCAATTTATTAAATAGTCTTTAATTTCTTTCACCAATGTTTTGTAGTCTTATACAAATTGTATACTTTTTTAGTGGGGAAAGTACCAGTGTTTGAACTCAGGGGCACTTGACCACAGAGCCACATCCCCAGCCCTATTTTGTATTTTGTTTAGAGACAGGGTCTCACTGAGTTGCCTAGCACCTCACTTTTGCTAAGGCTGGCTTTGAACTTGAGATCCTCCTGCCTCAGCCTTCTGAGCTGCTAGGATCACAGGCATAAGCCACAGTAACTGGTGTGTGTGTGTGTGTGTGTGTGTGTGTGTGTGTATATATATATATATATATATATATATATATATATATTCAAGTATTTCTCTTTTATAGCAATCATAAATCATATGGTATTTTTGATACCCTGATAACACAGTTTATTAGCAAAAATAAAACAAAACACAAATACTTCTAAAGGTACAAATAATAGATTATTGAAACCCTCAGATTCTTTAATAAATAGACCACAGGTATATTTATTACATTATTACTATGTGTTTAGATGATCAGCTAAACACTGATGTTGACATTATGTTCCCAGTTTTTCATCAATGAGACATATTGAAAAAGATAAAATTTCTTTTTACAGCATATATAAATATGCCCAACATCTTTTACATAGAAAACCACATGAAATTAAACTTATTCTGGCATGTTTCCACATCTTTAAATAATCTACAAAATATTCTCCAGAAATTGTGTTTAAAACCTATTAGCCCACTTTTAATTGGGCTACTTAAAGAACATAATGTCTTACCTACTTCTTTTCAAATATTTGGTATAAGGAAGTGTCATAATGCAGATTCAAGCATCTTTGCAGCAATTAAGTCAGCTCTGAACTACTGATTCAACTTGTTGCTATTTCAATAACAATGATAATGATTACCATACCTTAGGGAAGTTAGAAGACAATTATATTTATCATTTTTAATTTTTATTAGTACATATTAATTATTCAGAACAATGGATTTCATTGTGGTACCTCTGCACATGCAAATAACATATTCTGATTGTATCCAGCCCCCATTGCCCAATCTTGCCCTCTTCTCATCCCTCAACTTGGTTCCTTTCTTCTTTTCTAATAGTCTCCCTACTGCTTATATGCCATCTTTTTTCCCTAAAGTCCATGTGCAGGAGAAAACGTTTCTTTGTCTCTTCATCCAATGGACATGTAGGCTGATTCCATAACTTGGCTATTTGGAATTATGCCACAGTAAACATGGGTATGCAGGTTTTTCTATATATGTTGACTTTAATTCCTTTGGTTATATCCCAAAAGGTGGTATGACTGGATCATACAGTAGTCCTATATATAGTTTTTTGAGGAAGCTCAATGCTGATTTTCATATGGGTGTACTAATTTACATCCCCACAAATGGTGTATGAGGGTTCCTTTCCCCCTGTATCCTCTCTAGTATTTATTGTTTTTTGTATTTGTTGTTGTTGTATTCTTGCTGATTGCCATGCTGACTGGAGTGAGATGGAATCTCAATGTAGTTCTGATTTGCATTTCTCTAATGACTAAAGATGTTGAATACTTTTTATATATTTATTGGCCATTCATAAGTATTCTTTTGAGAAGTGTCTCTCCAATTCATTTGCCCATTTATTGATTAGGTTGTTTGTTTCTTCAGTGTGAAGGGTTTTTTTAGTTCTTTATGTATTCTGGATGTTAATCCTCTCCCAAAGAGTAGCTGGAAAAGATTTTCTCCCATCCTATACGCTGTCTCTTCACACTGTTGTTTCCTTTGGTATGCAGAAACTTTTTAATTTGATGCCTTCCCACTTGCCGAATCTCACTATTATTCCCTGAGCTATTGGAGTCTTATTCAGGAAGTTGTTGTTGACTGTGCCTGTGTCTTGAAGTGGTTCCCCCATGTTTTGTCCTAGCAATTTCAAAGTTTCAGGTCTTACATTTACATCTTTGACCCATTTTGAGTTGATTTTTTATACAGGGTGAGCTTCAATTCTTTACATATGAATATCTAGCTTTCCTAGCACCATTTTCTTCTCTCCAATGCATGTTTTTTGGCACCTTTTTGGCAAGAATCAAATGGCTATAGCTTTGTAGGTTTGTCTCTATCCTCTTTTCTATTCCACTTGTCTATGTGTATATTACAACAGATACCACTGAAATCCAAAGGATCATTAAAGACTATTTTGAAAACTTATACATACAATCTGCCAAAATTGAGTCAAAAGGATATAAAACCTAAACAGATCAATAACAAGCAATGAAACTGAAGCAGTAATAAAAAGTTTCCCATCACAGAAAAGCTCAGGAGCAAATATATCCACTGCTGAATTTTACCAGATCTTTAAAGAAGAACCAATATAAATGTTCCTCAAATTAGTCCATGAAATGGAAAGCGAAGTAATGCTTCCAAACTCATTCTACAAAGCAAGTATCACTCTCATACCCAAATCAGATAAGAACACACACACACACACACACACACACAAAACAAAACTGCAGACTAATATCCTTGATGAACCTAGATGCAAAAATCCTCAATAAAATACTTTTCAACCAAATTCAACATTAAAAAGATTATGCAGCATGATTAGTTTTTAGTTACTAAATATGATATTAGCTGAAAGTTTTATAGCAGTTGGGGATATTCCTCTTTATCCTCAGTTTTCTGAGAGGTGTTGTCAAAGTTTTATTAGGGTCTTGGAGGGATTTAATTTTGTCAGATGCTTTTTGATTTCTTTGGATATGATTATGAGATTTTTTCTCTAGTGAATTAATATGATATATTACATTGACTTTCAATTATTAAGCTAGTCCTGCATCCACTGAATAAACTCTATTTTGTGAAGCTATATAATTATTTTTATATGTTGTTGAAATCTGTTTGACGATGCCTTGCTAAGGATTCTTATGTCTATATTCATGAGGGATATTGGTCTGTAGTTTTATTCTTATGTATTGTTACTATTTGTTTTGGTGTCAGGAAAAACTGGCTTCATAAAATAAGTTGGTAAATGCTCTTTCCTCATCTTTATTTTCTGGAAGAGGTCATGAAAGTTTTACTGCCATCCACAATATTTTACAGTTTAAAGATAATCTAAATCAAGGGTAGGTAGTTTTGTCTTGTTGGAGGTTTGCTAAATCATTTTTTTTGCTTTTTAAATATGCTTAAAATATTTCATTACTTAAAAATAAAAATGTTTTCAATGCTAGAATGAATAAGTGAAATAAATTTTTAAGTTTATTGCTGAGTGTGAAAAGTCTTAATACAGTTCTTTGAGAAAAATATCCATCAACTTAAAGAATAAAAAGTTCTGAATTGCTTTCCCAACATTTACAGAACTTTTTTCAATATTTCAAACTCTAAAAACCATAAAATTAATATTTTAATTTTACAAAAGTTAAAATGTGAGACTATGGTGTATTAAAATATCCATGAGTTTTCTATCTTCGTAGGGAGGAGGAATCTCTATTCCACTCACATCTGAGCTGATTCTATGCTTATTTTAGCCAACTGCATCACAGAAATGGTACCAGGTGATTTCTGATACTGAGTTTTACATGACAAGTAGTTTCTGCCTGCTGGAACATTCCTGCTTTTATCTAAGCTACCATGTTGTGAGGAAGCCCAGAGACCACATGTAGAGGCAAACTGAGGAGAACTGAGGTTTCTGGGCAAACCCAGCTTCACCCATTCCAACTGACTTCCCACTATATGAAACTCCCAAATCCACCCACATTATCATGAGAAATAACTATTTATTGTTCTAAAGCATTAAATCTTAAGATGATTTGTTAAACAGTAATGCATTACTAAATTGGATACTCAAAGAAGTTAGTGATTCACTTTTAAGAGCAATATTTAATGGAAATTGAGACTACATCACTTATTTTCAAAACTTTCATCCTGTGTATTTTTCCTCCACATTAAGTTTTTCGTAAATTAGCATATCCAGGCATTGGTGAAAACTCTGGTGCACAAATAACATGCAGCCATTTCACTCAGAGTAAAGCAAGGAAGAAGCGTATGAACCTGATACTATTTACATGTGAGTAACTATGCCATGCAAAACGAAGTTGGGACAACAACTATGCACAATTGGTTGTTTTTACTACTCCTCAGTAAGTCAGCTACAGTTATTTTCTAGGAAAATAATGGTTACCTGAGAAGTTAAGAAGCTTCTTATACCAGAATAGTTGGGTTTCATTCACTTTATCTTCAGATCTGTTTTGATAACCTGTGTTCTTTTATCCAACAGTAACAAACTTCAAAGCTACACAGGCAGAAGTGAATAAAACAGGTTTTATCTTTTTACAATCATCCATCCTAGCTTTAAATCACACACATGGATTTGATAATAATATCCTTAGTCTCAGGAATCTTTCTCATGATTATAGGAAAGTCCATTACAAATGTATGGATATTAAGCTTTAATCCACAACTATCAACTCCTAGGAAATGTTGACATATAAGATCTCTTCTTCTTAAACAAGCTGATTTATTTTTAAGAGATTATAGTAAGAGACAGATGTAAGTATCATATACACATATATATGGGTGTGTTCACATGTATATAAGTGTATATGTTATACATATATAGATAGATAATATATATAACCCCACTTCAAGTATATGAAAAATAATGCTTGGATCTGGTCCTTGCATACATATTTTCTTTTTATCCAAAAAGATACAAGGTGGATTCATTTAACTATTCATTCTTTTTAAAAAAATTTTTGTTGGTTCTTCTTAGTTATAGATGGCAGGAGAAACCATTTTGATAATATTATACAAGTATGGAATATATCTTATTCTAATTAGAACCACATTTTTTTTTTTTTTTGGTACTGGGGATTGAACTCAGGGGCACTTGACCACTGCACCATATCCACAGCCCTATTTTTTCGTATTTTATTTAGAGACAGGGTCCCACTGAGTTGTCTCACTTTTGCTGAGATTGGCTTTGAACTCGTGATCCTCCTACCTCAGTCTCCCAAGCTGCTGGGATTACAGGTGTGAGCCACCATACCCTGCCTTGGACCCTATTCTTGTGAGTGGACAGGCTGGTGGGATTCACTTAAAGTTAGACTCACTCTACATTCTTTCCTAATTCTTTCCCCCCCCTCCCTTCCTTTCATTCCTCTTTGTTTAATATACTGAACTTCTCTTCTTCCCCTCCCCAGCCCCTTTATTGTGGTTTAGCTTCCATATATCAGCAAACACATTAAAACTTTGGGTTTTGGGGATTGGCTTATTTCACATAGCATGATAGTCTCCAGGTCCATCCATTTGCTGGAAAATGTCATTGTCATTCTTCTTTATGGCTAAGTAATGCTCCATTGTGTATATTTACCATATTTTCTTTATTCATCAGTTGACTGGCAGCTAGATTATTCCATAGCTTAGTTATTGTGAACTGAACTGCTATAAACATGGATGTGGCTGCATCACTGTGGTATGCTGATTTTAAATCCTTTGGATGTACATGCTGAGCAGTGGGATAATGGATCAAATGATGGTTCCATTCTTAGTTTTTTGAGGAATCTCCATACTGCTTTCCAGAGTGATTGCACCAATTTGCAGTCCCTCCAGCAATGTAGGAGTGTTCCCTTTTCCCCACATCCTCACCAACATTTATTGTTATTTGTATTCTTGATAGTTGCCATTCTGACTAGAGTAAGATGAAAACTCAGTATAGTTTTAATTTGCATTTCTCTAATTGCTGGAAATATTGAATATTTTTCATATATTCATTGACCAGTTGTAGTTCTACTTTTGAAAAGGGTCTGTTCAGTTCCTTTGTCCATTTATTGATTTGGTTATTTTGTTTTTGTTTGTTTGTTTGTTTTTTGTTGGTGTTAAGCTTTTTGATCTTTGTATATCCTGGAAATTAACACCCTATCTGAGGTGCAGGTAGCAAATATTTTCTCCCATTCTGAAGGCTGTCTCATCATGTTCTTGATTATTTCCTTTGCCGTGAAGAAGCTTTTTAGTTTGATGCCATCCCATTAATTGATTTTTTAATTTTATTTCTTGTGCTTTAGGAGTCTTTTTATGAAAGTTCGTAACTAAGCCAATATGTTGAAGTTCTGGGCCTACATTTTCTTCTAGCAAGTGCATGATTTCTGGTCTAATTCCTAGGTCTTTGATCCACTTAGAGTTGATTCTTGTGCAGGGTGAGAGATAGGAGTGAACTTTGACTCTATTACATATGGATTTCCAATTTCCCCAACACCATTTGCTGAAGAGACCATCTTTTCTCTAATACATGTTTATGGGGTCTTTGTCTAGTATGAAGTAACTGTACTTATATGGATTTGTCTCTGTGTCTTCTATTCTGTTCCATTGGTCTTCTTGCCTGTTTTGGTCAATGCCATGCTATTTTTGTTATTATAGCTTAAAGCATTTTTTCTGACCCAAAAGAACACATGAAAATAGTGTGGCTCTTTTTTTTTTTTTTGTTCCATCTTGTATGTTTGCTACTTACCGGCTGTCCTGGCTGACCAACTCCAATGGGTCCCGGAGCTCCTGTTCTTCCTTCTTGACCTCTTTCTCCCTGAAAAAGTACAGTGGGCACTTTAAAATAAAACATAGCATAAAATAATCTGGAGATTTCAACAAGGATAAATACAAAATAGCCAAACTTTTAATATCCATAAACATGTTTAAAATCTAGAGAGAGAAAATGAATTTAATTTGAATTTAAGTAAATTTAAGTAAACAAATTACCCTCAGATGTTTATCATCTCTTCTTTAAATGCAGTACAGCACTTTTCTCTTTCACAATCTATCCCATAGTAATGGTAAGATGAATGGCATGGCAATTCATTTTGGACACCAATGGGACAAACTAATGATATCTATGCTATTCCTAGCCATGATCCTGGAATGTATTTGTCCCTTGTCCCTACTCTGTCCCTTTCCCTCTGCCTAAACTCTGTTTCATACTTGATCTCCTTTAGAATGCTTCTCCAATAACTCTGCCCATAGAAACCCTGCTTTCCCTGGAGTCTCAATGTACTTATTGTTGAAATGTTACCTATGCTGACACTGGATTACATTCAGAGTACAGTTTTAGTGCTGCATCAAAGTCTTATTTTACTACTGCATCAAGGTGTTATTGTCCCAAACACATAGAAGAGTCATTTAAAATAAGCACTTCCACTCCATTCTATCCAGTATGGTACAGAGCATCCCAAGAGGGATGTTTCTTACTTTCTATTTCCCTGCAAACCTTTCTGTCAACAATTATTTATTCAGTGTCCTAGTTTCTCTAGTTCCTGCCCATCTATGCTTTTTTAATTAGAGCAAGTGGTAGTTGATGTGTTAAGATATTTCACTTCGCAATAACATATTTGTATGTTAATGTTTAAAGTGTGGAAACTCAAAAGAGCTACACATATTTTATGAGTGAGTGGATATTTAGAGATAAGCAAATTTTTCATTTCAATCAAAATATGATTAATTGATTATTCTTGTGACAACTGCCCCTGGTCAGAGCATTGCTGTGTCTAAAGATGCAAATGTCAGTAACTTCTGCAGGGAATCTCCTCATGTTTACTACAATTAGGCTGAATTGGGTTCAAATCACACTTCCCCAGGTTTTACAATAAATTCAATAGTCATCAATAGACAAAGAAACAATCATCTTTACCTTAACCCCCTGTTGTCCAATACCAGGGGCTCCTGGAGGACCATACGGGCCAGGAGGACCTGGCTCACCCTGCAGGGAGAAAGAGTGCTATGTTAGGTCAACTCAGTAGTAGTCATTGAGCAACTCTGAGATGTATAGTGTTGAGATAGGGGCTTTGGGATAACAGAGGAACCTAGAAAACAGCCTCTACCCTCAATCATCTAAAATCCATTTGGAAAGACAACAGAGTCCCAGAGTTGAATTACCTCCTAGGCTCAGTGGGCACAGTCTCTAGGGCCCACAATACTTGTAGGAACCTGTGAACATGTTTCCATTTTAAATTTTTAAATTATTACAAAAATAAATATCATAAATAATGAATATGTAATAATGAATTGAGCCTGGCTTATATTTATCTTTATATCAACTCAGTCATACATTTTTAAATATTTTTTCCTGGATGAAGTGATCCTCTAAGGCAAACGTTTCTAGGACCTATGAAAGTCGCAGTGTAGCCCTCACTCATTCATCAATATTTTTGTTCCGTGCTTTGGCAGACTCCAATGGCTACCCTCTCTCCCTGTCTCCTGCCTGCTGGTAGAAGAACTCTGATCTGCTCATGACAAGGGCAGCTGCTCTTTGCTCTCACAGGTATGGGATGAATGATAAGTAATCTAACTCAAGCCTGGGATCCCCTTTCACATTGCTACCTATTAGTCTAGGTTGATCACGTGACTCAGTTCTGACAAATGAGATGGGAGGGACCTTGATGGATGTAAAGGAAAAAACTTTTGCCTCTGTCTTTTCTTTGCTACATGGAGATGTGGCAACTGTCTTGTATCCATGATAAAACAATCTCTACTATAGAAGCCAAGAGCAGAAGAGGACCACACAGAGCACTTGGAGAAGAGCCTGACTGCTGGATAATCTTGCTGAGCAGCCAGTCCCGTCCCTGACTACCTACTGCGAACATTCTCTTCACTCAACAGTGAGAGTTTTTTTGTGATTTAAGCCACTCTTAGTCAAGATGTTGTAACTCAAAGCCAAAACATTTTTTATTAATTCAGACTACCATGGGGCATGCCCATAATAGAACTCAGGCATCTCAGAACTAGATGGGACCATGACACTCAACCCTGTCCATTTCCCAAATGGTAAACCTGAGTCCAGACAGTTACCTGATCTGTCCCAATTCACACCTCAACATCACTTACAGATAGGACTTTTCCAGTCTTTCAGGCATCTGGCCCTATAACATGATGATAGGAAAAAGGATTCCAATTGCCTTTTTTAATACTGCTAAGTTTTTTTCATTTATTAAAATAATATATTGTCATTGTAGAAGACCTGTCATGTATTAAAAAGCATACACTTAAAGAAATGTTTAAATCACTTAACTATAATTCCTATTAATTTTTGGTGTGTTTCTTTCCAATTTTTGTAAATACACGTGAATCTTTATGCTAAGGAAGAGTTCTGAATACTCTTGTGTTTGAGTTAATGAATACTTGCTATTGAAAATTTCATTCAACTTACAAATTTATCTCTTTGTGCATGAAAACAGAAAAGTGGAACATAAATTGAGACTAGCCTTCTCTCAGATTAAGGGAAATAAAATACTTTTCATTAATTTTAAAATCTCCCTTTCCCCTGGAGACTTGTGATTTTGCAGGGGACACTTAACAATCAGAGCAATGTGCTGTTAGTAAGGGAATTATTTTAGAGCAGTTGTTAACTTTGAGCATTGCAAAGGAGAACAAGAAGGGACAGAAGAAATCAGCTCCCCAAAATATTTACCCAAACTCAAGATAAATTAAAACAAAAGAAACATGTCCTAAAATCAGTTGCCTGAGATGGGCACAGTGGTGCACAACCATAATCCCAGTGGCTCAGGAGGCTGAAGCAGGAGAAGGATTGCAAATTAAAGCCAGCCTCAACAAAAGCAAGGTGCTAAGCAACTCAGTGAGACTCTGTCTCTAAATAAATTGTTTTAAAAGGGCCGGGGCTGTGGCTCAGCAGTTAAATGTCCCTGGGTTCATTCCCTGTTACCGAAAAAAAAAAAAAATCAGTTGCCAGAATTTTTGATGTTTTGGCAAATAAGTGGTTTGATATAAATGTATTTACTGTTCATGCTATTGAGGACAAGTCAATCTGGCAGATAAATCAACTAGAATTTACTTTTTAAAATCTTTGGGTTGTACTTGTTTTTCTGTGTAGTTTAAATCTAGAGTAGACGGATGACAGCCATTCTTATTTTACATGTTCTTTGTCAAGGAACTTCTCTCTTTTTATAATATCAGACATAAAAATTTGCACTAAATTTGAAGCTGGTTTCTTAACATCAAAGTAAAAGTAAACGCTAGAAATTATTCAACTTTCTAGAGCAAATTTTTTGCTTCAAGGAACCTTTATTTCTTCTTTCTTTGTTTAACAACTTCTGTGCTCTCTACTCAAGTTGAAATCTCCTTGTAAATTGTAGAAGTCCCACATGGGGGACTGTTGCCCTCACTCTACAAATGAACACCAACTACTTATTCTGTGGAAGGTTAGGAAGTAAATACTGAGAAGTCTAGGACACGGTTCCTAAATTTAGAGAACTGGCTCAAGAGATGCACCATCAAAAAACTGCAATAATAATTTTAAACCCTAAGTTCATTTATTTTCTTTTCTATACTTCCTATATGTACCTTTGGTTTTGTAAGAGGTGATAAGGCATTTAAACTATGCATCTGGTAGTGAACTTAAGGATTTTTGATTAGTGGGAGCTCTGCCCTACTCAGTACTTAACTACAGGTTTGATCAGAAACAAACCAACAGCACAGGTCTGTGACAGAGTATTTTCTGACTACTTTCAAGGCATGGTTTGGTTGTTATATTAAACGTGTGAACCAGGAAATCAAGAGAAGCAACTCTGTTACTCTTGAGTCTATGGGTTCCCCTTAGGATTGGCCAAGTACCAAAAACAACTGAGAAATTTTTTATTATTACTTTTTTCAAGGGAATTACAGGAATCCAAAGATTTCAGAGTGATTGCTTTCCCTTACCTTAACACAGTCCCTCAGAAACATAACTTCACATTTCCCTTGCTTATATTGATTTCTCAGGAGCCTAACATCTCAATGTAGGACCCACTGACCAATATCGGTACATAATTATTATTTTCCCTTGACCTTTCCTACAAAAACTCTTATAGTAGTAATGGAGGTGGTCCTCATTGTAAAAGATGATGTTGAGACAAGACCAAGCATGGGAGGAGAGGCAGCACTCTACTTGGAATAGTTTTCTGGAAATTTACTGAGACAACACACCGTGGGTGATACTATAGGCTTGATTCCTTTCCTCCTATTATTCCTGCCCCCAACCCTCACCAACACACACACACACACACACACACACACACACACAGAGAGAGAGAGAGAGAGAGAGAGAGAGATTGCATGCCCACAATGCCTATAGTACCAACTGTACTTATTTCTCGACTTCACTTTCTTTGATGACCTGGGTCAACAGGTGAGGATAACAAAGAGGAGTAGCCCCAAAGAAAGTCTTGTTTCATAATCTCTGTGATTGTGAATATACATGAATGTGACTGTGAACATGTGTGGGAGCAATGAGACCACCTTGATCCTCCTCGGAAACTAAGAACACCCCTACTTCTGTGGACCTCAAGAACAGAGGAAGCCCATGTTTAATGAGACCGACTATTTCATTATCTCTTTTAATCTTATGATAATCCTAGAAAATAGGGGTTTGATTCCATTTATACTGTAGGAATATAATCTTTATTTTTTAATTGACTTTTCAGCATGCAGGGAATCTATGGGGTGTGGGAGGTATGGCTTTGGAATTATCCCTGGTTCTATCACTTACTAATAATTTGAACTTTTGCAAGATCCCAAAATGAAAAATGATGATGATTATATCTACCTTGCAGGGTGGTTGAGAAGATTCAAGATATTGTGTGTAAAATAGCTGTTTAATATATGTAGATTCAATTGTTATTCACCAGGTCTTTGTTGACCAAGCTGACACCAGGTTTTGTGCTCAATAAAAGGTCTGGTGAATAAAAATCTATGCCTATAATTGAGTACCAGTTTACATAATTAGAGACATAAATCAGATTGCGCCTGCACTTTGCAGAAGTTTACAATCTGGCTGGAGACACAAATGAATATGAAACAAAATACAAGCATGTAAATTATGTATAATAAAGATATTAACAGAGCATACAAGTCTCTGAGGCAGAAATATTTAATTCTGCCTCAAGGAACTGGGAAAGTTTCATGATAATAGAGGGAATACTTGAGCTGAATGAAGAGGTAGCAATCATAGTGAACCTGGTGGGAAAGAAAAGGAGCAAACGTTCAAAGAGAGGAAAATGTGAGGCATAAAATGACATGAAATGTTCTGCAGAAAGTAAGTACAAAGAGCCAGAAACAGAGTGACAATTGGGTCACTGTCTGGAGCTGCAATGTCCAGTGGAAATACACAGTGACTATGTATGTAGTTTAAATTTTTCAATAGTCTTATTAAGAAGATAAAAAGAAACAGGTGGACTATAATTAATAAATATATTTCACTTAAAATATCTAAAATGTTATTATTTCAACATGGAATCAATAATTTAAAAGCATTGATGTTTATATTTTTCACTTGTCTTAATATTAAGTCCTTGGAAACCCAGTCTTATTCTGACAGCAATCTCAATTTGGATGAGCCACATTTCAAATGCTCAGTAGCTACATGTGGCTACTTTGTTAGACAGTTTCATAGAAATTAAAAAGCCTGGAGCTTCAGGTCAGAACCATGGACAGTAACAACATTTAGGTGGAGGAAACATGGAAGTCTAGCAAGATATCTTGCAGGAGGCTGGAGGAAAGGAGCATTTCAAAAGTCATTTCTGAAGACAGACGTAGTACCTTTCACTCACAGACTTGGTCATCCTCCAGTCTCTTCTACCTAAGGAAGGGGTTTACAATCTTTCCTGTGTCAAACCAGAATTGAGGGGACTATTCTTCCTCTCCTCCTCCCACCATGTGTAATGATTATATCCCAAGTACATGTCAGTATGCTTCCTAAATGTGTCTCAAACTATCCCCTTCTCCATCTACATCTCTATAGTCTATACCAAAATCAAAACACCTTTTGTTCAAACACCAACAATGTCCTTATAATATCTTACCTGCACACTCCAGTTTGTTCCCTCCATTGCTATCAGATAAATCTTTTAATTTTAGTCTGAACAAAACCTTTCAAGGCTTTTTCCTTTGCTCACAGGATATAAACAGAGATATTTACATGGTATGATCCTACTGTCTCTTTGGTTCCTTGCCCTTGACTTACTCCCTCCTGCCACAGGATATTTGCACATGACACTCTGTCTGGGATGCTCTTACCTCCCTCTTATCTGGTTATTCTTTCTCATCTTTCTTATACTAATTTAAGAACCATGGCTTAAAGGAGGGTTTTTCTGATCAAGTGAAATCTCTGTTGTAGACACTACAGTATAAATAGCACCATTTTTCTCTTTTTCTTTATACTCACTACATTGGCAACTTTGCCCAGTAATTATATGTGGCTACTTTGTTAGACGGTTTCATAGAAATTAAAGAGCCTGGAGCTTTTGCATTTCTAAGTGTGTTAATATGCCTTTCCCCTAGACTATAGGGAGGATGCATGTAATTTCACTTTGCTTTGCATTTTCAATGCAAAGCTAACTATTGTCACTCACTGAACCACCCATGCATTAAACATTTACTGAACATCAGCTAGGGAGTAAGGATCATGCTAGCTGTCTAAGACAAATGAAAGGAAAAGTTGGTCTAAACCAGGAGAAGTTGTGTCTGTAAATGCTCCTTTAGGGTCATATAAGTTTCAATCAGGAGCAGTTGTACATAAATTATATAATGATATCAAGGACCTATTGAACAGTTTCTTCTACAAACTCACCCAAAATACAATTAGTCTCTTTTCCAGCTGAAAAAGTAACAAAATCACAATAAATAGCTTAAGGTTAAAGAACAGTTTAGGCAAAAGAAAACCCAATCCCCCCATTCCTGGCACTAGCTGTAACCAAAGCAATCTTCTTTTTTTCTAAGACAATAAATGGTTATCCAATTTATTGAAATACTGAGTTGTTTAGGAACAGAACTTTACCTTTTCTTGGATAATACAATTATGAATAATTTAATCATTCCTTGGGATCTTTTCAACATTATGATAAAGATATATTAGCAACTTATTCAAATCATTTCTCAGATATGGATGACACCAGCTTTACTATATGCTAAGTCTTGTGGCAGTTATGCTCATGCATTCCAAAGGGAAGAAAGTGAGGGACAGTATTTTTGTAAGTGCAGAGTGGCTCAAGCACAGCCAGGTTCCATCCTCAGCTGAAACTCCATGAAGTCATGAATACATACAGAGGCTTTGGAGGAAAAATCAGAAAAGTCCCTTTTCAGAAGGAAGGAAGGGGGGGGGGGGGCAGAGAGGGAGAGAGCAAACAATCAGGGGATAAGAAGATAATATTTATCAAGTAAATCTTAAATCAGGCTCCATTTTTGTACCTAATTTCTCTTGTTTCAGAGGAATTATGTGTAATAAAAGGCTATTTTTCAGAAAACATCAGGATACACTTGGTCTACATTATTGTAAAAAATATATATATTGTTAAATTAACTGCTTCATAAAAATTGTCAACACACAAGGTTCTCACTATGAGACAGGTGCTGAGTGTTCTATGTTCTAAAATAGCACAAGGGAAGGTGGAAGAAGAAGGCAAACTATCTATAAAGATCAATTAATATATAATACAATATCACAGTATTTTTAACTACTTGAGGATTTACATAAGGTACTTCACCTTGGGAAAAGACTTCAGGGATATCTCCTTCTGCTCTTTGGCCCTAACTCCACAGCTTTAATGCTAGGATACCTCCGAGTGTCACAGATGCTTCCATCCATGCCACAGTCCATCCCTAGCTCCCGGGAACACAAAGGCTATCTTGTGTTTTAACTCATCTGATCCTCACAACCGTAAGAGCTGGCTGCTGTTATCAACTTGCCACATGGACAAGAAAATGGAGTCGTAGGAAAGTCAAGGAACTTGCCCAAATCACAGAGTTAATAAAGCCAAGGCCTGGTTTCCATCCCAGCAATTTGGCTTTAAAACAATGATAAACTGCCTCTTGAGACTTTTCCATTTTATTCTTAAAGAATTTCAAAAATAATTTCATTACAGACTAAATTCATTTCTTTGGAATTGGATGAAAACTACAAAACCAGATAGTTATAATCTATTTATAACTGAAGGCCCATCATATGAAGACAAAGATTCTCTAAAAGAAAAAATATGAGCCAAGATTAAACATAATTTATACAAACTGATTCACTTGCATTTCAGGTACATATGTCTACCTTTCTCTCTCTCTCTCTCTCTCTCTCTCTCTCTCTCTCTCTCTCTCTCTCTCCTCTCTCTGTCTCTCTCTCTCTCACACACACACACTCACTCACACACACACACACACACTCACACACACACACACATCATAGCCCAGCTGCTAAGGACCATATGTATCAGAGATTTGCATGGAAATCATCTACCTTGAAGCTACTGGCTGACATTCCACATGTTCTGGCAGCCACTTCTCGTTGTCACTGTATCAGTTGTCTCATGTCAAGTGAGTTAATAAGCTCATTTAGAGTCCTGGTGGGCAGATGTGTGTATAGGTCACAGCACTCTCCACAATAAGAATTGCTAGATTACTAATGACTCTTTCCTTTTAATTAGGCCCAGTACAGAAATAGCATTTAGACTTTGACATCTCTGAAGGAAAAACATTCACGTAATTTGGCTATGATCTTCCTTTAATGGATACTTATAATTACAATTATAAAAGGATTCTTCCTGTAGATTGAACAGTCACAACTGTGTTCAAAGTTGTTAGCCTGTCAGAAGGACCAGAAAGCATTATTGGTTTTGATAACTAGAAAAGCTGACATATTCAAGGACCCTGTTTTTAAAAATGGTTTGCAGGTAGTCAATTCTGCTCAGAGAGTTGTGAACTCAAGACCTTTCTGTTTGATTAATTATTCTTTACTAGAAACTACAGGCACTACATATGTTTCACCTCATTTACTCCACCTCACATTATGAGGAATTAAATATCCTGTAACAAATCCTGATTTTTTAACTGGTTGATAGCAACATCATGATATTAGGAGATTGTTAGGTATTTGAGTTATATGAGAGCTGAAATAAATCTATACAAGATGCCTGTTTGAGGAGAAAGTTTAAAATTCTGTATAGGTGTTCGAATTTGTGGTGTTGAGCTATTTCCAAACCACAATTCGGAAATATTAGTTATATTTTATAGGTTGACCTACTAAAGCTACTAAGCTAACTTTGGACCAACTTAAGTTTTTAAGTAATGATCAAAACAGAAATGTGTCTTTAAAACAACCAAATCTTCAGTAGTGATTCTTCTGCTCTAGTGAAAATAGTAACTATGAAAAAGTGACAAATTATATAGGCAAAACAAAAAAAATCCCAAGTCTTTATGACACTCTTAGAAGAAAGTACAAGTAGAAATAACACATTAGATTATTATGTGTTATTATTATGTTATTAATAATTATTATGTTATTATTATTATTATATTATTAATGTATGAAAAGCTTTTAATGGGTCACATCAGCACTTCACTTACTCTGTATTACCCAAATAAGATGGGAAAATGGTCAACATCCCTGAGTGCTACCTCCCTCCCTCTGAAACCACCGCCATATTCCAATTTCTCTATGGGTTTTCTTAATATTGAAGAGGCTAAATTGAACATAAAGCAAGACCCAATTTCATGTGTAAGAGGACTTCAAGTTTCTTAAATGCAGAAGAAGAAAACAGGAAAAAACTTACAGGAAATATGAACATTCTAAAATAGCACAGTGGAAGGTGGAAAAAGAAGGCAATTTATCTATAAAGATCAATTAATACATAATACAATATCCTAGTATTTTTAACTATTTGAGGATTTACATAAGGTACTTCATCTTGGGAAAAGACTTCAGGGATATCTTCTTTTTTTAAAATTTTTTATTGTTGGCTGTTCAAAACATTACACAGTTCTTGATATATCATATTTCACACTTTGATTCAAGTGGGTTATGAGCTCCCATTTTTACCTCATATACAGATTGCAGAATCACATCAGTTACACATCCATTGATTTACATATTGCCATACTAGTGTCTGTTGTGTTCTGCTGCCTTTCCTATCCTCTACTATCCCCCCTCCCCTCCCCTCCCCTCCCCTCTTCTCTCTCTGCCCCCTCTACTGACATTCATTTGTCCCCCTTGTATTATTTTTCCCTTTCCCCTCACTTCCTCTTGTATGTACTTTTGTATAACTCTGAGGGTCTCCTTCCATTTCCATGCAATTTCCCTTCTCTCTCCCTTTCCCTCCCACCTCTCATCCCTGTTTAATGTTAATCTTCTTCTCATGCTCTTCGACCCTACTCTGTTCTTAGTTACTCTCCTTATATCAAAGAAGACATTTGGCATTTGTTTTTTAAGGATTGGCTAGCTTCACTTAGCATAATCTGCTCTAATGCCATCCATTTCCCTGTAAATTCTATGATTTTGTCATTTTTTAATGCAGAGTAATACTCCATTGTGTATAAATGCCACATTTTTTTTATCCATTCATCTATTGAAGGGCATCTAGGTTGGTTCCACAGTCTTGCTATTGTGAATTGTGCTGCTATGTACATCGATGTAGCAGTGTCCCTGTAGCATGCTCTTTTTAGGTCTTTAGGGAATAGACCGAGAAGGGGAATAGCTGGGTCAAATGGTGGTTCCATTCCCAGCTTTCCAAGAAATCTCCATACTGCTTTCCAAATTGGCTGCACCAATTTGCAGTCCCACCAGCAATGTACAAGTGTACCCTTTTCCCCACATCCTCGCCAGCACTTGTTCTTGTTTGACTTCATAATGGCTGCCAATCTAACTGGAGTGAGATGGTATCTTAGGGTGGTTTTGATTTGCATTTCTCTGACTGCTAGAGATGGTGAGCATTTTTTCAGGGATATCTTCTTATGCTCTTTTGGCCCTAATTCTACAGCTTTAATGCTAGGATACCTCTGAGTGTCACAGCTGCTTCCATCCATGCCACAGTCCATCCCTAGCTCCCAGGAACACAAAGGCTATCTTGGAAGGAGCAGATTTGCATGAGGCTTGTGAAGAAAGTATGCTTCAGAAATAACCTCAGAAAGACATCAAGAAATGGCAAAAATGACCTAATTTGGGTTGGACCCACCCAATGTTCCACTGGGTTTATTTGTTCACAATTAATTTTGGTAACTTGTTCTCTGTGATTTGAAAGGTCTATCCAGTGAGACATTTTTTTTCTATTTATGAGAGCTCCTTTGGCAGCCAGATGTGATTGCATCCTGGGCTGCCACTGCAGCCCCATGGAAGTTGGTAGCCTTGGGTTCACAGGGACTCCAGTCTTTCCTCAGAGCCCAGAGAGTGCTGTCTCCTGAGTTACATTTCAGTTTGGTACTAGGTATAAGGCTTCTTGGCCACCGATGTGATTATAATTCCAATTTATTTCACATACAGACTACTGGGATGTTCTTCTCATGAATACCACCACGTGAGCCTTATGTGCAAAAGAAGTTGAGGTGGCCTCTGAGCCAATGTGTCATTCTGAGAAACATCTATGTTTTGTTGCTAAGGCAACAAGGGCATTCAGTGCAGAATAGGAGCTACTTTACATGTGGAAAATATTAATGACAAAAATTATTTGTAAAATGGCCAGAAGCCTATTTTCCCTTGATTCAACCCATGTTATTTTTTTTCCTTTTGTCCTTTGGCCACCTTTTCTGAAAAACCCTTTGATGAAGAACATTCTACTCCCAGAGCAACAGAAAGTGACTGTAGTTGATGAGAGACCATTCATAAATTCAAAAATATGGGCATATACCATCTAGAAACTCACAGAATCTGCAAATTTTACAAGCCTAAGGTTTCTATTTTAAGGTCTCATAAGAAATACAGTATTTGAAAATGCAAAATTAGAATTGCTGTTTTCTTTTCCCCAAGTGATCCCCTTCCTTCTTTTCCTGTTACTTTCAGATGAACATTATAGTCAAGTAGAAATGCACCTTTCAACAGAGTGTTGTGCTCAGCCAGAATATACTAGAAGAGAAAATATGCAACTTCCATACTGTTTAAAAGTAAAGCATTTATCTCAGAAAAAAATATTCAGGAAATTCAGCCATTTTTTGTAAAGGGATAAATAGCACAGGGTAGTTAAGAACAGACTTCTGGGTTTGAATTCTGATTCTGTCCCTTACTAATTTCATAGACTTGGACCCTTTCCTTAAACTCCTTGTGCCTTGGTAGCCTAATTTGTAAGATATCAACAAGTATTACAGAAATTACAAAATAAATAATCCTCCCTATGCTCATTAGAAAATGTATAATTATGGGCTGGGATTGTGGCTCCAAGGGAAAGCGCTCACCTCGAATGTGTGAGACCCTGGGTTCAATTCTCGGTACCACATAAAAATAAAATAAATATACTGGGTCCACCTATAACTAAAAAATAAATATATTTTTAAAATGCACAATTACTGGATTTTAGAGATTATTTACATAAATTACAATATCAGTTTCTTGAAAACATTTTCTAATAAAAAGATAATGGGTGAAAATAAAGAAGCCACTATCTAATACAACATTGTTTACAGGCCAAGGAACGAATTCGTTTATTATGCCTTCAAAATGTAGAAGTACTTTCTGGGAGGCAAGATGAAATCATTCCCTGAAAGCTGACTTTTAAGACAACACACTAATAAATGTATAAAATGCAAAATAAGGGTCCACTAATGATCAACGTGACATGGATCTCTAGCTAATGGATCCAAAGAGTAGTAGAAATCATATAGAAAGCAGTAATACTCTAAGAAAGGAAGAGTTGAGAGACCTCTATCTACATCTGTGACCTTAAACCAGAAATAGCACTAGAGGGAGACAGGGAAGCTCACATGCCCTCCTTCCAGCCTCCTAACAACTCCCAACATTGCCTAGAAGTGACACCTTTTCAATTGGCAATGATCTGTGTTCACTTGGCAGTGAACTTTGTGATTCAAACCCGAGTGTTAATTTTATGTCACATATATTTTATTACAATTAAAATTTCAATTTAAAGAGATGCCCTTAGGAAACAGACGAACTCCTCCAATACTTTTGGAAAAAATTACTTCTTTTATGCCTATGCTATAAAACTCAAACACAAAGTACTATTATGTCAGAAAAATCATAGCCACTCCTCCTTCCCAGAAAACCCCACTTGACTCATTATTTATTAAGAACTAATGCATTGTCTGAATTAAAAACCAAATTTTATTCAGATAAATTGTTCTTAAAAAAAAAAACTGGGGCTGGGGTTGTAGCTCAGTGGTAGAGCACTTGCCTCGCATGCATGAGACACTGGGTTCAATCCCCAGCACCACATAAAAATAAATAAATAAAATGAAAATATTGTGCCCATCTACAACTAAAAAATATTTTTAAAAAACCACCTAAGTATTAAGTAAATCTACTAAACACAAAGAGATATAATCACATGATGCCAGCTTTCTGTGGACCTGTCCTCATCACCACTGTTGCACAGTCACCATTACCACACACACACTGCTCCCAGCCCAGCACCTCCCCAGAGCCCTCAGGAGCTGATGGAGTGGCCTGTGCTACTAAGGCAAGCCTTTGATCTCCAGGCTTTATTTCTTATTTCCAAAATAAAAGTATTGGACTGGAATGATCTCTAAAATCATTTATGGCTCAAACATTCTATAATTCTATTGCTGTTACAATCTCCTGCCCTGATCCCTGATTTTAAGCCTCTATTTCACAAACATGAACATTATCATCTTAGGTAACCAACGAATTCTAGAAACATGCACGTACCATCAAAATATAGATCTTTTGCTTGCTGGGGGATTTCACCTATAGTCAAAGCAATTTCATGAGAACTTCTACTCAGTATTCAACAAGGCATTTCTTTCCCCCAGAGAAAATTAATCAGGGGCAAGCACTGGAAAAGACAATCTCCCCAGATGAAGCTTGAGCCTGCTCCCTCTGAGAAGCCCATTCTATTTTAATTTGCCAATTAAAAGTGGCCTGGGAAATCTCAAACTGTCATTATCTCATTAAAATACTATACTTGTCACTCCCTTTCTTCTCTCTGAAAAGTTAACACTTAAATAGCCCAACTGCTCCTACAACTTAAGTCCAATATTGCACCCTTAAAAGATTAGCATTTTCTAGGGTCAGTTGGGAGAGCAGCTTCTGTAGCTAACAATCACTACAAATTCCACACAACTTCAGTCATGAAGACAACACCATTTATTGGAATATTTACTACATCTGTGAAATGTACTAAGCATTGAAAACAGTAGGATTGCTTTTAACAAATCAAAGTCGCTCTTACTGGGAAAGGGAGTCTTATAACCAGGTCTTTTATAGACCCCTCTTGGCGTCCTCGCTTTGTATTTGGTTCTCACTAAATCCCTCCCTGTCTGTCTTGCCTTATCATCAATGGGTGACATTACAAGCAGGGTACTGATAGTTGTGGTTGCTTAATCTCTGTCGGTATAACAGTTATAAGCTCCATTCCCTAATAAACTGTATACTAAGATGGCATTGTAGGTGGAAAAGAGAATATTTGAATTGTGTTATTTGGTAAGTGCTTTTCAGTTTCTAGTGAGCCATAAAATGACTAAAGGACATGAGTAGGAAAACAACACGGTGAAGAATCTAGATAATGGTTTATGTTTAACAATGTCCCCCTTGAGTAATAGACTAATAAATGATAAAGCTATGCCACTGGCTTCCTGCATATACTTGATTGATTCTGTGTGTACACCTGCAGGTTATTAAGTATTTCCAAAGATGCTTCCTCAAAGAGTCCATTGATGTCAGTCTAATAAAAACATGCGTTACCATAAAGCCACGGGGTGGAAGGCACTCTGCCTGTCTCTAATCACAGGGTCAGATTACCTTATTGCCCTGAAATCCCTTTGGGCCTGGATCTCCTGGAGGTCCACCAATGCCCTGCTCCAAGATGAAAACAAAGAATTAGTTCTGTGTACAAAAGGCTAACCAAGAATGAACCTTTCTTTAAGGTTCCTAGATATCCTAGAGTTAGAAGTCAGACTATATAGCTCAGAGTTACATTGGCATCAGATTCAGTCAAGAAACTGACTGACGTAAAATTCTGAGTTGAATGAACAGCTTCTAAAATAGCACATAAGCTGAGAGCAAACATCTTATTAATGAGGTATTTGTTACCTAAACCTGTGTTTCTAAACTTATTCCCATGCCAGACTTTGAAAAAAAAATTTTTTCCTATTAAGCAATTTTTTTTTAGTATCTAAACCATATAATTGAAATTAATCATTTCCAATAACCAGAGATACTGGCTTGCTCTGACAATTTCAGGCCAAAGCAAAGAAGTTGTTGGCTAGATTCTATGTAGGAAATCTTTGGTAAAAGTACAACTTTCAGCAAACTTTCTGAAAGGTTAAATAAAATTAACTCTTCACACATATATACACTCAGTGTAACTTTAGAAGAGACAAGTCCCTAGGCTGGAAAAACAAATTCAGATTATTTTCTGAAATCCATGCAATTTGTCTAAATTAAACAAATTCCTTAAATGATCATTCCATATTATAGAGGACTAAGTACTTATAGTAATGGAAAAATACAAATATTATAATTTAGAGAAAAGCACAACTCTTCCAATTATAGTAGCAATGCAAAAATACTTTGACTTTCTACACGTACCCAGACTCTGAATTATTTTCGTCTCCTTAAGGTGCTCAGTAAGTAGATTTGCTGGCCAGTACCTGTCTTTAGGGAGCCTGGAGTTAGCTAATCAAAACATGAGGAAAGTTGTTTTCAAACTTTGCTGAAAAATTGGAATCATCTGGGGATCTTTAAAAATATTGATATCTGGTTCCAATCTGCAGACATTCTGATTTAATTGGAAGAGGGTACAAGTGGGTAAAGGGATTTTTAAAAAAAGTTTCCCAGGTGATTCTAATCCAAACCTAGATCTGGTTTTAGTAACCTTACCTGAAGTCCTTTTGGTCCTTTTGGTCCAGGTGGCCCTGGAGATCCCTGTGGAATGAAATTAATAGTAAGTATCTATAAATATCTATCTCCTAAGGGCAGTTATTTTAGGTGGGAGGAAAGGGAATGTCATGTGGCAACAGCCAGTCTTCCCTGGTTATCCAAACACCAAAGCCAACAAGTTGAAATGATTATTTAACAAGAGACCTCAGGTCAGACTTTGTCTTAATAAACAAACTCCATGAAAATCCAATTGTACATGTCAGTTTTTAGCCTACATATTGACATTTTGATCAGAGTAAAGCAATTACTTCACAAAATCCTTTGGAAGGCAGCATGTTTTGGTAGAATAGTTTCCTTCCAATAAGGAATGTCACTAGTTAACAATTTAGTGAGTTATCATTGTATCTAGATTGCTCTTTTGTCCCTCTTCAAGATATGGGATTTAGCAAAATACTGTTATTTTAGATATTATACGAATAATATCTAATATCTCCTTTCCCAGATTCCATTTGTTATGAATAGAGAACTATCAATTTATTTACTCATCTGCCTCATTTTGACATTGAAGTATTTATGATTGCTATTTTAAGTAGTAGTATCACAACCATCTCTGTGTACAAATTTTTGTCCAACTTGTGATTCATTCCTAAGAATAGTTTCCTAGAAGAAGATAAACTGAGGCAGAGACTAGAAACACATTTAGGGTTCTCCATCACTCTCCCTTGTCTCTCAAACCACATATAGAAAGAAACTTCCTCTGTGAAGTTTTTTGTCCATTCCTACCACCTGAATATAGAAAGCACATCTTTATCTTATAGAATACCCATGAAGACTGAATATCATATACTAGTTCAGTGTTTGCTAATCTGATTTGTGAAATAATATTTTAATGTCTTAATTTCATTTATCTGATAGTTACTATGCTTGGACATTTTTCTCATTTCTCTTTTGTATCTCTTCGTGCTCTTAATATATTTTTCTTATAAATTTGTGTGAACTCTTTGTATCAACGACCCTCTTTCATTGAACATAAGACACATTTTTTTTCATATATTTGGATCTCTGACATTGGAGATTCTTAGTCAAACACATCATACATTTGTACAATCACATCAAATTGGCAGTATTTTCTTTCTTTTTGGTACAGAAAACAATGAAATACTTAATATCTGGCATCTTACTCAATGAAACTATATTAATTATTTTTCTGACATTTTTTACTTCATGTTTTTTCAGGTATTGTTTGACTTTGGTTTTTGTCCTGAGTGTCCTTTCTTCTGTATTTCCATGACCCCATGTTCATCTCACATTTTTCAGTTGTCCTCTAGGAAGAACCTCTTCATCATTAAACTTTTCATTTTTCCCAGAGATAATTACTAAGCCTACACTTTGCAGATCCACCTGACCTTTAACTCTATAGTAGTTTAAAAGCTTCCAGGGAGTCTCAAGCTATTTCAAGTGTTTAATTCCATGGACCGGTGTCATTACTCTATCCTCTTCTTTTAACCTTCTGCTTTACTTTCTCTCTTTGTCTTCCTCCCATAATTAAAGATATTTTAAAAGTTTAATATCTTGGGGGCCTATTGTTAATAGTTCTTAGCTATAATGAAAGCTATTTAGTTTTACTCTGTACTTTCTTGGATCTTTTATCGTTATGTTTTTTAATATTCTCTATATTCTTGTTCTATTAAGAAACTTTTTAACGTACTGAATACTGTCTCTAGTTTAAGTTCTTTATCTGTATTTTTATTTTAGCTAAAATAAATTCAAAATTTCAAGCCACTATCCATGCTTAGTTCTTCCAAACTGTTTTTAACTATTTCACTAATTTAACAGAGTTCTTCACTCTTTGGAATGTGTATGATCTCAGTGTTGACATCAAGAGAGAAAATAGATTAAAATGCAGTGTTGGAGTTTGAATTGACTTTACTGGTAATCTCATTCTTCCCACCATGACTTTGTGTAGAAATGACCTCAAATGTTAAGGTATTGCAGAAAAAAGTCTTATGCCCTATAAGAAAGGCATTGGGCCTTCATTCCCTAAGTTAGGCATCCTTTTGTTTGCTACTTCATGTTCCACATATGTGAAAATTGGTCCATTGATTCTCCATCTCTATTAGATCCACATAATTCACCCCAGGAATTTCCTTTTAAGAAAACAGACCAAAAGGTATCACAGCTGTTAATATTTATAAAACATCCTCCTTACTTTGTCACCCTTTATTCCTGGTTTACCACATTCTCCAGGTTCACCCTAAAAAATAAATGCATAAAGTGAATAAGAGGACATTTACAGTCAGTCAAGAGTAGGATTTTTCTTAAGATTCCCAGCAAAATCTTATGGGACATGAGCACTCCACGCAAATTCTCTACAATTTTATCCTCAATACTGAGATTTGCATGGGCATTGAACTCTGAAAACCTTTCTCCATCAGTTGTCCTTAACTTGACAGGATCAAACCAGTCATGCCACCTAATGAGTTGTGACATATTATTAGAGGAATGAAATTAAAAGGAAAGTAACTGATCATCCACCATGTATTAGAAGGGTACCGTGATAAGTGAGCAAGGTCAGCTGAGAGACAGGGGCATAGCAGTGAGCATGCTACATATTTTCCACTATTATGCTCTACTGTACCCTCTTCTCTAGAATGTTGATTTTAAAAAACTAACATTTAATTACGCTTTAGAAATTATTAATGGTTTTAACAGACATTTATGATATTACCTGTCTGCTATAGATATTATTAATCCAATTTTACAGACTGAAAATTTGCAATTCAAAAAGATTCAGAAAATGTAGTCTATATGCATAATGGAACACTACTTAGCCTGCAAAATGGAAATCCTATCATTCATGATAATATGGATGAAACTAGGGGACATAAGTTAAATGAAATAAGCCAGACACACACAGAAAGAAAACTGCTTCATGATTTCACTTCTATGGGGAACCTAAAAAGGTTGAACTCACAGAGGCAGAGAGTAGCATGGTGGTTACCAGGGGTAACAGGTTGGAGTTTGGGAGAAATTTCTCAAAGGATATAAAATTTCAATTAGACAGGAGCAACAACTACAAAAGACCCATTGTACAACATGGTGACCATAATTAGTAACAGCATCTTGTGTTCTTGAAAAGCATTAGAAGAGAATATTTTTAAGTGTTCTCATTACACACACACACACACACACACACACATACACACACACAAAATGGTAACTGTTAGGTAACACATAAGTTCATTAGTTCAATCTAACCATTTCACAATGCATACATATTTCAAAACATCATATTGTATTTTACAAACTATAAAATTTTTGTCAATCAAAATTATTTTACAATAAAAGTAAATGTTTATTTTTAAAAAAAGGTTAAGTGGTTTGCCCAAACAGATGAGAATTGGAATCTCTGAATACTAACTCATCACATCAGACTTTGAAGACTTTTAGGAGTTAAAAGTAAAAAGTCACATCCAATTAGAAAAATGACTAAACTTTCACAATCATAATACAATCATCTCTTACTTATAAAATGTTAGCATTTTCAAATGCTTTCATATATATTTACTCTGAGTCTCAAATCAATTCTTATTTTTAATATAAGGGAACAATTGGAGAGATTAAATGTTTTACTTATGACACATACATGCTAGCCTATAACTCCTAACCCAGTGCCTTCAATATCAATTTCTGCTTCTGCTGCAGCTTTGTTACCTACGTGCTGTTCTAGGACATGCTACTTGGTGTGTCACTATTACATAAGGAAATTGCACCAGAATGTAATTCAATGCATTGCTTCCTTCATCAAGGGAGTTGTGTCATGGGAAATAACTCTCAGCTGAATTTAGCAGTGTTTATAGTAATACAGTAAACTTATATTCTGGTTTAAGCTTTTTCTCATTGCTAAACAGCAAACATTAACAAGACTGGCAGCCAGCCTGAAGACCACATGTAGAATAGCACTCCCCTAAGGAAGGAAATAACAATTGTAATCACCAATTATGGGTGTAAAGCGTGTGCTAAAGCCTTTACATGATTGCTATCTCCATAAGTATATCACCTTGCACAGTACATAATGTACATATACAAGATATATGTATATATACACACATATATTCATATATCCAATCATATATAAGGAATATGAAACTCAGAAAGATTAAATTCTTTGCCTATAATCACAGACTTGAGTCTGTTAAGACTTCCAGATTCATGTATCAGTCACCATAGCCAAACAGGGCACTTTATCATGGGATATAAGTTATTTCCATTGACCTGGCATTTCTTTTTTTTTTTCTTTTTTTTTTTTATTGTTGGCTGTTCAAAACATTACATAGTTCTTGATATATCATATTTCACAATTTGATTCAAGTGGGTTATGAGCTCCCATTTTTACCCCATATACAGATTGCAGAATCACATCAGTTACACATCCATTGATTTACATATTGCCATACTAGTGTCTGTTGTATTCTGCTGCCTTTCCTATCCTCTACTATCCCCCCTCCCCTCCCCTCCCCTCCCCTCTTCTCTCTCTGCCCCCTCTACTGACATTCGTTTGTCCCCCTTGTATTATTTTTCCCCCCAAGGTCATTGACCTGGCATTTCTACCCAAGGTCTACCTGGAGTTTCACTGACATCAGGAGCAGAAAAGAAAACGGTGTAATTCTCTGAGTCAGCTATCTGTTAAAAAGCAATCTTTCTCTCTACATCATTTTTTTCAGATTTTGTTTTTTTATTTTATTTTTTAATTCATTCTAATTAGTTTTATATGACAGTAGAATGCATTTTGACACATGGCACAGGAATGGAGCACAAATTCTCCTTCCTCTGGCTGAACATGACTAACTCAGGGAAAATTGAGTCTTCACTCAGAACAAGTTGAACATTAATTTCTGAATGTAAATAGAAAATCATTCTTGAAGACCCAATTAGAAAGCAATTAATTTAGTAATGTTAGATGGAAACAAAATGAGTCAACCACTAAAATATAAAACAGAAAAGTACCAAAAATACATTCAAAAATCCTTTTGGCTAGAATTCACATTCCATTTGTCCAGACAAATTTGTTAGCTCTAGGGTCCTGAGGAACAGCATTTGTTTGGGGGGCAGATTCCCATCAATGAAAATATTGTATTCATGTTATTTGCCTCAGAAAGGCGTTTTATTTTTTTGGTGGGATCATCAATCCCTGTGGAATAGTCACAATTATATAGTTCTAGGGAGCAAGTACTTCAGAAAGCTATAAACAGATTAGCTCTGTTCCTAGCCTTGGATTTCTGATACTGCTTCTCCTAGTGAAATTCTGGTTTGAATGTCGAAGGTTCAGGGTCACTTTTCTCTGAAAAAATTGTATTTTCCAAGTGAGAACTCTTTCAGTGAATCTAAAATTCTCCAGAAGGTTATATGAATCTTTAAATATATGTGGGTGTGTGTGCACGTGCGCGTGCATGTGTAGAGCTTTCTGGTGTTGAATAACTACCTCATTGTTTAAATCAAGATGGGGGAATTCATATTTTACTCAGGATAAATTTATAATTTTATAATTATGAAAAATTTCAACTTTCCTATGTTAACATTTTTCCTTGCCTCTTCATAATTGAACCTTACATTTATAGTCCTGCAAACAATTTACAATACATTATCACACCCATTATTCCATTTATTCTAGACAGGACTGTATTACCAGAGATCTTGAGTTGTTCAAGGACTTATAGATACTCAGTACATATCTTGACTCCTCCTGACCCTAGAAACAGCCATCTCTTGTTTCCCTCTCAGGCTTAGGAAGAAAATAGATACAGGAATGATTTTATGTGTGCCCTTCAAGCAGGTTTGGGCCATTTTGCAGGAATTTCTGAGGTCTTGGTTACTCAAAATACGATCTAGAAGAGGAACAGTCTTTTCCCCCTGCAGACTCTGTGGGAAGTGGGGAGGTCAAATGGAACCCATAGACAATTCTTACCTTGTCACCCTTGTACCCAGGAATTCCCTAGTTAAAAAATAAATAAAAAAGTAAACCATTATAAAGCAGAATTAGAGGAAGAGCTAGATGTTTTTCATATATAAGATATAATAAAAACATACCTATACATATCTATGCAGTCTTGGAAAATAAGATAATACACATGTGAACTATTTCACTTTATGTTTGGGAAGTACGCATTTATTGAGAAGAAAAGAACCTATGTTTCCCTACTGTCTTCTATTCTATTTCAAACATTTTTTTTCCAACCCTAATCTCTTACTCTTTGGCATCAAACTAAAGGAGAGAAGCTATACTGAAAGTCGTTGTAAAAGTGATGACCCATAACAATTCTTTCAAAATTGTTATATTTACTTTTAAACTGTGAACTATGGCAGCTGAGAATGTCTCTCAGAGGCCATTAGAGAAATTGGCTTTGAAAATGAGCTGAGATAATGGCCTTTGGAATATAGGTAAATAACTGTATCTATTATGGCCCTCCTTTCAAATTTGGTTTCAAATATATAACATTGAGAAAATGAATGGTTCCTCTATCAACCTGATGAGACAGTGGCCTTTTAAGTTATTGTCTTTTATATCAAGCTGGACATGGGGCCAGCACCTCTGCTGTCTTCTGAGTCAGTCCTGGAAATCTCATACAGCCTCCTCCACTGTGACTCTACCCATAAGCCCTTTAAGTGATACAGTATTGAATATTAAATGAACCAGGAAGCTATCCACTCTAAGCAAAATTAATCTTTTCCAAATTGGATTTCATACCTCTTTCATACAACTATATTTTTCAAGCACAAAAACAAAATTATATGGCATATTTAAATCAAGCTGGAGAAACCAATGGCATAAACAAGCTATTATTGCTGTTACATGTAAGTCAGACTACAACATTTTGTCCTGTTATGACTTTTTAACAAAAGGAAACTTCAATAAGGAAATAAACCTTCTTTCCAAATGAGTGGTCCCTGAGGAATAGAACATAAAAGTAGAATTAGTGGAAGACATGGTGAAACTACAATTTAATCCAGTTTAGAAATATTTATTTGTTCATGTTGTTTAATTAGGAGTGTGCTTAAAATTAAAGGTCATATTATAGATAACCACCTATAATGGAATTCCTATTAAAACCATTCATGCTAAAAAAGCCTGTTCTTCTAATCTCAGGAACCTTAGGGCACTCTCCACCCATTATAACACACATCCATATTTATAATTCTGTCATCACTTTATACTAAAAGAGTTAAGATTATATTTTGGAAGGAGACAATATAGCCTTACAAAATAAAGAAATATTGTTTTTAAGTAGTCTTGTCTTTCTTTCTTTCTTTTTCTTCCTGTTTTCTTTCTGAAAATCATGGTCAATTTACTGTTTGGTTGTTACATCAGGGCATTTTTTTTTTTTTTTTTTTTGGCCATTATACATGACCTCTCTTAATTACTAGTTTTTATATAGTCAAATTTATAATATCCAAAATGGCACCCAAACTGCAAAATTTCTCATTTTCCTATTTCTAGTAATGGCACCACCACATTTCAAATCACACAGAATCAAAATTTTATCATCATTTGTTTTTTCTCTCCTTGTCTTACCATTATATCCCTTTAATTCAACCTGTTCAAAATTCTGCAACCGCTTCCTGCTGTACTTTAAGCCCACACTTCTGATCCTGGCCTGCAAGGTCCTATATGATTAGCCCCTGCCTATCTCTAAGGCCTTGTCGCCCATCACTCATTAACATGTTCTGGGGTTATTTCCATTTCTTGAGTCTACCAAGCATGTTCCTGTCTCTGGGCCTTTGTCTCTGCTCCTTCTTCTTAGACTACTTTCATTGCCTTGTTTTATATTTTCATAGTACTTCTCTGACTGAAATTATCTATTTGTATGGCTATTTCTTGTTTCCTTCACTGAAACATTTGCTAAGACAGGGACTGTCTTGCTCACGCCTGAATCCCCAGCACCTAACAGAGTGCCTGGCATATAGCAAGTACTCAATAAATATTTGTTGAATATATGAGTTAGAATTAGTCAACACATGTGGTCATTTCCACCACTTCATGGATTCTCACAATGGTCTTCTTTTCTATTTTGTCTTTGCTGTAGCCTGATATTGTTTACTTAATGTAAGCCAAAAATGTGAACTACATATATAATATTAAATGTCCTAATAGTCACATTTTAAAGGTAAAAATAAGGAGGTGGAATTAATATTATATGTTGTTTATACCAACAGGTTTAAAATACTGTCATTTTAATATTTAATCAATATAAAAATTACCAATGAGATAATTTTTTGAACTAAGGCTCTAAAATTCAATGTATATTTTACTCCTATAGCACACCTCAATTCAGAGTAGCCATGTGTCAAGGGCTCGATAGCCACATTTGATTGGTGGTTTTCATACTGGCCAGAGCAGATTGAGCCAATGTCTGTGTTAACTCTCCTGTCCACTACAGTAGCAGACCTTCTTCTAAGTGCTTCTCTTTCTCCTTTTTAGAGTCTCATTAGATTAATCATCACATTACACAGCTTTTGGGTCATTGTACCTCATTAAAATTTCAGGGGCTTCTCATCACCTAGTAAAACCCAGACCTTGCAGCAGGATTGGGCATTTTGTCCAATCCACCCTTCACACTAAGTCTCACAAGAAACCCATTTCACCATTCCCCATCAGTATCCTCCCTTAGATTGGTGTTTATGGCATTCTCTCCATCTGCCTGTCTTTTCCCCAACCTGTCCTATCTTTGCCTGTTGCAGCCTTATATCTTTAGGAATCATCCTGTAAAATATACCTGGATGACTCCAGTTTCCTCTCAGTACCTGTTCATGACCTTTTAACAATATTTTGATATTCTGTTTCAAACTGTAGCTATTTGGAATATCTTATCTCTCCTAAGACATAATAAGCTTTTTAAAAATATACTTTTATTTTTCTTACTAGTATGCATATATCTATAAGAACCCTAAGAAATGTTCCCTGAATAAAATAACACAAATTTCTGAATGAATGCTTAATGAGACTGTAAGAGTTTCTATCAGATTCTTTCACAAAGTTAATTAAAAATACCAAGAGAACAGTACTTAAATCTCTTGGTCTGAGTCCAGGGCTTATACCCAAGGGGACAAGCAGAGAGGCACCACACAACAAGGCCTCCTTTTTTCACTTTCTCTGCTATTTGCTACCCTTACCAAAATGCTCAGGAAAATGAAAAATAAGACATGCACTATATTATTTCTCAAGCAATCTTTGTTATCTTTTAATTTGGGAGATAAGAAATCAACTAAAATGATAAATGTTATTTTGTTTGTAGATTGTATTGACAACAGCATAGTTTAGACAATGTAATTATTATGACATTGAAACTCAACTTATTCTTCATCATGAAAAAGGACACAAGAAATAAAGCAAACTGCTTTTGTCATTTGAGCCTTTCACAAGTGTCCAGTTAAGCTTCAGGGACTGTCATAGGGTTGAAAACCCCTGGTTCCATCAAAGTATATTCTCCTCACATTTTTATTTCCCAAGGTCATATATGTCTGATTGCCTGCCTGAACCATCAGAGCACAGGTAGGTGAAAGTCGGGTTTGCATTTGCCCTGAGGGGATCAAAATGGTCAATCCCAGAATGTTAGCATCCCGAGATCACTTCCATATGAAGGCATTCCAGTTGTGTACATACCCCAGGACCTCTTTCTCCAGTTTCTCCTTTTTGAGCATCACCCTACAACAAACAAAAATCAGTCAAAATTCCACAGGCTTGCAGAGTGATTATTGCTCAGTTGAATGAATGCATTCAATTCAGAAGTCTCAGACTAATAGGTTAACCCAGTTAGGGAAGAATCTTAAGACTTTACTATTGGCACTATCACATACAATATAAGGAAGAAAACAGCAGCTCAGATAAACTTTGCCCTTTGAGTATAAAGCTAAATATACAGGATTCAGGTACATTTTTGCAGCTTAGGACACATCCCAGTTTCACAACATGGTCATTTTTTTTTCTCAAATAGAGCATTGTATTTGCTCTGAGCCGGACACCCTCGCTTTTCTCCAAGAGGCTTTGGAATGTTTTCCAAAATGTGTTTAGGAGTGATTGGTTGATGTCAACAAGACTTAGGAAAATAAATTATGGAGCAAGAAATTACAAACTAAATACATGACTGGTACACATTAACTTATAACAGGTATTTAAAACAACAACAAACAGCATGATGGCATCAATTCAAGCCTACGTAAGATGAGTGAATATAGGGTGTGTGTGTGTGTGTGTGTGTGTGTGTGTGTGTGTGTGTTTTAGAATGAACCAAAGATGCTATACATTCCCTTTACTTGGCAAGCAAGCAATTGCCAAAAATACTTTCATGCATATAACATTATATTTTCCATACTTTCCTAAAAGTATTTTCAGAAATAGATTGAGTCAAAATTTCAAGTATTTGAATGTCTCCTCTTTATTGCCCAATTTATTCCAAAATATCTGTGCCAAGTTATCTTTGCAATGAAGAGCAAACCAGCTTCACTACCATATCACTATCATTAGTTATTACTTTAAAATTGCCATGTTAGTTGCTATAAGAAAAGAAATGTTCTTAAAATTCAAAACACCCAAAAAGCAAACTAGGTAAACTAGAAAACTACTTCTAAGGAGCCTCTGGATTCCAAGTTTTTAAAATGTGAATTATTAGTGTTAAAGGGTATCTCATTGTCTTTATTTAAGTTTCTTTCATTACCTAATAAAATTAAATGTTTTTCTATTTTTTTTCTTTACTGGTTTTATGTCCTCTCTTGAAAATTGTGTCCTTTGCCCACTCAATTATTAAAAACTTTATATTTTCTCATCAGTTTTACAAGTTTTTTATGTACTATAGAAGTTAATCCAATGTCCCTTGTATTCGATGTCTTCACATTTTAACTATTATTTTCACTGTACAGAATTTTGCCTTAAGTTTTCACATAGTTATATTTTCTATTCTCTCTCTTTGTGATTCCTTCAATCTTTCTTGAATTTAGAACACTATTGTCCCAACAGTAATATAAATAGGTAATTTTTTTTAATCTGTGATTTTTTGGATAGGTATACACATTTAAAAATAAAAAGAATTAAGAGAAACGACAAATGATGTTCTAGGACAGAGAAAACATCTGGTATAAGTCAGTTATCCATAATGCAGATCCATAAAAAACACAAGTGCCAATGTGAATCTGATGTGGCACATGTATTAGTGGTTCATGAAACATTGTCCTAATTAATTTGGGCCATTATTATTCAAGTAAAAAATTCTGCTTAGCTAATGTCCCTAGATTTCCTAAACTTACAGTCTAAAACTTTCAAATTCTATTTAGAATTTGTAAAAGCAAGCAAACAAAAACAAGATAGATAATACAGGAAGTCAATGTCCTATATTCTTCTTAAAACTCATCAGATTCTTGCCATATATTGCAATGCTCTTTATTTTCTTTATGTTTATTCTTTAAGTAAGTCTAGACAGATATACACTGATTTAAAAGAAAGCAGTCTATTCATTTACCGGATTTCCTTTTGGTCCTCGCTCACCTTTAATACCTGGGTTTCCATGTCTACCCTGAAGGCAAAGAGAGAAAAAATTATTTTGAGCAAGTATTCTATTAGTTTTCTTTATCATAATTTATGATCTGTCACATCCCACAAACAAAGGAAGATTATAAAACCTTCACAGAGATTCGACTCTTTTCTCCCCTTTACTACTGTACTGTCTCAGATGGACAAATTCTGCAATTGTTTAAAAGGATAATATCTCTTTCTTCCCAACAATTACTTCTTCCCCAAATAATTACTTTTCAGTTGCTTTGTAAACAAAATCAAACTCAAAGATTGAAAGGAATGACTGAACAGGCAAAAATATAGGAGTTATTCCTATTCTCACTTCATTGTGGACCACTATAGTCCCCCACCTCTGAGTCACTTTTGAAAGAACCAGACCAGCTTGCTTGTCTTTGGTCACAGAGGTTCTGATATACAGGGAACAACCTCAAAAGATAGGAGAAGGGAGCTCCCCAATCCTGTTCCAGAAAAGCACTTTGTTTTACTAGGCTCAAGCCACCCAAAATGTTGCTTTTCTGAAAACTGTTTTTGGAGAGCTTAATAAATATTAAATAACATAGCTCTATGGTTTACCCCTATTAAAACATAAGTGGCTGAAATGGTAGCTTAGCTTAGCAACTGTAAACTTTCTTACTAGCACTGTTCATTTTAAAACAGAATATCCTTTCCTCTGGCAACTTTATATTGGGGTTGTGGGGACAAACAAGTTCACTTCTTAACACCTTCAGTGCTAGACTGATTTGAAAAGGAACAAGCTTTGGAATCAAGTCTCAAGGTAAAATGTGTCATATTCTCAGATATTCACAAAATGCATACCCCTCCCCACCCCCAAATAGGAGCATTAGTTCAAAATCGAATCCATGTATTTTGTGAAACATCTCCCCAGGCTTCTGAACTCTAAGGATAAAGTTTGCAATCCCATCAATAAATGAAATGCGTGATAAGCAGCTTGGATGCTTTCTGATATCAGTCAGAAAAATATTCAGCATCTCTAGCAGTCTTAGTGTCATTTCAAATGGTTTCCAACTACACAGATGGCACTATTGATCCTAGGCTAGAATGGACGATGGTATCAGATATCGAATTGTCATACTAAATCCCACCATTTATCTTTGATTGCCCAGTGATTGCTTCCATTTGACAGAATTTACCGAATCTCCCAAAATGCCCTACTGGCCTCTCCAGTTGCTGCATTGCTGTGAAGGCAAGAGCTTCCCAAGAGGACTGTGTCCTTGCTTCTAGTAAAACAAAGCTTTCCTAAAGTACTGATGACCTGTATTATCGTTTTCTGCATTTTCACTTCATTATTCAGAAATCATGGGCCCCCATTATCCAATAAGCAATGACACTGAAAAGCCCTTTCTGAAAGCAGTTTCATCACTGTGCCATCACCGTCTTCATCAGCCTCAAGTTTGAAGTAATAATATACTCACAGGAGGCCCTGGTTCGCCTGGATCCCCCTTCTCACATTCACAGATCTTGCGTTCACACTAAATCAATAATGAAACACAGTATTAAGCACACATTGAAATATAGTTAGGATAGCATTTCAAATATTATCCAATACACAACTGGAACACTCCCTTAGAGAAAGCTGACCTTGCAAGTTTATGGAGATTTTGCTCTATTAAATGATTCCAGGCAAACTCAGGTCTATTAAGAGCCAACTACTAAAGTATTATTAAACTTTGCTATGGTTAAATAAAATAGATATTCTGTCAAAGATTTATAGATACCAATTAAAATAGGAAAATAAACATTTTCAGTGGACTTTTGGAATATCTGCTCTACTCTTCTATATAACACATGAACGCTTCATTATAGACAAATATTAAGTTCTCCTTTACTTAGCAAAAGAAAACATTTAACTTATACCACATTTTGTCAATCCTAAGAAGCACATTTTTCCTCATATTAACATCTCTGAAATCAAAGTGAGTCTTAGAATAGCTAACAGGTCAAATATGACAAAGTATTTGTTTTCTGCACATGCACTTCAAGACTTACAGAATGAAATGGAAGAAAATGCCAGAGAACACCAAAAAACATGCTTCATTGACAATGGTTTTGATGGTGCAGAGGCCAGAATTATGTGGAAAAACAAGGGCATTGATTCAAGATTTAGACACTGAGGTGAAGTTTTAGGAAAAAAAAAACAATTTATTTTGCTTATATTTTTCTCCATATATATGCAAAAAAGTAATACAGGATTTAAAAGTCTGTATCTAAATAAATGTAAAAGGATTCTTTCCATAAATGTAAAATAAAAGTTGCAATTGATGAGAAGGCATTTGTATCACTGTTTAATGGGCAAAGATGTTTCCTTTATTGATGGGACATAAAATAATGTTGTATCTGTGCATAATTCAATGAAACCTGATATTTTACAAGGTTTGGTTGACTTCTATTATCTTATGCAATGATAACTGTAAATGTCCTGATGTTAAGCAGTTTATTGAAAAAAGTTCAGATGTTCCAAACTCTTTCTTTTAAGAAATGCCCACATTGTTCGGGAATCCTCAGCAAACTCATAATTATCTATTGGGCAATATCCTATCCAATCTATTGCTGTTGGCCAGCTTCCATTGTCCTATGCCCTGGTTGCCATCATGAGGCCCAATTTTCTCCACAACAGGAAAGACAATGAGCTTATAGTCAACCAGCCTGCAGCAGGGGATGATTCTAAGCTCTTTTCTCTTAGCACTAACCATAAGCTAGCCAATACCGGGAACATCTCCCCAAGTACAGGGACTCCACGAGTAGCTGATGTCAGAGATGAGTTTAGAATAAAAGAAGCCATGTCAAAGTAAGCAAAAACTATGCCATTTGGTTATCACTGATTTCTAAAATTATTTTTTAATCATATTAAATAGTCCCTACTTTTCCTAAATTTTTCAACCTACAGTGGATATAGTGGCAGAAAAATCAGATGACTATTTTAAAAGAGAGTGGTTCGAAAAGAATTAAGCATTTTTGTTTAGTCACACCTTAGCTTCTAATGTGAATTATAATGTTGATCTGATAATGTAAGCTTTCAGAGTCATTCATAGTAATCAAAGCATGTGGTGCTTACCTTCTTTTCAAATAAAATATCCTAGGAGGGAAAAAAGAATGAAACATTAACTCAATTAATGGTTCTGCTTCCAGCTTCTTATTATTCTTAATTATTCCCTATGGGATATGCAATTTCCAAGTAGAATAGCAATTGAGCCTTTTTAACCTTGTAAAAGCAATAAAGCCTGCCAGCCAACCACCCAAGGAGCACTCTCAGCCATGTAATAATAGGAGACATGAAGGGCACTAACATTAAAAATTACTCTATGCTTTCTAGGATCTTTATCCTATTGCATTCTGTGCTTTATCTTTTGTTTCTTTGATCAGCATTATACTCTCTATAATTTAGCTACAAACTTAATCAGTCATAATGAGAATGTCCTTACTTTTACTTACAAAGACTAAGGCAGAATACATAATTGTGTATTTTCCTTTCTGCCATTTTTTCCAGCCTTATACATGTGTGAATTTATTCTTTGGCATCAAAACATTCATTTTAAAGTCATAATTTTGTGAAATATAAGTGGGCTTTAGACAGTTGTTAGTTAGCTTAGTCAATAATGAACAGGTGGGCAGAGGAAAGGACAATGAAGGAGAGACATTGGACATATGCATTAAGAAAATCCACCAGTTAGGATCACGAGTTCAAAGCCAGCCTCAGCAAAAGCGAGCTCTAAGCAGCTCAGTGAGACCTTGTCTCTAAATAAAATAAATAGGTCATAGTAGAGGGAACTGGGACCGAAGACAGAGCAGGCCCAGCGGCCTGCTGAGGGGCAGAGCCGCCCCCCACCCCCCTCGCCTGCCAGGTAGGGGAAGGGTGACCACCGACAGAAAAGGCCCAGTGGCCCAGGGCGGGACAGAGCTTCCAATCACTCCTGCAAGGTAGGCGGGCCTGCGACCCACCGGCAGAAGAGGAGCAGTCGCCTGCTGAGAGGTTGAGCCGCCCCCTCCCCCTGCGCCGGCATAGTAGAGGGAACTGGGACCAAAGACAGAGCAGGCCCAGCGGCCTGCTGAGGGGCAGAGCCGCCCCCCACCCCCCTCGCCTGCCAGGTAGGGGAAGGGTGACCACCGACAGAAAAGGCCCAGTGGCCCGCGGCGGGACAGAGCTTCCAATCACTCCTGCAAGGTAGGCGGGCCTGCGACCCACCGGCAGAAGAGGAGCAGTCGCCTGCTGAGAGGCTGAGCCGCCCCCTCCCCCTGCGCCGGCATAGTAGAGGGAACTGGGACCAAACACAGAGCAGGCCCAGCGGCCTGCTGAGGGGCAGAGCCGCCCCCCACCCCCCTCGCCTGCCAGGTAGGGGAAGGGTGACCACCGACAGAAAAGGCCCAGTGGCCCAGGGCGGGACAGAGCTTCCAATCACTCCTGCAAGGTAGGCGGGCCTGCGACCCACCGGCAGAAGAGGAGCAGTCGCCTGCTGAGAGGCTGAGCCGCCCCCTCCCCCTGCACCGGCATAGTAGAGGGAACTGGGACCAAAGACAGAGCAGGCCCAGCGGCCTGCTGAGGGGCAGAGCCGCCCCCCACCCCCCTCGCCTGCCAGGTAGGGGAAGGGTGACCACCGACAGAAAAGGCCCAGTGGCCCAGGGCGGGACAGAGCTTCCAATCACTCCTGCAAGGTAGGCGGGCCTGCGACCCACTGGCAGAAGAGGAGCAGCCGCCTGCTGAGAGGCTGAGCCGCCCCCTCCCCCTGCGCCGGCATAGTAGAGGGAACTGGGACCAAACACAGAGCAGGCCCAGCGGCCTGCTGAGGGGCAGAGCCGCCCCCCACCCCCCTGGCCTGCCAGGTAGGGGAAGGGTGACCACCGACAGAAAAGGCCCAGTGGCCCGCGGCGGGACAGAGCTTCCAATCACTCCTGCAAGGTAGGCGGGCCTGCGACCCACCGGCAGAAGAGGAGCAGCGGCCTGCTGGGAGGCAGAGCCGCCCCCTCCCCCCCGCGCCTGCAAGGTAGTCGGAACTGAGACCACCATCAGAACAGGTCAGACCTGCAACCGAGAGACAGAACAGGCCCAGTGGCCTGAGGAAGGGTAGAGCCGCCCCCCCCCCACACGCCTGCAAAGTAGGCGGACCTGCGACCCACTGGCAGTACAGCCCCAGAGGCCTGCAGAGGGGCAGTGCCGCTGCCTGCGCCTGCAAAGTAGGCAGAACTGCGACCACCGACAGAACAAGCCTAGCGGCCCGCAGAGGGACAGAGCCGCCGCCCGCGCCTGCAAGGACGGCGGACCTGCTACCGACTGGCAGAGCAGGCCCAGCGGCCTGCCGGCGTGGTAGGCACATTGCCCCAATTGGCGGAGGGGCAGAGCCGCAGCCCGTGCCTGCGAGGGAGACTTTGCAACTATACAAGACCAATATAAATATATAGGGGGAAAATTCAATACCACAACAGTTTCACCAAGAAGAAAGGAACGCGAACAGTATGAAGAGACAAGGAAAGAAAGGACCACAAGCATTGCAGGTCAACTCAACTTTAGAAGAGGTAATAGCTGCAGCTGATGGAATGTCAGATAAAGAGTTCAGGATATACATGCTTCAGATGATCTGGAGTCTCAAGGAAGACATCAGACAGCAAAATCAGACAATGAAAGATCACTTCAACAATGAATTACATAAACAAATCCAAGAAGCAAAAGATCAACTATACAGGGAAATAGAGGTTATAAAAAACAAACAAACAGAAATCCTAGAAATGCAGGAAGCAATAAGCCAACTTAAAAACTCAATTGAGAATACTACCAGCAGAGTAGAACACTTAGAAGACAGAACATCAGACAATGAAGATAAAGTATATCAACTTGAAAAGAACATAGACAGCTCAGCAAGACTGTTAAGAAACCATGAGCAGAACATCCAAGAAATATGGGATAACATCAAGAGACCAAATTTAAGAGTCATTGGGATACAGGAAGGAACAGAGTTTCAAACCAAAGGAATGAGCAATCTATTCAATGAAATAATTCGAGAAAACTTCCCAGATTTGAAGAATGAGACAGAACCCCAAATCCTAGAAGCCTACAGGACGCCGAATGTGCAAAATCATAAGAGACCCACACCTAGACACATTATAATGAAGATGCCCAACATACAGAACAAGGAGAGAATTTTAAAAGCTACAAGAGAAAGGAAGCAGATCACATTTAGGGGTAAGCCAATCAGGATAACAGCTGATCTTTCAACACAGACTCTGAAAGCTAGAAGATCCTGGAATAACATATTTCAAACACTGAAAGAAAATGGGTTCCAACCAAGAATTGTGTTTCCAGCGAAATTAAGCTTCAGGATGGAAGATGAAATTAAAACCTTCCACGATAAACAAAAGTTAAAAGAATTTGCAGCTAGAAAACCATCTCTTCAAAACATCCTTGGCAAAACATTACAGGAAGAGGAAATGGAAAATAACAATGAAAACCAACAGTGGGAGGTAGGACACTAAAGGGGGGAAAATAATCAAAGTGGAAAACAAACCATGTTTAGTAACATAAATAAACAAATATGGCTGGAAGAACAACCCATATCTCAATAATAACCCTAAATGTTAATGGCTTAAACTCACCAATTAAGAGACACAGGCTAGTAGAATGGATCACAAAACAAGACCCAACAATATGCTGCCTACAGGAGACGCATTTGATAGGAAAAGACATACATAGGCTGAAGGTGAAAGGTTGGGAAAAATCATATCACTCATATGGACTTCGGAAACAAGCAGGAGTATCCATACTCATATCAAATAAAATAGATTTTAAGCCAAAGTTAATCAAAAGGGATAAAGAGGGACACTACATACTGCTCAAGGGAACCATACACCAACAAGACATAACAATCATAAATATATATGCCCCAAACAATGGTGCAGCTATGTTCATCAAACAAACTCTTCTCAAGTTCAAGAGTCTAATAGACCACCATACAATAATCATGGGAGACTTCAACACACCTCTCTCACCACTGGACAGATCTTCCAAACAAAAGTTGAATAAGGAAACTATAGAACTCAATAACACAATTAATAACCTAGATTTAATTGACATATATAGAATATACCACCCAACATCAAACAGTTACACTTTTTTCTCAGCAGCACATGGATCCTTCTCAAAAATAGATCATATATTATGTCACAGGGAAACTCTTAGACAATACAAAGGAGTAGAGATAATACCATGCATCCTATCTGATCATAATGGAATGGAACTGAAAATCAACGATAAAAGAAGGAAGGAAAAAGAATATATCACTTGGAGAATGAACAATAGGTTACTGAATGATCAATGGGTTATAGAAGACATCAAGGAGGAAATTAAAAAATTCTTAGAGATTAATGAAAACACAGACACAACATATCGGAATCTATGGGACACATTGAAAGCAGTTCTAAGAGGAAAATTCATTGCTTGGAGTTCATTCCTTAAAAAAAGAAAAAACCAACAAATAAATGATCTCATACTTCATCTCAAAATCCTAGAAAAAGAAGAGCAAAACAACAGCAAAAGAAGTAGAAGGCAAGAAATAATTAAAATCAGAGCTGAAATCAATGAAATCGAAACAAAAGAAACAATTGAAAAAATTGACAAAACTAAAAGTTGGTTCTTTGAAAAAATAAACAAAATCGACAGACCCTTAGCCATGCTAGCGAAGAGAAGAAGAGAGAGAACTCAAATCACTAACATACGGGATGAAAGAGGCAATATCACAACAGACACTTCAGAAATACAGAAGATAATCAAAAATTATTTTGAATCCTTATACTCCAATAAATTAGAAGATAGTGAAGGCATAGATAAATTTCTTAAGTCATATGATCTGCCCAGATTGAGTCAGGAGGATATAGACAACCTAAACAGACCAATATCAATTGAGGAAATAGAAGAAACCATCAAAAGACTACCAACTAAGAAAAGCCCAGGACCGGATGGGTATACAGCAGAGTTTTACAAAACCTTTAAAGAGGAACTAATACCAATACTTTTCAAGCTACTTCGGGAAATAGAAAAAGAGGGAGAACTTCCAAATTCATTCTACGAGGCCAACATCACCCTGATACCTAAACCAGACAAAGACACTTCAAAGAAAGAAAACTACAGACCAATATCTCTAATGAACCTAGATGCAAAAATCCTCAATAAAATTCTGGCCACTCGGATACAAAGGCACATCAAAAAAATTGTGCACCATGATCAAGTAGGATTCATCCCTGGGATGCAAGGCTGGTTCAATATAAGGAAATCAATAAATGTTATTCACCACATCAATAGACTTAAAAATAAGAACCATATGATCATCTCGATAGATGCGGAAAAAGCATTCGACAAAGTACAGCATCCCTTTATGTTCAAAACTCTAGAAAAACTAGGGATAACAGGAACATACCTCAATATTGTAAAAGCAATCTATGCTAAGCCTCAGGCTAGCATCATTCTGAATGGAGAAAAATTGAAGGCATTCCCTCTAAAATCTGGAACAAGACAGGGATGCCCTCTCTCACCACTTCTGTTCAACATAGTTCTCGAAACACTGGCCAGAGCAATTAGACAGACGAAAGAAATTAAAGGCATCAAAATAGGAAAAGAAGAACTTAAATTATCACTATTTGCAGATGACATGATTCTATACCTAGCAGACCCAAAAGGGTCTACAAAGAAACTATTAGAGCTAATAAATGAATTCAGCAAAGTGGCAGGATATAAAATCAACACGCATAAATCAAAGGCATTCCTGTATATCAGCGACAAATCCTCTGAAATGGAAATGAGGACAACCACTCCATTCACAATATCTTCAAAAAAAATAAAATACTTGGGAATCAACCTAACAAAAGAGGTGAAAGACTTATACAATGAAAACTACAGAACCCTAAAGAGAGAAATAGAAGAAGATCTTAGAAGATGGAAAAATATACCCTGTTCATGGATAGGCAGAACTAACATCATCAAAATGGCGATATTACCAAAAGTTCTCTATAGGTTTAATGCAATGCCAATCAAAATCCCAACGGCATTTCTTGTAGAAATAGAGAAAGCAATCATGAAATTCATATGGAAAAATAAAAGACCCAGAATAGCAAAAACAATGCTAAGCAGGAAGTGTGAATCAGGCGGTATAGCGATACCAGACTTCAAACTATATTACAGAGCAATAGTAACAAAAACAGCATGGTACTGGTACCAAAACAGGCGGGTGGACCAATGGTACAGAATAGAGGACACAGAAACCAATCCACAAAACTACAACTATCTTATATTTGATAAAGGGTCTAAAAGCATGCAATGGAGGAAGGATAGCATCTTCAACAAATGGTGCTGGGAAAACTGGAAATCCATATGCAACAAAATGAAACTGAATCCCTTTCTCTCGCCATGCACAAAAGTTAATTCAAAATGGATCAAGGAGCTTGATATCAAATCAGAGACGCGCCGTCTGATAGAAGAGAAAGTTGGCTACGATCTACAGTCGGTGGGGTCGGGCTCCAAATTCCTCAATAGGACACCCATAGCACAAAAGTTAATAACTAGAATCAACAAATGGGACTTACTCAAACTAAAAAGTTTTTTCTCAGCAAAAGATACAATAAGAGAGGTAAATAGAGAGCCTACATCCTGGGAACAAATCTTTACTCCTCACACCTCAGATAGAGCCCTAATATCCAGAGTATACAAAGAGCTCAAAAAATTAGACAATAAGAGAACAAACAACCCAATCAACAAATGGGCCAAGGACCTGAACAGACACTTCTCAGAGGAGGACATACAGTCAATCAACAAGTACATGAAAAAATGCTCACCATCTCTAGCAGTCAGAGAAATGCAAATCAAAACCACCCTAAGATACCATCTCACTCCAGTTAGATTGGCAGCCATTATGAAGTCAAACAACAACAAGTGCTGGCGAGGATGTGGGGAAAAGGGTACACTTGTACATTGCTGGTGGGACTGCAAATTGGTGCAGCCAATTTGGAAAGCAGTATGGAGATTTCTTGGAAAGCTGGGAATGGAGCCACCATTTGACCCAGCTATTCCCCTTCTCGGTCTATTCCCTAAAGACCTAAAAAGAGCATGCTACAGGGACACTGCTACATCGATGTTCATAGCAGCACAATTCACAATAGCAAGACTGTGGAACCAACCTAGATGCCCTTCAATGGATGAATGGATAAAAAAAATGTGGCATTTATACACAATGGAGTATTACTCTGCATTAAAAAATGACAAAATCATAGAATTTACAGGGAAATGGATGGCATTAGAGCAGATTATGCTAAGTGAAGCTAGCCAATCCCTAAAAAACAAATGTCTAATGTCTTCTTTGATATAAGGAGAGTAGCTAAGAACAGAGTAGTGTCGAAGAGCATGAGAAGAAGATTAACATTAAACAGGGATGAGAGGTGGAAGGGAAAGGGAGAGAGAAGGGAAAATGCATGGAAATGGAAGGAGACCCTCAGAGGTATACAAAAGTACATACAAGAGGAAGTGAGGGGAAGGGGAAAAATAATACAAGGGGGACAAACGAATGTCAGTAAAGGGGGCAGAGAGAGAAGAGGGGAGGGGAGGGGAGGGGAGGGGAGGGGGGATAGTAGAGGATAGGAAAGACAGCAGAATACAACAGACACTAGTATGGCAATATGTAAATCAATGGATGTGTAACTGACGTGATTCTGCAATCTGTATATGGGGTAAAAATGGGAGCTCATAACCCACTTGAATCAAATTGTGAAATATGATATATCAAGAACTATGTAATGTTTTGAACAGCCAACAATAAAAAATTAAAAAAAAAAAAAAAGAAAAAGAAAAAAAAATAAAATAAAATAAAATAAATAGGGCTGGGGATGTGGCTTAGTGATTGAGTGTCCCTGAGTTCAATCCCTGGTACCCCCCCCCAAAAAAAAACATAGTAGAATCGGTCAATAAGTGAAATACTATTCAGCAGTTAAAACAAATGCATTGGATGTCTGTAATTCAACATAGATAAGTTTCCAAAAACATCAGGTGAAAAAGCGTTTTGCAGATGGATATGTACAATATAATCCAAATTATAAAATATTTAAAACACACATTAGAAGCTTGGTGTCCTCTGGGAAAGTGAGAGGAAAAAAGAATTCAAAAGGAGCTCCTGAGAGACAATTTTTAAAACCCTGATAATTTAAGCCAAATTATAAAATTTTAAAACAACTACTAAAGAAAAATTCAAAGCTTTGTCACTCAAAAACCTTTTTAACAATAAGCAATATCGTCAGTTTTTCAATTCATGAATTTAGCTGTTAGTGTGCCTGATGTGAAATTCTACATATCAGCCCTTCTTTTGAAAATTCAATTTCTGTCTTGCTGTATTGTTCTTTGAAAATATGTGCCATAAAGCTTAAAATCATAACAACACAAGTAACTATTTTTGGAATTCATTTGATTATGTGTTTGCTGGAATTTATATTTCTATGGAAACAAAAATGAACACAAAACTTTAGAAAAGAAAAGACTGTTTCAAACAAAGAACAAAGCCTCGTCCCTAAAGGCACTCACTTATAGTCTATAGGCCCCAGGGACAGAGGACAACACACAGCCAACAGTGCAGGGGGTCAGGGAGAAGGGCAGGAATGAGATGGTTTCTTGGAATAGGTGGGGTTTCTGGATGATTTCGAAGAGAGGAATGCAAAGGACCAACTTGTTGATGGCATGCCATGCTATATGTCAAAGTTTAAGTGGAAAAAAGTCATAAAGACAAGTGTGGGCAATAAGACAAAGGAAGCAGTGAGGAGGGACATTTAACCAGAGTGGATGGAAGGGCCCACGTGAACACAACTGGATGCCTTGGTGAGGGCTTCCAAGTGGGCAGAGAGGCATTGTGTGAGAACAGCTGGGGCCCGTGGTCAAAGCCAGAGGGAAAGACACATCAGTTACAGTCTAGGTGGAATCTGAGTTTCAATATAAAGGATAAATAATAGAGACCCTCACTAGAGCTAAGGCATACGTTTTATTAATAGATCTGGATTTTTATGATGATATATGTATATGTCAAAGAAGAGGGCGAGAAGGGAACTGCCTATTTTACAGAGAAGAGTTACAAGGTCAATGCTACCAGAAGGAGATAGAGGAAATGTGAGGGATGGACAACGTTATTAGCATCATAGCAAATGGGATGAGACTAAAGCACTCAGTAGGCAAGGGTGACGAACACGGTAACAAAGAACAAAACTTACAGCTTAATATAATAGTAAAATTGCTAACAAAATCTGAAATACATTAGAGCAGAAATAAGACTCCAAGCAAGAGAAGCCCTGAAAAAAAGAGAAGTGGGCCATTATTTAAAAATAAATCATATAATTCTGAAGATGATATAGAAATTACCAAAATGATTATTTATGTGAGGGAGGGAATACCTAAAGTTTATGTTCTTTCTGATGATATTCATTAAAAGAGACCAATTTGTCACAACTTTTGTTCTCATAAAGGCTTTTTAAATATTTACATTAAAAGTGATGGAGGAAAAAATTTTTTTAAAAAATTGTTTTCACATATTCTTTTTTACTCTTCTAAAGGACCAAGTAATATATATGGGACATTGGTTGAATTTGTTTCTTAGGTTTCAACACTACTATGTGAACCATAATAAACTAACAATAAAAATATTTCACATATCCCCTTCAATTAGGAATTACCACATCCCTCTTGGGTAATTCAGAATTAAAATGTTTTCGTGAGATTCTTTCATGAAACTTTCTACTAGAGATATCAAGGCATATACACTGACTCTGCAATTCATCTTGACTCTTGCAAAGTTGACTTATTCTGGACAATTGTGTCAATTAAATTCATCTTAAGTTTACTCTGCAATAAAATGGAATACACTGCTAATCCAAAGAAACAACTCTGACTAATTTTAAAATCATTAGGCTGGGTAAAAAAAGTTTGCCACAAACAGAGCACACACTGTATGAGTTTACTTATAAAATTCTAGAAAATGTACACTAGCCTAGAGCAACAAAAGTCATATCAGTATTAAGGCAAGTATCCCAACGGTGTAAGGAAGAAGCTGGGTGGTGGAAATGTTCTGTATTCTGATTGCATTGATGGTTTCATGCATGTATATACATTTTTAAAACTCATATGTTATATACTTTAAGTAGATGCAGTTTTGTAATTAAACTATACCTAACATTTTTATGATATTTATGAAATAGTTTTTATGAAATTCATATTTATGAAATCATTTCAAAATAAAGTGGTAAAAATTCAATTAAAGATATAATACAAATAGATTAAATGAGGAATGTTTCCAATAACCTGATCAGGAGTCAAGTTCTACTTCATAGATGGTGAAATAGAAACATAAACCCTGGAGTATTGTTCTTTAAAGAGCCTAAATAAACACTCAGGAGGGTTGGGTGTGGTGGCATTCACGTGCAATCCTAGTGACTCAGGAATCTAAAACAGATGGATGGCAAGTTCAAGGCCAACCTCAGCAACTTACTGAGACCCAATCTCAAAATCAAGATAAAAAGGATGATATTGTCCAAAGTATATTGTTATATTGTGTGCATTAAAGATTATGTAACAAATACCATCCTTATGCACACTTATAACACACCCATAAAAAATGTAGGAAAAAATAAATAAATAAAAAGGACTGGGGTTGTAGTTCAATGGTAAAGCACCTCTGGGTTCAATTACCAGTACAAAAAAAAAAAAAAATTCATTCTGTTCTGGACCCAGGAAATGGTTGGGAAGCAGTACCTCTTCTAAGAACAGTCTTATTCATTAAGCTTCCATCTGAACAAACAAGCTGAAATCACAGGATGCTAAGGAATAGCAACACTGTTGGTCATTTTCTGATTTCCCTAGAAACAGACCAACAGTCCTGCCTCCAGTCTCCTGGCAAGAGCCTGTGTGCCCTTTGAGGTAGAATTTCTCAACAAGCATATGTCAAGAGGAAGTATGAATATCCTGAGCCTGCACATCTGGCCAAACAAGGACCTGCCTGCCCCACATCTTCTATATTCAACTCTTCTCACAGGACAATGACAGGGAAGTAGCAGCAGGACACTCATGTTTACAGCCCCAGGATTCTCTTCTGCACATGCCAGAATTGTCTTAAGTGGTAAGGACACCTTGGGCCATGGGTACAGTCAGGGTTCAATGTTATCCCAGCACCATGGCAAGGTTCCCTCTCATGTGAAAGAACTGTTCAGGATGCACACTCACCCCAAGCACTAGGGAGCTAGGTGTCATCTCTCTCTCAAGTCTAGGCAGAACCCTTCCCATATATCCTCAATCCCCAAGGAGCAAAGACTAAAAATAATAGTAGAGATGTTGTTTACCTGTTTCAGGACATTTCTCATTGAAAAAAAAAAAACTTTTAAAACAGTTACTATTTCCTCTCTGAATACACCTTTATAGAGTTAAGCATGCACACTCTGGGGTTTTGACTGGCCTTAAATTTTCAATCATAAAATAGGAATAATAACAGTACCTATATCATAAGATTTTGGAAAACACAGAATAAAGTAAAATACACACCTAATATGTAATTATATCCAAGTAGAATGTCGTGTGTGTGTATGTGTGTGTGTGTATGATGTACTACTATTTACCTCAATTTAGAAAATTTCAAATCTGTGTTTTAACCAGATGAAATTAATAATTAAGAACATAAGCAAACTTGTTTTTACCCTGGAGGTCATTTTTCCTTGCAAGTAAATTCAACTTTCATCCTTTCTTTCTTTGTCTGTATACTGTTTGACTTATAAAAACTGGCAATATATGGTATTACAATATCACTTAGATATTACTTAGATAAAATATATGATATTACTCAGATAAGAAAAACTCAGGTCTCATGCTGAAAACAATTGACACTAAAAAGATAAGAGTAACATTAGGAAAAGCTTTGGAGGAAGGACAAAAGGATCAAAACGATCTTCAGAGTAGGATCTGACTTTTTTTTTTTTTTTGCATCATAGAGAAGATATCCACATGCTCAGTGCCTAAAGGACTAGGCTGTCTTGCCTTCTTAGAAAATCAAAGAAATCAGTATTTTTAAGGAAATCGATTTTTTTTTAACATTTAACAAATCAACCAATTCATCTCCAGGAGTTTTCTTTTTGAGAAATGTTGTCAAGAGGGATTTCTTTTTGATTGCTATGCCTCATGTTTTCCAAAGCAGCAAGGAGAGACTTTCACACATAGCTAAGCAAAAAATACAGAGAAGCAATGAGGCATCTAACCAGACCCATCAAGTGGGATTCATTGATTTGATGGAGAAATTGTTGGTTGACTTCAGGTGATTATAAATTAAATGGGCCTATTTAATTTATCTAAGAAACACAGAAATAATTTTCAAAATTGGAGGTCTACTACTATAAAATTCTATTTTGCTTAAGTAGTATAATGTGGCAATAGGTAAAATAGAGCCAAAAATATTTCTGCAGATGTGGAACCGGGAAAAGACAAACTTGATATAAATACATCAGACCACAAGTTGACCACAAAATTAATATATGTAAGCAGCATTCACAATCTTAGGATATATAAACAGAAGCCTGAGATGTATGATTGGAAAGTAATCCTCCCAAATCCTCAGCCTGGACTAATAATAAAGTTAGGAATGCAATTTCAGGGAATGAGCCTTGTACTTTCCCAGCTTACTTGGTGTAAGGAAATGAAGAGAGACTTCAGATTTTTCTTTCTATTTCCAAAAAAATTTGTGTATATATATTTTTTTCATGTTTTTTGCCCAGTATCAACCCTTTCAGAATTTATAACCAAGATATCAACATTATGGTGCAAAATACTTAGCATATCCATTTGGTACCTACCAGGCGATCCCGAATTTTATCTACAATGGTTGGATCACTCAACAGTAGAATAGGTTCACTAGGTGCATCCCCAGATATCAAATGAAGTTTGGTTTTATTGACAGTGAGAAGTCCAATGGTGATAAATGATATTCCTGCATTTCTAGCACTTTCAGAAATACTTTGAACATCTGGATTCTTTGGATGGTCCATGCCATCAGTCATTAGCAAAACCACTTTCACACCATCTTTACGTCCTTCTCTCTTAAGTAGCCGAGTGGCATTGGAAATGGCATAATAAGAGAAGGTGCCTTGTCCAATGAAATTCATAGACTTAACCCTCTGCTTAAACGTCTGAAGGTCCTTCCAAGAAGAGAAAGGTGGATCGATCTGGACTGAGCTGCTGAACTGGAGGGCTGCCAGTTTGATGTCATATTTCAAAGAGTGACCCGGGGTCAATTGGAAGATATTGTCACTCAAGCTATCCACAAAATTTTTCTGTTTATCAAAGAGGACAAGTTTAGAACTTTCAGAGCTGTCCACAATGAAGAGCACATCTATGAAGCAAACAGAGTCTGAAATAGAACAAAAAAAGTTAGGCAACTTAATTGTTCCAACTCATCAAACTGCATTGTATAGGAGCACCCTGAAGTGGCTGTTGTATTTGGTTTTGAGAAGGGAGTGAAGTGGATATGAGAGATCACGTTGGAGATAAGGCTTAACTTGTAAAGAACTAAATCTCTTTCCAAGTCTTTCCCCTTGTAGGATCATGCAAATGAAGAGCAAACAAGTAAACAAAAGATCATATATTCACAGCATATTCTCAATGTTAAACCCACTTAAAGAGAGAGGAAGGGAGGGCACATTTTTAAAATTCAACAAGTGAGGTTTTCTCGCAGTTAAAAAAAAAAAAAAACCACAATGCTCTATTTCTTAGGTTGTTTCTTAGGTTGTGTATCATATCAGTGAGTCCCTATTTGGTTTTGATTTTTGTCGTCAACTTTGTTGAAACTAAGGGACAAAATGAGTGTACTCATCAACAGCAAGGGAGAAATAAACTTATTTTGAAAACAGAGAACTTTGAATCCCAGCTCTCTTTCTTACTAGTTTGCCTGTGCCTTAAATGTGCCATTTAACTTCTCTGAGTCTCAACTTCTCTATAACATGAAAGTGACAGTCTCTGTCCTGCCTATTTTACATGTGAGGCTCAAATGAGATAACAAATGCACAAGTGCTCTAAAAACTTCGATGTGCTCTAAGTGTGTAAGATGTATTACTGTCATAATTATATCCAAGTAGAATGTCATGTATATACATATATGTGATATACTATTATTTACCTCAAATGTTATTTAGAAAATGTGAAATCAGTGTTTTAGCCAGCTGAAATTAATAATTAAGAACATAAGCAAACTTGTTTTTACCCTGGAGGTCATTTTTCCTTGCAAGTAAATTTGACTTTGCTCCTTTCTTTCTTTGTCCGTATACTGTTTGACTCATAAAAATTGGCAAAAGCAAGAGACAGAAGGCAAAATATCTGCTCCACATTATGGTAGACGGTGAAAACTCATCTGCCTGGTAGCACCTTGAAACAGAGAAATTAGTTATAAATACTTCGATAAAACTAAGCTTTGCTATTTTTTAATTTCAAGCTTATAGAGTCAAAAACTGGCATGTTACTGGAGAAAGGGGTTCTCATACACATTTCTAGAAAAACATTCACATTGAGATTTTTAAGTTTCTAACCCAAGTAAATCATGGCACCATAACCAAATATTTATTAATAAATATTTCTATATATTCAAGACGTCTTAACTTCCCATTATATTATGAGGAGTAGGATGTGAAAAGAGCAATTGAAGACATTTCAGCCCCGCCCCCCTTGGTGGCCATGGTTCAATCACAGCATCTGCTTTGACATTCCCAGATTCTTCTGAGTGAATTCAGATTCACTCATTTTTATTGTAACTGTTCTCCAATCCAACATTTTGCAGGATTGGAGAACATTACCACCATTCCAGTCCTAATATTATACACATAACTTCAGTTAGTCCAGAGGTCAAGTCAAAAATTAATCTACCCTTCTGTTTTCATAGAACCTCATTTCTCTTTTCTACTCTCACTTTGGAAACTTTGTCTCCACCAGGGTTGGAGCCAACGAATCAAAAGAGTATGAGAACCAATCAACAGAGTTACTTCAAAGCTTCCAATGTTAGCTGGAAGAACTAGAGTTAGCTGGAAGAACGAATGAACTGAAATAGGCTTGCAGTCAGGAAGTACCCCGCTATGAACAGCCCTGTGAAACCATTTTTCTAGATAGACTAACAAAGAAAAATTATAATTCTGTTGTTCAGTCATCATCAGTCAATATGCCCATTTACACATCGAGTGACTTTTTAGCCTGCAGAATTCCCTGACAAGAAAAGGCTGATATGTTGCTAGCTCAGTGTACCCAAGAGTATGAGAACAAGAAAATTTATTTGGAACAACTATTCAACATGGTTTTGAAATGTTTGCCTGCTTAAACTATATTGACTTCAAAAGTTCTGGAAAAGGAATCACATTTTCCTTCTTTGGCATCTTGCCTTCAAGGAATGTGAACTGGGAAATCGTGAGCATGATATTTCCAGGCTCTGAATAGAGGGTGGAAATACACACAGTGGTAGTGAGGAGTGAGACAGGACACTGATTTCTTTCATAACTGCCAGATGGACAAACCCCAGAGAAGCAAAGCTGGTGGGTTGAAGACAGAGCAATAGTTGGCTCCGTTCCATCGTCTGCTCTTCACATAACATTGTCCGGCAGGAAGGTCATTAAGAGAACCTTGCTCCCACATAACCAAGCACCTCTGCTGGCAGGTGCGTCAAGTGCAACTGGCCAAATGCCAGCTGATCAGACCAGGTATGCCAAGATTGAAGATAGCTTGGTATTTGGGAAAAAATAAGAAGTGTGCTAAGGAAATAGAACACACAAAGGATAGTCCTCCTCCAGGAATCCTCTGGTTAACCAAGGAGAAGAATATAAAGTATGACAACTTAGATTCTGAAGATTAGTGTAAAGATAAGCCTGGATAGATAAACATAGCTGTTTTTGCATTTTCAAAGGGGTAAAGGAATAACATCATGTGTCTTGTGTCACCTATGATTTTTCTCTTTGATTGAGTCCATACCATAAAGAACATCTCAGAATTTCTGGAAATAAGAGACCGAGAACTAAATTTCATTGAGAATAAGAGATTTTATAAGCTATGTGATCAAAGAATACGTTAAAGACTTAAAGAAGATGAATCCCATGCATAATACTAAGAAGAAAAGTCTTCTCATTCACAGGGCCCAATTAGGGCTTTGGACATACTGACTTTAACTCAAGACTTATCTTTTCTCCCAAATAAGCACATTATTATACAGTTTTCTTGACATATAATCATAAATTCATACCAACCTCTGTATAAATGATATTCTACACAATTTATTCAATAGCAATAACCACACTATCTCATATTTTATTATTATTTGCTCTGACAGTTTTTATCCAGCCCTCTCAAACCAAAGTTTTCCTATTCCTTTTCATTTTCCTGGAGTACAAGGTATATTTTCTTCTATTTTTCTTCCTCTAATTTTTTAGTTTTACTGCCTTCCTGAATTCTCTTTCTTACTATTAGTTTGGCTTTGTGGAATCCCACTCACATCTAATCTCTTTTACTGTGTTTTTCTGCTATTTTTAAAAATAATTCTCAACTTTCTTTTTTTTAGATCCATGTACAAGCAAAATAGGTTTCAGGAATGCAAAATGTCATTAGTTAAATGAAAGAAATGTAAATCCATATGTTTATTATAGGTTACATTTATAAATGCATAAACAAGGATGCTCTTTAGCCAAATGTTATTTTTTTTTTTTGCTTTTGGCCTAAAATTATTTCATATAAATGGCAGAATCAATAAATTACAGAGACTTTATATTTTATAATGTTTCAGAAACAAAACTCATCTTTCAGTAGAGTTTGCTGATTTTATTCATAGTGTTTGCCTTTCATTGATTTCTGCATGAAGATAAAATGATTGCATAAGTCCTTGTTCAAATTGCCAAACTAGCTTATTAGATACAGAAAGTATTCTATAATTAATCCTGAATTATAGAATTTTTGTTCCAAAAGACATTAACATTATTCTAATGTAATTTAGTAGACTAAATTAAAAATACATTTTAAAATAAAGTTTAAACCTACACATTTTAACAATTATATTTCTCTAATAATTTATTTCAAGTAATAGCAGAAGATTAAAAATTTTGAAAAGCTTTCTTCATATAATAAATATGTAAACCATTTAATTTTTCACAGTTCCTAGATGGTCCTGAGTTAAGTGATTAAAACAAAGTTGTTATGTCTTACCTTATAAAGTTTGTCAAATAAATAGTAAAGACTGAATGCCCACAGCAAGAACTAGTGTTAGGGATGGAGTTAGCTTATTTGATACTGATCTGTTCTGTAGGAAATAAAAATTGTCTTTGCTTTTGGATCTTTTGTAATCTTTTATTCATGCTTATTACACTCAGTTAAAGCAAGAGTGGTCAGGCATTTGGCCAGGGTGCAAAGTCTGGGTGGGATCAGTAAGCAAGTTAAAGGAACAGTGTCCTTTCAGAATAAATCTGTTTTTCAGACTATTATAAAAACAACTCCAACAAATTTTCTATGTTTCAGACATTTATTGACAATCTTTGTTTCTCTTGCTCTGCCTTCTCTTTTAATTCTTTTCTTTTTTTTTTTCCTTTTGGTTTTGGATATAATAAGATATTGGTTGTAAATGGTCTCTCAAAGTATATAATTGATACCAGACTCAAATTAAAAATTTGTTTTTCAAGAGAGATCACACATTGATAATTATGGAAGTTGAATGATGAGCATATAGAAGTTCATTATTCTAATCATTCTACTTCTGTGACTTTTTAAATTTTTCTTAATAAAAAGTATATATAGTGCTAGTGAAAGAGGGGTCTGACTTTAGTCCTGGTTCTGGCCCTAACTTCAATGAGAGCCTTAGTTTTCCACTTAGGAAATGAGCGATTTATTCATTAAGATCCTTTCAAACTACAAGAGAGGCAGTTTTGTAACTGAGTTAAAGCCTAAATAAACACTCTAATTCCACTCTCTTTTAGTTGATTTTAAAAAACCACTGATTTTGGAGGTCATGCAGCTAAGCGATATAATGATAGACTTTGTCTAATTTGGAGGTCATGCAGCTAAGCAAAATATTATAAGTCTCAGCCCAGTTGTGCTAGAGCTGTGGGGTAGGTTGCAATAAAGCCAAAGAAAGCACCCAGAAACATTATGGGAAATGTGAATGCTTAGAAGAGATCAGAAAGTATTACAAGAAGAGCTTGGTGACAATAAGCTAAATAGATGGCACCTCCATCTCTCACAGTGCTTCAACAAGCAGTTCCTTCTTTCCCTCATAACGTTTTGTCCAGCGGTGGCTGACTGAATGAGTGATGTATATCCTTTCCATAGTCCCCTCAGTTCTGCTCCCATCTCCACTAAGAAAGGGATTATACATGTTAGGTTGCAGAAGCAGTGACATTGTCAGCATAATTTTGTTCACTTCTTTTATTCCATCTGCATCCAAAGGAGCAACTGTCCTGGCACACATTCAAGAAAATAGCTTCCTATAAATAACACTAACTTGCCCTAGTTCCCGGTGTGCATAAAAGAAAGCCAGTGTCCTTCAAGATCACATGTATCTGGATTTTCCTTCCTGGACTTGCTGTCATTCTTCCCTCAACTTGTCTAGGTTTGGGGGATCAGAAAGGGGGCATTCAGGGACATGGTGTTTTACTGTACCCCTTCTCTTTAGGGAGGATACAGTCTTCCACTAGCTTCTCTGTAGGTGACAGCTCTGACTGAAGCCTCCTAACAAGCTAAAACTGTTCTCTGAATAGATTTGCATTGCTACCTTGACCTGCAACAGTGTCTTTCAATTATCTTCCCCTGTTCTCCAGGGGATCGTTAGCTTTTGCTGCCCTACCCTGTTCTCTGATGAAAAATGCCTTTTGTATACTAATGATTAACTGCAGTCTTAGCTATTCCCGTAAAACTGAACTAAAGAAGACAGTTACAGAACTTTCTAATCGGTAACTTTTCTTTAGATTAATAGAACCCAGAACATCTGGTGGCCTATAGATAATAGCAGCCCAAGCGCCAGAAAAGCAGACCACCTGAAATTTGTTCCAGACTACCCTGGAATTTGTAACTACCCTGCTTCCCACCTGGTAGGCTCAAAACTCCCTTCATAAGCCTTACACCTGCAACCCCTCAGCAAGACGGTCTTTGTTAGCAATGGCCTCCATCTTCTCTGGTTTGCTACCTTTCCAAGTAAATTTTTTCCTTACCCCAACAGTTTGGCCTTGAGTCACTGGTGAAAACCAAACATCAGTTCGTGGTTGTAGTTTTACAGTGGTCAGTATTCTGAGATTTCCATCCAGGAAAGAATATCACAGCAGTTGTTCCATTGTCTTTCTTCCTATTTTCTACTTTGTGGTTACAGAAGCATGTCAGTATTTATCAGTGCCAGATGTACCCTAGGAAGCCACCTGACCCCTGGACAACAGGCAGGCTGACTTCTCTCTGGATTGCCTCTGAGATAGAGAATAGCATGGTTATTGAAGAAAGTAATAGAAATGTTTGTGTTATAATTGTTTAAAATCAGAAGTCATAGGAAGGCATTTTCACATTTATGGATTTCCTTATTATAACAATAATTGCCTCTGCTTCAATTTATTAGGTGTGAAGCCTCTCACTCTCCTTGTCATTTCATCCTCTACAAGTACACATTTTAGCATCTTAGGAATAGAGAACATAGGAATGGAGTGGGGAGAAGGGATTAAGAAGCAGACAGGTAGAGGGAAGAAATCACATGTGTTTTTAAAGGGCAACATGAGGGATCTTTGTGATAAGGGACACAGTCTGTATCTTGACTATCACTGTCAACACCCTAGTTCAGATATTATACTGCAGTCCTGCAGGTGCTAATCACTGGGGGAAACTAAGCTAAGAGCAGAGTATCTCTGCATTATTTTTTTTACAACAGCTTATGAATCTACAGTTATCTCAAAATTTAAAAAAATTTTAAATTATCATGAAATAAGTGTTTTCAAAGAAAAAAAAATGCTTGTTTGTTTTTTAAGAATTCATGTTTTGTTGGGCACAGTAGTACATACCTGAGTTGCTGAGGTGACTCAAGAGTCTGAGGTAGTAGGATCACAAGTTCAAGGCCAGCCTTGGCAACTTAGTGAGACCCTCAGCAACTTAATGAAACCCCATTTCAAAAGAAAAAGAAAAAGGATGGAGGAAGTAGTTCAGTAGTAAAGCACTCCTGGGTTCAATCCCCCGTAACAACAACAACAAATGGCAGAATGAGACTTTAACTCAGGCCAACCTGACCCTTGAGGTTCACTTACAACTAATTCATCATCAAACTGAAGCTTTTGAGAAACTGCACAAATTTCTATTTTTTTTTTGGCGGGGGGGTGGGGGGGTTGTATCAGGGATTGAACTCAGGGGCACTCAACCACTGAGCCACATCCCTAGCCCTATTTTGTATTTTATTAGAGACAGGTCTCACTGAATTGCTTAGCACCTTGATAAATTGCTGAGGCTGGCTTTGAACTCGAGATCTTTCAGCCTCTGCCTCCTGAGCCACTGGGATTACAGGTGTGCACCACCATGCCCAGCCTACAGAAGTTTCTTGAGGCCCTAAGTAACAATGTAAGTTCCCAGGGAACAACCATGTATTTACTTGTTGTCCTGTGATTGTTAACCGCATTTTTCACTTTCATGAGACATGATTCAAGGCATAGGAAGTGGTATTTGTTTCCAGATCAATTCTCTTATTCTTGGGGTTAATTCACAATATGCAGAATAATAATACCTCTAAAGGCAAACCAGTAATTCATGGAGAGGAGAAATGGACAAAAGTCTTGGTGCTTTGGAGCTGTTCTTATTGAAGTGGATGAGAGTTTAGAATTCTGTTTTGCATTTCCTCCAATCTAACAATGTCAAATAGGATAACCCAAACCCAAACTTTATCTATCAGCACTGGGTAGATGACTCCAAAGAAAATCCTGAGTTCTGTCAATTAAAGCAGTTGACTTTGCATCCTGAAAAACAATGTGCTTTATCTGATGACTCTAACCTTAATCCCAGCTGATGGTCTTGAATTAGGACATAATCAGACATATACCAGGCCAAATAAGATAGTGTGGATAATTGTGTAGACTGGGAACAGACAACCTGGAAACCATGTCCTTCTAAGAGTTGTTCTATAGTCTTTATAGAAAAAAAAAGCACACTATTTTTTATTATTGCTACTATATATGTATATATGGCGTAGAATAAGCAGTCAATAAATATTGTTGAATGAATAGCTATTAGAAGTGATATTTTAGTGTTCATTAATCACTTAAGGACTATGATACCACAGACTGCTCTCTGCTAGAGTACTACTAGTTTGAAAATCTTTTTTCAATTTTTTTTCATTTTCTCCAAATACTCTACCACAGCAGAATCTATATTGACTTCATTTGTTTTGGCATCAGTGCCAAAAACCGTTATTTCAGTAGTGAGATGGTATTTTTGGGGTCCTATGATCATTAAAAAGAAATCAAAGTTTGTTATGACTTACATATCTCAGAAAGTTTTATCTGCATGAAGTCATAAACACACACACACACACACACACACACGCGCGCGCGCGCGCACGCTGGCCAAAAACAGCTGAAACGTATGAAAGTGAAGGGTGCACTCAATGAATGACTTTCTTACCTATCCAATTTGGAGAATTTGGTGCTAGAAGTACCTTTCTATGTTTTGGGGGCTTTTTGTCTCCAATATAAAATCTTGATATAGTAGAATTTCCAACTCTTACTTCAAAGCTCTGAAATTTCTGGAATTCATTATTTTTCCTTGGTCCCAAGAATATGACTTGGACATGTTCTCATATCTTTCAGTATATTAGAAGAACATCAAAATAGTTTGGTCCCATTTATCAGCAAAGGGAAAGATTTAAAGCATTCAAAGGAAATAGGGAACCAAAATGATCATTAATGATAAAATTTAGGAAATGTGGCTTTGGTAAGTTCTGGAACAGTGGGACTCCATGCCCCTTGCCCCTTGCCAGATTCTGATTGAGTTGACCCTTCCAACATACCCTGTATTTTATATTACTGTTATTCTTATTTAATAAATTATTTTTAGAATAAATTTAGATTTACAGCAATATTCACTCCATTATTGTTTGCATTGTTTATATATATCCATAATATATTTTGTTTCATTATCTGTTATTTGGTCCCCAGCTTGAAAAATTGTGTCACATATATAACACACATTGTCTCCTAGACCACAGTCATAGAATAAGTTCCCATTGTGTTAACATTATGACTACAAAAATGTTCCTTTCTCTAAAATGTTCCTCTGATATTAATATTTCTTCTTTCCATATTGTTTATTCCTAGGAGCAATTATGTTACACCCCCCACCCCCCCAAAAAAATCAGGAAACTCACTAGGATAAATCTACAATTTTCCTTTCTAATAAATATCAGAAAGTAGATTGGTCTAGGTATCTCAAAGGGTTAAATGTTCAATTTTTTTTTTCTTTAATTGTTTCTGTCACTCAGCAGGTAAAACAGCCTTAGCTTTTTTGCATGACACTCAACAAAAGAGAACGATCAGATCTATCACATCATGATTAATCCTGGCTTTTAACGGAGAAAACACTTGCTATTTTCAGTTAGCTAATTTTATTTTCTGAGGTCAGACAGTTTTGTCCTATATTTTGTTGAATTCTTCAATTCCCCACTGGTTGGTATTTAAACTTTCCTTGTACTGGGAACAAACAATAGCATTGAATCTCAAAACTTAATATAGAGATGATATTTATTTAATCTTTCCATTTCATACTTGATAAAATAGAGGACAAGTGTTAAGACCCAAAGGTCAAACCTGAATGAGCGAGGAAAGGAAGCTTAGACCTTTGTGCATCAACTGGCATCTTTCTTATTCCCTAAATACTGCAGGAGGTTTGTAGGGCTTTTTATTGTCCAGTCTAATATCAGAGCAGGAGAAAAAGGAGGCTATACAGTCAACAATGTATGTTTGGAAAATGTGGGGTTAACTTCAGTGACAAATGACTCAGAAAAAAAAAATCATCATGTGTTAAGTTTCAGCACATTATGATATGTCTAATATCTCACTGTGTATAAATCTTAATTCTTGGACCATCAAATGTGATGAATAACCCTTCTTGGAACCAAGAACTATCTCTTCAAGGTTTGGACAGTTTTGCCTGAATTTTCACACCAATTCCCATGCCTGTGGTCCATGCTATTGACCCCTTACCAAAATTCAGCCAGATACATAGGTAAATATCATCATATGGATAATAAGTTGCAGAAACTCACTACCAGCTTGAGTTTGTGATTAGCGTATTTGAGATTTAATAAGAATATTTAACAAAAGGAAGTTTTCAAATAATCATCAAATTCCTGGGACAAAAATGTTTTGATAGCATTAAGTAACTTGTTATTCCATATTGTGAACCCATTAAAATGATGCTTTATACAACATTGCCCTTAATTAAGGTAATAAAGTCACCTCTATTTTTTAGTTACATATAAATTATGTAGTTCCTCCTATACAATATAGTTTGTTTCTTTTGTTCTTTTGAATTCTGTACTAAGTGTAAATTATTTGTAGACAAAGTTTACAGTGAAATCAAGGTGAATTAATATTTGGGAACGTTAAAATATAAAAACTTAATAATGTTAAACTGTATACACAAAAAGGTACTTACTATAATCATTATTCATTGTTTATATCCAGAACTATATATTATAAAATTACACGATAATTTTATTTACTATAAGTAACTTTTAGTTCATTATACATTTTCTATTTTGCTAGAAATAAATAGAAACTTCAGAAATGTCAAATACTAACATAAATTAGAACTGATCAGTCAAAAGGGACTATTGCTTGAAAAAAAGATATTTGGGCACCACCTTGTGGAGCTTTGTAGAAAGACAGTGTGAGAGTCAGCTTGTCTCCTACCATCAACAGATCAAAATTATTAGTGGCCTACAATGATAACCAGGTGGAGTGTAAGTTACTTTCTATAAATTCTCTGGACAGAGGAACAAGAGGATGAATCAAAACAGTGGTAAAACTACTTTTATATATGATGAAGAACCTCTCTAAAGTAACATCTGATGAAATCAGAAATTCAGATCAGCTCAGAGTACAACCAGGATTACCCCCATTTAAAGTTCATCTGAGAAGGCGCTTACAACCTTTAAGCATCCATAACTGTTGAAACGGATCCTCAGAGGCTGAATTGCCAAAGTTGAGTCTTTCTGGAACTTTTGGGAAGAATGGTTTTAGATCTTAACCCATTTCAGTGTGAAATGCCCAAGAAGGATCTTGAATTAGAAAATATAGAATTTAGACCAACTCAAAGCTTGGCTGTCCAGAAAGGAGAGATCATTTCTGATTTTCAAATGACTTCAAAGAAGTAATTGTTCATCTAAAAAAAAAAAAAGTAGTTGTCAGCAGAAACCATAACTGGAGAGGACATAGGGATATCCTTCCCGACTCCTCAAAATATTCCCTTGGAGAGAAGACAAGGAAATGAAGATAAAAAAGATGGATACAACAATTCCTGGAAAAATAATAAATTACAACATTTCTACTCAAAGAACTCAAATTTCTTCCCTACTCCTTATTCAGGAAGAGAACTGTCTTAGGTCTGAAGAGGAAGATGCTTCTTGTGAGAATCAATACAACTTCAGAAAGAACAAGGGTCAAGACCTTTAATTCCCAGGAAGGGACTTTCTTATCAAAATGTCTCTGTGGGGATGCAACCAGGGTTTCTCCTCAGACCAGACCAGTCCTCCTCTGAGTTTCTCCCTACCCACCAGAGCAATAAGAAAAACTCCATGGGAGAGGGACATCAAAAAAATATTGCATGAGCCCCCAAATCATAGAAATGTCTTTAGGTATCCTTGTTACTTTTTAGCCCACCAGAGAAGACACAGGAATGAGAGGCCATTTGTTTGTATTGAGTGTCAAAACACTTCTTCTAAGCACCAGATGATTTACACAATGGAAAAACCTTTCACATACAGCATATGTGAAAAGTTCTTCATCCACAAAACCAACCTGAGGGTCCAGGAGAGAAGTCATACAGGAGAGAAGCCTATACAAGCTCCCTTTGCCAGAGAAGATACCACCAATCATCTACATACCACCATCACCTGAGGATTCACCAGAAGATTAGACTCAAAAGTGTTTCCTCCACACCAGAAGCTTCCTCAATTCTGCCCTTGTGTAATTTATATACATATATATGCATACATATTTCCACCGTATTTACCCATTGAGAATATACCATGTAATTTCCTGAGTATGTTTTTTTCTATTGTATCACACCATGTAAGGCTAACGAAAGCATGGAATGTGTCAATTTTGTTCACTATAGTATTCAAGCCCTTGAAAAGTTGCTGATATTACATGCTCAATAAGTAGCTACTGAATAAGTCAAAAACAGAAATTATATACAAAATTCATTAATTTAATTCCTTCTATTCATGAGGTATTGATCGAAAACAAACATAATACACCATTGCATCAATCAAGAAGAGACAATAGGCAAGTAAACAGGCAATGGAAAATTTTATCTGAATTTAAAAAAATTGAATACACTTAGAGTCTATAGTGTGATAATCCAATACATGTATATAATACACATGATCAAATAGCTAGCATTCCTGTGTCCTCAAGTCTTACCATTTCTTTCAAAAAATTTTTGAAAAGCAAGCGAATTATAATTCTAGTTACTTATACCATGCCAAAGTGTTTGGAATTAAAGTATGTTGGTCTGCAACTTACTTTAAAATGCATCATAAAAAAATCCTGCACCTCCAATTATCAAGAATACAGGTAACAATAAATGTTGGCAAGGACGTGTGAAAAAGGAAATATCATACATTGCTGGTGGGACTGCAAATTTGTGCAATCACTCTGGAAAGCAGTCTGAAAATTCCTTGGAAAACTTAGAATGGAACCACTTTTGACCCAGTTATCCCACTCTTCAGTCTATACCCAAAAGACTTAAAATCAGCATACTAGCACGGCGCGGTGGCACCACCTATAATCTCGAAGCAAGAGGAACTGAGGCAGGAGGATCAAGAGTTTAAAGCCAGGAAAAGCAAAAGCAAGGCCCTAAGCAACTCAGTGAGACCCTGTCTCTAAATTTAAAAAATACAAAAAAAAAAGGGGTGGGGATGTGACTCAGTGGTCGAGTGCCCCTGAGTTCAATCCCTGGTACAAACAAAAAACAAAACAAAACAAACAAACAAAAAAAAAAAACAGCATACTCTAGTGACATAGCCACATCAATGTTTATGGCAGCTGAATTATTGTGAATAATTAAGCTATGGAACCAACCAAGGTGACCTTCAACAGATGAATGGATAGAGAAAATGTGGTATATATACACAAAGAAATATTACTCAGCCATAAAGAGGAATGAAATTATGGCATTTGCCTGTAAATGTATGGAACTAGAAACTATCATGCTAAGTGAAATAAGTCAATCCCCAAAAAAACAAAGACGGATCGTTCTCTCTGATATGTGGATGCTAACCCACAACAAGGGAATGGAGGGAGGGGAAGAATAGAAGTTCATTGGATTAGACAATGATTAGGGGAAAGAAGAGGAGATGGGAAGAGGAAAGACAGTAGAATGAATTGGATATAACTTTCCTTTGCTCATAAATGAATACATGACCAGTTTAACTCCACATCATGTACAACCACAAGAATGGGATTTTAATTGGAATAGACTGTACTCCATGTGTAATATGTATAATATGTCAAAATACACACTATTTAAAAACAACAAATAAAAAATTAAATTAAATAAAAAAGATTGGATAGAAGAATGAGTAAATGGATAGGTATGTGATAGAGCAAATGTTTATGGTAAATTCAATGTCAATTTGGTGGGTAGTAAGTTTGTTGTATAATTGTATTAACTTTTCTGTATATTTGAAAATGTTCATAACAAAATGTTAGACAGAAAAGGGAGAGAGACCTGCAAAGAAGTTACCACGCCTAGTCTGTGATGCAGAGGTTCTAAATGCAAGAGCAGAGGATAAAGGGGTGTTCCCCAACCATGGTATCCTATGCAAGGTTCCACGTGAGCTGGCATCTCTCCAAATTGTCCACCCTTTTTCTCTCTACTGCCCAGCCCACTTTTATATTTATGTTCTTAACCCCCAAACTCTATTTCCACCTCCGAGCTTTTGTTCTTACAGATTTCTCTGCCCAGAAGGCTTCACCTGCAGATCTTTGCATGGTGGGCTCCTTAACATTCACATCTCATGACCTCAGAGAGGCCTTCCTCATCTACTGGCATCTTCTCCTGCCAATTATTTTTTAATCATATTTCCTCATCTCATGAACTAAAATAATTTTGTGTACCTCTTTATTTTTATATTCTTACACTACAATGCAGCTTCTAGGAAACCGGAATTTCATCAGTCTAATTCAAGGACTGGTAAATTTTTTTCAGTTAAGGGTCCAGTCATCAAATAGTTCAACTTTGTAGATCATAAGATCTCTATCTCAAGTACCCAACTGTACCAATGCAGTACAAATCAGCCTTAGATGATATGCAAACAAATGAGCATGTCTGTATTCCCGTAAAACTCTATTTAAAAAAACAGCAGTGGGACAGATTCGGCCAATGGGCTGTAGTTTTCTAACTTCTATTCCACATCACAACACCCAGAATATAGTGCATATCTCACATAGTTCCAAAACATTAATTCATATTTGTAGAATAAATAAATGAGAGTATATGGACTTCTATTAGAACCATCCAACCAACTCACTAGTCAACCCAGGACAGTAGAAACCTCACTTAGGAACATGGTTTAGGTTCTAACTCCCATTAGATTTTCATGTTTCTTCATAGGATTTCTTGTCTCATCTTCCTCACACCAAACCCTCCACAATCCATCCTGGATGTGAAATATAATTGACACACAACTCTAAGCAAGTCTTAAATTAAATCGTATAGATTTGAAGACATTAGGCTATACCCAGAACACTTTCAACTCAGTAACAGATGGACAATTGAAACTAAGTTAAACAAAAGCAAAACCATAAAAGTTGTACAATCTTGTTAAAATGCAGATTCTGTTTGGTAAAGACTGAAATTTGGCCTGAGATACTATATGCCTAAAGGTAATACAAATACTGTTGATCCCAGGGCAAACAAAGCTTTAGATAACTGAATCTAGGTGATAACTAATTTGGTCAGCACTTTCTTCTTGTCCATCTCTCAGTTTTGCTTTCTTGTGTTGATGTGTTTAGTCTAACTACAAACAAGCTTCCTCCAAGTTCAGAGGCACTATCCACTGACAGCCCCATTCCCATCACTCCAGTACTAGGACCATCCCATGAAAGATAAGAGACCATTTCTCTTGAGACCTATAGTGCAAGAGTCCCAGGATCATGTGTTTTTTCTGATCCAATCCCCACCGCCAGATGAATGCTGTTCTGTGATTGGCCAATTGTAGATCACTGTCTGTCTTTGTTAGAGGTAGTGATGCTAATAGCCTTATCAAAATTATACGCAACCGAATGGTTCCCAGAAGGAAAGAAAGGTTCCTTTCAGACAAAAATAAGATTATCTCTAATAGGGGTCAACAATGTAGATATTCCCATCTTCTACAAGAGATGCCAGCAAACTTCCCCAGTGTGGGCCGAATCTGCCAACTAGCTGTTTTGTAGGTAAAGGCTTATTGTAACTCAACTATGCCCATTTGGTGACTGTTTTCTAGCAGAAATAAATAATTGCAACAGGGACCAAATAGTCCCTCAAATCTAAAATACTTACTCTCTTTACAGGAAAAGGTTGCCAACTCCTGATCTTCAAGACAACATTGGAACTATTTATACTGACATTTAAAACTATTTATAATCTCTAAAAACATTCCATCTGCCCTTCTCTAAATCCTAATCTAAATTCCCTGCAAGCCAAAGTGGATCTTGCTCTAGTCAAACATTCTCTATTTCTACCACACTAGAACCCACCTTCATACTGGGCTCCCCTTCTAAATATTCTCTCAATCTGTTCTTCCTACCTACATCTTACTCATGCTTTAAATCCCATATGTGTCTCATCTCCATGACAGCCTCCCCAAATTTTCTTGTGATTATCTTCCTAATAATCATTCACCTTGACTTCTTGCTAGATAAAATGAAGAGCATCCAGTCAATTCTGAATTTTAGATAAACAATGAATAATTTTTAGTGTGAGTATGTCCCGTACAATACTTAGGACATACTTATAAAAAATATTTGTTTCATATCTGAAATTTAAATTTAACTTGATGGTCTGTATTTTTTCCCTAAATCTAACAACCCTAACACTAACCCATCTCTTGATTATTACTCAGACATTTGTTCAGGTATTAACCAGACAACTGATATACTTTTGACTCATACGCATGCAGTTCAGATTAAACAAATCAACATAATCCAATGGCCTAGCTAAAGTAACTCATTAAGAGGTAGACACAATACCCAGTTCAGGCCAATGAGATCATACAGCTGTTTGCTGATGATTTCTAGGAAAGAAGCTTTCTTGCTCTTCTGAGATAGCTTTCAGAAATGATCTTTCACAAAAAAGAAGTTCTTGCATTTAAAGGTAACCTTTTTATAATAGAAAGTCAGTCTTTTAATGAAGCTAATCAGAGCAGGAGAGAAGAAAAAGAAACATTGTCCTTATTAATATCCCTCATCCACTAAATCAAAGTAAACTTAAAGCTCGTTCTATCCTAAACTCTAAACTGGTATGCAGCCCATAGAGATTACTCCCTATTCTGAATCCTTCCAGCAATATTTATAGTACCACTCATCTAATAATACTTATTGTGTTTGACACAGAGATGTAAATATTTTTGTTATTTTTCTCATCTTATGATATCCATGGTGATGTACAAATGGTCATTCATCAATAGCAGTTGTAGAATGAATAACTATTTGAAATTATTGTGTCTTCTGTGGCTATCTTCTAAATAGATTTGCCTTTCTAAAGATTGTGACAACAAACGTGAAAAATTCCTCAAAATATTTCATAGGAACCCTATGCCACTGCCTTCATATTTCTATGGTACTTCTGCTAGTGTATAATTTTTGGCATCTCTCTGTCTCTTCTTTATTCCTTCCCATGGAAGGAGTTAGATTTATCTGAAATAACAGGGAGGAAAGTCTAATATTCATTGTTTCATTTTGCTTGAACTGGACAAATTAATATGTGAAAAGTTCTATGCATATATGACTTTATCATTTTCATACTTATTATTCAGATTTAAGGATGGGAGACAGCAAGTGACACCCTTTGCAGCTGTAGTACTCTAGAAAAAGTACTACAGAAAGCCCAAAATCTAAATACATGTACATGGACCAGGAGACTAGATTTAAATCTGAAACCCAAGCCACATTCAGTGCTACAGATAAGAACACTGATATTTTGATCTTTATGTCTCTGACTGCAGTGCTAATTATATTTCTCAATTAAATATAAATCCAGAGGAAGAATATTATGAATACTTATCACTCTTAACACCTGTTTCCCTGTGTATATATGTAGCTTAAAATGACTACATATTATTTCATTCGTTATGCACTCTTCTCTCCAACCTCTACCTTGTAAAATAAATGCAAATCAGAGAAAACCAGGGTAAAAGGAATAATTTTTGGTGACTAAAATTTCAAAGAGCTTGTAAAAACTACAATGTTAATTTCAACCACAAAAGCTTCTGGAGTCAATGTTTTTATTAAAATAAGTAATTTTATCTAATTCTTTTTAACAGTCAGGGTAGGTTTTACTTGTATCCAATAATGTTAAGGCAATCATTGATACATCAGTCTCTTTTATGAGCTATTGAATAGGAGTCTTATTTCCCATACATTCATATAAAATTACAAGTACAAGAAAGTCTTGGCAAATTAGACATTCGTTAAATGTAATTCTAATATTTATAGGTATTGATATAAGGAATTATTTCTATGTAAATGGAGAATGCCTTAGTTCTTCAATCAAACATGTAGAATTAACATGTATTTGGGGACAAAGAAATTGGAATGCAAAAATGTACACAGTATTGTCTAATTTTTTGAGTTCTTTGTATACTCTGGATATTAGGGCTCTATCTGAAGTGTGAGGAGTAAAGATTTGTTCCCAGGATGTAGGCTCTCTATTTACCTCTCTTATTGTTTCTTTTGCTGAGAAAAAAACTTTTTAGTTTGAGTAAGTCCCATTTGTTGATTCTAGTTATTAACTTTTGTGCTATGGGTGTCCTATTGAGGAATTTGGAGCCCGACCCCACGGTATGTAGATCGTAGCCAACTTTTTCTTCTATCAGACGGCGTGTCTCTAATTTGATATCAAGCTCCTTGATCCATTTTGAATTAACTTTTGTGCATGGTGAGAGAAAGCCAAGGACCTGAACAGACACTTCTCAGAGGAGGACATACAATCAATCAACAAGTACATGAAAAAATGCTCACCATCTCTAGCAGTCAGAGAAATGCAAATCAAAACCACCCTAAGATACCATCTCACTCCAGTTAGATTGGCAGCCATTATGAAGTCAAACAAGAACAAGTGCTGGCGAGGATGTGGGGAAAAGGGTACACTTGTACATTGCTGGTGGGACTGCAAATTGGTGCAGCCAATTTGGAAAGCAGTATGGAGATTTCTTGGAAAGCTGGGAATGGAGCCACCATTTGACCCAGCTATTCCCCTTCTCGGTCTATTCCCTAAAGACCTAAAAAGAGCATGCTACAGGGACACTGCTACATCGATGTTCATAGCAGCACAATTCACAATAACAAGACTGTGGAACCAACCTAGATGCCCTTCAATAGATGAATGGATAAAAAAATGTGGCATTTATACACAATGGAGTATTACTCTGCATTAAAAAATGACAAAATCATAGAATTTACAGGGAAATGGATGGCATTAGAGCAGATTATGCTAAGTGAAGCTGGCCAATCCCTAAAAAACAAATGCCAAATGTCTTCTTTGATATAAGGAGAGTAACTAAGAACAGAGTAGGGTCGAAGAGCATGAGAAGAAGATTAACATTAAACAGGGATGAGAGGTGGGAGGGAAAGGGAGAGAGAAGGGAAATTGCATGGAAATGGAAGGAGACCCTCAGAGTTATACAAAAGTACATACAAGAGGAAGTGAGGGGAAAGGGAAAAATAATACAAGGGGGACAAATGAATGTCAGTAGAGGGGGCAGAGAGAGAAGAGGGGAGGGGAGGGGAGGGGAGGGGGGATAGTAGAGGATAGGAAAGGCAGCAGAACACAACAGACACTAGTATGGCAATATGTAAATCAATGGATGTGTAACTGATGTGATTCTGCAATCTGTATATGGGGTAAAAATGGGAGCTCATAACCCACTTGAATCAAAGTGTGAAATATGATATATCAAGAACTATGTAATGTTTTTGAACAACCAACAATAAAAATTTTAAAAAAATGTACACAGTAAAAACTCATGCACCAAAAATAGAGCACTTTCTATTCTAAATATGAACTTACCTTGTTCCAAATAATGAAAAAAAGAAAAATAGCTTAAATTTCTTCACAGAAGATTGTTGACTATCTTCCTTTTTTGAAAGTCTCTTATGGGGGAAAAAAAGACTCTCATAGTTTAATTCAATCTCTTGGGGCTCTTCAGTTTATGCTTAATGCACTTATTTTTTGGCATCATTACAAAGAAACTATTGATAAATATGTATGTCCTTGGCCGACATGTTAAAAACAAATACAGATTGGAATTAACTTTTAAGGCACTAAATAAACCATTACAGAGATGCTTTTTATTTTTTTTTTACATTAATAGACACTAAACTGCTTTCTGGAGGGATTATTTTTGAATCTACTACATAAACATCCCTCATATAATAATATTGTTAATAGTCTGAGCATTTGTTTAATTTATACACCATGTGTGAATGTCCCTCATGGTACACAGCACCATTCCCTTTACTCCCCCATATTGGAAAAGTGCCTCTTTCTTAAAACTTGCTACATGGCAACTATCAGAGGGATGATGATGTAATGTCCCTCCTGGAGGCATTGAATCTGCAACCTGCAGAACTATGGGTCTCTGCCCTTGGTAACATCACACATTTTATGCAATTAAGGTCTTTGTGTGGAGTTGGAAAATTGTTTCATGTATTTATTATTATATTTTGTTATTTGAATTATATTTTGAAGATTTAAATTTTTATTTGCATAAAATTGTTTGTTCACCCTGATTACAGCGGGTATTACCCTTTCATTGAAAGAGCATCATAACACAACTTTAGTTTATCCCACTGGTCTTTCTATTTTTAGGGGGCAGATTTTCCTTGCCACTTGGATGAAATCACAGTCAGGAGTTATAAGTCTTTCAATCGGTCTTTGATATAAAAATAATTTATTTTACATTTTTGTCATAAAAACCATTTCATTCTCATAATTAGAATTTTTGCTCCATGTAATAGCCAAAATGGAGCTTGAGGTTTCTCAGCTGAGGCTTACTTCAGACTGGAAATGGGCAATAGGAAAGGGACAATGGTCCAGTCTTTCACCTTCCCACTCTGTGCCTCTCTGCCTTCCCCAAACTCATGAATAGCAGTTTCAGGCCATTCCAGCTAAAAAGAAAAGGCCTACTTAACTGGTTCTTCTCTTGCTTTGATTTGGGAAAGTATTTGGGTGATCTTTTGTCATGATACAATTCTTGTGCATTCTTTGGAGACTTTGCTTCATTGGTGTTCTCTCATCTGAGTTTTCCTTTATACCAACTGTAATATGCAAGGCCTCTTTCCTTGTGGCTATCAAATATAATCTCCACCTCATATCATCCTGTTCCCACTGGAATACCTCTAACGTCTCTCTGCTACAGACACCTTACTCCTGCCATAAAGTCCTATTGACTCCTTCGGACTGATTCTCTCACCCTTGTGATCCCATCAGGTTCATGGGTTATGTTCATGTATCCTCTATCCTGACAAACTCTGGGAATGAAGGTTGTTTCTAGTGGACACACCTCTACCTCTCACCTTTTGGCCTTCAGACCTAGCCAGCCCTAGTACTTCCCCCACCCCCAACAGCAGCCATCCAACTTCCTACCCACCTCCCTTTTTCAAGACACAGATTAACTGTTCCACTGAGAACAGCACCCTAGACCTCTCCTAGGAGATTTCTATGCGACTCACAGGAAAAGAATTTCTCCAAAAAAAAAAAAAAAAAAAAAAAACCTCTCCCAAACTCTTCAGTTGCAAGCCCTTCATATCTTTAAGAGGGTTTATCTTAATGTTGCAAAATGGAAGCATCTCACTTTAGAATGTGCAAATGTTCACTACCTATAGTTCTGTTCCAGTCTGGTGGGGCTTTAGCCAAACCTACAGACAGCAAATCCTATTTTTAATATCCAGTTATATAAACAATATGTGGTATAAGAATAGATAAATCCTGAGAGAGATACAGAAAAATGAAAACAATTAAGCAGCATAGAAATACCTTAATTTTAAGACATGCCTCTTAATATCATTTTAACAACAATATTTTTTAATGTTTCCAGTTGGAATGGAAGCATTTATATGTTTTGACAATTATTCATCATACATTCGTGAATTTGATTCAAGAGATAATGAGAATAGTGATGAATGGAACATGTTCCTCACATTCAGAATTTCTAATACAACTATAAGATAGCAGTATTATAAGACAGTTTGTCTGTGAGTGTGTGTGTGTGTGTGTGTGTGTGTGTGTGTGTGTAGAGACTAAGAGTCTAAGGGAAGTGCAATAAAATGCTAAAGATTCCAGATGGATGAACATTACTTCTAGCAGCCGAACCCTTCAAGAAGGGGCTAGAAGGATATATCTTGAGAGATGACAGAGTTTAATTTTTCTTAATCTTGAACAAGGGTATTTCAGTGGGTGGTGGGAGGGGAATGGAGCAAAGGCTTGTACAAGAAAAGTGCTATGGAAAAGTAATTGGGCTGGAGCTAGTATGGTTTCAGGCATCAACTGGGAAAAACATGTTGGACCAGAATGGAGACAATTTCATATTGATAACTTTTTAAAAATATACTAAAAGCATTTGTGCATGATACATAGAAAGGAATATTCACCAACATATGTGACTTATTAATCTTCAAATAATAAATATATGTATATATACCTCATTTATACAACTAACACATTAAAAATCTACTAACTTAATAAGTCAGAGTTACCCAAACTCTTACACATAGTTGCAAACTGAATCCCCCTCTCAATATTAAAGTACCAAATTCTTTTGAATGTTTTTCAAAAGAAAATAAAATACACCCAACAGAGCAACGATTATAAAACTGCCTGGTACAAAAGTGACAAAAAAGAGGCTGAAGCTTGGAGTTAAATTTGTTTCCATGTCATTACTGCCTTGAGTCAAGTCCATTATCCATTTGAAAGTTTTCTTCTTATATCTTGTATATTACACCAGGAATAGTCCAAATTATTGACTCAAGCCAAATAGATGTGATTTGATTTTGATGGGATCTAATCTTTTTCTCAAAAGGATGATGATTCTGAATGTTTTATCTTCAGTTTGATTTTTTCTACCTTCTAGCTGTTTCTTGGAATCTTTTTTTTTTTCATTTTACTACCAACAGGAGACTACATGTACAATTTCTTTGGACTTTGTCTGGTTTAGATTATTTTATAGTTCATTTGATTCATTGAGCTTACAAATTTTCTTTCTCATCAACCATTATGACTTATAATACTAACTAACACGGTAAGTCCAGGCTGAGGAATTTAAATGTTGACCTATAGGAAATGCAAACCAATGAAAAGTTCTAAGTAAATAAACACTGGAGGTGTGCTTCAGAAAGATCAATCTGGCCACACATAGGAGATGGACTAGACTAATGGGAATCAGAGACCAGTGGGGGAGACATTGGACTGGTTGAGGAGTATTTAAGACTTAAACCTGGGCAGTAGTGATGGGAGCAGAAGCTGACAGCCACATCATCTCTCCATTGAGTAAATGTCATTTACTCCAATCCTGTGCAATAAGGGGTAGAGAGCGTGCAGTAAGACTGCTGTGATATCGCTGGAATAATGTTTCAATTTGACAGTAATTTGGAAAGCTACTACTTTAGTGCTTCTGAGCTCATCAGAAGAGATGAGCCAAATTACCACAAATTAAACAGAGACCTGGTGAGAACAATGAGCAAAGCAGAAAATGTAAGCTTCACCTGTGTCACGATGGGCATCCTAACACTGCACCTATTAATTAGGCACCCAATTTTTCACCTTATTTTCTCCTGAACTTTGGGGGTGCAGGATTATGATATATCTTATCATTATAGAATTTAACAATCTTTCCAACTGAAATCTTACAATAGCTTTTATTTTTTCTCATTATACATTCACATAAACAAAAAATACATATTTATTGTAGAAGACAGAAAATGTAAGATGAAGAAAATGAGAATAATATGTAAATATAAGACCCAGAAAAATCTACTATTAAAATGGCATCTGTTAAAATGAGGGTAAATCACAAGCATGTTTATAATATTATCATATACATGTCAATAGAATGTATTTTCATACATTATACAGACATACAGTATAACTTCCCATTCTTGTGGTTATACATGATGTGGACTTACACTGGTTGTGTGTATATATATGAACACAGAAAAGTTAGGTCTGATCCATTCTACTGTCTTTCCTATTCCCATCCCCCATCCCTTTTCTTCATTCCTTTTTGTATAATCCAATGAACTTCTATTCTTCCCCTACCCGCCCACCCCGTGTGTGTTAGTATCCACATATCAGAGAGAATAGTTAGCCTTTATTTTTCTAGGATTTGCTTATTTCAATTAGCATGATAGCCTCCAGATCCATCCATTTACCATAAAATGCCATAATTTAATTCTTCTTTATGGCTGAATAAGACTCCATTGTGTGTATATACCACAGTTTCTTTATCCATTCATCTGTTGAAGGTTCCATAGCTTAGGTATTGTAAATTGAACTGCTGTAAACATTGATGTGGCCATGTCACTCTAGTATGCTGATTTTAAGT